>NC_139020.1:40232230-41432230 GCF_964662115.1 Mustela nivalis
AAAAACAATCCATGCAAGTTCATTGTCAAATAGTGTCTTAAAAGGAAAAGAAAACTACAACAGCAATCATCTTCTTTAAACCTCTTTCATTGGCTTCTTCCCTTTTCTAGGAAAACTCATCAATTTGACTTCCATTACAATCGAGTTTCCAGTCCCTTCTCAGAAACCACAGCCATTCCCCTCCCTGCCCTCCAACACAGAAAGAACCAGGAATTGGAGAATTTCTTATATAAGACCTGGATATAGCTTTCACATTACAAACTATAGGATCATCAGCAAGTAACTAGCCTCTATCGCCTCTTTTAATCTGTGTTTATATGTCTGTAAAGCAAAAGACTTAACGTGTATGTTTTCTAGAATTGTTCCATATTCTTGCATATTATGTCTTTAAATGCAAAGTTATAGGTAAATCTAACTGTTCCACACTTAATCAGTATGAGACTTCCTTTCATCATGCTTTTGTTCACAAGATTTCAAACACCTGAAGTAACTATATAATGACATGAAATACAATTAATCGTCATGTCACATTAACTGACCCTGTGTATACATATAATAAGAGCCATGTAAACCACCATTTATTTTTATGTTATTTAAATTCATGAAATGTGAGGTGCTGACAACAACTAGAATGAAGGTGGAACCAGGCTCATTCTTTCATTCATCTGCATGACATTGTGTGTCTATTTTACACAAGGCGTTTCCTAAGGAAACTGCAACCTCTGGAACCTCATCTAAACTAAGACTTTTAAAACTTTTTCTGGAAAAAGGAAATAGAACTGTATTGTGTCTCTGGTCTAAATATGTGTTTCTCTTCCAGGTTGAAAAAATAAAATACCACTTTAACGCTCAGGGATAATGATCATGTGTTCCATACTCTTGGGCTCAGACACACACAGACTCAGGCTCTGTCACTAGCTGCACAGCTTTGGCAAGTTAGTTAATCACTGTGAAAATCTGCTCCCTCATCAAAGAGGGATGATATATGGTGAGCATCTGGCACACAGTAACCCTGAAATGAATAGTATCATTCCCACCTTTATTATTCTGCTGAAATTCTCCTTCTTCCTCCTCTTTTTCTCCTCCTCGTCCTCCTTTTCCTCCTCCCACCTCTGCTCCTCCTACCCTTCTTCTTCCTCCTCTTCTTCTCCTCCTCCTCCTCCTTCCACCTCTTCCTCCCCCTCCTCCTTGTTCTTCACATTTATGCATCCACTTTGTGCTTTAGTAGTTAAAGTTGGTAATAAACATTTTGATGCTTTAGGATAATAATGGCCTGAGATCCATATTCCAAATGTCAGTTACAGTGTTCCTTGAGAGTATCTCTTCTGTCAATTAAATCTGTATTCCATTTTAATCATTACCACTCAGGTCAAGGCTTCTTGTTACTCACTGAGCAAAATCCAGACTCCTCAGCCTGTCACGTATGGTCCTTCTATTTTGTCCATATCAAACTCTTTTATCACCTTCTTTTTTCACAAGGTACTACGACCATAATGCATTTCAATTCCATATAATCTTTGCCTCTTGCAATTTCTTAAATATACCCAGTATTTTCCGCCTCTCAGACTTTGCTTACTGCTGCTTGGGTCATTTAGAACATCCAACATCCATACCCACATATGTTAATATCCTATTCATTATGTAAGCTCATCTTGGTTAGCAATATATCAGCACCCCCGCTTATACCCTAAACCAGTGGTTTTTTTCTTAGCATTCCTATGCCTCTGGCATGGGTTCTCTGATTCCATTTATTCATAGATCCTTTTGACTTAATTACAATTTCCAATTAGCCCTTGAGATTAAGTGCCCTAAGTCTAAACCCCTTCAGCTTATTTTCTTCATTTTTTCTTTAAGTTGTATAAGGTCTTGCCTTTAGTAAATGCCTTGCTAATAAATATTTAAATAAATATTTGGCTCTAGGCAGGAAGTATAGAGGGATGGGCATAGAGCTATTTTTATTTCTTATAGAAAATGACTTCCCCAATGCTTCTTCCTACAGTGAGGAAATGGTGTGTCAGAATCACATTCTGGGATTTGTGCCAGGGTTACACTACAAAGTGAGAAGTGTTTGGAAAGGTAACACTGAAGTGTTAGAATCTCTCACTAAGAAGTGTGAATTACAGTACTTTAGAAAATGAAAATGAACTGAAGTATAACCACTCCTCAGTCAAATGAAAAGTATAAGATGTAATAGATATATATTAAATTGAAGATGATTTTTTTAAAGGTTGAGACCATACCATATTATTCATAAGAGAAAGCTGTGGAGATCTGTGATGTGAGTTGAATCATAGTATGTGATATTTGATACTTATTAATTACTAAACTTTAAATTGGTCTTCATCTCTCCTAGCAATTGTAATTTCTTCGAATATCCATTACAGAAAATATATTGTATTTAATTATTTTCACTAATAATGATAATCATAATCCCACTTGTTTGGGGGATTATGTTTTGTATTTCCATTTTTTTGGAAAAATTTTTTAAAAATTTAAATTCAATTAATTAACATATAATGTTAGTTTCAGAAATAGAGGTCAGTGATTTATCAGTCTTATATAATACTCAGTGCTCATTATATCACATGCCAGTGACCTATCCCTTCACCCTTCCCGTCTAGCAACTCTCAGTTTGTTTTTTATGATTAAGAGTCTCTTATGATTTGTCTCCCTTTCTGATTTCATCTTGTTTTATTTTTTCCTCTCTTCCCCTATGATCCTCTGTTGTGTTTCTTAAATTCCATCTATAAGTGAGATCATATGATAATTTTCTTTCTCTGAGTGGTTATTTTGTTTAGCATAATACCTTCTAGTTCCATCCACATTGTCGTAAATAGCAAGATTTCATTTTTTTTTTGATGGCTGAATAGTAGTCCACTGTATAAATATACCACATCTTCTTTATTTATCCGTAGATGGACATTTGGGCTCTTTCCACAGTTTGGGTATTATGGACACTGCTTCTATAAACATTGGGGTGCAGGTTCCCCTTCGGATTACTACATATTTGTCTTTGGGGTGAATCCATAGTAGTGCAATTTCAACTTTTTGAGGAACCTCTATACTGTTTTCCAGAGTGGCTGCACCAGCTTGCATTCACACCAATAGTGTAAGATTTGGTTCCTCTTTTTCCTCATCCTCACCAACATCTGTCATTTCTTGACTTGTTAATTTTAGCCATTCTGACTAGTGTGAGGTGGTATCTCACTGTGGTTTGATTTATATTTCCCTGATACTGAGTGGTGTTAAACATTTTTTCATTTGTCTGTTGGCCATTTGTATGTCTTCTTTGGAGGAATGTCTGTCTGCTCATATCATCTACACATTTCTTGATTAGATTATGTGACTGATTATTTATTCTTTGGTGTTGAGTTTGATAAATTCCTTACAGATTTTGGATACTAACCCTTTATCTGGTAAGACATTTCTTATGTCTTCTCCCATTCTGTTTTGGTTTTGTCGACTATTTCCTCTGCTTTGCAGAGGCTTTTTTCTTTATGAAATATCAATAGTTCATTTTTGCCTTTGATTTTCTTGCCTTTGGAGTTGCTGCAGCTGAGGTCAAAGAGGTTGCTGCCTGTGCTCTTTTCTAGGGTTTTGATGGATTCCTGACTTACATTTAGGTCATGCATCCATTTTGAGTCTATTTTTGTGTATAGTGTAAGAAAATGGTCCAGTTTCATTCTTCTGCATGTGGTTGTCCAAATTTCCCAACACAATTTGTTGAGGAGACTTCTTTTTTTTTTTCCTCATTGGATATTCTTTCTTTCTTTGTCGAAGATTAGTTGACCATAGAGTTCAGGGTCCATTTCTGGGTTTTCTATTATGTTCCAATGATCGATGTGTCTGTTTTGTGCTATTACCACACAGTCATGATGATTATAGCTTGGTAATATAGCTTAATGTCAGGAATTATGATGCCACCAGCTTTGATTTTCTTTTTCAACATTTCTCTGGCTGTTCAGGGTCTTTTCTGGTTCCATACAAATTTTAGGATTATTTGTTGCAGCTCTGTGAAAAAAGTTGATGGTATTTTGATAGGGATTGCTTTGAATGTATTGATTGATCTAGGTAGCCTAGACATTTTCACAATATTTGTTCTTCCAATCCATGAGCATGAAATGTTTTTTCTATTTCTTTGTGTATTCCTCAATTTCATGAGAGTTCTATAGTTTTCTGAGTACAGATCCTTTACCTCTTTGGTTAGGCTTATTCCTAAGTATTTTATGGCTTTGGGTGCAGTTATCAACTCCTTAATTTATCTTTCTTCTGTCTCATTGTTAGTGTATAGAAATGCAACTGATTTCTGTGCATTGATTTTATATCCTGCCACTTTGCTAAATTCCTGTATATGTTCTAGCAATTTTGGGGGGAGTCTTTTGGGTTTCCACATAGAGTATCATGTCATTTGTGAAGAGTGAGAGTGTGACTTCTTTGATGATTCATATGCCTTTTACTTCTTTTTGTTGTCTGATTGCTGAAGCTAGGACTTCTAGTACTGTGTTGAACAAAGGTGGTGAGCATCGACATCGACATCCTTGCCATTTTCCTGACTTTAGGAGAAAAGCTCTCAGTTTTTCCCCATTGAGAATGGTATATGCTGTGGGCTTTTTTTTTTTTTTTAAAGATTTTATTTATTTATTTGACAGAGAGAAAGAGAGAAGGAACACAAGCAGGGAGAAAGAGGAGCAGGCACCCCGCTGAGCAGGCAGCCCAATGCAGGGCTTGACCCAGGACCCTGGGATCATGAACTGAGCTAAAGGCAGATGCTTAATGACTGAGCCATCCAGGTGCCCCTGCTGTGGGTTTTTTGTATCTGGGTTTTAGGATATTGGGGTACGTTCCCTCTATCCCTACATTGTGCAGTGTTTTAATCAGAAAAGGAGGCTGTACTTTGTCAGATGCTTTTTCTGCATCTATTGATAGTGCAGGATAGTTCCTGTCCTTTCTTTTATTGATGTGGTGTATCACATTGATTGATTTGCTCATGTTGAACCACTGTTGCAGCCCAGGAATAAATCCCACTTGGTTGTAGTGAATAATTCTTTTATGGTATTGTTGGATCCTATTGGTTAGTATCTTTGTGAGAATTTTTGCATCCTCATTCATTGGGAATATTGGTCTCATCAATTTTCAAATTGATCACATGTAAAAAACTTAGATATATTTAGTATAAATTTTGTAATTCTGAATGGATCTTACCACTATCTTGGATATGAAAAATTATCTAAAGAATCTCAAATTGTTTGGAGATTTAAAAAGATAACTAAAATTATTTTTTGATTTACATTTCGTATGTGCCATCTTCCCTAGAGTTGCATAATATTCTTATGAAATTTGAAGCATATTATGATCCCAATTGTACTAAAGAAGAAATGCAATACAAGGAAAGGCTCAGTCTAATACTAGAGTTTACACAATGGTCAAAGAAATGTTTTTTTCAAATGTTTAAAACTGCATGCACTCTCCAGTATGGTGGCTATTAGTCATATGTAGCTATTGAGGGCTTGAAATGTGGTTTTACCATACTTTAAAATTTAAAAACTGAAGCACTATAACATTTTTTCCAAATAAACAGAATTTATCATTTTGGTAAGACTACATTTCCTTTAAGTATTCCATCACTTTAAGATATTACTGTTTTATAGTTGTGTGCATTTTGGGGCCTGCACATTATTTCCATTACTATATACATGCATATCAAAAAGCTAGTTGATACCAGTGAATTCATTCAGTTCAAATGATTTTTTTAATATACTGTTGAAATATTGTAATGTGTTTACTTGAATATTTTATGTGGATGGCATGAGCTATAGTAATGCTTATATGTAACTTGTAATTGGTAACTAAATTGAAATTATTGTGAAAGTTGTGATTACAATATAATTAAAACATTTTTAGTTTACAAATAAATATGGACATATTTTAAATTTAAAATGAAAATATAGGGGCACATGGGTGGCTCAGTGGGTTAAAGCCTCTGCCTTCAGCTCGGGTCATGATCTCAGGGTCCTTGGTCAAGTCCCACATCGGGCTCTCTGCTCAACAAGGAGTTTGCTTCCCTCCTCTCTCTGCCTTCCTCTCTGCCTACTTCTGATCTGTCTCTGTCAAAGAAATAAATAAAATCTTTAAAAAAAATAAAATATTTATTCTTTTATTCTTCTCCTATAAATGAAAGTATACTACTGTGCAGAATGAAGTGGAGATATGGAAGTTTGCACTACATCTAAAATAATAGTGAAAAAGAGTGGAAGTTTTGTAAAAAATTGATGAATGACAATTTTAGTATGCTATCAGAACAGCACAACAATTTATTTATTCATTGTGTTAAAAATTAAATATAATATGATGGATAATATTGGGAAATATTTCAGCAAATACGTTATTTTTTAAATTATAAGATTTTATTTATTTATTTGTGAGAGAGCGAGAACATGAGATAGAAAGAGGAGAGAGAGAGAGCATGAGAAGGCGGACAGGCAGAGGAAGAAGCAGACTATGTTAAGTGGGGAGCCTAACGTGGAGCTGGGTCCCAGGACTCTGGGATCATAAGTTGATGGCAGATGTTTAACCAACTGAGCCACCCAGGCAACCCAGCGAATAAGTTTTCTATCAATAGTCAAAAGTGTCAACACGTTTAATTGTCAGAAAGTGTAATTAAATATCTAAGAAGTATTTAGAAACTATTTCTAACAGGAGTTGTTTTCTAAATCAGTATAGACCTTATTAAAAAACAAACAAACAGGGGTGCTTGGGGACTTTTTGTCTCTGGTTAGGTCATGATCTCATGGGTCATGAGAGTGAGCCCCAAGTTGGGCTCCATGATCAATGGGGAGTCTGCTTGGAGATTTTCTCCTTCTGGCCCTACCTGTGCTTGTGCACATGCACTCTCTCTCTTTTTCTCTAAAATAATTAAATAGATCTTTAAAAACAAACAGAAAATAAAAACATTCTTTTTTTTTTTTGACAGACAGAGATCACAAGTAGGCAGAGAGGCAGGCAGAGAGAGAGGAGGAAGCAGGCTCCCTGCTGAGCAGAGAGCCCGATGTGGGACTCGATCCCAGGACCCTGAGATCATGACCTGAGCTGAAGGCAGTGGCTTAACCCACTGAGCCACCCAGGCGACCCAAAATAAAAACATTCTAATGATTACTCTGGCATTAACATAAAGTGAATTTAAAATATTGGCCATTAATACCTAAGTTGGAAAGTATAATTAATGTGCTTTAAAATATTTCAACATTTGTGTAATTTTTAGAAAACAAAGATTCTGTGATATATCTTCTGAGATACTATATGTGATATTAAAATTTTATGAACAACTATTTTTTATGGACAACTATAATAGAATTGAGAATATTTCCTTCAAATAATTTAAAAGCTAAATTGAGAATACAGAAAATTTGTCCAATTTAAAGCTGTATGAGTAGAATTTTTCTAAAGATTTATTTATTTAATTTAGAGGAAGAGAGAACTCGAGTGGGACTCATGCGGACTCTGGTGTGGAGCCTGATGCAGGGCTGGATTTCATGACCCTGAGATCACAACCTGAGCTGAAACCAAGAGTCAGAGCTTAACTAACTGCACCACCCAAGCACCCCTGAATTAGACTTTTATTTCAGGATTTATTTATTTATGAGAGAGAGAGAGAGAGAGAGACAGGTTGGGGGGCAGTAGAGGGAGCGCACAGACCCTGATTCAGGGCTGAATCTCACAACCCATGAGATCAGAACCTAACCCAAAACCAAGGGTCTAGACACTTAACTAACTGAGCCACCAAGGCACCCCTATTTAGTTGTTTTTTTAAAACAGAATTTGAACTTGTAAGTTTGGTAGACTCAAAATAGGCTTGTATTTTTGCACACACAAAAAAGCATTTTTATATGGAGGGTTACAAAAAATATTTCAGTTTCAGAAACTCTGAAATTCAGAAATTATGAGGAAAGACTTAAACTGACATAGCACTAAAGTGAAATATCTTCAGTGAAGCCACCAAATAACAACTCTTAGAATATATAACTTTCTAACAATATCAAAAAACACTTCCTCAAAATTTGAAAAATTGCAGAGAGTTTATTTTTAGATTGACAGTCATGCATCATATGAGACACACTGTCCAGTCTACATTTGGCATAGCTTTCTCCTCAGAGGACATTTGAATCGACAAAGAAATATCATTTGCTTGTGTAAAATAGAAATTGTAGCTTATTTTTGAATATTTTCCATCTTATAAAGTCAAAATTCAGCTTGATTATGGAAAAATTAATTATGTTAGGTCAAAATTCCATACTGATTGGAATTAAAACTGATGTTTCCTTTATTGTTCCATTCCACTCTGTAATATATATAAAATGTCTGTGATAATTTTTGAGAAAATTATACTAAAAATATAATGTACACAGTAGTTAAAACCATTCAATATATGCATGTAAGTGCTATGAATTATAGCCAGTTTATGGAAGTTATTGAGAAAGAAGAGAGAATGAATTTAGTATTCTTGTGTTCTTTGCCAATTTCCCTTGTTGAGTTGTGGATGAATGCTCTAAAGATTACTGTATTGTTAATTCAAATTTTTTTTGAAACAAAAAGGATTCTTGCCAAATATTCAATATGACAAACAAATAGTAGTGTGATTTACATATTTCATTGATATAACATTCCATATGAGCAAGCAAAACTTGTAGCGTCAAAGAAAGGAAAGGCTTATTTGTTATTTAGCTAAACAGGTACATGAATTTATTTTGAAATGAAAACTCTTCATAATACAAGTCAATTATTGCACATTTTCCAACACAAATCAATATGGAGATTTGAATTGTAATCGGCAGCATTATGTAAAATGTTCTCAAAATATAAGAGAAAAATTTGAAGAACACTAAGACAGCATTGACATGAGTTAATAAATGTATTTAACTTGAACGGACATGGTTTTGAAACCAGTATGCTTTAGCTCCAAATTTAAAAAAATCTTCTATAAATGATAAGCCAGTTTTTTCAACTTAGATACAAGTAAAAAAGCAAAATAAGTTTTAGAAATTGATTCAGTTATTTGAAACCTCTGAAATATATTTAGAATAACTTGTGTATATAAATGTATTTTTAAACTGTATGTTTAGCAATTCTAAATGAAGATTCAAAATATTTGATGAAAATTTAGTGTCCAAATGGAAATATGCTTTAAAGGTACCATACATCAAATTTTGAGGAAGATGGTACAGAAACTATAAAATGACTCAATAATATTTATATTGACTATCTTGTGAAATGATTATATTTTAGATATATGATGTTAAAATATTAATGTTACTCTTACTAGTTTCTTTTTATTTTTCAGTATTTCTACTAGAAAATTTAAAATTACATATGTGGCTCACTTGTATGTCTGTCAAATAGTGATAGTCCAGAATATAAAGAAGGGTTGAGTGTCTTGAAAACTACCATTTCTTGATGCCTAAGAGGAATACATTTGGCATGCATTTGGTAGTTAACAAATATGTCTGAGTGAAAAATGTTTGCTCAAATTTCTTTTTTTTTTTTTTAAAGATTTTATTTATTTATTTGTCAGAGAGAGAGAGAGAGCGAGTGAGAGCGAACACAGGCAGACAGAGTGGAAGGCAGAGTCAGAGGGAGAAGCAGGCTCCCCGCGGAGCAAGGAGCCCGATGTGGGACTCGATCCCAGGATGCTGGGATCATGACCTGAGCCGAAGGCAGCCGCTTAACCAACTGAGCCACCCAGGCATCCCTGTTTGCTCAAATTTCTGATAGAAATGTTTGAGATGTGTAAGCGGGACTCCTCTCTCTCTCTCTCTCTCTCTCTCTCTCTGTCTCTGTTTCTCTACCTTTTTTCTCATTAAAAATGATTATCATAAAAAATTCAAATGTTAGCAAGTATATCTGTCTTGTGATGCCAGTATGGAGAGATACTGCTATTAATTTAGTATATCATTCCAAATTTATTACTGATATCCTTCTATTCTCCCACATTTTTAAAACCATAACTGGCATCAGAATGTACACACTTTGATATTATGTGGCCCTGTTACAGTTTTATAAATTTTTATTGTAAAAGTAGTGAATTCAGAGAATAACCAGACAATAGCCAAACATACACTATAGAAATCCAACATTGTTTTCCTCTTAAAAATAATTCTTAGAAGATTATAATATATTTTTCCTTATTTTGTCTATACATATTTTGCATTTATTTTTAAAAATATATGGTGGAAGGGTGCCTGGGTGGTGCAGGGGGTTAAGTGTCCAATTCTTGGTTTTGGCTCAGGTGATGATCTCAGGGTTGTGAGCTCAAGCCCCTGGTGGAGCTCCATGCTCAGCAAGGAGTCTGCTTGAGACTCTCTTGCCCTCTGCCCTACCCACCCCACTCATGCACATACACTCTCAAATAAATAAATAAATCTTGTGGAAGAGTGGGGTTTTATTGTACATATAGCAAGCATATTATCTCACTGTATTGTTTTGATACTGGAAGGATTCATCTCATTTGCTTTTTCAGTCAGTCATTGAGAAAAATCCATAACTCTGGTCATCATCACCCTTGGCCAACAGGCTCCTCCTGTGTGCCACTGGCTTTTTCAGCCCTCTTCTTTACCTCTACCCAAATACTGAAGTTCTTCTCTGAGCCCTACAGTATGGTCATTCTTCAGAACAACTTCTTAAACAACATACTCAGCTCTTCTCTGATCATTCCCCTCCTGGTAATCTAAATGGTTGAAATCTAGGTCTCTTCAGAGGACACTGCATCCTTCAAGTTACTGTGTCTTACTATATCACTCTTTTTGAAATAGAGTTTCACTTTTGATTCTCATTGGGGTTTTTAAACCATTCTTTCTGTTTAATTCCTAACCCCCATCCCAAGTTTCAGTGTCATATCATCCAGCCGTATCCTCAACTTTCTCACCCTTTTTTATTTTCCAGTCATTTTTTGAATGTGGTATAAGTCTCATTTGGATCCTCACTTACTTTAATACTCTTCAGTACTCCTGTTAAAACTCATGGTATCTCAAAGTTCTCATTCCTGTGATTCCTCATTCTGCCTGCCCCTTCCCTCTCAAAAGCATGGCCAGAATATAGATCTATTCATCAGTAAACACCTAAAATCTCAATTTCCAACATTTCACTCATTTTCTTTAGTGCTCTTACTCCAACAGTATTTTGGGGACACAATCTACTATTCTTAAAAACGTTTAATTATCTTTTACCTCATTGATGTCTTTCTAAACTGGCTTGAATTTTTTATAATCTATCATTATAAAAATGATTACATATACCCTTATCTCTTGTCACATCGTCTTCTTTTTTTTTTTTTTTATAATTTTCTGGTAAAACCCGAATCCTTGTTAAATTTAATTCTTTGTCTACTCCAAAGTTGTATCTCTGCAGGTGAATGTGGCTTGAGAAAAACTAGCGTGCTGATGAGCCTCACATTAAACCTCAAATAAGCCTTTAGTGCTGTCCAAAATCCATCATCTTTTCTCCTCTCCTAGATAACTATTTGATACATTTTTCTCTCCTTGGCCATTTCACTCTCAAAAAAGCATTGAGTTCTAAGTGCTCTGTGCTGTGACCCAAGGCCTCTTCCCTTTTTATACTTAATTCTATCTCCTTTTAGCTACAAAAGGAAAATTATCTACCAATTGTCCCCTAAATGAGAAATTCTCCCCTTTCCTAATTTTTGTCCTGTTAGCAAACAAAATAATATATTTTTATTATCCTAAAAAAGGAAACTGATTTTTCACCATTTATAGCTACTGCCCATTTTACTTATCCATTTACCCACTCAGAAAAGTCATGTTGGCTCTAAATAGGTCTCTTAAGCTCTTTTATATACTAAATCCAATCATGATTTCACTTACTCTGCTATACTAAAGTCACTACTGTCTAGATCATTATAGTACTTAGTATTGTTAAATACAATTTTTTAAAGATTTTATTTATTTATTTATTTATCTATTTATTTATTCCAGGATCAGGGATGAAAGGCAGAAGGAGAGGGGATCTCAAGCAGACTCTGCGCTGAGCATGGAGTCCATCAATGTAGGCCTCAATCTTATGACCCGAGATTATGACCTAAGTTGAAATCCTGACCTGAGTCAGTCACTTAACTGACTGAGCTACATAGGCACCTTGCTAACTACAATTCTTGATCTTCAATTAAGTTGAATTTTCAGTGGCACCTCTTTAATAAACTTATTAATCTTTCTTCTCTAAAACACATACTTGCTTGGATTCATCATACCACATACTCCTACTTTTCTTTCTCTCCTCCTCAGTACCCTTGTTCCTTTCCTCATCAGGACCCTGGGTTGGAATAGAATAGTGCCCTAAGATTCAGTCCTTGGACCTCTTTTCTTTCTCTACTCATTTCACAGAGTGGCTTTCAGTACTACAATATAGGATGATAATTTTTGAAAATCCTAATCAGATATTATAACTCCAAAGTACTTAGTGTCTACAATGGCAATAGAGATTTTAAACTTAACCCATTACAAACCAAATTCCTTATCTCTATTCTTACACCTCTGCTCTAATCCCAAACTTGTTTCTTCACAAGTCTTCCCATCTCAATAAAGAGCAACTTTGTTCTTCCAGATTAATTTGTGCACTATTAGCAACCTTACAATTTCATATTTAAATCATGAAGGATAGGGTCATTTTTAGGTTATTTTAAAAACTTTACTCAAGATTCGTTTTGTTTGCTGACAATTTATAAGCACTTCTGTTGAATAATTAAGTGTTTTGGCTTCTTCCAAAAACTATTCAATCAAGGGAGCTACTATCTTGTTTGTTCTTAAATATATCTGTCTTAAAGAAAAAGTAAATTACTCTGTAGCTTTATGGGTTGTTCCAGGAGATTAAAGAGAATACTAGTCATTTCCTTCCCCTTAACTTTCTCAATATCAGAATTAGAGACCACCAGAAAATAATAAAGGACCTCTATTAATACATTTCAAACTCACATGGAAAGTCAAAAATAATTATTCAGGTCATTTGGGAATTTTAAAAAACAGCTTAAAAATATATCTCCCAGAATTGCTAAAGCTAGCATAAAAGAGTTTTGAGGAAAAAAAGGTCATCTTATGTTTAGACATGAAAAGAATTAGAATGCATTAGTGTTTATTAAGACTTTCACATCCTAAATCATGGTTTGCAAACTGTTTGAAAGGGAAATAAGGGAGGCGGCATTATATCAAGTGGTTATTTAAAAAAAAAAAAAAGTGTACTCTGATCATCAGAGACTACAATAAGGAATCAGGAATAAATGTATCAATTTTGAAAAAGTTCTCAAAATAATTCTGAAATTATTTTCAGTAATTTTGAGAATCAGTAAGAATATTTTAGAGAAAAGAACAATCTCAGCTTGAAATATGTCAACAATAGGAGTTGTAGAGTTGGACTTGGATGGAACTTAGAATTTGAGTCAGAGGCAAAACAAGGTAATTTAGAAAGAGGCAGAGATGCTCTCAATGATAGTGATGTTAAGCAAAAGGACCCAACAATTTCAAACATAGCAAAGTGTACAAAAATCTATGAGTTTAGACACAAATCATTTTATTTATCTGAAAATGCTAGTTTTGTTCAAAGTTAAATGTTTGGCAAACTTAATGACTTAGAAAGTAAGTGTAAAGACATTAAGAGGAGAAAGGAAGGTGAGGAATTAATTTGGGGGGCATAGGTATCAGACAATATTAAGGATTTTATGTTTATCTCATTTAATTTGTAAAAGTCTATGAGGTTGTCACTATTATTAATCATTCTTGACAGTTCAAAAAACTGAAAGAGAGATTATATAACCTACTCAAGGTCATAAAGCCAGTGAAGAGCAGATCAAAGTCCAAACTCATGGTATATCACTACACATTTGTTGATATTGCTAAAACTAAAAGTAACAACAAAAAGGGAAACTGGTAATACTCATGTCTGGCTAAAATATGAAGTACCTAGAACCCCACTATAAAAGCTAATGGTATAGCTATTTTGGAAAAAATAATTTTGTAGTTTCTTATATATTTAAACCTAGAACTATCACATATCCAGCCAATCCTCTTCTGGGTATATACATAAGATACATGAAAAGTTATGTTCACACAGAAATCTGTATATGAATATAATACATTTATTTGTATCTTCCAAATAACAGGTACAACCCAGATGTCATTCAGTCAATATATGGGTAAAGAAATTGTGCTCCATCCTTACAGTAGAATACTACTCAGGATATAAAGAAATACAATATTGATTTATACAACAATACAAATAAATCTTAAATGCACTTTGCCAAAACCACTAACTTCATACTTTATGATTTCATTTAGCTGACACTGTGGTAGAAGCAAAACTATAGATGTGGACAACAGACAAAAGGTTGCTTGAGGATGAGGGTTGGGGCAATGGGTTTCTATGAAGAGAAGGAGTTTGGGAGTATTACAACTGCTCTGTATGATATTATGGTTTTAGATACTTAATTCTATGCTTTTGTTAAAAGTCTGAATTTGTCAAAAATATGAATTTTATATCATAAAGAATAGATTGAGTTGAATAAATTTCAAAAGAAACAAACTCCCATGATATGGGGTGGTGGTGGAATACAAATTGCCACAAATGAGTCTAACTGTATTAAAAATGAATTACATAATCATACTGAAGAGAATGGGGAAGAAAGAAGTTGACACATAACTTTGGAATTGTTTTGAGTGAATACTCCAAGGTTACTGGACGTTGTACACAAAGGCAGTACTCTAACTGGTAAATTTGTTTCTCACAAGGATATATGTTGGCAAATCTAAAACTACTATAACTATATAATAAGATTAAAACAAGCAGTAGATAATGAGGGCCAGATTTTTCATTGTCTGAAAAAAGTTGAAAATGATGGAGATGGCTGTGGTAAACGTTATGGTGCTGGATTGTAGTCAGAGCAATTAATACAGACTTTAAAAAAATACACACACACACAAATAGATACAGATATATCTACAGGTGTGTGTGAGTGTCCATGTGCATGGACTAATCTACAGAAATATATTTTCTAGCTCTATCCACTAATGGGGAGTAGAAGCAGTGACACCCAAGTAAAAATTGGCATATTTAGCACCTATAACCTGGTATCTAAATACCTTTCCCAAGTGAAATTACACAAGTTTGCTTAGAGACCTAAAAGGACTCCAGGACTGAGGCAGGAAAAGATTAAGTTGAAACTGCAGCCTTTTGTGGTTGTAGAAAGGAAGTGCTAGAGAGAAAGAGAGAGAGAAGAGGGTATAGGATCCCATATAGAAAAGCTCTCAATGGCCAAAATGGAAACACCTTGTGCAATAGAGTAGCTATTGTCTTGAATTAAACCTCAAATAAAGAAAAAAGGAGAATTACGACAGATATAAGTAACTGAATAAACAAATGGACAATAGGGATAGCTCTTCCTGATAGAGAATTTCAATTAATAAATGTAGATAGAATAAGGGAAATAGAAAATCACCACTAGAACACCATAATTACTGCAGACAAGATCCACTGATAGCTGTTAAAATTACAGGGCAGAAATTACATAGAAAAAATGGTATTTGTATAGTCCAGAAGCATCTTTCCCTAAATATTCAGTTATTAGTAAGGGATGAAATAGTAACTTTATAGGAAATAATTCTGGAAGATACTACTTTAATTGTGTGATTAAGGTTAACGTGACTACAAATACCACTAATGCCCATGGACATTGTGTGTCTAGAAATAGTGCACTGAAGGGAGCACATCATCTTTGTATCTTTTTTCCTAGTAATGCATGACTTTAATTTAAAAATGAGAAAATATTGGGCAAGCCCAATCCAAGAACCATTCTACAAAATAACTGACAAGTATCCTTGTCAAAGACAAGGAAAGCTTGAGCTAAATCCTGGAATGAAAAAAGGACATTAGGGAGGAAAAGTTGGAATTCAAAGAAATTCTATAGTTTGGGGTGCCTGTGTGGCTTAGTCAAGTATCCAACTCTTGATATAGGCTCAGATCATGATCTCTGAATGGTGAGATCACACTGGGCTCTGTGCTGGGCATGGAGCCTGCTTAAGATTCTCTCTTTCCTTTTCCCTCTGTCCCCTTGTCTTTCTCTCTCTCTCTTAAAAAGAGATAGAGATAGAGATAGAGCGAGAAAGGAAGGAAGAAAGGAAGGAAGGAATTCTGTCATTTAATGGTATTTCCTCAGGATAAATTTATTATGATGATAATTACTCTAAATTTTGTATGTTATTAACATAAGGGAAAGCTGGATAAAGGGTATATTGTTTTTTAATGTATTATATAAGACTAAATTATCTCAAGAAATGAAGTGTGCTTTTAGTCAAGCTGAAACAATAAGAAATGTTTCAAAAACCCTTCTCATCACTCTAAACCAATTAAAAGGGCAGGTAAAATATAAAAATTATACATATTATAATATCAAGTCCCCAAAATATAAAAACCTTCTCCTTGATCAAATATAGACAAGAGAAGTGGTTAAGAGGGCTGAACCACAACCTACTGAGCTGTGGGTCTAGAAATATGTCTATGTGGGTAAAACAGGGTAATGGGAGAGAATAATGCTTCATATAAGTCAGTGAAACAAGGAACCACAGAAAAGAGATAAAAAGACAGATTATAGGCTGGATTCTCCAACAGCCACTCTCATTCTTTCCTCCTTAGCTTTCTTTTCTACTAGTTATATAAATAAAAATATTTTAATTCTCAGACTCCTTTAAAAGCTAGATTATGATACATTCTACTCACTGGTATGGAGGTGTTAGTTTTGGATGAGGACTTTTTGGACCGAACATAATCTTGTTAAAGGAAAATCCTTGGGCCATCCCTATTATCTCTCTGTGAAAATGTAACATGATATCTCAGAGTGCAGCTGTTATATTGGGACCATAATGATGAACCTGAAAATTATGGATGACAGAGCATGAAGACAGATAGAACCAGCTTTTTTGATGACATCCTTGGGCTTTATACCAGTAATGACATCTTGTCTCTGTACACCTTATGTGGGAAAAACAAACCGTTCAGTTGTTTAGTTTCTGTTTTTTCTTTATTTATAGCAAAATGCAATTTTAACCAGGTTATAGAAAAGTTAAAATTACACTAGTCAAGATGAATACACCAACATAATTCTAAAGCAAGTAAATAAACCTTATAAAAATGAGTAAAAACCAATCATAAAAGTATGAATTCACTCTAGAAAGGATTACAAAATGAACAATTTGAAAAAATTGTTAGAATATGAATGTTTAGAGCTCAAAGTGGTGACTGAAGGAATAACACCCATGAAATAGAACAAGAATTCATGAAATAAAAGATACAAAACTAAAATATGAACCAATAGGCTGAAAGAAAAAAAATTGAAATTATGGAGAAAATTTATATTATATGTTTCTAGCAAATTAGAAATAAAGGGGAACTTAATTTCATTAAAAATATCAAAGAAAACATCATACAAAATGATAAAACATTAGAAACATTTCATATAGATACTAGTTTTGAAGACATGGATCTAGAAATTCAACTTAATTTGAGGATTTCATAGGAATTGATCAACTTAAATTTATATCAAAGAATTAGGGTCAAAAACAAACAATTTTGAAGAAAAATAAGATATTGTAAGGGTATCATTTATGAAATATCAATATTTTATTATTATTTTTTAAAGACTATTTGACAGAGAGAGAGAAATAGAGCATGGATGTGCATTGTGAGTGGGGGGCAGAGGCTGAGGGAGAGGAAGAGGGACAAGCAGACTTCCCACTGAGCCTGGAACATGGCACAAGGCTGGATCCCAGGACCCCAAAACCATGACCTGAGCTGAAGTCAGTTGCTTAACCCACTGCGCCACCAGGTGTGCCTATCAGTATTTAAGTTCTAGTTCTAAAGAAAGTACTTTAGCTGTGCTTAGCATTAGTGTTTACTAATTTAATTATATTTAGTTTAGTATTATTTCAGGGATATGCACAAGAATAGATCAATATATTTATGAAAACTTAGAAGATGATAGAGATGCTAAACAGATTAGTTCAGTAATGAACTTGTTAATATATGTTGCTGTATAATGGCTCTTCATATGGGAAAAATAAAATTAGGTTCCTGCCTTACATCATAAATATGCAAAATAATTCAAGTATCACTAAAGACTAAAATATAAAAGGCAAGATGTTAACATTGAATTTTAGAAGAAATTACCACCTAATACTTTTATGGACTCGGAATAATGAAGTTATTTTTAGAAAAATGTACCAAAACAAATCCATAAGTGTGTTAATACCATAGGTCTTAACATACTTAAAATGATTGATCAGAGGGCAAAAATATGGGTTTGGTAAAGGAATTGATAAAAGTTTGTATTCAGTCACTGTAATTCAAACTTCAGACAGAAATAATAAGATGAAGGTCACAAAAATGTAAGTCAGGTTAATAAATTCAAACATTTAGATAGTTCTTATTTAGTCTATCTTATTTAGTCTATCAAAGGGACTGTCCAAGTGGGTACCAGACTGGATAGAATTATCATGGAAATCACAAACAAATCTTGCATCCTTGGTTATGCATAGGCATAGTTTTTTTTTTTTTAACTGCTTTTTATTGTGCTTCACAGTTAATACAGACAATAATATAAGGAAAATAAAATTAAGGGAAAAAAGAAAAGTAAAAAATATGGGAGCATGTCTAATTTTTACAAATACATTCTAGTTTTTATAGAACTTAACACATTTTTTTAAGCAAGAGAGAAATACTAGAAACAGCCTAAATATAGAATAGGAGAATAATTAATTAGATAAAAACTTCTGCATTCATACCTTGAATCAAGTATTAATTGAATTAATCCATTAACTCTAGTGGTATTAATAGGAGTTTTGTTAAATATAGGCACATATCATTTTATTGTGCAGCAATATATATATATATATTATTTTTTACAAATTGAAAAAGTTCTTACAAATTGAAAAATTTATGGCAACTCTGCATCAAGTAACTCAATTTGTGCTGTCTTTTCAACAATATTTGCCCATTTCATGTCTCTGTGTCATGTTTTGGTAATTTTCACAATGTCTCAAACTTATTCATTATTATGTTTATTAAGTGATCTGTGATCAATGCCTTTTGATGTTTCTATTTTAAATGTTTTGGAATACCTCAAACTGCACCTACATAAGACAGTGAACTTAACTGATAAATGACTGCTCCAGTAACTGGCCATTCCTCCATCTCTCTCCTTATCCTTGGGCCTCCTTTTTCCCTGAGACAAAATAATACTGAAATCAGGTCAGTAAATAGCACTACAATGGCCTGTAAGTCTTCAAGTGAAAGAAAAATTCTCCTGTCTTCCAGTTTAAATCAAAAGCTAGAAATGAGTAAGATAAGGGAGGAAGACATGTTGAAAGCTATGATAGGCTAAAATCTATGCTTTTTATGTCCAAAAGTTAGCCAAGTTATGAGTATAAAAGAAAATTCTTGAAGGAACTTAAAAGTGCTACTCCATTAAAACATAATGATAAGAAAGTGAAATAGTCTTATAGATGAGGTGAAGAAAATGTTAGCCTGGATAGGTGATCAGACCAACTATGACATTTTCTTAAACTAAAGCCTAGCTTAGAGCAAGGCCCTAACTCTCTTTAATTCTATGAAGGCTGAGAGAAGTGAGAAAGATACAGAAGAAAAGTTTGAAGCTAGGAGAGATTGACTCTAGAAGTTGAAGGAAAGAAGCCATTTCCGTAATGTAAAAGTGTAAGGTGATGTGCCAAATACTGATGTAGAAGCTGCAGCAAATTATCCAGGGGACCAAAAGATCATTAGTGAAGGCAGGTACACTAAACAACAAGTTTTCAGTGTGCACAAAACAGCCTTATATTGGAAGAAGGTGCCACTTAGGACTGTCATAGCTGGATGGGAGAAGTCAATGTCTGGTTTCAAAGTTTCAAATGACAGGCTGATTCTCTAGTTAGGGCTAGTGCAGCTGGTGAATTTCAACTGAAGCCAATGTTCATTTACCATTTTGAAAGTTCTAGGGTCCTTAAAAATTATGCTAAATCTGGTATTATTGTGTTTTATAGATAGAACAATAATCCTAAATGTCAGCTTATCTGTTTACAACATGGGTTACTGAATATTTTAAGTCTGCTCTTGAGACCTACTCCTCAGAAAAAAAAATTCCTTTAAAAATATTGCTGCTTATTAATAATGTATTCAGTCACCTAAGAGCTCTCTCTGATGGACATGTACAAGATTAATGTTTTAATGCTTACTAACACAACATACATTCTATAGCTCATAGATCAAGGGGTAATTTTAACTTTCAAGTCTTACTATGTTAAGAAATACATTTTCTAAGGCTATGGTTGCCATAGATAGTTATTCCTTCCATGTTTCTGGGTAAAGTAAATTGAAAACCTACCTGAAAGGATTCATTATTCTAGATGCTATTAAGAGCTATTAGAAGGATTCATGATTCATGAGAAGATGTAAAAATATTTAATTTAACAGGAGTTGGAAGAAGTTGATTCTGATCCTCATGGATGACTTTGGGTTCACAACTTCAGAGGAAGAAGTAACTGCAGATGTGGCGGAAATAGCAAGAGAACTAGAATTAGAAGTGGAACCTAAAGATGTGACTGAATTTCCACAATCTCATTATAAAACTGGAACAGATGAAAAGTTGCTTCTTATGGAGCAGCAAAAAAAGTGGTTTCTTGAGATGTAATCTATCCTGGTGAAGATGCTGTGAAGATTGTTGAAATGACAACAAACAGCTTAGAATATTACATATACCTAGTTGATAAAACAATGGCAGAGTTTTAGAGGGTTAACTCCAATCACGAAAGAAGTTCTACTGTAAGTAAAATGCCACCAAACAGCAGATTGTTACAGAAAACTTTTTGAGGAAAGGAAATCAACTGATGCAGAAACCTTCATTGTTGTAGTATTTTAAGAAATTGCCACAGCCACTGCAAACCTCAGCAATCACTACCCTGATCAGTCAGCAGCCATCAACACAAGACCAGACCTTCCAACAGCATGATGACTATGACTTGCTGAAGGCCTAGATGTAGTCAGCATTTTTTAGTAATAAAGTATTTTTAATTAAAGAATATACATTTTGGATATAATATTGCACACTTAATATGCTGCATTATAATATATTCATAACTTAGATATGCACTGGGAAACAAGAAATTCATTTCAAACACTTTATTGTAAAATTTGTTTTATCATAATATTTGTTGTATTGTGGTGGTCAGGAACTAAAATTGTAATATCTCTGAGATATGCCATCCATAATTTTTTGGGTGCTACCTCACCTATTCTGAGTAGGTAACTCCAACTCTAGGTTAGGTAAGAAAAATTATAATTGCAAGAAAATATAAGAATAAAAATAAAAACAAAATGAAGACATCAATGTAATCCTGTGTATTAGCAATTTTATAATCATTTGTTTGTAATAATTCCAATTATTCATGATTATTTTATCTGCATTTTAAGTAGTCAAAGCATTTAAGAGAATAATAAATATTAGGCTTATAAGGAGTGTAATGAAATAAGCTTTTAGCCAATTCTCAAGTGTTTGGAGTTATATAACTATTTTTAGTGATTTATTAATTATATCATACTATGAATATTTGGAGAATTAATAGGCATTATATAAGGTCCAAATGGACATGAAAAAGTCTGTCAAAAAAAGAAGAAAGATTTATATAATTGAATATAATACAATTAAAACTGATATATGTATATCATAAATGTACTGAAATTTGGCTCATCTTTTAAAATGTATTTTATTTATTTATTTATTTGATTTATTTTTTATTTTTATTTTTTATAAACATATAATATATTTTTATCCCCAGGGATACAGGTCTGTGAATCGCCAGGTTTACACACTTCACAGCACTTACTCCAGCACATAACCTCCCCAATGTCCATAACCCCACCCCTTCCCCAAACCCCCTCCCCCCAGCAACCCTCAGTTTGTTTCCTGAGACTAGGAGTCACTTATGGTTTGTCTCCCTCCCAATCCCATCTTGTTTCATTTATTCTTCTCCTACCCCCTTAACCCCCCATGTTGCATCTCCACTTCCTAAAATGTATTTTAAAATATCCTTAAGATATCTTCACTTTTAATATGAAAATATGAAAAAGCGAAAAGAAAATATATGAATCAACTGAAAAACTGAGATTGCCAAATATAGTAAGTTTATTGAATAGCAAATTAATATACAGAAATCAGTAACCTCATCTACCAATGAGAAGCAATTCAAAAATATAATAGAACAAATGGTATGACATATAAAAGCAAAAAAATAATGAAAAGTAAATATATACTTAAGTGAGGGACAAAATTTAAAATTAAAATAATATGGAGGGATGAAAAATAATTTTATAGAAAGGCATATTTTATTCTTACAGAATGTTTTAAAGTCAGGATGATGTTGATTATATCTAAACCTATATATTTAAATATATTCAAATAAAATATCAGTAAGTCTGGTTGTTTCTTAAGTTCAGAGTTGTAAATATCATTGGGAAAATGTTTAAACAAGTTTAATGGGAGGGGACCAACTTTATGAGAAACTGAAAAATAATTTGTAACTATGGTCATCTTAGCATATGTAGACACCAAAAAAAAATAGAACAAAAAGGGAATCCAGGTATTGAACCTAGTTGTTTAGTTCACAATGAAAATGGAGTTCCACAGTGATTGGAAAAGAAGTGTCATTCAATAAATAGGACTAGGATTAAGGGCTACCTGTATGGGGGGGGAGAAAGAAAACTTGAATTCTAACATCATCTCCTACTGGGAGAAATTTCAGATGACCCACAATTATAGTAAAAAAAATATATATATGAAGCCAAAAGGAAAAGATATGATACTTCTTGTGGTTTTGAAGTGGGATAGCCTCTAAATACAGAAGTAATTTGAACAGTTATAAAAGAAAAAAGTGACCAATATGAGTGTGCAAAAATTAAAGTTGTGGGGTATAAAGACTGAAATCTTGTCAACATAAAACACATAAGCTATTTTGTTCACTTTTATAACTGTGCATAAACTAACAAGCTCCTGAAAAATTATGTGTAAAGGACAATTTAGCAACAGAAAATACATTGATTCTTTTATGTGTAAAAATCTGCTCAAACTCAGTCATGATAAGAAAAACATTAAAATAACACCAGTTTGCCCATATGATATTGATAAGAATCTTTGAAACATTCATTCTCAGGATGGCTCAGTCTATTAAGCATCTGCCTTCAGCACAGGGCAGGATCCTGAGGTCCTGGGATAGAGTCCTGTATCAGGCTCCTTGCTCAGTCAGGAGCCTGCTTTTCCCTTGCCTGCTGTCTTCTGCTCCCTCTGCTTGGGTTCTCTCTTTCTGTCTCTGAAAAATAAATAAAATATTAAAAAAACAAAGAAAGAAAACTCTCATTCTCATACATTCATACATTGTTGTAGAGACTTTAAACTGGAGAAATCTCTTGAGAGTGTAATTTGACAAAATAGATCAACATAAAAATACACGTGCCCTTCAATTCAGCAAGTATCCTCTCTCTCTCTCTCTCTCTCTCTCTATATATATATATATATATATATATAATAAATAGATTCATTGTAGCATTGTTTGTCTTATCAAAATAATGTGAACAACCTAGATGTCTATTATTAGGTAGATAGTCTAATAAAGTGTGGTATATCATACAACAAAATGCCATCTGGTCAGTTGGTTAAGCAGCAGCCTTCAGCCCAGGTCATGATCCCAGCATCCTGGGATTGAGTCCCACATCGGGCTCCTTGCTCCACAGGGAGCCTGCTTCTCCCTCTGACTCTGCCTTCCACTCTGTCTGCCTGTGCTCGCTCTCACTCGCTCTCTCTCTGACAAATAAATAAAATCATTTTAAAAAATTATTTTCTATGGGACTGAATGATGTTTGAGACATTGTTCAGTGAAGGGAACAAGGTCAAAAAGCATCAGGTGTGCACTGTTCTAGGTACTAAGGATTTAAATAGTAGAAAAAGTTCCTGTCTTCAGTACCTTTTATTCTGACAGTAAATGATAAGTAACAAAAATGTAAATAAATCAATTAATATAAATGCATTATCTATTTAGAAATCTAATGTGACCACTTCTTACATGTTGGTGAAAATTGGATGTAATTTTAAGATAATAATAATTTTAACAAAGTAAAAAAGGAGAAATTTCTACTTTCATGTAATAGTTTTAGAGTTTAGGTGAAAATGCTTTTTGGAAAAATCCATGATGCAAAATTTCACATAAAATGTTTTCATACTGAAACATTATTTTTGGAGTTAATCTTATTTGAAAGTGGAAGTGTATACGGATATCAGAAAAGTTGAAATTATGTCTCAATTTGGAAAACACTGTTGATGTATTCTTTGTCCATTTTAATTTTATTTAGTGAGTAAACTAATTTAATTTAGTTTAGTATGATAGCTCATGGGTGATACTACAGGGTAGGGGAGCCTCCAGCAACTTTACTGAAGGGTTTATTGGTTGAAAGTTGGTAGAATAAGTGATAACGAAAAGTGACTTCTTCCCTCCAAAATTATTTCATACTTCAAAGTCATAATGTTTAAGTATGGAAAATCATGTTTCTGTTTATCATCATCCTCTGGATTCACCCACTGGTGCCTTACTGTATAATGAATGCTTATTTATTTTTCACATAATTTTAAAATATATATATATATATATATATATATATATACACACATTTAATTTTGCAGAAAGCTTAATGTGTAGATTTCTTGTATGTCTTCAATAAGCATTTTATACTTTTCCAGGGCCTTAGGTATAAGGATGTTCTGAGAAGCCTATGTTATAAATTGTAGGCTTAAAAAAAATATATATATATATATATATATATAAATATTTGTGTATATATATACATATACATACACATACATGTATATACATAACATATATGATTACTGTTTTGATAGGGAACAGAATATGAGATGAGTTCATTCCTATACTATTTTTCTTGGATGAAACTTTAGCAGACCAGTGAAAATGTCTATTACAGAATTTATTGGCACATAAACAATTTGCCATAGAAATCTTCCTGAACTCTTCCTTCTCAAATTCACCATGAAGGTCTCAGTTTCAATTTCAGATATTTCACTACTCAAATATTCTCTTAGGATGACTCTCATTTCAAAGCTGGAAGCCAAGTGAAAGTTTAAAATGAGTCTGATCATAAAGCTAAATATATTTATTATTTAAAATATTCTGATATAATTAGCATTAACTATCAAGAATTTATAAAGTAAGGCTTTGCACGTGTAAATGTTATATTCTGTGCTATAAGGTGTGGGTGTTATCTCTTTAATTTTAATGTTTATTTCACTTGAGAAATCCTTAAATTGATATTTTATTGAAGCATAACTGACATAAAATTTCCTATTAGTTTCAGGTGTATATCATAGTGGTTGATATTTTTATGCACTATGAAATGATTCCCATGATAAGTCTAGTTACCATTTGTCACCATACAGTGTTATGATAATATCATTAATTATATTCCCTATGCTATACATTAAATCCCCATGATGTATTTATTTTATAACTGCCTTAAGTTGATTTACTTTATTTAGAAATTTCACTTATGGCATCACATATAAGTAAAAATTCACACTACTTAAGACATACTTCTCTCTCTGGGTGAATGGATAGGTAGGTAGATAGGATAGATAGATAAATAGAATTCCCCCTTTTCAAAGAGAAAATACACAGCATTTTAAGGCAGAATGTAAGTGAAATATGTTCAAATATATTTCCTTATTATCTAGAAAACAAAACCAATAAACCAAAAAACATCGATACTTTTGAGTTCTATGTTCCCTCCATTTGCTGTCTCTATTGTAATCCTGCTCTCCAGAGCAGTACATTAAATACTTGAATTGTCTCCCTTTTCTACTTTTCTATTTCTTCTCAATTTGCTATTATCTTTACATTCCATTGTCATGAAGTTTCTTTTGTTAAGTTCTTCAACAGCCTACTTTAATTAATCAGTAAGCACATTTCAGTTAACAACTCACTGTATCTCTAAGAAATTACCTAGCATTTCCTTCACTTTTAAGATAGTCTCTTTCACTGGTTTCTGGACACCATGCTTTCTTGGTTAGATGATGATCAACTGGATTTAACAGAAAAATACTAAAATAATGGCTAAAACAAGAAATACATCTGTGTTTTCATCTAAAATAGTTCCAGAGTTAGGAAGTGTAGGACAGTCTGGCAGCTCCAAGATATTGCAGATCCAGGATCCTGTTTTTCCATGTCATTGCTCATTGGACCACCTTCTGGTCCAATGTGGCTACTGGAGTTGTAGCTATTATGCTACATTTAAGGCCAGAAGGAGGGGCCAGATGAGAAGATAAAGGGCTCTTTCTTCCAATGGAGTCAACTTCCAATTCAAAGCCTACTTCTTAGTCCACATTCTACTCCTTCAGAAACAAAATCATATGGTCATGGCTAAGAAAAGGAAACCTGGGAAATAAAATCACCTACTGGAATATAATTGAGGTTCTTTTTAAAAAAGAAGGAGATTTTTGTTTGTTTGTTTCCTGAGATTAAAAACTAGGGGTTTCTTGATGGGAATTAGGTGGGAGGGATAGGGTGATGGGTGATGGACATTGGGAAGGGTATGTGCCCTGGTGAGTGCTATGAATTATGTAAGACTGATGAATCATAGACCTGTCCTTCTGAAATGAGAAATGCAGTATATGTTAGTAAAAAAAATAAAATAAAAAAAATAAAAAGAAGGAGAAAGGAGGTACTTAATGGTTGCAACTACACATCCTTGCTCCATTATCTATGTCCCCTCTCTTCAGCCTCTACACCCTCATCTTTTATATTAACTTCTTAAAACAAACATTTAACTATATGAAATTCTCTTCTATCTTAGAACAGCTATAACAATATTGCCAGCTTTTACATTCCAGCTTGACCATCTACTAGCTCTGGGATCTCAGAAAAGTAACTTAATCTCTTCTTTCCACAGTAGATGGTGACAAGTACTACCTTCTTGAATTGTAGAGAGGGTTAACTTAATATTAATAATATACTTTGAACATCACCATGGTACATAACATGTGCTATATTACTCATTTACTTATATTTAATTTTTTTATCTGAGTATAGTTGACACACAATGTTACATAAGTGTTAAATGTATAACATAGTGATTCGACATCTCTATACCTTATGCTATACTCATCACAAGTGTCGCTACCCCCTATGACTATGCAACACTATTACAATATCATTAACTTTTTCCTATGTTGTGCCTATTATTCCTATGACTTATTCATTCCATTACTGGAAATCTGTACCTCCCATGCTCCCTTCATCCATTTTGTCCATTCTGCCTCCCTCCTTTCCTCTGGCAACCATCAGTTTGTTCTGTTTTTGTAGTTCTGATTCTGTTTTTTGTTTGTTTGTTCATTTATTTTGTGTTTTTTTGTTTTATTTTGTTTTTTGTTTTTCTTTTCTTTTTTTTTTTTTTTAGATACCACATCTGAGTTAAATCATATGGTATTTGTCTTTCTCAGTCTGACTTATTTCACTTAGTGTAATACCCTCTAGGTCCATCTACGTTGTTGTTAATGGCAAGATCTCATTCTTTTTTATGGTAGCTATGTTACGGATGCTGATGCTGGTGATAGCATTTGAATTCACCATTAATAATTCAGCCCACTCAGAATGTGAATTTGAATTCTGGGTTTAACAGTGAGCATTCTACCCAAGGAATGTGGCTCTTGTGTTCTTCATCATTTCAGATGATGTATTTACCCACTTCTAGGTTTAGTGTCTATATTCCTTCAAGCAACTTTTTTTTTCTTTATAAACATATAATGTATTTTTATCCCCAGGGGTACACGTCTGTAAATCACTAGGTTTACACACTTCACAGCACTCACCATAGCACATACCCTCCCCAAATGTCCATAACCCCACCCCCCTTCTCTCAACCCCTCTTCCCCCAGCAACCCTCAATTTGTTTTGTGAGATTAAGAGTCACTTATGGTTTGTCTCCCTCCCAATCCCATCTTCTTTCATTGATTCTTCTCCTACCCTCCCAATCCCCCATGTTGCATCTCCACTTCCTCATATCAGGGAGATCACATGATAGTTGTCTTTCTCTGATTGACTTATTTCGCTAAGCATGATACCCTCTAGTTCCATCCATGTTGTCGCAAATGGCAAGATTTCATTTCTTTTGATGGCTGCATAGTATTCCATTGTGTATATATACCACATCTTCTTGATCCATTCATCTGTTGATGTACATCTAGGTTCTTTCCATAGTTTGGCTATTGTGGACATTGCTGCTATAAACATTGGGGTGCATGTGCCCCTTTGGAGCACCACGTTTGTATTTTAGGTTATATATCCAGTAATGCAATCGCTGGGTCATAGGGTAGCTCTATTTTCAGATTTTCAAGGAACCTCCACTGCTTTCCAGAGTGGTTGCACCAGCTTGCATTCCCACCACAGCGTAGGAGGGTTCCTCTCTCTCTGCATCCTTGCCAGCATCTGTCATTTCCTGACTTGTTAATTTTAGTCATTCTGACTGGTGTGAGGTGATATCTCATTGTGGTTTTGATTTGTATTTCCCTGATGCCGAGTGATATGGAGCACTTTTTCATGTGTCTGTTGGCCATCTGGATGTTGTCTTTGCAGAAATGTCTCTTCATGTCTTCTGCCCATTTCTTGATTGGATTATTTGTTCTTTAGGTGTTGAGTTTGCTAAGTTCTTTATAGATTTTGGACACTAGTCCTTTATCTGATATGTTGTTTGCAAATATCTTCTCCCATTCTGTCAATTGTCTTTTAGTTTGTTAACTGTTTCCTTTGCTGTGCAAAACCTTTAATCTTGATGAAATCCCAATAGTTCATTTTTGCCCTTGCTTCCCTTGCCTTTGGCGATGTTCCTAGGAAGACGTTGCTGCGGCAGAGGTCGAAGAGGTTGCTGCCTGTGTTCTCCTCAAGGATTTTGATGGATTCCTTTCTTACATTGAAGTCCTTCATCCATTTGAGTCTATTTTCGTGTGTGGTGTAAGGAAATGGTCCAGTTTCATTTTTCTGCATGTGGCTGTCCAATTTTCCCAACACCATTTATTAAAGAGGCTGTCTCTTTTCCATTGGACATTCTTTCCTGCTTTGTCGAAGATTAGTTGACCATAGAGTTGAGGGTCTATTCCTGGGTTCTCTATTCTGTTCCATTGATCTATGTGTCTGTTTTTGTGCCAGTACCATGCTGTCTTGATGATGACAGCTTTGTAATAGAGCTTGAAGTCCGGAATTGTGATGCCACCAACTATGGTTTTCTTTTTCAATATTCCTTTGGCTATTCAAGGTCTTTTCTGGTTCCATATAAATTTTAGGATTATTTGTTCCATTTCTTTGAAAAAAAAATGGTTGGGATTTTGATAGGGATTACCTTAAATGGGTAGACCTTCAAGCAACTTTTAAAACTAAATTCATACATTTTGTCTATTTCTGTTTTTATCAGTTAACAAAAACATGTAATCCTCTTATCATGGGTTCTCTAAAACACCATAACCTAAAATATTCATCATGTTGACCCAGCCCCACACCCAGCTTATTACCCACTATACAAATCCTTTTACTGCACCCAGTAGAATCAAGTTTTCATAATTAGCAAATTCCCTTCAACTTACAAACTCTTCTATAAGTATTTTCTTAATATCCTTGTTTTCAGTGAAACTCCCTCTGTTATGAGAAATCTTGCAGAAGATTTTCAAGAAGTGACTATTTTTCAAATCTCAAGTGCATCATGTGAGATTGGGCTTATTCCTACTCCTTGTTGTTCCAACCATCCAGATCATTACTAACTCTTTTGTAAAGCTAAACATAAAAACTTGGTTAAGTCTTTAATATATATGACTTACTCACTTTCTGTTGTCATTTGATGGCTTCCAGCCAATTCTCATCTTTCAAAGAATTTGACATGTATTTAACAGACCTCATTTGCCATCTTCCCGGTCACTTCAATACTCAAGAGCTTTATCCATCTTCTCATGTAGTTCTTGACCTTCTTACTTCTAGAGTCATCCACATTTATTTCCTTTCAACCTCTTAGTCTGTCTATCTCTCCAGATATCTTCAGCATTTAATTCTGGCCACAAACTTCTCTCAGAATTTGTTTATCAAAATATTTGTGTCTAATTTTTATTGCAGTCAAACTCTAATCCGTTGACTTCTCTTCTTTATCATAATACGTTGGCTTCCTCCTTTTTTATTTTCTTGTGATTCAGCTTATATTAATTAGTTATTATTCAAAGAATTCTTTCTCCAGCATCACAACTTTCTTGATTCTGTTTTAGTTGCATCCATTTGGCAAAATCCTAACTCTGGAAGAAACTAGCCACCTAATTTCTCTGCACCTGAACCCAAGTAGTCAAGCAATATGGCAAAAAATTGCCAAATTGGGTCTTCTCGTTTCACTATAAATTCATGGTTTCTGGCCTCATGTGGATCTTCCAACACTGCTCAGAAATCTTGCTGTGTGTCTTTGAAAAACACATATTCTCCTATTTAAATAATGCCCCTTTCAAACCTTTTCCACTCTACCAAAATTTCTGATCTTCCCATTTTCCCTGCTCAGTGTTTATGATTCTCCTATGATTCACTGAAAAAGAGAGTCTGTTAGAGGGAACCTCCTTCAATTTCATGATAAGAACCACAAAAAAAAAAAAAAAAAGATTTTTTTCTGTTCATATCCTGTGCTTCTTCCTGCTCCTGAACCTTATCTATGAGTGCTGCTTCCACTGGTATCTGGCATCTCAACTTTGTTGCAGGAAATTCACACTAAAGATTATACTTTATTTCTCTGAATATTCTAATGTATAAAATCTATTGGGTTCTTTAAAAAGTTATTTTCATTAACATATGAGGTATTATTTGTCCCCAGAGATACAGGTCTGTGAATCATAGGCTTACACATTTCACAGTTCTCACCATAGCACATATCCTCCCCAATGTCCATAATCCAACCACTTCATCCCTCCTCCCCCACCCCCAGCAACCCTCTGTTTCCTGAGATTAAGAGTCTCTTATGGTTTGTCTCCCTCCCAATCTTGTTTCATATTTTTCCTTCCCTACTCCCAACCCCCCACCCTGCCTCTCAAATTACATTCATTTCTTTACTTTGCTCTCTCTTGCTAATCTCGTAAATATTTATTTTCTTTCTAAGAATATTTGTCTCTATATGCTATCTCCATTTCCTCACTTCCAACCACTTCTTGGCCCATTCTAATCTGACACCTTGCTATTGCTCTGTGCTCAATTAGCTTTTGATTAGGTCACATATTTTATCTTTCTTAATAAAAATAGCACTTTTTAGTCTATTTAACTTTCTGGCAGGTCCTTCTTCATCTCTTATCTAGTCTCAGCCTCTACCCAACTTTAAATGTTAGCTTTTCTGGAGGCTGGCTTCTTAGAAGATTTCTCACTTCATATTATTTCCTTGTAATCTTATTTAAACCCATCTCTTCCATTACCACATTGTCAAAGTTAACTCACAAACATATTTTTAAACAGATTTGTAGACATCAACATCTCTGAGTTCTAGAGTTGTTCCTTTAACTTTCTCCTAGACAACTTTTCTTAGTTTAAAGCCAGCCTGAACTTAATATGTGCAAAACTAAACTCATGATGAACTTCTGTCTCAGTCAGCTTTGTCTGTTATAATGAAATTCTAGAAGGTTGGTGGCTTGAACAACAGATTTTTTTTTTTTTTTCAGTTTTAGAGGCTGGAAAGCCCAAGAACAAGGTGCCACCAAGGTAAATTTCAATCTGAGGTCTTTTCTCTTGTTTTATAGGTGGCTGACATCTCATTGTGTGTTCAAATGACCTTTCTTCACTGTGTGCTTATAGAATGAGAGAAAGAAAGAGAGGAAAGTTCTCTCTTTTCCTCTTTTTATAGTACCACTAATCCTATTGGATTAGGGCCTTACCCCTATAATCTCATTTAATCTTAATTATCTCCTTGTAGGCCTTCCCTAAATATAGTTTCGATATATGAATTGGGGGGGAGTGCAATTTAGTCCATAGTCCATAGTGCCTCCCCATATGCAAATATGCATATTGAATAACGCATGAAGCAGAGAGCAATTTGATGTAATATGAGAAATATATCCATAAAATTACAACCAGCCAAAATTAGATCATCAGAATCTCAGATGTCCCCTTGGCCCCTTCTCAATCCTCCCACCATCCTTCAAAGGAAACTACCATCTTAATTCTTGTGCCATAGTTAGTTTTCCCTATGTTCATATTTTTTCTATCTGGCTTTATTTTTTCCTCAAAGTTATATTCATTAGATTTATCCATGTTGTTGATATAATTAAGTTATTTATTTAATGGTGCTGTTCAGTAAAATTGCCATTAGAAGAAATAAAATGATCTAGGTATAGTTTTGTCTTTATTGTATAATTTGGTCAGTATTTGCCATCCATTCACCCATACTTTTGATTTTGTGATAGTAACCATGTCTACCTTTACTTATTTTGTCCCCAGATCTTGGTTATTTTTATTGACCCATGGCTGTCCCTTGATGTGTTACTTGACAAATGAAGAATCAATTAGCTACCTTTGAGAGATACAATCCATGTCTATAGCTTCACTTATAAGACCCATATCTGGTCCCATCTGCTTAGAACCTTCCTCTCGCCAAATGAAAGAGAAACTCTAAGAGAAGTGTTGAGGATATCTTTCAAAACTATAGACTTACATCCATTCCCCAGTTGGGTATCTGCTTAGGCAAAGTCCTAAAGATCAGGCTGTGCTATGTGAGCAGGAGAGAGAAAAATTAGAGAGGGTAGCAAGGCCAAGAGTCAGACATGCTGTGGAGCAGCCCACATTCTCACCATTTGCTAAGGCCAACATGTGAGACTTTCCTAAGGATCAAGGAACACACCCAGGGTATCCAACTTGAGTCCCCATAACTATGCTCCACAATACAGTACTAGGTAGGGTAAAGGTAACCTAGCAGATAATACACAACTGAGTGGCATCAAGGAGCTTGAGTCCCATTTGGGGTTGCCTAAGTGTCCACATAACTCCCAAATGAGACAACCATCTACTTTTGGTTGCCTGACCTTCACAGAGAGTATTAATGCACAGGTCAGAGTTCAAGAAACAGTAATGACCAGCACAGAATGTAAAAAATAATCCTGAAGTTCTGGAAGTATAGTTTGTTTTGTTTTTGTTTTTAAATTTTTAGATTTTATTTACTTATTTTAGAGAGAGAGAGAGAAAGAGGATGCCAAGCAGTGGGAGGGGCATTTTGGGAGGGGTGGAGGGAGAGATACTCTCAAGCAGACTCTGTGCTGAGCATGGAGCCCTTAGCAGGGTTTGAGCTCATGACCCTGAGCTCATGACCCTGAGTTATGACCTGGACTAAGACCAAGAATCAGATGATTAATTAACAGAGTGACCCAGCCTCAGTTATACTTCCCAGTGCCCCTGAGAAGTATAGTCTTAAGGGGAAAAGGTAGATGTGGGTCAGAGTGGTATCATGATCATTCCATCTATATCAAAGCAGCCATGGGTCACAGCAAGCCTTAAATTGAGTCTGAAATTGAAATTTTAAACTGTACTAAAATTTAAATAACTACAGGAATTCAAAAATGAGAAAAAATAAATTTATTGATCATAGTTGAAAATCAATAATTGGGAAAACATTTAATATATTATTCTGAGTTGAAATTTTTCAATAAAATTGCCATGTACTTTTGACTTTGAAAAATAATGTTAAATGTGCCTTCTCATTTGATTTTCAAAACAATATAGTAAAATAGATTAGTACATAGAATAAAAAATAAGATCATAGGTTTTGAGATATATTTGAGATATGGAGAATTTTGGTGAATATATATTATTCTATTTGATCTCTGCAATTTAGAATCAAAATCATTTACTTAGTAACAACTTTATGTCAGTAGCAGGAACTATTTACCTAGCAACAGACTATGTAGAAAATGCTAAAAGACACAAATAATGAAATCAGACTAGTGCACATATATGAGATAAGCAACTTGGCTTTAAATTGTTTCTCCTAATGGAGAACTGGAAAAGAGTTGTTTTTATAAAAGCAATGTATGATTTAAAGAAAATAAGATGTTATATTATTTCTAATATCTAGGTCTATAGAGTTATTGTTTTTCCAATTAAGGCAAGTCTAAAAATGTTAATCTGATTATTAAACTGAATTAGAATATAAATTAAGAGTTATTATTGTTATTATTTATTATTTCATTTACTGTTTTAGCATAAAGACTTTATATTTTGGAATTACCTCTCCCTAGATTTTTAAAAAATTGAATTAATGTTTTTCTTTTCCATTAATCAAAACTCCAGAACTAATTTTGCAGAAGGTCCAGAAATAAAAAGCCAGAACTTTGATGTTGGCTTTAGTCTATAAAGTCTTATTACAACATACATCAGGGTTTTTTTCAATATTAAAACTAAACAAAACAAAACCTAGTGGTCTTCCATGAGTATAGACATGGACCTTAAAATTGGGATCCCGTTTGGAAAAACAGTGATTTTATTATTTAATAATATTGTGGTTTCTTCATTCAACTTTGGCTAATTCCAGTGCTTTATCTCTTTACATTAAGTTCATTTGGTGAAGAAACAATTGTTTTAATGTACAAAACAAATAGGAAAAATAGAAACTAGAGTTTACTACTTAGTAAATTCACAATTAATCAGACTTCACAATTAAAGTACAAGATTTACCCAGGAAGACCATAGATTGCACAAAGGTTAGAACTATACAAAGAAAACTAACATAGCTCCTTTATACAAAGATGATCTATTTATAAACTCTTCCTTATTTTTTATTTCCTCTCTCCCCCCAACTCTAGGTAAGTTCTTTCTGTATATCTTAGAAACTGTACTTCCTCTATTATAGCATTTATCAAACTATATTACATTTCTAAATTTAGTTTATTATAACTTTCTTACCATATTTTAATTTCCTTAAAGGAACAGACTGTATCATCTTTCTCTACATTGTATTTACAGCAAATGAGCAAAGATTTTGGCCCAAGCTAAGTTCTCATTTACACATAAAGAGCTGAATGAATAAAGAAAAGCATTCTAAGAAAATAAGGGGAAATGTTATATAAAAAAATAAATTTACTTTTAAGGAAATATTTTTAAAAACCCTCCTCATTTATATTCAAATCCTTGTCCTCATTATAAACATAAGTAAATATAGAAATTAATTGGAAAACTAAGTTAGGGTGACTGCATATGACAGAAGGAAGAGTATGTACTGTAGTAATTTAAATAAAACTAGCAATAGATTTTGGCATGATTATTGACTTGAGAACAGATGTACATATTTGAACTCTGGGTTTCTCATGTTTTTCCTATTTAATTAATGCATTAAATCATCATGCTTGTTTTTAGCAAGTATTGCATTAAATGCTTTAAATATTGTTAATATTTTTGAAATAAAACAATAAAGTTGAAATTTACTTTATTCATCATTTTGATATACAAACATTTTAAGGCCAAATTTTCATTAAATTGCAGATATTCTGTGCTGATACAAATTGACTTTAAAAATCATATGAAAAAGCCAGTTAGAAAATTAATGATTAGGAAAATAAGGGACTATTATAATTTAATAGATTGAGTTTACTAATACATTATACCTTCTGATAAAATAAGGTATTAGGTACGACTACGACTAAAATAAAAATAATAAAATTGAATGATTAACTTTATTTTAAATGTGAAGGAATAAAGCATTTTAATTTGATTTTTGTCCCCTTAAACTCACAGAAAACAAACAAAAGTAACAGAGAAAAAAATGTGGTCTTCAATGAAACAAAGAAATATCCATAACCTCAGATCCTAAACTATGAAGGGTATGTGCCAAATGCATGGAATTTGAGCCAAAATGAGAAAAAAAAAAAAAATCCAGAACAAGCAGCCTTCTCTTTGAATCTTAGGCTAAAACTTTCTTTAAGTCTGAAAACTTGAAGGTTTCCAGTGTCCATTTCTTCATTGTTATCCATGAATATGCCTCTGACTGAGCACGTGTTGGTTAGAAGAATTTTTTGTTAATCACGCTTCCCTCCTACCTTTCTTAATATGAGCATCTTAGTCCACTGCATGTATTTATGATTCTGGGATTTAAATGTACTTACTTTTCATACAGTATGGCTTCAAACATAAGCCAATATCTCATCTTGTACTCAAAGAAAAAGAAATTTCTTCCAAAGCTTGAGGAAATTTTGGTTCTCTTGAATTTATTGAGAAATAATATATTGGGTTTCTAGTGAAACATTCCTGAAAGATTTTTCCAGGATAAAATTTCATATTTCAGATTTTTACTTTATAAAATTACAAATGATGAGATTCTCCTATAGATAAACTGCTTCTTAATTTAATAAAAATTGGGAGAATGCCAAAAATATAAAATTTTAGTTTAGTATGAGTAGATTTATTAAGACAGAGATTGGAAGAATTTTGTTCATTCCTATAAAGATTTTAATAGACTTTTTAATATTTATTTTTATATTTTCATAAAATTGAGCAAATAAGTCAGTGCAAATTAAAAAAATAAAAGTCAATAGAGCAAAACTATGGAATGAAATAAGAAATTTTTGACAGTTAAGTATGTAAAAACTACTAGGCATGCCCAGATGGGCTCACAGATGATCTCTTTCACAATCCTCAGGAATAATCAGGATGTAATTTAAATTCTTTGAGATTAAAGGGGAAAAAAAAGAAAGTCTTCCAAAATACTTTGCACAAAGCTAGCATAACAGTGCTACCAAAGCTTGAGAAAGATCACTGCACAATTACAGAATGAATGATCCCACATTCAATTACTGATGTAGAATTCTTAAGTAAATAATTTTAAAATACATAATATACTGAAAAATTTTATTTATTAATCTTAAGAGTTTTACTCTAGAAATGCAAGCATGGTTTAGATTAAGGGCATCCATTTATAAATTTACCATACTTATACATCAAAAGGGAAAAGAAATTCTTGCCTTAATATTAAGATTATATGAAATATGTGATAATTTTTTTCAAATAACTCTAAACATTATTAAAAGAAAAAAAAAGACCTTTTTAACTCAAAACAAGGAAAACATCCTGCTTAATGCTGAAATGTAAAAATTTTAACTGAAGTAGGAAATAAAGCCGGGATATTCTTTTTGTTGAATTAAAGATGACCATGCACCTTTTTCACTCCTCCATTAAGAGGTAAAGTTTATTTCTTTTTTTCTGGGCTAGCTCTGTGACTGTTCAGTTAATAGAAGTCTCTGAGGTGACAGTATTCTGGTTCCAATATGAAGCTTAAAAAAGGCTTGACAACTTCTGCTTTGTACTTTTTGGGCTGCCAAAGGGCAGTCATGTGAGAATACAACTACCATGCTTAAGAAATCACATAAAGATACGAAGTGGAAAAACTTGAAGGAAAGGCTTTGAGATGGCATGGGGCAACCAACCCAGTCGAGCCTCCAAATGACTCTAGTCCTCACTGCTGCCATCTGACTACAATTGCAGGAGAGACCTGAGGCAAGACCAGCAGATGAGCTGCCCAGCTGATCCATGGCAACCCACAGATATGAAAGATATAGAAATATATAGAAATAATCTTTGTTTTAACCTTAATGATTTGAAGAGATTGATATAATCTACTTCTATCATTTTCCTTAAAAAAAAAAAACAACTGAAATAGAAATGGTACTTAGAAGTTGTTCTTGTAACAAAAACACATGTTATATTGGCTTTGGACCCTGGTCCTGAGCAGAAGTCAGAAGGGTCCCAAGGAGACTGTTAGTAAAGGTTGGAAGGGACAAAGAAACAATGGTTATTGGAAACTGGGAAAAGGCTATCTGCGATATGAGTTTGACAGAGCTTGGCATCGGGTTCTCCCAATGAAATATGAAAAATTAGACATATGTTTTAATATATTACATATAAAACAGCATGACACTTTTACAGTCATTTATGAACCTACCCAGAGTAGTGAAATTTTGAGTCACCCAGGGCAAGCATGGTCCTAGTTGAAGTTGAACAAGGCAACATTATGTCTTCTTGTTTCAGATCTCATATTATAAACAGGTGTCCTATTTGTCATCTACTTAGTACCACAATTTTCAATTTTTTTTGCTTTTTTGGGTGATTTTATTATTTTTATGTGGTCTGAAGCATAGTATTCCCATACTGTCTAGTGTCCCTAAGTTCAAGGAGTATAATATGCCTTATGGAACAAGTGTATAGGAGATCAACTTAGTTCAGAAATGGGCTATAGAACTCTTGGCTGCAAGGTCAATGTTATTGCACTACTAAGTATATTAGAGTGTACTTAAATAGAAACATATATATATCAAAGTTATGGACTGATTTGCTGATGGAAATGTGACTAGAGGCTTATAGGAACCTGACCCTGTATTTCCTCTAGACGCAAAGATTCAGTATTTGCTAATTCAGTATTCATGGGGATTTTATTAAACATAACTACTGCAAATAATGAGAATTGGCTCTATGGCCTGGGATAAGGAGATTTCCAGGTAAAATGCCAGTAGTGACAATGTATTTCGTTTGTCTAGGTATGATAAAGAAAAAGAAGATTTCAAATAGACCTAAAATAAATATTTTAAACTTAAGATTTGCTTTTTGGAAAATGCAACTGTTTCTTATTCCCAGATTCTCTGGAAATCAAAAGACTCTTGGTGTAAGAGAGCCTCAGAGTAAAGATCAAATCCATGACACTGGGGGAAAATATATATATATATGACTTCAGGATCAAGATATTGAAGCTTACAGCTGAAGATTCTCTGTTTAGGTATCAGAAGCATTTAGGATGTTGCCTCATAGGCCCTCTTTGCTAGACCATAGTATTCTAAGATCCTTAAAAGTCCCTCTTTGCTAGACCATAGTATTCTAAGGTCCTTAAAAGTATTATTCCATAGTCCTTTGATTTTCAGTCCAAGGTAGAGAGGGGCCTGAATTGAAAAGGCTCTTTGATTTCCTGGAGTAGCTTTCACGTGATACACAAGAAACCTAGATAGTTTTCAAGGGAATTATAATTATAAGCTCTGAAGGAGGCATTTGAACCAAAAATTTCCTACAAGCAGGAATCAGACTGAAAAACAAGCAGTTGCTTACATGGGCTGTTTCTTGTAAAAAGAAAGGATAACTCATAGGATTAAAGTCAAGAGTCCAGAGATTAGAACTGTTAGCGACAGGACCACTTCCAAGGAGTAAAGTTAGGCTCTCATCAAGGGATTGGTTGCATGTACCTAGTTAAATTTTGGAATTATCATGGATTTTCTTAATTCTAAGATTTTTAGTCAAAGATTATTACTACTAAGGAAATTAAACCACATTTGGATCTGATTTAGATGATTTCTTGAACCTAGAATTTAGGATGAAATCTCTTTGAACCCTTGAAGGGTGTTAGTGTACTTTACATGAAAGAGCACTATAAATAATTTGTGGGCCAAAGGAGTACTGTGAGAAATTAAAAATGACTGCATATTCTTCACTCCTCCATTGAGAGCTGAAACTTTTTTCTTTATCCCTTAAATCTGGGTTATCTCTGTGACTGTTTAGCCAACAAAAGTTGGCAGAAGTATTTCTGACCTAGCTCTGAGCTCAAGACTTAAGAAGATCTTGCTCTCTCTTTCATTTTTATACTTTTGGGGATCTCTGAACTTCCATTTAAGAAGCCGAATTATAGTGCAGAAGAGAATATGTTGGAAGACTATGATCATCAAAAAGGCCTTGAGAACACACGAAGATAGGAGAACCCTTGCTGTGACAGTGTCCCAGCCAGGTTGATTCTTGCTCCAGCTGCTATCTGAGGACTACTACATGAGCAACCTCAAATAAGAGGAGCAGAGATTTCCAGAGAAGTCACAGGATTGTGAGAGAAACTAAGAAGTGGTTATTTTGTTTTGTTTTGTTTTGTTTGTTTGTTTTCTGTCATAGTTGTTTTTAAGTCATGAAAGCTTGTAGTTTGTTGTATAGCAACAAATAACTGGAACACTATTGCCATTATTAATTAACATTGTTTTAAAAATTCTTGTCAATAAAAATGTCAACAGAAAGATAGAATACATACTAGAATGGGAAGGAGAATGCAAAATTATTATTCTTATTGCATATGTTATAATTCATGATTGGAAAATTGAAAAGAAATGGTGTTTGCTAAGCTACTTGTTCTCAAAATTAATATACAAAAATTGTTAGCTTTGTGATTTTAGTTTTTTCTCCAAGTTTTAATCTTAACTCCAGTTAGTTAATATAAGGTGTATCTTTTAATTTCAGGTGTAGAATTTAGAGATTCATCACTTATATACAACAGTTGGTACTCATCACAAAGGCACTCCTTAATCCCCATCACCTGTTTCACCCATCCCCCTCCCACCTCCCTTCTAGTAACCCTCAGTTTGTTCTCTATAGTTAAGAGTCTTTTTCTTGGTTTGCTTTCCCTTTTTTTCTCCACCCCTATATTCATTTGTTTTGTTTCTTAAATTCCACATATAAGTGAAATCATATGATATTTTTCTTTCTCTGACTGACTTATTTCACATAACATGATACTCTTTATCTCCAACCACATTGTTGCAAAATGGCAAGAGCTCATTCTTCTTTATGGCTGAGTAATATTCCATTATATACATATACACCACCTATTCTTAATCCATTCCTCAGTCGATGGACACTTGGGCTCTTTCCATAATTTGGCTATTGTTGATAATACTGTTATTAACATCAGGGTGCATGTATCCCTTTGAATTACTTTGTGTCCTTTTGGTAAATACCTGGTAGTACAATTGCTGGGTCATAGGTCACACTATACACAATATTGCATAGTGTGTAATGGGGTATTATCATCAGCCCCTGGAAATAATTCCCTTTAAAATTTTGCCCACCTGATTATAAAAATAAGCATTTAAAAAATTTCCTTTTTTTGCTTAGACATGATGTTGAGAACCTTTTCATATATCTGTCTTTCATATATCTAATACTTTTTAGGTTTCCCTTTTTGTGTGTGAATTCCCATTTTTTGTTAGATTTCTATCTTTTGTTGCTTCTCAAAAAATTTTCCATTATATAATATTTGTGAATATTAAATAATTTATATTTAATATTTCTATATTGTCTTTTGTAGAACAAGAACCTTTCATATTGCAGTAGTGAAATCCATTAATATTTTCATTTGTGGCTTTGAGATTCTTTTGCTTTTCTTCTTCCTGTCATTTTTAATTATTTATGATAGTCACCATCCTGGACATTAGATCTTCAGAACATATTCATTGTATAAAGGAACATTTGTACTCTGACCAAAATTTCACCATTTTCCCCCATGTCCTAGACCCTGGCAATCACTATTCTACTCTGTTTCTGTAAGTTCAACTTTTTGTGGATTTCATGTATGAATAAAACAATAGAATATTTCTCTTTATCTAGTGTGTTTGGCTTAGCATAATGTCCTCCAATTTCATCTATGTTGTAATAAATAGTATTTGAATATATAAAATATTTCTCTCAGAATTTTAATAAATATTGCATTGAATCTATAGATTACTTTCAGTAGTATGAATACTTCAACATAGTAATTCTTTCAATCTGTGAACACAGTATTTTTTCACTCATTTGTGTTTTCTTCAATTTCTTTCATCAATGCCTTATAGTTTTTCAGTATACATGTATTTTACCTCCATGGTTAAATTTATTTTTAGGTATTTATTTTTTTTGATACTGTTGTAAATGGTATTGTTTTCTTAGTTTCTCTTTCCAATAGTTCTTGTTAGGGTATAAAAATACAACTGATATATGTATATTAATTTTATTTACTTAATTTATTAGGTCTGATAGTTTTTTGGTGGTAGGATTTTCTCTAGGATTTTCTATATACAAGATCATGTCATCAGCAAACAGAGATGATTTTACTTCTTTCTTTTCAGTTTGAATGCCTTTTATTTCTTTTTCTTGCCTAATTGTTTGGCTAGGAATTCCAGTACTATGTTGAATAGAAATGGTGAGAGTGGACATACTTGTCCTGTTTTTGATCTTGGAAGAAAGACTTTCAGCTTTTCATCATTAAATATGATGTCAACTATGCATTGTCATAGATGGCCTTTTTAAGTAGAGCTATGTTCCTTTTTAGAGTTTTTAACTAGGGAAAGATTGTAAATTTTGTTAAATGATTGTTCTGTACTTATTGATATCATATGATTTTTATCTTCATCTATCTGCCATTGATGTGGTTTATCATGTTTATTGATTTGCATAGGTTGAACCATCCCTGCATTCCAGTGGTAAATCCTACTTAACAATGCATACTACTTTTTAAATGTACATTTGAATTTGGTTTGCTGGTATTGCGTTAAATATTTTTGCATCTCTGTTCATCAAGGATATTGTCCTGTGATTTTCTTTTCTTATAACTTCCTTATCTATCGTTGGTATGAGAATAATGCTGACCTCATTAAATTAGTTTGGATGTGTTCCTTCCTCTCTAATGTTTTGGAAGCATTTGAGAAGGATTAGTATTAATTCGTTAAAAGTTTTGAAGACTTCACCAGTGAAGCCATCTGATCCTGGACTTTTCTTTGTTGAGAGATTTTTCATTCTGAGTCAGTACTAGTTATTGATCTGTTCAGATTTTCTAGTCCTCTGTGATTCAGTTTTTGTAGGTTGTATGTTTCTAGGAATTTATCCCTTTCTTCTAGGTTATCACATTTGTTGGCAATTAGTTATTCATAGTGTTCTCATATGATTATATTTCTGTGGTATTGACTGCAATGTCTTCTAGTTCATTTTTTATTTTACTTGAGTCTTTTTATTCTTAGTCCAGCTAAAGTTTTATAAATTTTATCTTCTCAAAAAAGCAAAACAAAACAAAACAAACAAACCAAAAAACCCAGCTCTTAGTTTTGTTGTTCTTTTCTACTGTTTTTCTACTCTCTATTTCATTTATTTCCACTTTAGTCTTTGTTATTTTTTTTTCCTTCTGCTAACTTTGGGCTTAGTTTGTTCTTCTGTCCTCCTTCTTCCTTCCTTCCTTTTTTCCTCCTTTTCTTCGGTTTCCCTCTTCCTATTCCCCCTCCTTCCTCCTCCTCTTTCCTCCTCCTTCTTCTTCCTCTTTTCTTCTTTCCCTTTGTCTCTCTCTCCCTTCATCTCTCCCTTCCTACCATATTTCTTTTTAAAAAATGCCTTTATACAAATGCCATAAGTACTGTTCACATCTTTTCTCAATTTTTTAAAGTTTACTTATTTATCTTGAGAGAGACAAAGAGGGCAAGCATGGGGAGAGGGACAGTAGGAGAGAATCTTTCAAGTTGACTCTCCACTGAGCTGGGAGCCCAATGTAGGGCTCAATCCATGACCCATAACTTCATGATATGAGCTGAAACCAAGAGTCAGGCAGTCAATCAATCAGCTCAGCCACCCAGGTGCCCCTCACAAATAATTTTTTAAAATTGTATTTTATGATTAAGTCTTTAGCCCACCTACAGTTTCTTTTTGTATATGATATAACATTTATTTTTCCCCCATAAAACAAACCAATTTTCTACAACTTTGTATTAGATGATTTATCTTTTGTATTTTGATTTAAGTTTTTATTTTAATTCCAATACAGTTAAGATACAGTGTTATATTATTTTTAGGTATACAATATAGTGATACAGCAATTTTATACAATACTCAATGCTAATTATTATGATAAATGTACTCTTTATTCCCCATCACCTATTCAATCAATTTTCCTACCCCCTATTTCTGTAGTTAAGAGTCAGTTTCTTGGTTTCTGTCTCTCAGTTAATTTTTCCCCCCTTTGTTCATTTGCTTTGTTTCTTAAATTCCACATATGAGTGAAATCATATAGTATTTTTTTTTCTTTGGCAGAGTTAGTTTGCTTAGCATTATACTCTAGCTCCATCTATGTTTTCAAGTGGCAATTATTCATGCTTTTTAAATATCTGAATTATTTTCCATCTTTTTATCCATTCATCTATTGATGGGCACTTTGGCTGCTTCCATAATTTGGCTATTGTAAGTAATGCTGCAATAAGCACAAGGGAAAATGTATCCCTTTGAATCACTGGTTATGTATGTTATTTTGGGTAAATTCCCAGTAATGCAGTTACTGGGTCGTAGGGTAGTTCTATTTTTAATTTTTTTAAGAACTTCCATACTGTTTTCCATAGTGGTTATATTAGTTGCATTCTCACCAGCAGTACCTGAAAATTCTTTTATCTTCACATTCTAGCCAACACTATTTTTTAATGTTTTTTATTTTAGTCACTCTGATAGGTGTGAGGTGTTATCTCATTGCAGTTTTGATATGCATTTCCCTGATGATCAGTGATGTTGAGTCTACGGCCATACCACCCTGAACGCACCCGATCTCATCTGATCTCGGAAGCTAAGCAGGGTCGGGCCTGGTTAGTAGTTGGATGGGAGACAGTGATGTTGAGCATCTTGTCATGTGTCTGTTGGCCATCTGTTTGTTTCTTTGGAGAAATGTCTGTTCATGTTTTCTGCCCATTTTTTAAAATTTATTTATTTATTCATTTATTTATTTTAAAGATTTTATTTATTTACTTGATAGAGAGATCACAAGTAGGCAGAGAGGCAGGCAGAGAGGAGGGGAGGCTCCCACTGAGCAGAGAGCCCAGTGCAGAGCTCTATCCCAAGACCCTGAGATCATGATCTGAGCAGAAGGCAATAGCTTAACCCACTGAGCCACCCAGGTGCCCCTTCTGCCCATTTTTAAATTGGATTGTTTGTTTTTTGGGTGTTGACTTGTATAAATCCTTTATATATTTTGCATATGTCATTTACAAATATCTTCTCCCATTTAGTAGATTTTATTCTGATTTTTCTACTATTTCTTTTTTTACAAAGAGTTTATTTATTTTATTTAACACAGAGAGAGCACAAGTAGGCATTGGCAGGCAGTGGAGAGGGGAGGGGTTGGTGAGCAGACTCCCTGCTGAGTAGAGAGCCCGATATGATGCGGGGCTCAATTCCAGGTCCCTGAGATCATGACCTGGGCTGAAGGCAGAGGCTTAACCCACTGAGCCACCCAGGTACCCCTGATTTTTTATACTATTTCTATAATATACCATCCATATATATCCTATTATCACAGGTTCTACTGTCTGTTCCAAAAGTCTATTTATCTGTTCTTCTACCTATACCTACTACTGTAATAACTTTGATTTTTTTCATATTGATTAAGTAAGACATAGGTCAGCTTTTTCTTTTTTTTAATATTCCAAAACTTATCTTAACCATTAAAGGGATTTCTTTTCTTTTCTTTTTTCTTTTTTTGGAAGACAGAGAGAGAACACAAGCCAGAGAGCAGGGAAGGGGCAAAGGGAGAGGGAAAGAGAATCTTAAGAAGGCTCCGTGTTCAATGCAAAGCCTGATGCAGGGCTTGATCTCATAACCCTGAGAACATGACCTGAGGCAAAATCAAGAGCTGAATGCTCAACCAACTGAGCCACCCAGACAGCCCTAAATGTTTTTTATATACATTTTATAACCATACCATCAAAATTCTCTAAAACAGTGCAGTACTTTTTATTAGAATAAATACAATTTATTAATTGGCCTCCAAATTATATATTTTTAATCTTCCTATTTTCAATCCACTAATAATGTTCATATGTTATTTATACAAATCTTTTGTGTGCTCTATAAAAATATTTTTAAACATTCTGGATAACTTTCATGGCTCGTGTGGCTGTGTCAATGTTATGTTTATTTTATTTTTTGTGTTGATTTTAAGTTATACCCAATGATAACTTCTTACTTATTACATCTCCTATTTGACTCTTTTTTAAAATAAATTTTATTTATTTATTTGACAGTGAGCACAAGCAGGCAGAGTGGTAGGCAGAGGGAGAGGTAGAAGCAGGCTCCCCACTGAGAAAGGATCCTGATGTGAGGCTCCATCCTAGGACCCTGGGATCATGGTCTGAGTTGAAGATAGTTTTTTAACCAACTGAGCCACTGGGGTGCCCCTTGACTCCTTCTTTTAAGGAGGAAAAATTATTGTTTTTCTTAATCTTCTATCTGGCTACCTGTCTGAAATTTATTTTAGTTAAAATATTGTTTCTGTGTATGTTCTGTATGAAATATTTTATATCAGATGATAATAAAGGTTTTGCTTCTCTCTTACAGTATTTTTGAGTTATTACCTTGGTCAGACCTTTAGTTCAAAGTTAAATAGTAATACATATGATAGATATTTTTGTTTTAGTCCCAATCTTAAAGAAATGTTACCCAAGTTTAGAATTATATTAAGTGCATATTTGCTGTGGGTTTTTGTAAAACAGAATTTACAGGCTAAGGGAACTCTTGCATCATTTTGATATCTTAAAACATTTTATCGTACATAGGTGTAGACAGTTAAGATAGTTACTGTTGTTTCTGTATTTAATTTCTATATATAATTTTTCTTCTTTTCCAAAATAAGATAAATTTTATTAAATTTTTTGGTTGTCTTAAACCAATCTTGCATTTTTAGAATAAATTCTATTTGACATGATTAATTATATTTTAATACCTTGAAAGATTTCATTGAGTAATTATACTTGAAGTTTTTGCAAACTTATTTATTAAATTATTTTTCACTTATTTAATTCCTTTATTAAACTTCAATATCAAGGTTACAACAACCTGTAATCAATGAACTCTATTGTCTGCAAAAATATGTGTTTTTGGAAGTCTGGTAAAAGTTTTCAGTGATACTGTGTTATTCTTTTTTTGTTTACCAAGAAGTGGGTATGATAGTGTATTATTTATCTTTTCATTTTCCTTAAATGTTAATATGTTAGTTGTGTCAATATATTGAAATACTCATCTTTATCCCAACTTTCAATTTCTAGAGTACTTTTTACTTGTATTTCTGAAACATCTTTTTCTCCATATATTTCTCTACCTGTCTACCTGCTCATCCATCTATCTGTCCACACACACACACACACACACACACACACCTTTTATTATTTTCTTTAATCAATATTATTTGTTGTTTTTGAAAACATCAAATGTAATTTGAATCAAGTGAATATATTTTTCACTATAAATACATTTTTACTTTATCTAAAATATATGTTCTGCTTCATATAAAAGACACATTACATACAATATACTTTAAAATGTTTGAGACATTGATTCTTATTTTCTAATGGATTCTTCATATGTTTGAAGGTACATTTTCATGGGAAAAGTTGCAACTCAAGAATTTTAACATACATTACAATGAATATCATTCTTTGATTCATATTTAGTTTCTCCTATACTTATATAAGACAAATTAGTCAAATTGGTAATTCATATGACCTTGAACATTCAATTAAAACTGTGCATATGATGGGGCACTTGGATAGCTCAGTGGGTTAAAGCCTCTGCCTTCAGCTGGGGTCATGATCCCAGGGTCCTGGAATTGAGCCCCGCATCAGGCTTTCTGCTCAGCGGGGAGCCTGCTTCCTCCTCTCTCTGCCTGCCTCTCTGCCTCCTTGTGATTTCTGTCTGTCAAATAAATAAATAAATCTTCAAAAAAAAAAAAAACCAAACAACTGTGGAGATGACAAAATACACTACACTGTTAATCTCAATGTCATTATTTAGTTCTCATTGGCCTCATTGGATGATGAATGATTCACATGGAGAATCCTTAATTAAGCAGAGCTCAAGCACTATAAACAATGAGCATTTTGACATCAGGAGTGTCACTTTTTAAAGGCACTTTGAAAGTCCTTGTAATACAAGCTACTAATAAATTCTTGATAAATTAAAAAAACCAAAATTATTATATACAGTTTTCAAGAGAAAAAATATCTACTAATTAATCTGAATAAACTGGGCTGCTCATTGATACAAAAGATGACAGATATTAAAACTATCCAAATATGTTAATTAAATCACTGCCTTAAGTAGTTACATGCAAAGATATAATTATGGGCTAAATAATTGAGTCAAAGAAAAATTTACCAAAAAAGGAATTTTATACTAGGAGACAAATATGTAATCAGATATGTAGTTTGAAAATCAGTAGTTTGAAATTAAAATACCCACTAAATTGGGGCGCCTGGGTGGCTCAGTGGATTAAGCCGCTGCCTTCGGCTCAGGTCATGATCTCAGGGTCCTGGGATCGAGTCCTGCATCGGGCTCTCTGCTCAGCAGGGAGCCTGCTTCTCTCTCTCTCTCTGGCTGCCTCTCTGTCTACTTGTGATTTCTCTCTGTCAAATAAATAAATCTTTAAAAAAAATACCCACTAAATTGAACAATAAAATATGAAAACAATTTTTATTTGAAGTTCACTTGGTTAGTATTCAGTTTCACTTAGTTTATAATTTTGCAATATGCTGAGTTTTAACATTACTTTCACAGACAATAGTTATTTTTTCTTTGGCTTTGAAGAGACTTAGGACATATCAGCTAGAGAAATAGGATTTTTCAAGTGAAGTGTCATTTTTATTCCTTTTGAATATAACTGAGCCAACTAAATTGGATAAGTATATATTTCTTAATTTTTTTCTGTATCTTTTCAGGCCACAAAATATTTGTATAATAATGAAGATCTGAATTGATAATCACAAATAATAGTTTTTTGATAAATATTCTAACATGGAGGAACTAAATAGATACAAAAAGGAACTCAGTTTTAATTGATTAGAAATTTAATTTTTAAAGTAAAAAACTAGAGAAAGTTTATTATTATATTAAAGAGAGCAGTTCTTGTTTAAAAAGATCGTATGCTGGAGACTCAAACCTTGTATTAACATGCTCCCAAAGATTTTTATGTGATGCTAATAAATCCATAATATCCTATAAAATTGCTCATAGCAAAACAATCTTAAAAGGAGGCAAATATATAGAAAAATATATTAGAAAATAGGTGAGTGATTTAATTTCTTAAAATCCTTTTATGTTAGTACATCCATACAAAAGTAACAATTGGCAATAGAAGTTTCTTTCTTTTCCTTCTTTCCTTCTTTCCCTCCTTCCTTTCTTTCTTTCTCTTCTTCTTCTTCTTCTTCTTTTTTTAGACTATTGCTAATAATTATACATTATGTCCTGATGGGCTTATTAAATATCCCTTTAAAGTACTTTTAGAGATCCCCTTTGCACTAGCCTGCCAAAAGTTTACTCATTTAATATCCTCTCTTTACTGAATAATTTTTTAATTATTGGTAATGTGGTTTTACTATCCACAAAGTTAATGGAATTTGCCATAAGATCTAATACATAATAATCTTTAAGAAATATCAGTCATTTCTAGGAGCACCTGGGTGGCTCAGTGGATTAAAGCCTCTGCCTTTGGCTTAGGTCATGATCTCAGGGTCCTGGGATCGAGCCCAGCATCCGGCTCTCTGCTCAGCAGGGAGTCTTCTTCCCTTCCTCTCTCTCTGCCTGCCTCTCTGCCTACTTGTGATCTCTGTCAAATAAATAAATAAAATCTTTAAAAAAAAAGGAAATATAAGTTATTTCTAAAAATGAAAAGAATGATAACATCTTTTTCAGTAATATTGCTATTCTAAATAATATTGGTGTTTTGAAGCATTTCATACTATATCCCAAGGTAACTGGACACAAAATCTTGCAGCACATTTCAAACTTCTGAAAATTGGAAGCAAGAAGCCCACTAGATCCAAATAATATTGGATTTATATAAAAAAGTAACAGTTTTGCTCAAGTGACATAAGCTAAAGATAATCACAACTAAGGATTGCCACATAGCATAACATTATAAGACAGTATTTATAAACATGGTTAAGCTTTAACACACAACAGCCACTGGTGGAAATGCTAACACTACAAAACAAAAGCACACAAGAAAATTGATCTGGTTTCTACAAATGTTCATTTCAAACCACGGGGAAATCTTTCACATTAGTAACTGGGCCAGGGAAACATACTATAACTATTATTGTAAGTAGATACATAGATGTAGATCAAATTTATAACTAATTTTTTTGGACATTCTCAGAAAGGTAAATATTACTGGCAACAACAAGTGCATAAACTGATTTATTTTGAATCTTCTATTGCTCACTAAGCACTTAATGCCATGAATCAGAGTCAGCTAAATAAATGAACAAATGTATATATTTCTTCAAGTTTTCAGGGGAGTTCTAAATTAATTATTTCTGAATGGTTGACAGTTTTCTATGCAGGATTTTTTTTTTCACACTGTCCTATAAAAACAATGATAAAAATGGGGGGGCGCCTGGGTGGTTCTGTTGGTTAAGTGTCCAACTCTTGATTTCAGCTCAGGTCATGATCTTAGTGTTGTGAGATTGAACTGCATGTTGGGCTCTGTTCTAGGCATGGAGCCCACTGAAGATTTTCTTTCTTTCTTTCTCCCCCTCTGTCCCACCCTCCCTGCACATATCCTCTCTCTAAAAAACATAGGAAGTAAAAGAAAGAAAATAAAAATTAAATGAATTCTACACAAAGAAAATGTGTGAATTTTTATTAGAGCATAAATTTTGACTGATGAAGAATTCCCTAACTTGACATATGTGATGGCTAAATTTATGTATCAACTTGGTTGGGCCATGGTGCCCAGATATGTGGTCAAATATTATTCTGTATTTTTTGATGGAGGTTTTTTAGGATGAGCTTATCATTCAAATCAGTGGACTTTGGACATTTAAAGGAAATTGGTCTTCATAATGGGGGTGGGGGTCACGTCCAAACAGTTGAAGTTGTAGCTAAAACAAAGACTGACCTACTCTAAGCAAAAGGAAGTTCTCCCAGCAGCCAGCCTTTAGATTTGAACTACAACATCAGCTCTTCCTGGATTTCTAGACTGCGGGCACACCCTCAGATTTTGGACTTGCCAGCTTCCATAATCTTACTAGCCAGTTCCTTAAAATATATCTCTTTCTGTATATAAGTATGTATCCCATTTGTTCTGTTTCTCCAGAGAACCATGACTAATGCAAGCTGCTTAACTGGATGTAAGTCATTTTGATTCTGGATGTACCAAAAGTTTTAGACTTTATAAGAAGGAGTGTTCAGGTTCTCCTTCTCACTGGGACCTTCCTTGGAAGTCCTGTGTAATCTTGGGTCACAGTTGGTTTGTTTTGCATATTTTGGCTATGATGGTGGTTTAAAACCTAGAGATCCGCATTTACTTTTGCCTTCTTGATACTCTCACCCTCATGCATTAATGTCTAGTCATGGGGCATTCTTTTAGCTGCTTCTATCTCTTGACTGGAAAAGGTATAGACAATTTCAAATGTCTTTGGGAACCAAATAGGCAACACAAATGAATGAAGATGCTTCAGTACATGTATATTAAACTAAAAAATATGCTGAGCTCATTTTTCTTGAATTTTTATCACTCTCTACTTTCATCTTGTTTTTTCACTTTTGATAGAAACCTAACTATTGATAAGAGTTTCCTATTTTAAGAGAAACAATAATGTAAGGATTACGATAAAAGGCAACTGACTTGGCCTTAGGTTAAACAAAAGACCTCGTGGATAGAATGGGGTATTGAAAATATGCCATTTGAAAACTTCAGTTAGGAAATTCTACTGAACTGTTAGCTTAAATTTCTAAGTAAATTATGTAAAAATTCACTCTTTTCATCAAGTATTCACAAGATTTTGCACTTTATATTTTAACAAATTACTTACATTATACCTTAAAATTAATAGTAATGCATCATATCGTGCCAATACTTTGAATAATGCCGTTATATTAGCTGGAATTTGGAAACCTTAATTACCCATTAGATTTTTCAATAAATTGAAGCAGATTCAGATTATTTTCCCCAGTTATTTCCTGCAAAGGTGACAGGGACTTTGGTAGTTTTATGAAAATGATTCTTTCTTATCTCCAGCATTTAATTTTCACCTATCATGCTTTGCTTTTAAGAACCTTAAATCTGCTCTTATTCTGAAAATAAATATTTTCAGATACTTTTCCAAGATTTGGTGTACCAAATTTTATTAAAATGTGGTTTTAATAAATAATATCTGTTGACAAATATCTGAAGGATTTTTAGTTCACAAAGTTTAAAATTTTTTAAAAAATATTTTATATATTTATTTGGCAGAGAGAGTGAGAGAGAGAACAAGAGGCAGAATGGCAGACAGAGGGAGAGGGAAAACAGACTCCTCACTGAGCAGAGAGCCAGATGCTGGACTCAATCCCAGAACTCTGGGATCATGACCCGAGTCAAAGGCAGACAACTTAGCTGACTGAGACACCAAGGGGCCCCAGGTCACACAGTTTTATCTTTTTAAAAAATAACCTATTATTTTGAAACTTTACATAATTTCAAATGGGAAATTGAATTTTAACATCTCTACATTGAAAGATATCTTAAGAATTATGTTCATCCAAATATTTTATTGCATTCATGACAGAAATATTAAATGAGTCTATATAAAGACTCATCAAAGAATTCTTTAATATTATAATTTAAGAAAAACTTATTGTTGTTGTTCTTGGTTTTTTTTTTTTTTTCTTATTTCTTGGGTTAGATTTTCTTCATTAGTTTTTCTATAGCAATTCATTTGTTTTTATCCTGTGGACATTGTGAATCATATATTTCCTTCTGTCAGTGGTAACTGGCAAGCTCAAAGCCAAATTTGTATTCTGCCATATAGAATCTATTCTCAGAATGAAACCATGTCTATCTCTCTATCTATCATCTATCTATCTCGATATCTATCTATCATCTATCTATTATCTATCTATCTATCATCAATCTATTATCTATCAGCATCTATTATCTATCATCTATTTATCTACATCTATCTATCATCTATCTTTTTAAAGTGTCCTAATCCTGGGGCAAAGGCAGAGTGTAACTTGAGATCAAAAACTAAATGCCTGGGGCACCTTGGTGGCTCAGTCTATTAAGTGTCTGCCTTTGGCTCAGGTAATGATCTCAGGGTTCTGGGATTGAGCCCTACATCTCTCTCTCTGCTCAGAGAGTCCGGGAGTCTGTTTTCCCTCAAAGTCTGCCGTGCTTGTGCTCTCTCATTCTGTCTCTCTCTCTCTCAAATAAATAAAAACAAAACAAAACAAAACAAAAAAACCCTAAACCTAAAACAAACTCAATGCCCACAGATTGAGGAGACAGACAAGTACAAACACTAACTGTATAAGAAAATGTAAAAAGAAAAGCTCTGGGAACTCAAGGGTACTTCCCTATCCAAAGACATTCAAATTAAAAGTATATCAGTATACTATAATAGATTAGAACTCCAAATCAATCAACGAACGACATCCCTGACACAAATTCAAACTGTGGAAGCATATAATACTTTCCTCAAAATATGTGAAAACAAGGATACCTGAGTGGCTCAGTTGGTTAAGCAGCTGCCTTCGGCTCAGTGTCCTGGGATTGAGTCCCACATCGGGCTCCTTGCTCAGCAGGGAGTCTGCTTCTCCCTCTGCCTCTGCCTGCCTGTGCTCACTTTCTCACTCTCCCTCTCTCTGACAAATAAATAAATAAAATCTTTAAAAAAAAATGTGAAAACAAGTAAGCAAAGGTACTTTATATATGTTATTATAAATAAACATATAAATGGATATGTAAGCAAAGTACAATAAGCAAAAAGTACAAATAAGCAATAAGTACAATAAATAAACATATAAATGGATGGGTAATTTCATAATATCTCAAAATGCATTTTTCTTTCATTTAATTATTTCCTTTCCATTGCAGTTTCCACCACTCTAATTAAGGGTCCAAGAAGTATAAAATTACTGAATAAAATAATCTTCATTGTTCTATGTTTAGTCTCCATTTTATCTAATTCTTTCTGCACATTGCTGTCAACTTTTCATTTTTTAAAATTTAAATTAAATTTAAATTTAAATTCAAATTTAAATTTAAATTCAATTAATTAACATACAGTGTATTAGTTTCAGAGGTAGAGTTCAGTGATTCATCTTTCTTATATTACACCCAGTGTTCATTACATCACGTGCCCTCTATAATGTCTATCACCCAGTTACCAACCCACTCTCCGGCAATGCTGTTTGTTTCCTATGATAAGAGTCTTTTATGGTTTGTCTCCCTCTCTGATTTTATCTTGTTGTATTTTTCCCTCCCTTCCCCATTCTCCTCCATTTTGTTTCTTAAATTCCACCTATAAGTAAAATCATATGATAATTGTCTTTCTGTGATTGACTTATTTTGCTTAGCATAATACCCTCTAGTTCCATCCACATTGTTGCAAATGGCAAGATTTCTTTTTTTTTTTTTTTTGATGGCTGAGTAATATTCAAGTGTATCTTCTTTATCCATTCATCAGTCAATGGACATCGGGGTCTTTCCATAGCTGGCTATTGTGGACATTGCTGCTATAAACATTGGGATGTTGGTGCCCCTTCAGATCATGGCATTTATATCTATGTAGTCCATCTTTTCATTTTTTTAAAAAAAATTCTTAGCCTCACATGTACAAAAAACAAACTTCTTGGCATTTATCTTACAATTTTGTTACTCCAGTGGTCTTCTGTGATACCATTTATTTTGTCTTACTTCTTTTTCTTTTTTATAAATTTAAATTCAAGTTGGTTAACATACAGTGTAGTATTGGTTTCAGGGTAAAATTTAGTGATTCATCACTTGCATATAATGCCCAGTGGTCATCCCAACAAATGCCCTCCTTAATGCCTATCACCCATTTACCCCACCCTCACTCACCTCCCTCCAGCAACACTGTTCTCTTAACTATAGAGTCTCTTATGGTTCGCCTCTTTCTTTTTTTTTTTCTTATCTTATTTTTCCTTCCCTTCTCCTATATTCATCTGATTCTTAAATTCCATATATGAGAGAAATCATATATTTGTCTTTCTCTAACTTATTTTCACTTATCATAATATATTCTGTTTCCATCCATGTCATTTCAAATGGCAAGAGTTCATTCTTTTTGACGACTGGGTAATATCCCATTGTATTTATACACCATTGCTTCTTTATCCATTAATCTGTCAATGCAATTTTGGGCTCTTATATCCATGTTGTTTCAAATGGCAAGATTTCATATTGATGGATCTTTTAAAAAGAATCCATTCTAATACCATATGTCTTTAAATTGGACCTAAATTTAGTCCATTTCCATTCAGAGGAATTATTGATAGGTATGAATTTAGTGCCAGTGTGTTACCTGTAAAGTCAATGTTCCTATAGATTGTCTCTGTTCCTTTCTAGTTTTTGTTGCTCTTTTTTCTCTTTCCTGCTCAAGAAGTCACCTTGAATATTTCTTACAGAGGTGTTTTAGTGTTCACAAGCTCCTTTAATTTTTGCTTGTCTTGGAAACTCTTGATCTCTCCTTCTATTCTGAATGACAGCCTTTATTCTTGGCTGCACATTTTTTCTGCTTAGCATGTTGAGTATTTCATGTCCCCGTCTTTTGGCCTGCCAATTTTCTGTGGACAGATTTGCTGCTAACCTTATGAGCCTACACTTATAGGTTAAGGATCTTTTGTCTTCTGCTGCTTTCAGAATTCTCTTTTCATCTTTGTATATTGCTAATTTCACCATGGTATATCTTGGTATCGATTTGTTTATGTTGGTTTTGAGGGGATTTCTTAGTAACTCTTGAACTTGAATACCTGTTTCCTACTCCAGATTAAGGAAGTTATCAGCTATGATTTTTTTTTAAGATTTTATTTATTTATTTGACAGACAGAGATTACAAGTAGGCAGAGAAGCAGGTAGAGAGAGAGGAAGGGAAGCAGGCCCCCTGCTGAGCAGAGAGCCCGATGTGGGACTCTATCCCAGAACCCTGAGATCATGATCTGAGCCGAATGCAGCCGGCTTAACCCACTGAGCCACCCAGGCGCCCTCTCAGCTATAATTTATTCAATTAAACGTTCTGCCCTTTTTCCCCACTCTTCTTCTGGAACTCCTGTGTTATGAATTTTATTGCACTTTATGGAATTGCCAAGTTCCCTAAGTCTATATTCATGATTTAATAGTTTTCTTTCTCTCTTCTTTTCAGCTTAATTATATTCCATAAGTTTATTTTTTGTATCACCTACTCATTGCTTTGTTTCTTCTATCCTCATAGTGATTACATCCAGTTGGTTTTCTGTCTCAGTTATAACATTTTTATTGCACCCAGACTAGTATTTAGGACTTTTATCTCTTCAGCAAGAGTTTCTCTTGTCTTTTCTGCATCTTTCAAGCTCAGTTAGTATCCTTATGACTTGTTCTAAATTCTTGTTCAGATATATTCCTTATATCAGTTTTGAGCAAATCCCTGGCTGTGACTTCTTCTTTCGTTTTTTTTTTGGGGGGGGGGGAGAATTCCTCTGTCTTGTCATTATGTCTTGGTTTCTGTGTTTTGCATGTTATGCTAATGAGGGTAATAGTAATATTAAGAATGGGTCCTACACTGTCCAGGGCCTAGAGTTCTGGGAAGTGTTTCTGGTGTGTATTGTGTGCACTCTGCTGGTGTGTTTTGGTTGCTCTTTCTTGCCGAGTTCTTCCTTGCTTTCAGTGCACATGTTTGGAACTTTAAATAGGTGTGCTTTGATTTATTTGTTTAAGATAAGCCTGATTAGAAAGAATAAAAAATTGTGATCCAAGAGAAGAGAAAAGGGAAAGGAACAAAAAAGCAAGCAAACAGACAAAGTAAAAACTATAAGCCTGATTCCGAAGTATAAATAAACAAAAAAATAAATAAATAAAATATAAGGGGAAAAAAAAAAAAAAGGAAATCCTTCTCCTATTTCTACCAGAACTGAAACTAACACTTTGGAACACTCTATGATCAATAGACTTGATAACGTGGGGGGGCCTGTGTCATTCTTCTGAGGGAGAGGCGTACTGTGTTGGCTCAGGGTTAGATTTGCTCTTATAAAGATGCCCCTGTGACACAGTGGGGTAGGGTTTGGTGTAAGTGACTCAAACTTCCACTGGAGGTACTGGGTTTCTCTCTGAACTCTTACCATGCTGTTGGGGAGAGTGAGGCGGGGGAGTGGGGTGGAGGTGGTCACGAAAGATGGTGTCACTCTGCCTTCTCATCCCATGAGAGGGGAAATCAGAGACACTATCGTTCAGAAGGTCCTCACAGAAAGTGAATAATCTCTGCTCCTGTATCCCACCCTCAACCTGCCTGTACCCAGACTATCAGAATCCCTGGCACCATAGTTCTCCCATGTTTTATCTCTGGTAAATGGCTGAGATTAAAAACTCCAAATCTTAAAGGACCTTGCAAAGCATGGACCCACTCCCCTCCATAAGAGGGGAGCTTCACAGTGCTGCTCCTGGCACCATTCTGTTCCAGAAAAGTGTGTGTGGATGTCCAGAGTCTATGTTGAAGGACAGCATAAAGCTCCTACCGGGTTATTTGTCCTCTGCATGTGCCTCTGTGCCCTGCTGTTGAATGGCTGCTTGATGGCACCTAGTGGGTCTATTCTTCTTGGAGAGGCAATATACCCTCTTCCAAATGTGCTCCAGGAAGGGAAACAGTTCTCTTGCAATGCAAACCATGAGATCCCCACACCACAGCATCTTGTGTGAACCCTATGCACTTCTCTCTCTTCTGCTCACTCCCTCTCTCCTTAACCTCTCTCTGCTGAAAGGCTTCCCTCCCCTCTGCAGCACTGTGGCTTTTCTGTCTCCCAGTTAACATATCTGAACCCTGCATCCACCATGTTGTCTCCCTCCAATTGTGCAGATTGTTGCCTTAATCCTCAGATGATTTTCTAGTTGTTCAAATGATTTGCTATTGATCTAGGTATGTTCAAGGGATGAGGAAAGCCCAGGGTGCCCCTACTACACTGCCATATTAACTCCTCCTCCTACCTCTTCCCTTTTTTAAACCCACATTGAATAATCACCAACTCTTTTCTGATTTTCTTTGAAATACATCCAGAATCAACTCTACCATTTGTTATTTGGACCATTGCAATAGCATCCTAACTGGTCTCTCTGCTTTCTACTTTACTCTCTAAAAGTTTATTCCACAGCAACAGCTAGGAAAAGCCAGAGCAGTCAATTTTTCGATTTATTTTGAAAGGTAAAATAGTCACCTAATTCCAAATGCAGAAAATATAAAAAGGGCATGTAGTGAAAAACTGATCTTTCATTGATCTAGTTGCTACTCCCCTTCCCATTTGATATCATTCTTCTTATATCTTATGTATTATTCAAAATTTATTTTTTGAATTTATTGGCAAATGTAAATGTGAACTTTTGTGTATTTTTATTTATTTATTTTCACAATATCACACTAGTTAGCAATGAATATTTCTTATTTCTACATTTTCTTATTACTACACACAATTGTACCTTTCTTCTTCTCCACCTCCTCTTCCTCTCCTCCTCCTACTCCTCCTCTTTTTCTTCTTCTTCCTCCTCCTCCTCCTTCTTCTTCTTCCTTTTGTAGATGCTTTATATTCAATTGCATGGTTGTAATATAATTTACATATCATCTCCCTTACTGATCTATATTTAGTATGCTCCATGTCTGTTATTCCAAATAATGCCGCTTATCCTGCAGTATGTTTAGGAAAAAAAAAAAAAAAATCCTGATTGCTCTTTCAAAGGGCATTTTCATTTAAATTTTCCACGAATATGGTCAAATTGGTCTCCATGACGTTTTATCAATTTATCTTTAGTAATGAATGAGGGTGGCCTATTTCCCACGCACTCACAAATATAGTGTGTTATAAAATTTTTGGAATGTTGCTATGTGGTGCCTCACAGAGTGCCTGTAGATAGTAAGTGCTCAATAGTAATTTCTGTACTAAATTGACAAATACATCTGTTAGGATTGGCCTCATACAGGACAGGCTTTTTTGAATTATTAAGTCTTAGTTTCTTCAGTATATTTCAGTAAGTGGAGAGTACATGGGGAGTGTTTATAACAAAAAAATGTGGATTAATGAAGAAGACAATTATTTCAATTCCAGATAGTTCTTATAATAGAAATATCCTAATTAGACTCAGGTTGATTTTTTTATTACCTGATTTTAAAGAGAACAAAATCAGATATATCTTTAACATTTTTATTCTGGCCAATAGTATTCACAAAAGATTATGGATGTGGGGACAGAAAGAACTAGCTTTGTTCTGAGCAAAGTAATTTATCAAGCAATAACAATTAATGTTTGTAAATGTGTATTAAATTCCATGAAGTTCTTTATAATTTTTATTTATGTATCTTTTCAATAATCCTATGATATAGATTATATTTATATATTATATATTATATTTATATATATATATATATATATCTTACTGTTATAGAAACTACCTCTTAGAGTGACTAAGTCACATAGCTTGCCACAAATACTAAAACTACACATATATTTCCTTCCTATTTCAGGAAAGCTAAAACATTCCAACTCTCATAATTTACTATTCAGCTGTTACAGTTGGTGCATTTTGTTTTTCTTCCTATGACACATGATATTTTATAAGATTTTGATTGAATGTCAGCTTTATTTGATAGAATATATACCCAATGGTTGCCTAGTTTCCATTTGGTAAATCTAAAGAGGAATACAGTTATCATAGGGCTAAACCCACCTTCATTTACATTACTTCAACAGGTAAAATAAATTGTGTGTTTTAAATTTCCTGTTTCATAAAAAGGAAAAATGATCTGGCAGGTGATATGGATTTATATTTCTTTTGTGTATGTGTGTGTTCACTGGGAGATAATTATATTTTCATTTGATCCTTTTCAATATAACTGTTCTTATCCTATAATATGCTATACTTTTCTATTATTTATTTTGTGGTAATTTAATATAAATTATTACTAGGTTTTAGTCTGGGGAGATTCCCCAAACTTCAGGTTTCATATCTAGCAAAGGCACTGGTTTAATATGTAACTCACTCTTTTTTTTTTTTTTTTAATGATCTTAAGTTTTTCTTTTCAAAGCTACAACATTTGACCAAAAAGGAATTGTAAGAACCAAATACTTCCACTGAACTTTAGAAATAACATGGACATATTTTGAAAAATATGTATCTTCATAATAATTTGTTACACGTGTTGAAGGTATATATTAGAAAACACAGGGTTTTTTTTTCTCCATGGATTGTTTAATCTCTTCATATCATTCATTTATAGATTTATTATGTAAGAATGATAATTTTAAGGTAGTTTACAAAATTCACCTGAATATTGCAAATAATAGAAACAAATATAATACTGAATACAACTGGACTACACAGAGAGAAACAAATTAAGTATAAGTGTTTGATTTAAAAATTAACTCTAAATCTTTCAAGATTTTTTCTACCCACTTGGATTATAGGATACAATCCATGCTTTTTTAAAAATGGGAACATTGGGGGCACCTGGGTGGCTCAGTGGGTTAAAGCCTCTGCCTTAGCCTCAGGTCATGATCCCAGGGTTCTGGGATGGAGCCCTGCATTGGGCTCTCTGCTCAGCAGGGAGCCTATTTCTCCCCCCCTCTCTCTCTGCCTGCCTCTCTGCCTACTTGTGATCTCTGTCTGTCAAATAAATAGATAAAATCTTAAAAAAATGGGAACATTGCCTGTTACTTGTCTGATATTATAGTTGTAACCAAAGCCATTTCTGAAAAGCTATAGGTTCCAGTGTAAATCACACTTTCCCTCTGATCTTCTTCTTCTTCTTATTGTTATTTTGAATATAGTTGATACAATGTTACATTAGTTTTAGGTGTATGACATAATGATTCCACAAGTCTATACATTATGCTATTCTTACTACAAGTGTAGCTACCATCAACCACCATAGAACACTATTAAAATACCATTGACTATATCCTCTATGCTGTGCTTTTTATTCTGTGACTTGTTCATGCCACAAGTGGAGATATATATTTCTCAGTCCCTTTTACCTATTTTGTCCATCCCCTCTCCATGGCCATTCCTCAAAAAATTAAAAATAGAAATACCATATGATTCAGTAATTCCACTTCTGGATATTTGCCCAAAGAAAATGAAAACACTAACTCAAAAAGATATGTTGTTGTTGTTGTTGTTGTTATTATTATTATACATATTATATATATTATATTAACATTATATTACATATAGTTATATATAATATTGTATATATGTAGATATATACAATGAGTTAAAAAAAATTCAGTGCCATCTAGAAGGAAAAAGAAAAAAGAAAGAGTTCATAAAGCCAATCTGAAGCCTGAGAAGTCTACATGAAGTAAGGGAGGAGCCAGCACTCTTTTGGGTTCTAGACCTGTACAAAATGGAGGAAACTTTCTCCCAAAGAAGCTCTTTTCACTTTCTCTTCCCAAAGTGTAGTTCTGATTGCATTGGCACTTCCAATTTAGTTTTATGTTACCTGCTGAAAATAACAAGAAGCCACTGATATTTTGGCAAACTCAGGAGATATTTTTATGAATATTTATAAGACAATGTGATCAAACATTTTATAAAATTGTATGCTAGCATTAAAATTATTTTACAATATTAGTAATGCCTGACATTCCATAAGACTTTCAGATTCTGTAGGCATTTAGAATGGCAAGATTGATTTTCCATGGTATTCATAAACTCATTTGTGGTAAATTAATTCTGTTTTTATGGATGTAGTTAGTGTCATTCTTCAACAGAAGTCAAAACATCCTTATGCTATCATCATATGTGCTTCCGTGAATACTGATGCTGTTAACATTCTGGAGTTTTAGAGAAATCCTATATCTATGTCTTCATAGAAAAGGATGAATCTTCATATAAATTCAAGGTATCTGGTTATCCCTTATATATTGATTTCTTTCTTTTGTTTTTTAACTTAGCCCATGTAGGATCAGTCTCAGTGAATTTTAGGAAAGGGGTCACATAAAGAATGAATGCTCATATAGTAGAAGTAATATAAAAAATAAGCTAAATAAAAGAAAACTACATTTAATATTTTCAGAAAGCCCTGCAGCTTTCTCAAGTGTGGATTAAAATGATTACTAAACATAATTGCATTGAGGAGTTTCTGAGTGAATCTTTATCTCTTTTTTCTTTTTCTTTCTTTTTTTTTTTTTGGAGGAGGGAGAGATAGACTCTCAAGCAGACACCACACCCAGTGTGTAGCCCAACACAGGGTTTGATCTCACAACCTTGAGATCATGACCTGAGCAGCCAAAGTCAAGATTGGGATGCTTAACTGACTAAGCCACCCAGGCACTTTCTTTCCCTTCTTTTCTTTTTTCTTTTCTTTTCTTTTCTTTTCTTTTCTTTTCTTTTCTTTTCTTTTCTTTTCTTTTCTTTTCTTTTCTTTTCTTTTCTTTTCCTTTCTTTTCTTTTCTTTTCTTTCTTTCTTTCTTTCCTTCTTTCTTTCTTTCTTTCTTTCTTTCTCTGTCTTTCTCTCTCTCTCTTTCTTTCTTCCTTTTCTTCCTTCCTTCCTTCTAATTCTTCTTTTAATAAGAATATACTTTCAGGTCAGAACCTGAACCTGTGAGGCCTTAGCTGATATACTTTTATGTGGTAGGCATTTCTGATGGAATGAATAAGGAATATAAAATGTCTCTTTCTCAAATTTTCCAAACCATTTGACCATGTTAATACCTTATTAGGACCCTCCCAATCTTGGAAGGGGTTCAGAACAGTGTGAGACTGTGAAGTTTCAACATCATTAGCTTCACAGTAAATCTGCCTCTGTATGTTGTTAGGAAGAAGTTCCTTAGATCATTAGAAAAGGAGGCCCTTTTCCTAATTGACCACCAGAAAATAAAACCAACCTACACAACCACTGGCAGAAAGTATTAGAAATTGTTTCTCCAGATTTGCCAACCTGCTTACATTCATAGCTTTAAATCTTTAACAACTTTAACTACTTAAAGAGGAATATCTCATTGCCTAACTGGTGTCATACTGGGCTTTGGTTGGTGTCTCCTACAGAGATTAGGCAGTGAGTATTAGTGCTAGCCAGTTTTGGTAATGGTACATCTATGTTGTTGAGCTCTTGGCCCCAAAGCCACTTTTCTTCATGTGTTTACTGAGCAAGTGCTGGGATGGCTGGAGAAAGAAGCTGACAGACACCCATAGAGCTTGTTAATTTTCTACCTGATTTCTAAGAGCCCCTTTGAGGTAGATGCCCTTTGGCAGGCATTCACAACATAGGCACACATATTCTCATAGATTGTGTCCAGTCTGAGATTTCTATCCACATATGTTTTCTTGACTTCCTTGTTACCAGTATTCTAATCCTGTTTCTTCTAAGTCTCAGATCATCCAGCCAACCAGTTAATAACTGCCAATGAATCAATGCAGAACTCTACTTTTGACCATCTCTAATCATTAAAATGGATAACAAAATGTCAATAAAACACCTGTTGAAATCAGGAACCGGGGCAGTGCTTGGTAAAAAATTTGCTGGAGGGTGATAACCACTGGGTTCCTGGTACACTTACTGCTGGCATCTATGATAGAGGAGCAAGAAAAGAGGAAGCACAACAGAAGAAAGACAGAGAAGACTTCTCCTGTAGGGTCCTCTACTCCCTTCTATTGATGACACTTAGCACTGTGTCAGCTTGCAAAGGAAAAATGTGTGCAGAGTCTACTTCCAGTTTCACAAAGTAGAACAATGAAGTGTGTATGTAAAGGTAAGCAATTCATTGATACATGGCACATCATTCTGCATAATACAATGGAATATCAATATTATTTTTTCAAGCCTAAATTGACTTTCTCTGTTAACTTAGAAATGAGAGAATTATTCACAAAGTAAAGATATGAGTTGATTCTATAAAATCATAAAAGCTTGTATATTGAAAAAAGAATCAAAACAAATACAATTGATGGATGAGAACATAGATCAGTGGCAAGTACTACAAAAGAAAGTTTAAATCTATTCATTGAATACAATATTTTATTCACTTTAGATAAGAAAATTATTAATACCACAGTATGTAAATGAACGAATTTCATGACCAGAAAATTCACAATTGGAAATTAAATTAGTAAGAATGTATATTAAAAATATAAACAATAGTAGGAGCCATTCTAAGACATAGGAAGACAACCTGTATAAGGGATACACCAAATAAAAGGGTTTTAATTTATATATAGATAAAATCAATCATTCCTAAGACCCACCCAGAAAATGTTGGGAAAATACACACAGTTCAACTATTTGCAGAAGCCCTAAAATTATGAGTCTGCTTGGGTGTCTTCCTGTCTTGGTCTAATCCCTGGGTCCTGGGAAAGGTGAAAGAGAAGAAAAGGGAAAAGAAAAGGAAGTAGCAAAGACAGGGAAGAGAGAGGAGGAAAGGAAATAAATAAATAAATAAGGTCAAAATCTAGCTATTATGTTGGGGAATAAAGTATAAGAAGGGAAAAGAAACACCCCAAACCATTCATTGTTTATAATGTCAGTATGAGACATTTATTTTAGAATGTGGATTAAACTTTTAAGTCAGGTGTCATTCCCAGTACCTATCCACTGGCAAGCATGCCTGTTATTAGGAGGATGTGGTCCTGATAACTTGCAAAAGGTGAGTGTGAAGGTTATGTGTTTGACTGACAGTTGCAGATTGGATTGTCTCCAGTAATACCATCCCAGTGTAAAAGACATCTAGCAGCTGTACCTCCCCATTCTGGCCGTTCCATTGAAGACTCTGGCCTCCCAGGATTTTGTCCCCTCTTACGTTGTGTGTGTATGAATATAATTTTATTTCTATTACAACCAGTTATGTTTCCTTTAGTTGCTGTTTCCTGGTGTCTCTTCACCCTCAAAATTCTCAGAAAGCTTTGATAATTAAATCACTAGTAAGGAATTCAGCTATATATTACTGACTTCAATAACTAAATATAAAGAGTGTTCAAAAGAATGCCCCCAAAAGGAAACATCCATTTAACTCCATATAGTTTAATTTAGTTAAACTTAGAAGTAGTTGAGATATTTACAAACCACTTTATTAATGATTTGAAATATGTTTATCTTTATTTAAAAATATTTTACATATCAACTTAATAAAATTTTGTAAGATACAAAATGTTAAATTATACATTATATTTAAAGAAATTTTCACTTTTCCTAGGAGAAAACTTATTATTTTTTATACTATTTATTAGCATTCTTGGGTGATTTCTATTTAGGGGGGAACATAACATACATTCAAAAAAGAAGCCTGCATGAATTCTGTAGACATGAATGTGGTGCAGCCAATGACTTATAACTTACATCGTCACTGTACCCATTATGGTCTTTTCTACTTTATCTGCCAACTAGTCATAACACTATATATCTCATAAGGTTATTTAAAAAATTAAGAGGGAAAAAACTAGTACTACTAAGCACATATTAAGTACTAAACAAAATAGTTGAATATGAATATATTTGAATGTGAATATGAATATAGTTGGATATGTTTTTTAGTTAAGGATGTTGACCACTCTATGTGTTAGTTTCCTCACTGGTAAAGTGAGGATAAAAATAGTGCCTACCTCATAGGGTTATTATAAGGAAGAAAAGAGATTTATATTCATAAAGTATATTAAAGAGGAAGAAGACCTCATAAACATAAATTATTATGTAAGATTTACATAAGGACTATATTATATAAACATTATGTAATTTTATACATATTATATAAGGATTTATTAAATGAATAAATTAAATAGGGTAGAGTTTTCACTATTCTTTTCATGAATCCACAATATAATGAAATCGTTCACCAATGTAAGATTTTAGGTTTTGTATTTCTTAATTAAGAACTACTCTGTTAACTAGATATCTCAATTACATATATTTATGATCTGACAGGTATTCTTTGTCTGGAGCAAGTGCAATTTCTGTACTATTGATTAGAACTTCACTACTTAAAGTATGATCCTTGGACCAACAGTGTGACATCATGCAAATTATCAAGCCTCACACTAGGACAGCATTTCAACAGGTTCCTAGGTGATTTGAATTTACTGCTTTAAAGTATACTATGTCCCCAGTATCCTCCCTTCATAAAATACAAAGGAATAAAGATTAGAAAAACCCACAAGAAAGTGGCACTTTTTTTTAATTTGGAAGGACCTTTCTTCTTAAACAACAGATAAATCATATACAAATTAAAAACATAATTTCTTTTTGTATAGACATGATTTTTTTCAGTTTTCTTTTCTGATCAGTATGAAAAATCAGTATTGCTTGTAATTACTGAGAGTTATTTTTAGTTTTTTTTTAATTGTTTCATGTTCCATTTTATTTTTAATGGAGAAGCATGCATAGGAAAAATATCTTGGGGACAGATAAATTTCCTTTCATATTTCTGAGGTCATGTGTAATTGTAGGAATTGTAAGATTGAAGACCACTGGGAGAAAGAGCTGTCCAAAGGTGAAGGAGTATTCTTTACAACTGAGCTTCTTGAAAGAAAAAAATGATGGCAATATGTTAATAGGTTTGACAGCACTGTTGCCAATTTTGACCCAGAGGTCACTGGTTCTCTGAGTGATGGAGTCTACTTGCTAAAGATTTGAAAGGAAGAAGTGTTTATGTTATTTGTCCATGGGAATCACATTATCCACTGGAATGCCTGGATTCTGTGCCTGTCAAAGCCTAGATCTGTGAAGTCAGTCTAGCACTTGAAACATGTGGCATAATATTATGACAAATACTGTCCCTGACCCACATGTAACATACCTCCTTAGCAGCTATTATAATGTGGGTCCCGCACATCACAGCACCATGTGAGCCCTGTGCAAGTTTGTATTGTGCTGCTGAGGATTCAATGGAGACGTTCATACAAGTCTTGCTGATAACCTGACAGCGCCCTTGAATTTGAACATGTCTCAGGCACTTTATTCCTTTTTATTTGCTCTTTTAAGAATTTGATTTTAGGGAAAATTCATATTTCAGGAGAAATTTTATTATAGTACCCATTGTGCATTTAAAAATAGGCCAGGCACCTTTTTAAAAAAATGAATTGTTGATGCTAGGTGCATGTAGCATGATAACATGCTTTCAGGTTCAAGCTTTCAGAGAAGCAACGTTCAGGCATTAATTTGAACTCCTGCATAATGTAATTAGGCTGTGGGGAGAGGGTCAGAGGTACTAAGAATAGCAGTGAGCCACCTTGTGTCATTCTGTATGCTGTCTCCTCTTCCCCAAAGAATTAGCATCTCTTCCTTGGCACCTTCTCCCTCTCTCATCTCACCTTGCTGCAAATGAGCACACACAGCTATGGAAATAGATACACACACTCTCCCCAAAACACCCAGCAATATCGGAGAAAAGAGAGCAGACAATCTCATTGCCCCCTAAATTATCTAGTAATAATAATTGTATGTGCTTAATGTTATAAGTAGGTGTGCATGTAACATGTATGAATGGCCCACATAATGTTCAATTTTCTAATGTAATAAAAATAAACAGGCACTGAACTTACATAGACCTTAGTTAGAATCTTAATTCTCAGATGATGGAACTATTAACACATGATTTACAGTTTTCCGAGCTTCAATTTTATTATCTTTAAAATATTCATTGATATATATATATCAAACCATTATATGTATTATATATAGACATTATAGCAATAAGTCTATTATAATAATAAAATCAGAAAACGCACATATAAATGAGATTTGAGACACAGATACATTTGGTATATTTGCTTAAGTAATACTCTTCCCTAAAACTCTCCCCAAGCCTCTTAAGCAGAGATCAAGTCTTTCTTTTTCATGATTTATATGGTGGCTTAGAGTATCTTTATGCTTATAAAGGAAGGAAAAGGGCATTCACCCAAAAAGTTGATTAAGATACACATATACAAGTTGGTGGATCGATGTGGGGCCAAGCATTTGGTAAAGAAGTTAAGTTTTTGTATGATATGGATTGTGACCTCCACAGTCACAAGAAATAATTCTCCTGTAATGAGCTAGGCTAAGCTAGAGGGTCAATAGGTCAGAAGGATATAGAGGTTCCAGTTGCAGTTAAAAGGCTCACACTTGAATTTGGTCTGAGCTATTTTGGTGCCGTTCGATCATCTGGTTTGACAAGGCCTACATGTAAACTGAAATTTTCCCAGGTTCGAGACTCCTTGTATAAGAGATTTCTTTCTTTCTTTTTTTTTTTTTTGTAAATCTTGTGTGCTGTAAGGGTCAAGTGCATTAACGGTCAGGGAAGGCTAAGGACAGCTTTCCACCCCGCTGGCACTGGCAAGTCTGCAGCTTAAATTACAGTTACAATTGTGGATTTCCAAGGTGTGCAGAACCTTTGCTCAGCAGAATCTTAGCTCAGTAGAGATGGCAATGATTTTTCCCATCTTAGGTAGGATGAAAGCTAATTTATAAATGTTAACAAAGACACTCCTTGGATATTTCCAAAATATCTATTTGGAACTTGAAGGAGAATTTTTCGTGGGGCTTGAGTTCTTGCATGACAAGGAATTTGTGGTATTAGATTTAATGATTACTATGGCAGTAATTGTATGGTCATATGCTAATAAAAAATGAGGATAAATAAATATATATGTGTATATATTTAAGATTTTTATTTATTTATTTTTAGAGAGAGAGCACATGTAGCTAGGAGGATGGGAAGAGGGAGAGAGAGAGAGAGAGAAACTTAAGCAAACTCTTCACTAATTGGGGAGCCTGATGTGGGGCTCAGTTACACAACCCATGGTATCATGACCTGAACTGAAACCAAGAGTCAGATGATTAACCAACTGAGCTACACAGATGCCTCAAAGATATTTATATTTCTTGAATAATGCACCAAACATAATGCCTAACATGATAGATATTTAGCAGATTTGTTTATCCTCTTGCATGCTGATACTTTATCATTATAATTAGAACAAAAAGCTTCTTCAATTAAAGCAATTATAATACATAATGATAAGCTAAATCCTAATAAATTCAAGTATTAGAATTTCATAACTTCCATGTTGTAAAGTCTAGTATTAGAATTTAGCAACTTTTTTTTTTTTTTTTTTTTTTTTAAAGAATTTTATTTATTTAACAGAGAGAGATCACAAGTAGGCAGAGAGGCAGGCAGAGAGAGAGGAAGGGAAGCAGGCCCCTGCTGAGCAGAGAGCCCGATGTGGGACTCGATCCCAGGATCCTGAGATCATGACCTGAGCCGAAGGCAGTGGCTTAACCCACTGAGCCACCCAGGCGCCCGAATTTAGCAACTTTTGTGTTGTAAATTCTAGTTGCTATGATGGACAAAATATAACTATGATGTTCATAAAAATGCCAAATAATAATTTTTTCTCTTTGCTTTGTAGTTGATAAATTGCTTTAAACATTATTTTAATATGCTTAAACACTTTGGGCTAAATATTACATTCTGTGTTTTACAGATGAGACTCAGAACTGTAACTAGGGAAAAGAGAAAGATATATATAGCTATTTAAAGAAAAAATTGTATTTAGTATATTAATCATTACCCAGCAAAAAAAAAAAAAATGTATTCACGTACTTTCAAAATAAGAGAAGGTTAAAAATTATCACATCTACAGTTAGAAATTTAGATTCATCTGATTTTTATTTTAACATGGTCAAATTTTGTTTCTAAAGGCATTTTCAGGTATAAAACATGATTAACAGTCTTTTTTGTACTGCTACACTGGTATTTCAAAGTAATTACACAAGCTGCTGAATGGATAAAAAATTAGTTGAATTGTAATAATAGATGAATGTGTATTCATAATTGTCAAGCATATTTTCATTGGGATCAATGTTAAATCTGATGTTTCTTAATATCTTCATAAGTGAGGTAAGTAATATAATTAGTAGATATCAGCTGGAAGATGGTACTAAACTTAGTCAAGGTCTAAAGAAATATAGATAGATAGGAACTTACTATAGGGAAGCAGTAAAATGAAATTCTACTAACATGCATTAGTGTATTTGAAAAATAAAATGAAGACAAACACGTATTTAGTGTATACAAGTTTTTAAATGTAAAGTAAAATAAATCGGTGTTTGTAATGTATGAGAACTGGTGTAAGAGTTAGCAAGAAGGATTTTGGCATATTTCTAAGCTTTATGTGAGTAAACAGACATCTATTAATTTTGATGGTTTCATTATCATATTATTTTGAGATTAAACCTTAAACATATCTTATTCTAATATTGGGGGACAAAAAGAGGGATATGGTGCAAAGAGAAGTACTAAAATAAACCATTTATGTGGGCAACTGACTTTGGATATTTGATTTCTTCTTAAATAAGTCAATATACATTAACATTACATACACATACTTATTTACTCATGGTAGAAAATGGTAATTAGTACATGCTTTGGAAACACTCTCTTAACAGAAAAATAACCACCATGATACTAAATATTTACCAAGGGACAGATTTTAATTCTCATTGTAGCATGATTTTAACTGAAACTATTTAACTCATTTCTTAAATATACAATTTAAGTATTACTCCAGCAAAATCTATTAATAGTCAATTATTCAATGATTTCTGAAACAAAGTACATTTTACCATCTAGCTACTTAATGACTTATCCTAATGAAAACTTTCCACTCGTTATTCACTTAGCTCTCTTCATTTGTTTAAGATGATGAGTCTATTGGGAAGGGACTTTTACAACATTTATGTTTATTATCATCTAAACCAGGGATTAGCAATTTTTTTTTTTCTATACAAGGCCAAAGAGTAAATATTTTAAAGTTTTTGCAGGTTATAGACTCTCAGTCACAACTCTCAACTCCATCATCCTGACCAAAAACAGCCATAAATAATGAGTAAATGATTGAGGGTGGCTATATTCCAAAAAAATTATTTATGGCTGGATTTGGCATGCAGACCATAGCTGGTCAACCCCTGATCTAGGATATTGTCAGTTCTTGAATAACAATGAGAATTTTAAAAAGTCTTTAAAAATACTTAGATCCCTAATAGTATTGGATAGTAGGTATAATATATGCTAAAATCTATGACGTAATAAGAAAATACCAGAATTTTGTCTAACATAATGAGACTAGTTATGGCTCTTTTGGGCTAGTTTATTAGAGAGACCAAGATGGAAAAGGGAAGTCAAACATTAAAGTAATATCAATTAAGCATTATTTAATTTTTCTTTCACTATGCTATTTTGTAATGCCAGTAATTAAAAGGAAACATGAAACATTTTTCTTTGGCCACATGTGGATTCTAGTCTGTTTAAAGTCAGAGTTTCAAAGTTGAGTTAGTATGGAAAAAAGTGCTAAAATTCCATAATCCTCACTCTCAGAAATACGTTTTTTAAGGTGTGTTTTAAGTTATGTGCTAAAAAGTTCTACATTGTTTTTCTCATTATTTGACAAACTTTTATCCCTCTAAGAACTGAAGCATTATGGTAGAGATGCCGTAGACATTCTGCTATTTAACTTTTCTAGAGCAAACAATATAAACATGACCCTTTCACATACTGTTAAATATATTACAAGTCCTGCATTTGTCTCCAACAAGTGTACTAAATACACAAGATGTGTGAATTTAGATTTAGTAATATAACAAAGGCTTATAATAACAGAAAAAGTGAAAGAAAATCCTGAGAGCAATCATTCAATGTATCTAAACCTACCCTTCCTATAAACCAATATCAAATTCTATCTTTTCAAGCAAGTTGATGCCATTAGCACAGAACTGAATTAGGAAACAATCTAACACTTGTTTCCCTGAAAACACAACCATTAGTACAACTTAATTGATTATTTTGTTTAGTAGGTGATAAATAGATTAAAATGTGGTGCAAACATCTGGCTTCTATTTGTTAATTTCTTTTTTAATAATTATCAACTATACAACTTTTTCTTTTTTCACTCTAATTTCAGTATTACCTCTATAATCATCAGGGAAACAACACATCCATAAAAATACATAAAGTGTGATGGAAAGGAAAAAAACCCAAAATGGTCAAACTAAGCATAATGAGCTGAGCACATTTGTTTATTTCACAAAATAAGTATTCTCCTAGTTTTTTTTTTTTTAAGATTTTATTTATTTATTTGACAGAGAGATAGACAGAGAGAGCACAAGTAGGCAGAGCAGCAGGCAGAAGGAGTGGGAGAAGCAGGCTCTCCACTGAGCAGGGAGCCCGATATGGAGTTAGATCCCAGGACCCCGGGATCATGACCTGAGCTGAAGGCAGCCACTTAACTCACTGAGCCACCAAGGCACCCCAAGTATTCTCCTAGTTTTTTTTTTAATATATTTTTATAACCATTTTAAATGATTGTTTATTATTCAGTAATTTGGCTATGGCGTTATATTTAAGTAAACCATTATACTGACCATTTATGTTGTCTGATTTTTCAGCTAGAGAAGCATTCCTATTATGAACAACCTTTATTTTTACAACACTTGTAGTTTATTTTAAAACGCCTCTTTAATATATTAGTTTCCTACTGCTGATATGACAAATTATCATGACTTTAATGACTTAAATTTATTACCTTACAGTTCTATAGGTTAGAAGTTCATCAAGTCACAATGAGCTAAAATTAAAGTGTTGGCAGGGGTGTGTTCTCTTCTGGAGTCTCTAGGAGATATCTGTTTCCCTGATTTTTTTTTTTTCAGGTTCTGGAAGCCATCCGCATTCCTTGGCTTGTGGCATCCTTCTATTGTCTTCAAAGTCAGGAACGTGGCATCTCTGGCCATTCCTCATAATCATCTCTCTTTGACCGTCCTTTGATAGTTACTTTTCCCTCTCTCAGACAGCTATGATAGGTTTTCCAGTTTTAAGGATCCATGTAATTAGATTGGGTCCACTTGAATAATCCAGGATACTCTCCCCATCTCAAATTCTTTAAACTTTGTCCTCTCTGCAAAGTCCCTTTTGCCATGCAAGATAACATATTCATAGATTTCAGGATTAAGACTTGAACATCCTGGGGGTAGCCATTATTCTGCCACCACATTTAAATACAGTAAGAAATTTATGTATTCCTATTTAAGTCAACATCCTGTGTCTAAACAAGAAAGCTCTGATTCAGCTAGCATCCCTCAGGAATTTACAGCTTACCAGGTATCCCAAATAGACTTTTTTTTCTTTTTTTGCCAGAACTAGTAACTTGTTAATTACAGTGGTGAATGCTAATGTCAAATTCTCATTTATAAATAGCTATTATTTAACTAGTAAGAGTCAATATTACCACAATATAAAGATTCCACATTTCCTTAATAAAATTTTTCCACATCATTCACATAAACAAAAACATGTATGTATAGTGCATGTGAATAAAATGAATTGATTGAAAACTACAGTTGAGTCCTTGTGTTGCAGAACACGAAAAATAAGCACTGAAAGAAAAAAATGTCTCTCATATAATTAGAACAACAATGTATAGTTTTTAGCATAAAAAATTGCCTAAAACAATTGAGCAGAAGTGAAAACTAGATTATTAGTCTAAAAAGAATTTAAAGGACTGTAAACCCCAATGTTATTCACTTTAAATGAATGGTAATTCAATACTTTTCAGGGACTTCTGCTTTTGATTAGGATATAGCAAGTCACAAGAGACTACTGTTCACATATTGACAATAAGATCAGACTAGATGAGCCATAAAATTATATAGTTTTTTTTTTAAACCTTAAAATATCTGAGTATACAAAGGAACCAAAATGCACTAAATTCTTAAAAAAAAGATGAATCTTTCTGATAGAAGAGGAAAATCATGGCTGTTGTCATCCCTGGCAGAATGTCAGAAGGAAAAGAACCTAGGAGAAGATTTAAAAACTTTTAACACTTGTATGAGGTGTTAAAGATTAGATTAAAACCCCAAGAGGCTCCAACCCTAAAGCAACCCTGCCTCCAACTCTAAACTCTTTCATGGGCCATCTGTAGTGCACAAAGTTTGGGGAAAGACTGGGGAATGAAGAGAAATTCATTTGACATTCTGAGTTAAAGAAGGTAATCATCTTATGCAATACACTAGCCCACCGAAGACTGGGGTAAGTGGAAGATTAAAAAGTCAAAAGAAATTTCAGCCACCTAAGAAACAAAATGGAAAGCAGGTCTATTGGTATTGGGAAAGCTGAAGACTAAGTTTTAGAGCAAGGGTTGACAAATGTTTTCTGTAAAGGACTAGATAGTAAATTATTTAGGCTCTTCACTAAAATAAATTATAAGAAAAGTTCCTAAGGGCAACAGGAAATGATACTAGATGAATGCCCAAATCTCTAGAAAGGAATGCAGTGCATCAAATAGGATAAATAGAAAATGCATTCATATATATATAATATTTAATATATATTTAATAGGTATATACCACATGTACAACTTTTATAATATGCATATACACATGTATATACCTGTATTATGTATCTTATGTAATAATATAATTGCAATAATTTATTAGGTTACCAAGAGTAATAATCATTGAAGAAAAACTTGATAAACTGGACTTTATCAAAATGGCAATTTCTGCTCATCGAAGACACCATTGAGAAAATTAGTAGGTGAGTGACAGATTGGAAAAAATATTATATATATTACATATAAAATCACCCTCCAGAATAATTGTAATAAAAATGACAGGTAATAACAAGCAGTAGTGAAAATGTGGAAAAGCCAGAATCCTCATACACAGTATTATATAATTCCATTAATATAAAATGTCCTGCATAAGCAAATCCCAAAAGATGAATAGATTAGGGATTGTCATAGGCTGGAGGTAGGGAAGATGGGAGTGGCTACTAAATGGTATGAGTTTTTTGGGGTGTAGTGGGGTAATGGAAATGTTTTAAAATTCAATTGTGATGATGATTCACAATGCTGAGTCCAAAAAAAAAAAAAAAACCAGTGAACTGTACACTTTAAATGGGTGTGCTCTGTGCTATGTGAATTACATTTCAATAAAGCTGTTCAGAAAATCAAAATAACTTCCTGACCAGTCCACTGCCACTGTAATAAGTTCAGCTTCTCAACCTGACCTTTGGGTTTCCTTTGTGTTTCCTCAACCTGATCTTTGGGAAACTGGACATCCTGCTACTTCTTTGGCTTTCCCAGCACAGACACAGAAACCAAAAAAACTAGTCTATTAAAAATTCATCTAATCCATCAGACAATTCAGGAAGAATTTGGTACCCGTGGCTGCTTGGTCAAAGGTACTTCCTGTGAAGAATATTCCTGACGATGCAGTATCAATAATTAAAAATACACTACACATTCATTTCCTTTCAGAATGGGAATTATGCAGGGTCCCTGTGCTTCAAGAACAACCTTGCAGCAGTATGACAAACACTAAGGACTGTGTGGGAAGCGGAAGCTCTATGTTTTATGTATCCTGCCAGGCTAGATCAAGTCCAGGCAGGTCATTACCAATGGGCTGTGAACCTGAAAGAATCTCATCCAAATTTTCAAGTCCAAAGAACAAATTCTGATCAACTCTGCAAGAGGAAACACTGTTCTATTTTTCTATTCTCTCTATAGAAACAGATATTACAAAATTATTGTCATATGAAGACATAACCAAAGACAATATAGCCCAAAAAGGTAGAAAAAAGTGTTAAGTGTTAGGAAATTAATTATTCAGCATATCATGCTATTTTTGATTTTGTGTTGTTTGTAGTATTTATCAGCATTTTAAATTAAGCAATTTGTAGTGAATTATGTTATTCTAATTATGTATTCACAATTATACACATATTATTATAATTAAATGAACACAAATTTGGCTTTAAATCTAATCTGTCTCGATTTCGCTCGTTACATATGGTTCCTTGCCTTTTATTCCCCCCTTGTTAATCCACTTTTAACAAGAGCATATTATAGTCTTTCTCTTTTTTCCTCAGTTGTGATGGTGACAGCTTTGACTTAAAATTAATTCGTTGCTTAAACCAAGTGCCCTCATCATCTGTTTTATTTTTTAACATATAATATTCATGTAAATGCCAAATGCACCCATGGTTCTCCACTGTTTCCTGTAGTAGTAACAATGGACATTCTATTACATTTAGCATCTTCCATGAATTTTACTTTGACCTCTCTGCAGACAGGGACACATTTTTGCTACTAATCCTGACACAAAGCAGCCTTGTATTATCACCATAGTATGAGAATTCAAGTCGTGAAATTGTGACATTGCACACTACCACTTCTTCCTATTGGTAAATTATGTTCAGCTCCATAACACAAAATTACATGAATTTAATCTACTGACCTTACACAGAGTCAGGTCATCCACCTCAGGCAATACAGCATAGCAGCATCATGCAAAGTATAATCTTCCTATATATCAGAGATATCCAAAGAGACATATTTTTAAAACCCCACAGAAATAAAACACTTGCATAGTAATTGGTTTTGGAAAGCTGTATTGAAATACAGTCATGGTTTTATCTACCTAGCTATAGCTTGTTGTACAGGAGGGGAAAAAAAAGTCAAGATAGGGAAAGTCAAATTTCTATGTTTTCCCTTTTCCTAATCTGTCGCAGGCCAATGATTGGGTTAATAGCCTGGAGAAAAAGCTACCTTGTCAAGGTAAACTGAACTTTCATCACAACTAGGTGTCACCATCAATGAACTGTCAAAAAAAAAAAAAAAAAGGAAAAAAATTCTCTAATGATCTTTCTTTTTATCTTGTGGAACACCTGCTGCCCCAAATAATGCCAAACTTACTGACAGCAGGTAGTTTCTAGGAAAAACCAGTGACTTTTCTCCCCCAAGGCTCTTCGTGCCTTTACTGAGCCCTTGGCCTGGGATTGTTCAGCAAGAAAAGTCAATAGTGCCTGCTGTCAACAAAATGTGCCTGTGTGCATTTTTAAAGGCTCTGCCTTCTTGAAGTTTAGTTGTCAGGAACCTCGCTTTTAAATAGATTTCGGTGTCAATATATGCTGTTTCCCACTAGTGTTAAGAAATGGCCACAAAGAGCAGGATCTGATGCTGTGTCAGGATGTTGGCAGTGATGATACTTATTGGCTGTCCACCCATCAGGAAGCATCTTTAGAAACTGAGAAGGCTTGGATAAAAAGGAAACCATTTCAGCTACCTTCTTGAAGTTTCCTCATTATCACCAGGAGATCTATAGATGTGGGAATAGACATACACTCAAAACGTATTCATTGGCCTAGATATTGAGTGTCTATACTATTGAACACATGTGAAGGAAAACTAAGGGCTACACATAATATTTTCAACATTTTAAAACACGTGAATTATTACAGAGACAGAAGCATCAGGCTGTCAATTTCTGCAACTGATATATTTTTCCTGTTTCAGGTAGGCACCGTTCTGTCTATAAACATGCTTCCCCCAAATTCATGTATGGATAGAATTTTTTTGGAGGGAAGATACAACTTTGCAGGTTTATTTTTTATTCTACCCATGTTGGTCAATTTCAATTGGCCTTGTGTTTTTAAAGTGTAGATCAAATTAATAAAATAGAATTCACGGTAATTTTAGCAACAATCTCTCTGACCCTAAATGTTATTATGAACATTTACTGAAAACATTAAATTACAGTTATTTACTCTTTTTTTTCCTACCACAAAATATTTTAAAATATCTTAAAAATGCAATGCATTGTGTTGAGTACCTCGTGGTACTAAGAAATAAATGAACTTCTTTACTAACCAAGAGTTTAAATTCTAGTATCCAGTTGGGATGGGGTCACAAAGACTTAAGTAAGAATTGTAACAGGAATATAGCAGTAGCAATGGAGAGCAAACAATTGATAAATTCTGTTTGGGAAAATAGAGATGTTCATGAAGGAGCTGTCTTTTAATATGAGCTTTGAAAAATGATCAGTCTGAAGTTGGCATTGGATGGGGAATGGTAGAAAAAGCATTCCGTATTGAAATATAGATATCAACACTGGAGTCATATACTTAGTAAGTTAGAAAAATTAGAAGTAATTCATGGCTATATGTGTATATAGAGTAAGGAGGGAAATGTAAAAAAGACCACAAATAACTTATATTCTGAGGGATTCTTATTAAACATGGTATACACAATTATGACTTGTTAAACTTATTAGTTTATTTATCCAGTTATTATTTTTAACAAATATTTGTTGCAGTCCTACTGTTGGACAGGTTGTGTGGTAGGCACTGGGGATACAGCAGAAAAAAATAAAAAATCTTGTTTTTCATGGAGTCAACCATTTAGCACAGGGAATCTGAAAATAAGTAAAAAGGTGCACATGTGTCACCTGCAAATAAGAGAAAAAAGCAAGATCACAGGATAGAGAAATTGAGGAGATCGATAGGGAATATTACTGTTTTATAGTGTGGTCATAGCAGAACTCTCTAAGTATGTTTGGGCCAAGATCCAAAAGTGACAAGATCAAGATCAACACAGAAGTGAAGGGAAGAATGTTGCATGTAGAGGGAACAGTAAGTTACAAGCCTTGAGGCAGGAGACACCAATCACTTTTTTCAGTCTTCTCATCAAATGAAGATGTACCATTACATCTCTAAAGTCCATAGAATATTGTTTAGTTGGTACAGGCTTTTATTTGAGAAGCAACATGATGTAGTAAGGACAATAAAAATATTTGGGTTTTAAGAAAAAGGGAAACTTATTTTACATAGAAAAATAATTTTAAAACAGTTCTGTCTTTGGCTTAAAATCTAATTGATCTGATATAAGGATTGCCACTCCTGCTTTCTTCTGATGTCCATTAGCATGGTAAATTCTTTTCCACCCCCTCACTTTAAATCTGGAGGTGTCTTCGGGCTTAAAATGAGTTTCTTGGAGGCAACATATAGATGGGTTTTGGTTTTTTATCCATTCTGATACCCTGTGTCTTTTGACAGGGGCATTTAGCCCATTCACATTCAGGGTAACTATTGAGAGATATGAATTTAGTGCCATTGTATTGTCTGTAAGGTGACTGTTACTGTTTATGGTCTCTGTTCCTTTCTGATCTACCACTTGTAGGCTCTCTCTTTGCTTAGAGGACCCCTTTCAAGATTTCCTATAGACCTGGTTTGGTGTTTGCAAATTCTTTCAGTTTTTGTTTGTCCTGGAAGCTTTTAATCTCTCCTTCTATTTTCAATGATAGCCTAGCTGGATATAGTATTCTTGGCTGCAAGTTTTTCTCGTTTAGTGCTCTGAAAATATTATGCCAGCTCTTTCTGGCCTGCCAGGTCTCTGTGAATAAGTCAGCTGCCAATATAATATTTTTACCATTGTATGTTACAGACTTCTTTTCCCGGGCTGCTTTCAGGATTTTCTCTTTGTCACCGAGACTTGTAAATTTTACTATTAGGTGACAGGGTGTGGGCCTATTCTTATTGATTTTGAGGGGCGTTCTCTGAACCTCCTGAATTTTGATGCTCGTTCCCTTTGCCATATTGGGGAAATTCTCCCCAATAATTCTCTCCAGTATACCTTCTGCTCCCCTCTCTCTTTCTTCTTCTTCTGGAATCCCAATTATTCTAATGTTGTTTCATCTTATGGTGTCACTTATCTCTCGAATTCTCCCCTCGTGGTCCAGTAGCTGTTTGTCCCTCTTTTGCTCAGCTTCTTTATTCTCTGTCATTTGGTCTTCTATATCACTAATTCTTTCTTCTGCCTCATTTATCCTAGCAGTGAGAGCCTCCATTTTTGATTGCACCTCATTAATAGCTTTTTTGATTTCAACTTGATTAGATTTTAGTTCTTTTATTTCTCCAGAAAGGGCTTTTATATCTCCCGAGAGGGTTTCTCTAATATCTTCCATGCCTTTTTCGAGCCTGGCTAGAACCTTGAGAATTGCCATTCTGAACTCTAGATCTGACATATTACCAATGTCTGTATTGATTAGGTCCCTATCCTTCAGTACTGCCTCTTGTTCTTTTTTTTTGTGGTGAATTTTTCCGTCTTGTCATTTTATCCAGATGAGAGTATATGAAGGAGCAGGGAAAATACTAAAAGGGTGGCAACAACCTCAGGAAAATATTCTTTAACCAAATCAGAAGAGATCCCAAATCGTGAGGGGGGAGAAAGGGAATAAAAAGAGGTTCAAAAAGGGAGAAAGAAAAAAAAAAGAAAAGAAAAGAATTAAAAAAAAGAAAACGAATAAAGAAAAATATAAAAAAGAAAATATATATATATTAGATAAACTAGTTAAAAAACGTTAAAAAAGAAAAGGGTAAAAGTTAAAAAAAAAATTTTACCAGCAGGCGAGAAAAAAAAAAAAACAAAAAATGAAAAAGAAAAAAAATAAATTATCTTCAAGACTAAAAAAAATCACAGGGAGAAAGCCATGAGTTCCGTGCTTTGCTTTCCCCTCCTCTGGAATTCTGCTGCTCTCCTTGGTATTGAAACCGCACTCCTTGGTAGGTGAACTTAGTCTCGGCTGGATTTCTTGTTGATCTTCTGGTGGAGGGGCCTGGTGTAGTGATTCTCAAGTTTCTTTGCCCCAGGCTGAATTGCACCGCCCTTACCAGGGGCCGGTTTGTTTTCAGGAGCTTTTGTTCCCTGAGCGCTTTCCGTAGAGTTCCGGAGGACGGGAATACAAATGGCGGCCTCCTGGTCTCCGCCCGGAGGAGCCGAGAGCCCGGGGCCCCACTCCTCAGTGCGCCCTCAGAGAACAGCGCCCAGTTACTCCTGTCTGCCTGACCTCCGGCTGCACTCCAAGCTCACCGAGCCTGCGACCGGTTCAAGGTAACACCGAGCTGTGAGCTTACTGTCTGCTCTGTCTCTGTAGCCGGCTTTCTCGTTCCAATACCTGCAAGCTCTGCGACACTCAGACACCCGCGATTCTTCTGTGACCCTGCGGGACCTGAGGCCACGCTGACCCCATGTGGGCTTCGCCCCGGTTTAGCCTCTGGAGCGATGTCCCTCAGTGGAACAGACTTTTAAAAGTCCTGATTTTGTGCTCTGTTGGTCTGCCGCTTGCCGGGAGCCGGCCCCTCCCCCCGGGGTCTATCTTCCCGTCGCTTTGGATTCACGTCTCCACTGGTCCTACCTTTCAGAAAGTGGTTGTTTTTCTGTTTCCAGAATTGCTGTTCTTCTTCTCTTCCATCTGCCGATGGATTTGCAGGTGTTTGCAATCTTTAGATAAGCTATCTAGCTGATCTCCGGCTAGCTGAAGTAGTCTCAGCCTGCTACTTCTCCGCCATCTTGACTCCTCCCGCTTAAAACAGTTCTGAAAATGAGATGGGATTTTTTGGTAGAACACAGAGGTATATTTTTTAAAAATTTCTTGCTGTATTTGCTTATATGTTATTTAAGACTATATTGCCCATAGTCATATAATTTCATAAACGCAGCTCTTCAGTTCTATTTCAGCTAACTTTCCACATGGTGTTTTCTTTAAAAAGTTTATATGAAAAGAAAAAAAAAAGATAGAAATGCTCTCAAGTAGTAAAAAAATCAATAAACACATCCCCATAATTGGCAAAAAATATTGTACTTTTATCTAGTTTTTACTTCCTTGTAAAGAATAATAAGTAATTTTTACAATTTACATTTTGAATATTTACCAAAGTAGACCAAATCCAAAGCATGGGTACTGTGGAACAATGGCACCCTGAAAGTCTCAATAGCTTGCTTATGAGCAAAAAATGAGAAAATGACTGATCAGTGCTCAGTTAAGATTCCCAATACAGCTAAATTAAAGAGAATTTATTTATATTTTACCTAGCTAGGAGAAACCTCAACATATTCACAAATAAAGTCAAATTGATTGACATTTTTCCTTTATAAAATAAGCCAGCAATAGTTTTCACATGTTCCTTATAGTATGTCACAGATGAGTATGTTCCAATAAAAGTTCAAAATGATAAATTTGCTATGTCTTTGAAGTCTTGTTTTGCTAAAACTTAACTGCTCACTTTTATGGGTTATCAAGAGTATTTAAGGAGATGTTTCCCATTTGGGTATAGTCTAGTATCTTACCATGAAGGTGACTATCATTTGTTGCTAAGTTGTTCCTGTAAGTTTCCTAGTTAAGAGGCTGATACTCCGCAGAATATCAGTAGAGTCAAATAGTAGAGCAAATACTGGCCCTCATAAGGTCTGAGATGTTCCAGTCAAGGAAGTTTGATGCGATTAAATATTCCTCAGGGTGTGGTGAAAAAATAATGAATACTGCTTTTCTGAAAATAAATAAATTGAAAAATATATATATATTCCTCAGGCAACACATCATCAAGTAAAAATGCACTAAAACCTCTCTCCAGTAGAAAGAAAGGAGTATGTTGATGAAGACCCACATTTTTTTTTTCTGCCCAACGAATGGAAATTCATTTATTGTTCTCTGAATTAGAGAGTGGTGTTTCCACTCACGAAACTAGAGAGAGTATCTACATCACACAACAGAATGTAAACATATGGAGGGAAAAACACATAGATTCAACTTCGAGTACTCACATTAGAGAGCCGGGCGCCCCCCTGGGGTTGATAGTAGCAGGTGTTTTGCAATTTATCAACAGAAGCAAACCTCAAAAGAAAACGGTGCTCAGGACTTGATACTTGAAACAAACCTCGAGCAAGTAGAATAGCCAAATCTGAAACTACTCTATAAGGACTAAGAAGGTCCCTGATTTATATATGGCTCAATTATAGGGGAAGTAAAGGGACACAACAGTGCGGGACTGAATGGAAAGTCTGCCCAAACTAGAGGAAAATGCCACACTGGGCCTTAGTAAACCAAGTGTTGATACTATATCTTTAGGAGAAACCAGAAGCTGCTATCAGAAATTATTTTGTATGCACTATAGTATTTGTTGTTGTTCCTTTTTTCTTACATTTCTTATTCAGGAAACTTGATAGCTTCTTTAGTATAAGTCCTACTTCAGATATCATCATGCATAAAGATTTGGGCTACCTGGACCCACAATCATTTCTCTGGCTCATGGAGAGGATACACACACACACACACACACACACACACACACATATCCCTTAATAATCCTTTAATAATGTTTATATCTTTGTAAGGCTTAATCATGTGTGTGATTTCTATTTAAATCAGGCTATCAAGAATTTATCCCTACCAGTTATAATTATTATGAAAATAGGGCGCCTGCGTGGCTCAGCGGGTTAAGGTCTCTGCCTTCAGCTCGGGTAATGGTCCCAGGGTCCTGGGACCCAAGCCCTGGGCTCTCTGCTCAGCGGGGAGCCTGCTTCCCCATCTCTCTCTGCTGCCTCTGCCTACTTGTGATCTCTGTCTGTCAAATAAATAAAATCTTAAAAAAAAAAAAAAGAAAAGAAAATAATGAAAAAATAATGAAACATTAAAGACAAAGGTGTAAGATTTTATCTTTTCCTCTTGCCCCATAACTAATTTAAGATATTCTTGTTCATTTGGTTTTCATTTACATAATACTTCTGTAACTATATTTCTGAGTCACTTTGTAGTATATGCATTGTTTGTAGTATATGAAAATATATGAAATAGAACTTGCCCACCAAGATACTACAATTTATGAATTTTGTAGGTATACAAATTTCCCTTGGAGAAAATTTTAATTGGCACTTCTAAATATAGAATTATACATGAAAGGAATATAGAAATAGGTATAATTATAGTCAAATATAAGAAAGTACAGAAAACATTGAAATGAGGGTACACATGGTTGTAAATTCATGACTTATCATTTGGTAAGTGAATATAATTATTATAAAAATTTGATTATTTTATTAATATGAATTATTACTAATTATTAAAAATTAGTCTGGAGTTTGGTTTTCAGATCTATACAATGGGCATAATATCCCCTCACAGTTATTCCCTGATGCTGAGTGATATGGAGAATTTTTTCATGTGTCTGTTGGCCATCTGGATGTCTTCTTTGCAGAAATGTCTGTTCATGTCCTCTGCCCATTTGTTCTTTGAGTGTTGAGTTTGCTAAGTTCTTTATAGATTTTGGACACTAGCCCTTTATCTGATATGTTGTTTGCAAATATCTTCTCCCATTCTGTCAGTTGTCTTTTGGTTTTACCCTAAAGATACAAATGTAGTGATCTGAAGGGGCACGTGAAGCCGAATGTTTATAGCAGCAATGCCTACAATAGTCAAACTATGGAAAGAACCTACATGCCCATCAACAGATGAATGGATAAAGAAGATGTGGTATATATACACAATGGAATACTATGCAGCCATCAACTAGAGGGTATCATGCTTAGCAAAATAAGTCAATCAGAGAAAGACAACTATCATATGATCTCCCTGATATGAGGAAGTGGTGATGCAACTGGGGGGATTAAGGGGGTAGGAGAAGGATAAATAAAACAAGTTGGGATTGGGAGGGAGACAAACCATAAGTGACTCTTAATCTCACAAAACAAACTGAGGGTTGCTGGGGGGAGTGGGGGTGGTAGAGGAGGGTGGGGTTATGGACACTGGGGAGGGTATGTGCTATGGTGAGTGCTGTGAAGTGTGTAAACCTGGCGATTCATATACCTGTACCCCTAGGGATAAAAATACATAATATGTTTATTAAAAAAAATAAATAAATTTAAAATAAAAACAAAGTTAAATTTGGAGGATTAAAATCTATCCTATATTACAATAAAAACCAGTTATACCTCAAGTATTCAGAAATTTTATAAGAAAGAAGATGATGGATTTCATGATACAACTGAAGAACCCAAAGGATAGTCTTCATTCTCCATTTTATAATAGATGGCTTGGGAGAAGTGCTGTCTATTAGATAATTTCTAATTTAAGAAAAATAAGACATAATAACCCAAAGACATGATAAAATATAGCACAAAACCCCACAAACTTTAATGTGTTGGGTACTCTCAGGTAAAAGCAAAGTCCTTGGGCACCAACAGACCTGGGTTTGTGCATGGTTTTACCTCTTACAAGCTGTGCCTCTGTAGGTTCATAATCTCTGCACTTTATATGTAGAAAAAATGCTCACTTAGCCTTTGTCTTTGTTGTTGTTGTTGTTGTTGGGGTGGTGGTTTTGGTGATGTGATCTGGGGGGGGGGAAGAGGGAGAGAATTGGAGATATCATAGTCATGTGTTGGATACAGTGCCTAGAATATAGTAACTTACAATACAAGTCAGATCATATTTCTCCCTAAACTCATGAAGAGTTTAAGTGATAACTGTATCTCTTTGGCTATTATATCGCAATAAAATTAAATCAATAAAATAAAACTCATTGAACTGACTTTTCTTAGCAGAGCTTGAAAGGTGGCTGCTAGCATTTCCAAGCCGGGCAACAGTGGAAAGGGCAACCTGATATACACTTGAAGTGCTTAAAGGAAATAGTCCCATGTGGCTACCCAAAATAAAGTGTTATGATAAAAGGATGTACAGCTTGCGTAAGATCACAGAGATGGGATCAATTAATTCTGCTTTGTGAGTACAAGGAAGGATCTACTTGGAATTAATGAAAAAATGGTCAAGGCATGCCATTCAGATGGAATAATAGTGAGTGTGCCCAGTGGGGGCAGGGGAAGATTGGAAAGATACATGGGACCAGAGAGGAAAGTAATTATACTCAATTTCTATGAAAAGCTCTCTGGGAATTATGTAGCAACCAGAGTGGAAGCAGGGGAAGTGTTGAAGGAGCCCAAGTAAGAGACAGACAGTTCCTGCGCGGGACCAAAGGCACTGGGTATGGAGAGAATCTGGGTCGAGCAGTAATCACCATCCCCTCTACCTGAAAAGACCTTCCTGCTCCTTCCCCCAACGAAGCTTATACTCTTCCACCCATAGAGGCTCAAAGGCCACCTCCTCCAGGAAGCTTCCCTTGAATACACAGACCAAGTTAGGTAACCCTCATCTGGGCACCTTTCGGCCCCAGGGCTGCATCTGTCATAGCACTTCTCCCAGGAGCTGGTCAATGTTAGATTTTTTGAGCTTGTTTTCGCATGTGAACATCCAATACCGTGTCTGACAAAGTGGAGGTAGAGAGTGAATAAGATAGAGCTTAGGAATAGATGAATAAGATAGAGTCTTAGGAATAGATGAAACTGGATTCAACAACAGAAAAGGAAAAGAAATGTGAACTCAGAGCAATATGGAGAACAAATTCATGCAAGTGGAAACAGCACAAAAGGAAAGTACGGCTGTTGGAAAGCACAGGGTAAGTACAGCAACTTTTTGAATTTAGTTTAATCATGACATGAGGGAGGGGTATGAACTAGATGGCCAAATGAGGGAATACATTGAGGTCTTAGAGTTTAAAGCTTTTAGTTCTAGATTCAGAATTTAGATATTCATTCTGAAATGAATAGGCAGCCTCAGAATCGTTTCTTTTTTATTTTTTTTTCCAGAATGTAAATGACAGAGCTGTATCTAAAAATTATTCTGATAATGATGGATAGGAAGGGTTGCAGAGAGGATTCCTTGTAGCAGGGAAACAAGTTGGGAAGCTCTTACATATGCAAAATGGATCTTCAATACTACGGACCCCCAACATTGAGAGATGTTTTACTCATTTTGGTGGTTGGTGGGGAAGGTTCTTATACTTACTGTAGGGTGTACCAACCCTGTCTTAGTACAACTGAGTGAGTACTAATAGTATGCATTCATGGCTTCACACTGATAGAGTGGAAAGTGTATACTCTGGAATGCAGGTAAAGTTATGAAGCTGGGCTGTATTAAAAACAAAGCATAGAAATATCTAGTTCCTTGATTCTCTGCTTCTCTCCCCAGGCATTTTCTGCTCATAATGTAATTACAGGAACAAGTAAAGGAATCTCTCCCTCCAAGGTCAATAAAACTTTGAATATATTTTTCAAATGCTCACTTAGGTTAATTCAAGAAAGCCTACAATGGGTAATAGCAAATTGGGATGGCAATTATTCTGATCTGATGTTTTTGGGATTATAATTAAGCAAAAAGGCACAAGCCAAGGGTGTGTTACTTCAAGATAACACACTTCTTGGAAAGCGCTGTGAGGCATAAGGGGAGAATTAGAGCCTCCAATGATCTGGGAAATGTGTTATCTGTCTGTAGCACAGCTCTCAGGGTGTATTAGTGCCATATACATGGTGTTAGATGCACTAGTTGTACACAGAGTGATTGTACCATGTAAGACATATGGTTAGAACACGTTTGCTCTTGTGCTTTGACAATGACTGCTGATTTGGAAACATCAGTCTTGCCGTTATCAATTGATAGGTGGATGGGCTGTGACTTCACCGCCATAAGCCCATATGGAAGATGTGTGCCCGCGGAGCTGGAGTCCAGCCTCTTACAACAATGCTGATCCATTCCTTTCAGTTGAGCCGTTTTAATGATATCTTCCGTTTGGCGCTTCCGTTCATATTTATGTAACTGAATGAAGTAAGGTAGTTCAAAACTGAATTTTTAATGGGGAACTTTTGCCCCTTTTTCTATTATTTTTTCTGGTTTTCATAATGTGCTGCCAGTTCCTGGGTTTGCATTTGATTGGCGGAAAGTGATTTTTAGTTGAGCCACCATCAAACCCCTTGGCACTTCATCCCGGAAGATGTTTCCGTAGTTAAAGAGACCATGTTGGACAAAGAATCCTTTAAAGTTGGCTCTTTCTTTTTCCGAGTGCGTCCACAGCGAGACACACCAGGCGAAAAGAAAGACCCATCTTTAATCTGTGCGGCTGAGGGAAATCAAAGGAAGTGAATTAAAACCAAGAGTAGCTTCTTATGCTCATTTGGAGAGTCTTTTTTTCTGCTCCATTTGATATAACAAATAAGATCATCAAAGTAAGCCAAGCACAGGTTTGGAACCCACTGCTCCTTGACCCCGGCTTCCTCCCTGCCTGCACAGCCTTCCCTGGAATTTCGTGTGATGTTAAATCACAAAGCTACATGAAGTGTTCAGACCCCAGGAATAGTGAGGGAATTTTATTTTTAGGTTCTTTTTCTGTGACTCTAGTAAAATAACATGAAGTTCTTTTGTGGCTCTATCTAAGGGTTTTGATAAATCTGCTGCATTTCAAAGCATGAAAGGGGTGATACAAAATTTCTGTCTTGACTGCTTCTAGCCATGGGTATTCTTAAGACTATCTGCAGGGTCCCAGTGGCAAGGTGCCAGCTTGTGTGCACTGCTAGGAGCTGTAGGGAACTTCACCCCACCCAACAGACATGTATCTCCAGATGTATTACAAAAAACATTTCACACAATAGACATTTATTTCCCTTAAAAAGCTGTATATCTTGTTATTTGGGGTTCTTATACCATCTAAGAAGATTTAAAAAATCTCTTTGCATGTTCTTTAAAATTAATGTTCTCTACTGAGCACTCTGATAAAAATATTTCAATTAAAAATTAAATTCAAGAATGGTGGTCAATAGTTATCAAAATCATTGTTGATATTATGAATACTACTAACAGATCATCCATGTAGTAATGAAAATACTTTTTATCTAAATTTTTCTCAACCCTTATTTTTCCAGGTAACCCTCATCTGGGCACCTTTTGGCCCCAGGGCTGCATCTGTCATAGCACTTCTCCCAGGAGCTGGTCAATGTTAGATTTTTTGAGCTTGTTTTCGCATGTGAACATCCAATACCGTGTCTGACAAAGTGGAGGTAGAGAGTGAATAAGATAGAGCTTAGGAATAGATGAATAAGATAGAGTCTTAGGAATAGATGAAACTGGATTCAACAACAGAAAAGGAAAAGAAATGTGAACTCAGAGCAATATGGAGAACAAATTCATGCAAGTGGAAACAGCACAAAAGGAAAGTACGGCTGTTGGAAAGCACAGGGTAAGTACAGCAACTTTTTGAATTTAGTTTAATCATGACATGAGGGAGGGGTATGTATCTATCTAGGAAAAAGCTTAGATTTTCAATCGGGCTGGACAGAATTATATATTTAGAAATACAAGGTACAAATTGTGAGATTTAAAAAAAGAATAATGGGAATTAAGTGGTCTTAATCATATGCTTATTCATTCATTTAATACATTTTAATTGTATGTCTTCATTATGCCCAACATTCTTCTAGACACTGAGTGCAGTGATGATTTTCCAAATGAATCCCGTATATTTTCACACAAAACTTTCTAACACATGACTTTTAAATATTTAGACTTATTTAAAAATTAAAAAGCACACTTGAAAGATACCATATCTTTTCAACTTTACTGAGGTATAATTGATAGATAAAATTGTATTATCTTTGTATGCGAAGTGCACAATGGGATGATGTGGTGTATGTTTACACCAGAGAAGGATTCCCATAATGATGTTGTGGATCACCTTACATATTTACCTTGCAACATCTTTATTGAATATCAACTAGTTACCAGACTTTGGGCTAGAAATTTCAGGGAATATTAATACTTAGCATATACTTCTGCCTTCTGTAAGCTTAGACTCTAACAGGAAGGATAAAGCAGTTAACCAACATTAATAATACAAGAAGAAAATGCTTTCAAATGAAAGTCACAATTGAGTGCTAGGAGAGTTGAGAGAGGTCTTACCAAGCTCAAGAACATGGCACTGGAAGACTTTGGATAATTAAGGCAGAAGGAAGAGCATTGGTGAAGGCAAACCATATAGAAAATTATTTTTTTTACAAGAATAGTCTGTTTTACCTGAAGCATGAGATGTGTAGAGAGGATCCCATTGAGAAATAATACAAGAGCCAAGTTAATTAGTGTATGTTACGCTGTTAGCACGTGGCCAGTAAGAGAAGCTTTCTGAGAAAGCCAATGTCTTGATCAAGGTACTGTTTAAATCCGGGATGCGTGGGTGGCTCAGTGGGTTATGCCTCTGCCTTTGGCTCAGGTCATGGTCTCAGGGTCCTAGGATCAAGCCCCGCATCGGGTTCTCTGTTCAGTGGGGACCCTGCTTCCCTCTCTCTCTGTGTGCCTCTCTGCCTACTTGTGACCTCTCTCTCTGTCAAATGAATAAATAAAATCTTTAAAAAAAGTTTAAGTCTGTTTTTTTGGTGGATTATAATATTAAGTCAGAAAGAAAATGAAGGAAGAGACAACAACTTGGGAAATTTTTGTAATTATAATCCAAAAACACCATGTCAGAGTACTTGCCCTATTAGACTGTGGGAGGAATGGAATCAGCATGTGCAGCACTCCTGATAACAGCAGTCACATGGTTGATCATCTTTCTCAAAGATTATATATCATTTCTTCAGGGACCAAAAGCAACACACAAAAAAAGGGAGGGTCTACATGCCGAGACATGAAGAATATCTACCTGTTGTAAGAGTGATGAATAAGTGGCAAGGGAGATAAGAAATCCATGGACATGAGTGGCAAAAGCCTCCTGAATTTGGCAAAAATCTGTCATTCACACCTTCTACTTCTAATTTCTTGAAACATCCCTTTTTTGTATTTTAATATATTTTTTAAAAGATTTTATTTACTTTTTTATTTGAGAGAGAGGGAAAAAGAGAGATCTGGAGTGGGAGGGAGAGAAAGAATCTGAAGCAGATTGTCTACTGAGCACAGAGACTGAACGTGACTCTGGATCCCACTTCTGGGAGATCAAGACCTGAGCCAAAACCAAGAATGGGTCTCAACCGATTGAGCCACCCAGGTGCCCCTGTATTTTAATATTTTATTTTGAAACCTTTTTTGTGTGCTCAAAAAAGCATTTTAGTAAATTTGTAAATTGTAAATTATGCCACTTTGTCCCTAACCTTAAGTAGTTGGTGCTGAACTCCAATTTCCATGCTGTTCTTCAAACTAGTGAGTTGTCTTCTGTTTATTTGCTTTTAAAAAAGGGAATTAAGGAAGCCAGTGTTTTAAACTTTTTTTTTTTTTTTTGCAGTGGATTTTTGTTTGTTTGCTTCTTGAATCATGTGATTGTATAGAATAATATTGCCTTTTGCCTTAGCACTATTTTCCATCAACTCCCGTGGATCTGTAATGGTTGTCATATATGTCAAAAAGGTGTGGGGGGATCTCTTCTGTATCATGATGCAACTCAACAAAAATAGGCCCACAGATGTCACTTAAAATAACAACACTGGGAGTAAATCATTAGTATTTTTATATACATGTGGCTTTTTCCTTTCAAGGAGAAGTATTGCAATTCTTCTTTAATCGTTATATTCCACTCTACTGTAAACTCAGATTGAGCTGTTTTTACTGACGAGATTGTACAATTCAGACAAAACGGATTTTCAAAGTGGTATTTCAAGCAGCTGAACTCACCACTTTTAATAGATCAGGGCACTGGGGCTATAACTCTCATGTTTAAGAATAAAGACTCCTCTGCAGTACAACTGTCCTTTATTTTAATTTGTGCCTGAGATGCTTTGTGAAGCACAAGGTCATTTAAAATTAAGGATAAGGCATTTTTTTCCCATCATTTCCATTTCATCATATGCAATTCTTGATCACAATGTAGCTTGCTTAAAGCTGCAAATCCTCCAAATTATGGGGTTTGTTTCCAGCCTGCTGAGAGGGAAATTAGATATAGAACTTCTGTCTTCTGTTAATGTTAATGGGAATTGCATGCCTAATTCCCTTAGAAGCCCAGAACAAATGTATGCTTATGAGTCAGCATTACTGGGTTTTCTGGGTCTTTACCCTTTAAAAGTGTCATTAGTCTGAATAATAGCCAGTTCCTCTGGTTACTCCAAACCAAGCCCCAGCTACTGTAGCTGGAAACTCTGGGATTTCATCTCTCACAAATAGCCTACACTAGCCTCAACTCTGAACGTTCCCATATGTTATCCACTTTTGTTCCTTTGGGATAAAATTCAGACTCCCAAACTGCTCAGTATTTATGTTTTTAGCTTCCATTTTTATACTGAAGGTGTAATACTTATTTGGCATTGAAATAGCTTTTTGGAATTTGTTTTTTTTTAAAAAAAGTATTAATCTTTATTTGTGTCTTTAAAAAGTTATTAATTATTTCAATACATTTTTTTCTAATTACACTATCAGAAAGTATTACTCATTCCAGGCAAAATTATCTAAAGGAATTCTGTGCTTTGTGTTCTCATTCCTGAAGTATTTGCTCCTAGTGATACACTAATATTCATTGCTTAGTGCTTAAAGGACTTTATATCACAAGTAGAGAAAAGACATCTTTGGTAGAAGTAAAATGTAATTGAGATTTTCAAAATCAACAAGAACTTCAAAAACACCTAATTTCCATTTTTTCCTTTAGTCAAAGATCCTATTTTTTGACCTGTGAAATTAAAAAAATTCTTAAATATTTTTAAAAGGAAGGCAAATAATCTTAGAAGACATGAATTTTTAATTTTTTTTTAACCATAAGCTGGTTGTTCTTTATAACCTTATCATTCAAATGTGACCTCACCTGGGAGCTTGTTGGAAATGCAGAATCTCACCCCTGTTTTCTCCTTTTAAATCTGCGGATTGCTGAGTTCCACAGCTAATTTTTTTGCACATGGAGTTTGGGATGCACTCCAGTATAGCATTGAAGCAAACTCTAAACACTCAGAATTAAGCCACTTGTAATGACAGGAGCTCCCTATAATAGTCCATCTTGTGCAGAAAGTTGTCACTCTATCTTAGCCACAGAAATCTACTTCTAGTGGTAAATGTATGCATTTTATCCTTACAACATAAAAAGAGCTCCTATAAAGGAATCAAGGACTTAACAGTGCATGTTCTAAAACACTGTAAACGAACACTGTTGTCCCACCCAGATAACAATTTATTTATGACAGTGCTTCTAAAAAATGCGTGAGAATAACTGTTGTGGTTATAAAACGTAGAATTGTAGACCCCACCCCCAGATATGTTTGTCATGTTTGTTCTAGATTGGCATCCAGGAATATGTATTTCTTAAAATTACCCCCGATGGTGTGACATTTCCCTGGACAACATTTTGAGAGAAATTATCTAGTATCTAGCTTATGTGCCAAGTTTGTTCTTTTCATTCCTGAGCTGTGTGGCATAGTTCAAAGTTATCGTAATTTTGCACTTTGTAGATCAGGCAAAAATATGAGAAGATAGAAAAAATACCATTGAGTTTTGAAAGATTTGTACTGCCTGCTGATAAAAATATCAAAGTCTCCATTTATGTAGCTAGGAGTAATGATACAATACTATTTCAAAAAGTTATAGCGAAATTTTTCTTATCAACAAAAGCTTATTAAATGTGGATATTAATTTTGCCATTTTACTTAGTGTGGCATATTTTGAATAGTTAAGGAAATTATTAGGCTGCTTTTAAAAAGGTATGTATGTCATCAAAGTAAGATTAAAATTAATGTTATATTTTAATATTTGAAATCTTGAATAAATAACAATTCAACAACTAAAATGCAATGTTGTCAACTTGTCTTTGTTTAGGATTTTTTTTTAGTCATCCCAATGTTGAACGTTTCAAAGACTCATTCATTTGAAAATATTTACTGAAGCTACAGAAATGAGTATATTGCTTGGGGCATGTCTACAGATAGACAAAAGCATGCCAAGTACTAAAGTCTGCAGAGAAGGAATACATGAAAATCAGAAGATGAAGAAGCTACAAATCAACTTGAAAAGAAGTACCCAGAGCAATAGGAAGAAAGAAAAAGAATGTTTGAGATCAAATTGGATTTCAGGCACACACACAAAAAATAGTTATCCTTTCTACTGTCCAGGAAACATAAAAAGTATCTTTATAACTAACTCTTGAGCCAAAGAGAAAACACTATTGAGAATAGTGAGTATTTACTATAAATGTGAGTAAATAAACTGGTTCTCACAGCCTGTGGGATGCGTCAGAAGGGAAACATAATCTTTTTTTTTGTTTAATTTTTATTTATTGGACAGACGGAGATCATAAGTAGGCGAGAAGCAGGCAGAGAGAGAGAAGGAAGCAGGCTCCCCGCTGAGCAGAGAGCCTGATGTGGGGCTTGATCCCAGGACTCTGGGATCATGACCTGAGCTGAAGGCAGAGGCTTTAACCCACTGAGTCACCAAGGTGCCCCGGAAAACATAATCTTAAAGAGCAAAAAGGATGACTGAAAAATACATCTTGTAAGTGTTAGATACATGAGGCTAGAAATAAATGTAAGAAATAAGAAAGTTAAGAATGAAATAGATATTAAAAAATGTAAACAATGATTTAGATATTGAATGTTGATATTTTGAATATTGATATAATGTTATTTGATTTACAAGCTATAGTAAACGAGTACAAATTTTTATAGATTAATCAGTTACTTAAAAAGACGAGAAAAATCAAAGAATCCGGGATAGTATCATGTCATGGAAGTCGAAAAAAAAAAAAAATTAAGGTGCTTGGAGAGGATAGTCAAGTTCCTCCCAGAGAGAACTAAGTCGAGGCCTAAGAAAGTTTCCACTTTATTGTGGGACAAGAGAACCTGGTGAATTTTGAGATAGCAGTTTTAAAGAGTTGGGGGGGTAAGGAGAAGGATGCCGTGATTTAGGAGTAAATAATATGTTAAGGATTGAAGACAGTTAGCAAAGATAAACTTTTCAGTACTTTTGTCTAAAGGAGAGGGGAGAAATCAAGTGGAAGGCTGGTGGAAAACATGAAGGGAAGGAAGCTTTTTCAGGTGTGAACAGTGAGGTTGGAAGACACAGGAAAATGTGGAGAGTGTAGTTTAAGGTGCGATGAAGTAAACCCAGATGGTATGGTCAGTTGGAAAGAAAGAGCCGAGGGGAAGAACAGAGTTGAGAACAGGTTACTAGGGAAGCTTTCTCCTGAAGAATGAACAAGGGGCAAGAGGTAAGTAAGAGGCATGGATGGTTAAGCAGTACACAGCGTTGCCAAAGAACTAGGCCTGGTGCATCCAGGGATTTTGTGGGAAGAGAGTTTTGAGACATAAACTTAAAATAATTACATTTTTGTTTCTATTTGTCAGTGACATCCTAATCTCTGGAAGTGGAGACTTCCGGATTGACTTCTGGCTTCTAGGAATCAATTATTTCTGATAAATGTGCTAATTATCTTTCTTGCTATAAACCACATCATTTCTCTGTAAGTAAGGAAAGATTAAACCACCTGGAGTTTAACAATTTATGTAGGATAAAAGACTGAGAGAGAGATAAGGCAATTGGAGGCCTGGGGAGAGGGATAAGGCATCAGAGGGCTTCTGTATTTGGTGCTGGGTCTGGCCTGAATTTGGGGGAGGATTTTTGCCCCCTGGGAGATGAACAGCACTCATGGCCAGAGGTCAGAGGAGAGGGTGACGAAATACTCTAGAATGCTTGGGTAAATGATAGTGGGTGTTTGGGGAAGATGGGCTTTCTATGTGTACGCTGATTAATGATTTCTTAGGGGCTGTGATATCACCAGGCATTAAAAAAATACAAATGTGAGGTGCCTGGGTGGCTCAGTGGGTTAAAGCCTCTGCCTTCAGCTGAGGTCACGGTCCCAGGGTCCTAAGATCAAGTCCCACATTGAGCTCTCTGCTCTGCGGAGAGCCTGCTTCCTCCTCTCTCTCTGCCTGCCTCTCTGCCTACTTGTGATCTCTCTCTCTCTCTCAAATAAATAAAATCTTAAAAAAAAAAAAAAAAGAAAGAAAGAAATACAAATGTGGAGAATGACTTTGGAACAAAGACATTTAGCATCAGAAGCTTCACTCTTTATCTCTTACCACTTCTATTATTTGATACTTAACTATTTTAATAACATGGTCTATCTCTCAATTTCACAATCAAGCCATGGTCCCTCTTGCTTCAGGCCCTTTACACATGTGCCTTTTGGCAGGAACATTCTTGCTTCTCATTGCCTTGGACAACTCCTAGTCATTGTCTCAGCTAAAGGATCACTTCCACATTAGCAACCCTGTTACTTTTTCCCCTAGTACCATGTACTTTTTCTTTAGAGAACATTTAATTAAATCATTATTTGCTTAATCATACATTCATTATCCTCATTCACTCTTCTCCAAGTCCCACAAAGGCAGGAAACATGAAGTCTGTCTTTCTTTCTTTCTTCTCACTGCAAAATTTCTAGAACATTAGAGAGCACCTGGCACAAAGCAGGTGCTGGAATGGGGATTGAATGAATCAGCACAAAATGCCAAGTGTTTTTAACTGTGTAATTATGAAAACTTCCCAGTATGACAACCTCATGTTAATCTATTGTAAATTGTTCATGACTATACAAAAGTCTTTGTTAACTAAAAAGATGTTAAAAATGAAATGTTACTTCACATTAAATAATGTTTCCTCACTCAAATTAAGTCAGTTTAGTATTTGATGACAGTAAGGACACCGGAATTAGTATTTTCACTGTAGAGAACAAAATAACTTCTCTGTGAAACTAAGGCTTGTGTCTGCATATTATATAATTGAAGATATGTGTATCAATATAATCTTACACCTACAGGGTTTCACTCAAACTGTGTAGAAACAGTGGTTCTTCCCAAGGGGTGGAGGACTGAACCCCCCTTTATAGACTATTCCAGAGGAATAGTACAAGATACCTCATTCTCAGCAGCAGAAGAAAAATTATTTAAAATAAAATTAAATATGTCTTAGAAAGCTTCTTAATAAATAAGTAAACAGTTCCCACATCTAAATATGAGAATAAAGTCACATAAAAAATCTATAAAATGTTTTGCTTGTATAAGTCAGAATTACTTTAATAAAGCCCATTAATTGAAAGTTTCAGAGAAAAAAGTCAGTTGGGAAATGGGCAGTTTGGCTTACTAACGGAAAAAACACAGCGGGAGACTTGTATATTAGAGAACTAGTTTCAGCACGGTTAGGGATGATTTTTTTCCAAATCAGCTATACAAGCAAAATGTGAAAACTGCAGTTACAGAGCAAAAATAAATAAACATGAGAATTGAAGAAAATAAAAGCTAGATAGGACCTCCGATGACTGAATGCATTGATTCCCAACTTTGGGCAAGACACTACGGAAAGAAAAAAAAAAATGAAAAGAATCCTTAGAAAAATTCCGTTCCCAAGCACCTAGCCAGACTCAGAAGAATAGGAAAAAAAAAATCAGGTTTTTTTAATATGGTCTAGTTTTATTTTTTTTCAGAAGGAAGTTTTAGAGAACAGGACTTTTTTACAACCACTTATTATAGACCTAATAGAAAAGACTATGTACAAAGTAAGAATATTATGGAATGATTAAAAATATTATTTAGGATATGTTTAAAATTTTTAAAGTAGCATTTATTATATTCTGATTACAATATCATATACAATTATTGTAAAAGTTAGTAAAACCAAGATAACAAAGGAAATAAAAGCCACATGTAATCATTTAGTTCCACATGAAGATAAGTAATTTACAACTAAAGCCAGAATTTGCCATGGCAGTCTCCTAATATTAATATTGTGAGTTGTTCAGAACAGAGGCAATAAGGCAAAAGGGCCACATGTAATGTTAGGATGACACGATAAACATGTGGAAAATAATTACATGGCTCAGCAAAGGAGTAAAATCACAAAATTCTTTCCTGATTACTACTACAAATTCAAGCAATACAGAAGTTACTGGAAAACAAACACAACAAGGATGGATTAATAAAACATGAGTTAAAAACACTACCTACAAAAGAAGACGAAAAAGTGATGGATTCACCTCAATTCTTGAAAAACTCGAATAACATACTTATAACTTAGTAATTTTAGGTAGAAAAATGGAGAGAATTCCAAATGCACAATACTGTCATTGAGAAAATGAATGTCACCACAGATATAAAAGGACATCAAAGACCGTTAAATGGGATGGAGTAGAAATCTGCTTTTTTTTCAGTCTTGCATCTCTTCTTCCAGTTTTTCTTTGACAAAATACCCATTGCCCACATTTTATTCAAGGAGAGACAGTTTCTATCACCAGCTCCAGTTTTTAACCTGTGGCCTAAGATGATAAAATACCTCAATCTGCCTGAATTTACAACTCAGCCTCCCAAATTACTTCAAGAATGAAGCATGTGAATCAATTTAGGCCAATAGGAATCCGACTGGGGTTTTTACCGTCACAAGAAATGCTGCTCTTTTTATCTATCTTTCTTTCTTTCTTTTTTTTCCTGAATTTGAAACAAGTATACATAAATCTAGAATGTCTGCCATACTGAAGGTGAAACCAACCCAGATTACAATATAGTTGAGCCCCTGTATCTTGTGGAACTAACATTACTCACGGACTTTATAATTATACATCCCGTTGCATTCTTTTTTTTTTTTTTCTCCCTCTTTCAGGCTGGTTAAACCTGAGTTGTCAGTTACCTTCAACCAAAGCAGCTCTGTTGATTTTTTTAACCAATGGGCAAATTTATGTCAATACATTTTTAAATCTTTATACAGAAAGAAAGCAATGACCAAAATAGATTTAAGGAAACCTAAAGAGGTAAAAGAATAATTACACTTCCCACAGGTACTTATCCTTTCTCATCAAACTTATCAGACTGGTTTATAGTAAGCTTTTTTTCTTTTCCCCACTGTTAATGAACAGGTTGATCATTCCCGTGAATTAACTTGTGCTAGAATGATGCTACAAGATGGTAGCTACTGGCCACATGTGACCACGGAGCACTTGAAATGTGTTTTAGTTTGACTTGACATGGACTCTAAATATAAAATATACAACTAGATTTCTCAGTAATAGGGCTAAAAAAAAGAAATGCTAACATTTAAAAATAGTTTTTATGGGGCACCTGGGTGGCTCAGTGGGTTAAGCCTCTGCCTTCAGCTTAGGTCATGATCTCCGGGTCCTGGGATTGAGTCCCGCATAGGGCTTTCTGCTCAGCAGGGGCCTGCTTCTCTCTCTCTTCCTGCCTTTCTACCTACTTGCAATATCTCTTGCTTTGTCAAATAAATAATATCTTTAAAAAATTGTTTTTATATTGATTATATGTTAGGATTTTGACATTTGGGTTAAATAAATTAACGTGTTTCCTTTTACCTTGTAAACATAACTAGTGAGAAAATTTAAAGTCACATATATGGCTCACATATGTTGCTTGCATTATATTCATACTGAACAGTATTTGTCTGGAATATACAAAAAAAAGAAAATGTTAAAACCTAATATATAGGACATTTTTCTTTATATCAGTGTTTTGATTTTGATTTTTCAAAAGTAGCATCACCTTAATATGTAAACCCCAGTAAGATAAACAGACACACACTAGCTCTGTGAATATGGTCTACTCCCTTGTACATATTGGGCCTAGTGGAAGTTTGAAAATCTTGACAAAAATTGATAGACATCTATGTCTGTCTACTTTACTGACACATAGAGGTAGGACTGGTTCTAGACATAGTTTGATTCAAAGCTCAAATGATACCACCAAGACTACATCTTGACTCTTGGTTCTGATCAGTAGCCTCACTGGCCTCAGGTCAGAGTAAGATGATTTCAAAAGTCCAGCACATGAGAGTTCTCATTAGTAGATCCCACGGAAGTCCTGGGAGTCAGGATCTGATGTTGCCTTGAATTGGGTCACTTACATCCTTTTGTGGAGGAAAAGTGGAAGACCAGTTTTGTGTCCAAACGTAAAACTTAGAATTATGGTCTTGTGGCAAAGATTGCTAGTTGTCCCCCACTAACCACTTTCAGTTTCTTTTTCAGTAACAGGACTCTGATTTTCACCAGACACAATAAATGTATTTCTCAGAGTCCCTTGTAGTTAGGTGAGAGCAGATGATTAATTCTAGCCAATGGGAGGTTGGGACTTCTGGCAAGTATTCTTAATAGAAATGAGCATCCTTGTTTCCTTCTCGTAGGCTGAAATATATATGCTGAAATGCTTATGTGAGGGTCTAGTTTTAGCAGCTCCTTTTGACCATGAAGTGTAACCATCTTTGGAGGATCACAGGACAATGTTATCAAAGGAGTTTGAAAATATAATGGTTATGAAACTTTTATATTAGGCTTAAACCATTTTTGATTATATAAAAGATAGACACTTTCTTGCTTAAGCTACTCTTATTTTGAGTTTCTAGCTCAAGAATTAACATAATTTTTATTGATATAATTCCAAACTATTTATGTGTGTATGATTCAGGTTATGCATTTTATTTTATTTATTTATTTATTTATTTTTGAGAAAGAGTACAAGTGAGTGGGGGAGGGGGAGGGAGAGAGATAATTTTAAAAATATATTTGTTTATTTTATAGAAAAAGTGAGAGCAGAGGGAAGGGCAAAGGGAGGGAGGGAGAGAGAGAGAGAAAGAGAGAATCCTCAAGCAGAATCCTCAAGCAGAGCACAGAGCCCCACACTGGGCTCAATCCTAGGACCCTAAGGTCATGACTTGAGCAGAAATTAAGTGTGGGTCACCTAACCAACTGAACCACCTAGTAGCCCCAGGTTATGGATTTTGGATAGCTATTAACATTAAGGAACAGTATAAGTCAATATTTTCAAATCTTTTATTTATTGATTGATTAAGTGTGTGCATGAGACCATGGTGGGGGAAGGGGCAGAGGGAGAGTAAGAAAGAAAATCTCAAGTAGATTCTGTGGTGAGTGCATGGAGCCCTAGGTGTGGCTCCATTTCAGGACCCTCAGAACATGACCTGAGCCGAAGAATCACTTAACCCATTGAGCCATCCAGGCACCCCATTTTATTTTTAATTTTTTAATTTTCCTTTTTCTCTTTCAAATTTAATTTTATTTTTTCAGTGTTCCAAGATTCATTCTTTATGCACCACACCCAGTGCTCCATGCAATACATGCCCTCCTTAATACCCACCATCAGGCTCACCTATCCCCCACTCCCCTCCCCTCCAAAACCCTCAGTTTGTTTCTAAGAGTCCACAGTCTCTCATGCTTCATTTCTCCCTCCAATTTCCCCCAATGCACTTTTCCTTTCCATCTCCCAAAGTCCTCCATATTATTCCTTATGCTCTACAAGTAAGTGAAATGATATTTGATATCATTTGATAATTGACTCTGTCTGCTTGACTTATTTCACTCAGCAATAATCTCCTCTAGTCCTGTCCATGTTGATACAAAAATTGAGTATTCATCATTTCCGATGGAGGAATAATGTTCCATTGTACATACGGGCCAAATCTTCTTTATTCATTCGTCTTTTGAAGGGCATATTGGCTCTTTCCACAGTTTGGTGACTGTGGCCATTACTGCTATGAACACTGGGTGCATATGGCCCTTCCTGTCACTACATCTGTATCTTTGGGGTAAATACCCAGTAGTGCAATTGCAGGATCATAGGGAAGCTCTATTTTTAATTTCTTAAGACATGTCTTCAAAGGCAAAGGAAACAAAAAGGAAAATGAACTTTGGGGACTTCATCAAGAGTGCTGTGAAGTGTGTAAACCTGGTGATTCACAGACCTGTACCCCTGGGGATAAAAATATATGTATATAAAAAATAAAAAGTTAAAAAAAAAAAAAAAAGCTTCTGCACAGCAAAGGAAACAGTCAACAAAACAAAGAGGCAGCCCACAGAATGGGAGAAGATATTTGCAAATGACACTACAGACAAAGGGCCTATATCCAAGATCTATAAAGAACTCCTCAAACTTAACATCCAGGTACCCCATTTTAAATCAAAATTAATGTACACTTTTTCCTGCAACTATTTGGTTTAATTTTTTTCCCATTTTTTTACTGTGTATTTCTTAAGACATTATTTTTCTTTACATTAATTTTTTGATTATAATTAATGTTGAAAATGTTTTTAAAATTCTAATGTTCAGGAGTTTATTAAGTTTATTTAGGTAATATTTTGTGAATGGTAATTTTGCAGGGTATTTTTACAAAGTAGTTTATCTTTATAGTGATTTGAGAAGTGTCAGCTTGATTCTTGAACTTCACATATATTCTTTTTTTTTTTTTTTTTAATCACAAGTAGGCAGAGAGGCAGACGGGGCAGGGGTGGGGGCGGGAAGCAGGCTTTCCTGCTGAGCAGAGAGCCTGATGTGGGACTCAATCCCAGGACCCTAAGATCATGACCTGAGCTGAAGGCAAAGGCTTAACCCACTGAGCCACCCAGGTGCCCCCACATATATTCTTATCCCAGGGTTCTTACAAATATCTTTGTAAAAACATCAATACACAGATACCTGTCTGAACATGAGATTGCACGTGTCCCATGAAGATTTATACAAACATGATATTTCTCATATTAGTGTTTTTGATCATATCGTAGTAACCTACAAAAATGTATATGAAATAAAGATGTGTTTAAGTGTGGGTATATAGTACAATGTAAAAATTTAAGTTACTTTGAAGGACAGAGTGGATTCAGCCATGCCAGAGGTCAGACCAAAGTGAAATAACTTCCTGTCTTCCACTTAGAAAAGACTTCAGAGCAAGATTAAAACAGTCGCTTGAGTAAACTAGTGTTAAATAGGCTTAGAGCAATACATTTTTCAGGAAAGAGAGGATAGTGTATCCTGGATAGTTGAGGGTACAACAGCAATGAATCAGCCTAGGTATGCAGAGAGAGCCCCAGTCCCAGGAGCTGGCTGCGTGGTATGAACATTGGCGGTGACAGGAAAGATCCCTGGATGGAGCACCTGTGGCCTCAGTGTAAGAGACTCACACTGAAGCAGAGAATCCATCCATCCGGAGGAGGCTGCAGCAGCCCATGGGTAACCTTAGGGATAGAAGTGGAGAGCAGATGGGGGAGAGCGTAGGAGCTACATAACAAATCTTAAGAGCCCGTTTCTGCCTTCACAGCGAGGGCAGGGTTAAAATTCCCATCAATGCAATTTACTGAGGAGTAATGGGCCTCTAGAATGAGAACCTTAAAAGAAGTAGAAGAAGGAGCAATTTGGGTTTTATCGAGTTAGTGATGAGATAATAACCCCAAACACCTTTAGTTAAATCAATAGGGGAAGTTCAGAGGTGGATAAACATGCTGGGGCGAATATATCAATTGAGAGCAATGGGGTTTGATGAAATTTAAATGTTCTCAGGACTTCAATCAAGTGCTATGACTCTTGGGACTCTTGAAGGTAGGGGAAAACATGCATTATAATGAAATGATTTCAAATCACTGCATAATTTCACAATTATTTTGAGTGACCGCATAGCAAATAATATTGAATATGGGCATTGCCCTCAAACTTTTCTTTTTCTCTAGAAAATATGCTCTAATTTAAATTTGGATTACACTGGGGATGAAAGTAGTTCCCTGGTACTGAAAGTTCCAAACCATTCATTCAGGAAGACTTAATATGAAAAGAATGGGAAGGAACTGGACAGAGCCACCTAGATAGGAGCATCACACCAGCTCGTGGCAAGGATGTAGGTTTGCATTCTGTTTGTGTGCCAGGCACAAAACAAAAAAATGAAAAACAAAAAACAAAACAAAACAAATAAAAAAAAGCCTCTGCCACATGGCACCCAGAACATTTTCTATGTTCTAGACCTGGTAAAGAAGAAAGAGCTGATGCTTATGAGAATAATTTTGTTACACATATGAATTCTATTAGGTTTTCTGGTATGTTGAGGTATTAGAGATATGTACATTTTTTTCCCAGGTGGTACAGTTTTATTTCAATTCTGGCATGGCCCAGGTGTTTCTCCTGCATGCCTGTATGCACATATACAGGGTCAGTGATCCCAAGCATATATTAGAGTAGAAATAGATTTTGAATTATTGCTTTGATTATGTTTTCAAATATTTTATATTAGGAAGAATGTAAAATATGATTTTAAAAAACACTTGAATATTTGTGCTCATGTGGATATTTTAGGGCAAATAATTAGATTTATGCTAGTATAATTTCTAGATTATATAAATATAAATATATATATATATATATATATATATATATATATATATATACACACACACAATTATAATCAGAGCTGTTTAGTAGTTGAGAAGCTTTTGGAAACTTCTTTGAGAAAGTGAAGTAAATAAAAGGCAAGGAGCATGTGGATACTTTTTCTTTCTTTTTTTTTTAAGATTTTTATTTATTTGATATTATTTGACAGACAGAGATCACAAGTAGTTAGAGAGGCAGACAGAGAGAGAAGGAGGGGAAGCAGGTTCCTTGCTGAGCAGAGAGCCCAATGCGGGGCTCGATCCCAAGACCCTGGGATCATGACCTGAGCCCAAGGCAAAGGCTTTAACCCATTGAGCCACCGAGGTGCCCCGTTGATCCTTTCTCTAAACAATTCAAATTTATGGATGCCCAAGTTCTCATTGCAAATATAGTTCAAAGACTTTCAGAAATTCAGCTATTTTTTTTCTTATCTGCTTTGAGAAATAAGCACCAGGAAAGTCCCTGTGGTATGCAAATACTGATCCTAGATGGGCTTGGGAAGAGAATGAAGTAATGCATTTACTGAAATATTCTACACGATTTCCTTGAAAACTAAGTAGCACCTCCATAGTGCCATACAGAATGTAAAGCACTTTTATATACATTATTGCTATAATTCTCCCCAAACTTGTACCCTTGTTAAAACTAGTACATAAAGCTATTTTTTTTAAAAAAAATTTATTTCTTTATTTGACAGAGAGATCACAAGTAGGCAGAGAGGCAGGAAGAGAGAGAGGAGGAAGCTTGCTCCCTACCAAGCAGAGCCCCCGATGCGGGGCTTGATCCCAGGACCCTGAGATCATGACCTGAGCCAAAGGCAGAGGTTCAACCCACTGAGCCACCCAGGTGCCCCATTCTTGGCTTCCTTTTATATACTAGTTTGTATATTCCTCATTCTTTTCTCCTTATAAATTCTATCTTTCCTAATTATGTAGTCTTAAAAGTTTCCTTAATATTTTCCTAAACAAGAAAAATACTAACTTAATTTAATTTTTTAAAATTAAAGGTGAAAGCAATAATGTTATTTTTTAATGAGAACAAAAAAATATCTACTGAGTTTTAAGGTGATTCAGTCTACTTTGCCTAATAAAGGTAAGGCCTAATGTTAGACAACTAGCTTTTCTCACCACAGTTCCTCCATAGTTCTTTGTTCCCTGTGGTTATCTTTATCCGCCTATGCACACATTAATGCATTCTTTAAAGCTAGTTTAGAGAGTGGAAATGGCTGCAGGAAACTTCTAATAATAACGCCACTAGGTTTTAAGAAGCCAATGTCTCATAGGCTTTTACCACTACAGATTGCCAAGTTAATGGCCATGCAGGAAAAGCCAATCCAAACAATGGCAACCACCACTACAAGTAAACGCGACCGCCAGTCTTCTCTTCCTTCACTATTTCTGCTTAGGGGTTCCAAGTCACTACCCTTCCTGTGGAGAACTCATTCCCTCCTCTTCTGCCTATTTTCTTCCTACTGCCAGTTCTGAAGGAAAGACTATGCCAAACACTGTTTGTTAAACCTTAAGAAAAACTGGAGTGAAGACACTTTTTTCCCCAAGTTTTTATTTATATTCCAGTTAGCTAATACAGAACGTAATATTCATTTCAGGTATAGAATTTAGTGATTTGTCACTTACATACAACACCCAGTGCTCAGCACAGCACGTGCCCTCCTTTAATGCCCATCATCCCTCCCACCTACCTCCCCTCTGGTAACCCTCAGTGTTTTCTCTGTAGGTAAGAATCTGGTTCTTGGTTTGTCTCTTACTCTCTTTTTACTTTTCCTTTGCTCGTTTGTTTTGTTTCTTAAATTCCACGTTTAAGTGAAATCATATGGTATTTGTCTTTCTTTGACTTATTTTGCTTATACTATATACCATATATATATGGTATATAGCATAATATACACCACCTCTTTATCCATTCACAGTGGATGGACACTTGGGCTGTTTCCCTAATGTGGCTATTATAAATAATGCTGCTATAAACATCAGGGTGCATATATCCCTTCAAATTAGTATTTTTGTGTCCTTTAGGTAAATATCTAGTAGTGCAATTTCAGATCATAGTTCTATTTTTAACTTCTTGAGGAACCTCCATACTGTTTTCCAGATTGTTTGCATTCCCACCAACAGTGCAAGAGGGTTCCTCTTTCCTGCATCCTCACCAACACCTGTTGTTTCCTGTGTTGTTAATTTTAGCCATCCTGACTGCTGTGCAGTGATATCTCATTGTAGTTTTGACTTTATTTTCCTAAAGTTAGTGAAGTTGAGTACCTTTTCATGTGCCTGTTAGCCATCTGTATGTCTTGGAATGAAGCCACTTTAAAAAAATTATTATGAATGCTTGGGTGGCTTAGTCATTAAGCGTCTGTCTTCAGCTCAGGTCGTGATCCCAGGGTCCTGGGTCAGTCCGTCTCACATCGTGCTTCCTGCTGGGTGGGAAGATTGCTTCTCTCTCTCCCACTCCCCCTGCTTGTGTTCCCTCTCTCACTGTGTCTCTCTCTGTCAAATAAATAAAATAAATCTTTTAAAAAGGTATTTATTTAAATAATTCTAAGTACCAGTAGGCTTTTATGGTATCTCTGGAATTATTTTACTTGTGTGTTTTTTTGGTTTTCTGTTTTTTTTTTTTTTTTTTTTTTTTGGTCTGGCAACCTCTAAACTCTTTATCCTACAAATTTGTAGAGGTTTAGCTCCTTACACCAAAGAAATAGACCTTTATGTCCAGTCTTAGATTAACAATAATCCCAAAAGACTAACTCACTTCTAGAATACAGGGAAGCCTTGGGACATTGCTAGTCATCAGTAGAGGTCACTGGTCTTTAATATGCCCACTTAGTAATCTAAAGTGATAATAGCGGGAGTAAGGAGTAGTAGCTAAACTTCTGACTACTATGTGTCAGACAATATTTAATGTCTTTTCTCATTTAGTTTTTATAAAACACTATGAGTGAGTATTTTATTGTCCCCATTTCACAGAGGAGATAGCTGATTTTGAATCATTTTCTTTAGAGAAATTTGGTGTTTTATATTACATCTATAGTTATGTCTCTCCTCTCTCTATATAAGTACATATGTATAGGTAGATAGACTCATACATACACGTATTTTTACATATACATATTTAACTAAAAGGTTTGTGTATATCTTTAGAATTTGGTTCCATCACCCGTAGCAGAGCATCTTGGAGAAACAAATATACTATTCTTGCTGTTTTTATAGTTTGATTTAAAAACATATGCCCTTTTGAAACCTCCTAAAGAAACTGGCAAACCAAATGTGAATCTTTAAATGATTGCATTGTGTTCAAATATTTATGGAGTGGCAGAGGATATTCTAAAAAAGCAAAAACAAGAACTCAAACAATAATTGGATATTTCAGTTTCTGAGAGATTTGAAGGTTCTAAAGGCAGTAACTGGGTTCCCTGTCGTTTACAAATGCTCAGGAGAGCCTAAAAAGGATTTAAAGGGTCTTGGAGTTAAAAGAGATGGCAATCAAAGGGAAGAAGGCAAGCGAGTGTTGAAAAGGCTCACATAAGTTTAAGAGGAGTTGCAGGAACCAGCATGTAACTAAGATGTTAGGTTATTGAGGAAAACAGAAAAAAAATACTGATAAATTCAGTCTAATTAGGAATTCACAATGCATTTTATAATGATAACTTCTCATTAATATGCTCTGAAAATGTGTCATTTAGTTTAATAAAGAATGAATTTTTTATAGAAGGAAGAGTAGAAATTAAAAAAAGTTTGGGCTGATTCTAGATTTCTGATACCTTTTACACATTTTAGACATCAGTTCAAATTCTTACCTGAGTGCTTCCAAAATAACTTTGGGAGGGCGCAAAAAATAAGGAGAAGGCTCTTTTATACTTTGAAGTCCCAGTAGCCAATAAAAATAATAATTTATATTGACCCTAAGCATATTGTAATAGCTAAAGAAGCAATTCTTAAAGTGTGGTGCCAAAGGCAGCAGATGGGAACTGGTTAGAAATATACATGTTTGGGTCTCACCCCAGACTCCCTGAATCACAAACTCTGGGGTGGGACCCTTTGATGTGTTTTTCTAAGCCCTCCTGGTGATTTTGATGTATGCTGAAGTTTGAGAACCCCTGTTACGCAGGAGTAAGGTAATACTAGGTGCCTAATAGACCAAAATGATGAGAATTGGTTTCTGCCTAGGTAAAACTTCAAAGTTAATGTGAGAGGCATTCCTTGAGAGGTAGTCCTTCGAGAATACAGTCTTCCATTTGATGTCTCTCCACATTAACCACATGGGACCACTCATCTTTTTATTTTTTCCCAGTTTTATTGAAAAAATAGTTGATATATATAACTGTATAAATTAAAAGAGTACAGCATGATTGTTTGATTTACATATTGTGAAATGAATATCACAATAGGTTTAGCTAACATCCATCCTCTCATGTAGTTACAATAAAAAGAAAAGAAATAAAGAAAAAAATTTTTTTCTCCTGGTAATGAGAACCCTTAAGATTGTCTTAACAACTTTCCTATACATTATACAGCACTGTTAGCTATAGTCATCATGTTGACCATTGCATTCCTAGTACTTAGTTATAACTGGAAGTATGTACCTTTTGAACACTTCTCTCTAATTCCCTACACCCTCAACTTCCACCTCAGGTAGAGACAAATCTGTTCTCTTTTTCTATGAGTTTGTTTGTTTGCTTGCTTTAGACTCCACATATGAGTGAGATCATAAGTATTTGTCTTTCTTGGTCTGACTTATTTCATTTAGCATAGTGTCTTCAAAGTCCATTTATGTTCTTGCAAAAGATAAGATTTCCTTTTTTATTATGGCTGAATAATATTCTATCATAAAAGTATGCCACAAGTTCTTTATCCAGTCATTCAGCAGTGGACACTTAAGTCGTTTTCATGTTTTGGGTATTGTAAATAATGCTGCTATGAATATGGGAATGCAGATACCTTTTCAAGTTAATGTTTTCATTTCCTTTGAATATATTTGCAGAAGTAGAATTGCTAGATCCTATGGTAGTTCTATTTTTAATTTTTTGAAGACCCTCACACTGTTTTCCTGGGCAGCTGTAGCAGTTTGCATTCCCACCAACAGTACATAAGGATTCCCTTTTCTCCACATCTATGTCTGAATTTGTTTGGTCTTTTTGAAGATGGCAATTTTAACAAGTGTTAAATGTTATCTCATTTTGGTTTTAATTAGCATTTCCTGAATGACTAGTGATGTTGAGTATCTTTCCATTTACCTATTAGCATTTCATATACCTTCTTTAGATAAATAACTATTCTGGTCTTTTGTCCATTTTTAAATTCGGTTGTCTTTTTGCTATAGGATCATATGAATTCTTTATATATTTTGATTATTAACCCTTTATCAGATATATAGTTTGCAAATACTTTTCTCACTCCATAAGTTGTGATTTCCCTTTGTTGATTTTTTTTTTTTTTTTTTTTGCTGTGCAGAACATTTTAGTTTCATGTAATCCTATTTTTTTATTTTTTATTTTGTTGCTTGTGCTTTAGATGTTATATCCAAAAAATTATTATCAAAACCCATGGTCAAGAAACTTTGTTTTTCTGTGTTCTGCTGGAAGTTTCAATGTTTCAGCTCTTACACTTTAAGTCTTTAATCAAGTTCAGTTTTATTTCTGTGAGTGGTATAAGATATGGGTTGTTTCATTCTTTGACATATAAATATTCAGCTATCCCAGCACCATTAATTTAAGAGACAGATTTTTTTTCTCCTTTGATGATTCTTGGTTCTCTTCTCAAATATTTGTTGACTGTATATGCTTGGGTATATATCTGGACTATCAGTTCTGTTCTATTGGTTTGCTTGTCTGTTTTTATGCCAGTACTGTACTATTTTGATGACTACAGCTTAACAGTATAGCTTAAAATCAAGAAGTGTTATGCCTCCTACTTTGTTCTTTCTCAAGATTTCTTTGGCTATTCAAAGTCTTCTTTTATTTGAAGAATTAAATCCACTTATGTTTAATCCAAATCAATCCTATTGATGATAAAGGCTTGCTAATGCCATTTTATTAATTACTTCCTGGTTGTTTTGTAGATCCATTGTTTCCAACCTGCTGTGTGGGGTGTGTGTGTGTGTGTGTGTGTGTTTTGATGTCTTTTGGTATCAGTATGCTTGACTTCTTGTGTTCTTTTGTGTAATTACTACAAATTCCCCTTAGTGGTTACCATGAAGCTTACATAAGGTATCATAAATTTATAATACCCTATTAACAACTTAACTCAAATAGAATTTAAAAATAATAAAGTTTATAAACTTTAAACTTCTACCTCTCCTCCTCCTGACATTTGAGGTTATTGCTGTTCCAATGCACACACTTTTTATATTGTGTAACTAGTAACAGATTATTGTAATTATGGTTATTTTTACTGTATTCATTTATATACTTTTAAAAAAGATTTTATTTATTTATTTGAGAGAGAGAGAGGGAATATGAGACAGACTCTGTACTGAACACAGAACCAGTTATGGGGTCTGATCCCTGTAGGACCCGTAGGCCTGAGAACATGACCTGAGCTGGTCAGGGGCTTAACTAACTGAGCCACCTAGGCACACCTTATTTCTGTAATTTTTAAACTACAGTTTTAAGTGAGTTATGCACCACTGTTATCATATTGCAGAATATATGACTATACATTTACCATTATCAGTGAGATTTATGATAGTTTTTAATATTTTTATGATGTTAATTAATGTTCTTATATTCCTGTTCAAAGAACTCCATTTAGTATTTTTTAATAAGGCAAGTCTGTTGGTAATGGATTCCCTCAGATTTTGTTCAAGAAAATCTTTATCATTCCTTTATTTCTGAAGGACAGCTTTGCCAAGTATGCAATTCTAAGCTAACGGTTATCTTTCAGTATTTTGAATATAGCATTCTATTTTCTCCTGGTCTGTATAGCTTCTGTTGAGAAATCTACCAACAGTCTGATGGGGAGGGTTCCCATGTATGTAACTTTTCTTTTCTCTCTTGCTGTTTTTAAAATTATTTTCCTTTTTTAAAATTGTCTTTGGACAATTTAATTATGATGTTTCCTTTTTTAAAATTGTCTTTGGACAATTTAATTTTGGACAATATAAGTATGATGGGTTCAGTCTATGTGGGATTCTTTGAGCCCCATGGGTGTGAATGTCCATATCTCTCCCCAGGTTCAGGAATTGTTTTAAATATATTTTCTGTCCCATTGCTTTAAATATATTTTCTGTCCCATCCTTTCTCTTATCCTTCTGGAATTCCCTTAATGTGAATATTTTTGTTTCTTGTCATTGTGTCCCATAGTTCCTGGGCTTCCATCACTTTTTTTCATCCTTTTTACTTTTTACTTCTCTGACTGGGTGATTTTTAATATCTTAAACTCCAGGTTCCTGATTCTTTCTTCTGCATGTTTAAGTCCACTTTTGAAACTCACTATTGAACAGTCTACTGAATCTTTGTTGGGATTCTTCAGTTCAGTTATTTCCTTTTTGAACGCTAGAATTTCTGTTTTTTTTTTTTTAATTTATTTTTAGTTTAAAAATTTTTATGGTTGCTATTTCTTTGTCAAACTTTTTGTTTTGTTCACACATTCATCAAGTTTCTAATTTTGTTTACTTAAGTGTGTTTTCTTATAGTTCACTAAATTTCCTTAAGAGTTTTATTCTGAATTATTTGGTAATTCATAGATTTCTATTTCTTTAAGCTCAGTTATTAGACTTTTATTCATTTCTTTGGGTGGCATCATATTTACCTAATTTTTTGTGATCCCTGATTCCTTACATTGGTATCTGCACATTTGAGTAATTGGGCTCCCTTTCTGGACTTCACAGGTTTGCTTTGGCAGAGATGATTCTTCACCAGTCAGCAACATTTGCTCCTGGATGAATCTGCTGATAATGTTGTTGGTCAGGTGGGACCTACTATTATGGTCCACTTCTGGCTGAGTCAACTGTTTGAGTTCTGAGAATGGTGATGGGGAATGGTGTAGCTCTAGCTGAGAACAACTGGAGTGGATTGCTCGCTTGGTTACCTTTCTGAGTGAGACTATAGGATGAATTTCATGGTTGTCTGTATTTTCTGGTCAGGCTTATTAAATGGTTGGAATGGGTACTATATTTAGTATAGATGCAGCTATGAATCAGCTTCTTTGCTTTACTGGGGCATCTGAGTTGGTTCTATAGCTTTCTGTGTGCTCTTGTTTGGTTTCCTGGTTGGACAGGCTAAGGACTGAATGTAGTGGTGAGTGGGGTCATCATTAGATTCTCTGCTTGACTGACCTGCAGCCCAATCCCCTGCTGAATTGAGCCACTTTTGCTTTGCAAACTATTGGCTCTGCTTACATTTCTTAGGCTTGAGCTCCAGTGTTTCATACAGATTCCCAGAGTTGTTACCAGTCCTTCTGGTTAGATGGGACCAGAAGATAATCTCCACAGTGGGTAGAGCTATGGCTCCATTCCTTGTTTGGGCATGGGCAAAGTAGACTCTAGGGCCAGAAAAAATTATTTGAGGATCTAAATCAGGGTGCCATCCCACTGAGTTACCTGGTCAGAGTGCATTGCTGACTTTGTTCTGCAGATGGGTAAAGCTGCTAGTTGGGATTACTGCTTGGGCCCTGCAGACATGAACTCAGTTCACCAAGATCAATATGCTGTTGCTGTGAGCCCTCCCCTTCCTCCATCACAGTTAGATTTTCAGTGGCTGAGCTCTCCAGATTTCCTGCAATCTCCGTGGTGTTAGATCAGAGTAATGCCATGGGGTGCAGCAGTAGCCTGTGGGGGTGGGGAGCAGTGGCAATGTGGTCTATGTGTAGCTGCTTTTCTTCTTTTAAGGCAGTCTGTATTGGCATCTGTGGTGCAGGAGGGTGCTTTAGCCTTATGCCTGTGTTCCAGATTACTCTTTGTGCTGGCTTGTCCTTGAGTAGTTGTTAGTTGTTCTTGTAAAGAACAATAGCTCTTAGTTGTTAGTCAAGACTAGTTGTTAGTTGTTAGTCAAGAATGACCTATTTTGCCATCTTGCTGACACCACTACTCTTCCATGTATCTTGGGAGTCATTTCCACTATAGTCTGCCTATAATGGGAAAATAACTTCATTTTAGCTACCATTCTTTGGGCCACATTCAACTACAGGAAGACAGGAGCTATAGTCTAGCTTTGTACCTAAAAGCATGAAGAAGCCCATGTCAGCAGCTAGCTGACTTTGCCCAGTACATCCTTAATATCAATTCTTTACTTTAGTTCCTTTATTGACATCCACATCTAATCAATACTTATATATAGATACAGGTATATATATATACAACATTTACTCATAGCTTCATTTATTTGTAACATGCATTCATAGCGTATTTACAACTTCAACTCTGTACTTGATCTTGGATACTATAGTTTCTCCTTAAAAATTTCACAGTTAATGATTAAAAATAGCCTGTTTTTTTTTTTAATTTTGTCAGTTTCAACTTTAACATAAATTATCATACTCATTCAGGCTACAGAAGGGCTACATATGTTTAAATTAGTGCAGTCAATATAATTTTGCATTCTACAAAAATAAAAAATATATTTTTACCATATTTTGTATGCTAAGAACATAAAACTAGGGGCTAGACATCCTCATATGAGATGGAAGAACCACAGACATATTTTAATAAATATTAGAAAGAAGCACTGTCTTTAGACAACCTCCCAACTTCATGGTTAGGACTTCTTTTATCCTGTTCCTTCAAAGAGCTCTCTTTGCTTTTACTTCATTTTTGGACTTTTGCCAGAAGATAAAGAGTATGAGTTATTCAAGTGGGTCTTGGAGCTATACAACCAAACTGGCAGATAATTTAATAATTCTGGTTGACTTCTTTGTCATATTGATTCATTTATTTACTTACTGTAGAGGAATATATACAATGGACTGTCCTATTAAGTGAGGTTATGGAATCATACCAAGAATTTGTGTATGTGTATGTATTTCTCTGAAGTAGACATCAGAACTGTCTAGGTAATACACTGAAGATTTATAAATCAATATGGTTTTGTGATTTTATTCTAAAATGATATACACTGCTCACTTAAGTGTCTATGAAAATATGTCTACATTAATAATCTGAAAATATCACTAATTATGAACCAAAATAATGTCCATGTTTCTGGAATTCTTTTGATGACTCTGTTCTGCATTTCTAACTGACATCTGTCTCTTTTGAAGATATATACATTTTAAATTTGTCTCTGTTTTGGTTGTTTAACTTCTTAATTTCACATATTCCATTAAAATTGACATAACTATTATCTCTGGTTTTATAAACTTAAAGCATTCATTCCAAAATATTACAGAGTTTTGAAAATGGGGTAATTTCCATTAATTCAAATGTTCATTCATTGCAAAATGCTCTTTTTTTTTTTTAAAGACTTATTTATTTATTTTTTCGGTGTACCAAGATCCGTTGTTTATGCACCATACCCTGTGTTCAATGTAATATGTGCCCTCCTTAATACCCACCACCAGGCTTACCCAACGCCCCCCATCCAAAACCCTCAGTTTGTTTCTTGGAGTCCACAGTCTCTCATGCTTCATCTCCCCCTCTAGTTTACTCCAATTCACTTTTCCTTTCCTTCTTCTAATGAATGGGACTGGAGGAGATTATGCTGAGTGAAATAAGTCAAGCAGAGAAAGTCAATTATCATATGGTTTCACTAATTTTGGAACATAAGCAAAATGCTCTTTTATTTAGAGTTCAAGAACTGGTACATTTCTCAGAATAAGAAGGCATTTCTCTTTTTAAATTTTACTTTAGTTCCAGTATAGTTAACATGAAATATTATATTAGTTTCAGGTGTATAATATTGTGGTTAAACAATTCCGTACATCACTCAGTGTTCATCAGAAGTGACTCCTTAATCCCCATCACCTATTTCATCCATGCCCCCACCTTCCTCCCCTCTCACAGTGATCACTTTAGTCTCAATAGTTAAGATCCATTTCTTGGCTTGTCTCTCTCTCTTGCTTTGTTTCTTATTTGCTTTGTTTCTTAAATTCTACATATGAGTGAAATTATATCATATTTGGCTTTCTTTGTCTGACTGATTTTACTTTGCATTATATTCTCTAGATCCATCTGTATCATTGCAAAGGGCAAGATTTCATTCTTTTTTGTGGCTGAATATTATTCTACCTTCTTTATCTATTCATCTGTTGATGGACCCTTGGGCTGCTTCTGTCTTTGGCTATTGTGAATAATGCTGCTGTAAGCATGGGGGTGCCTGGATCTCTTTGAATTGGTGTTTTTATATAAGAAGGTATTTCTTAAAGTATTATAACACAAACAGCATCAGTAAATATTGAATACCTGTAAAAGATTGTTGTTGTGACATTGTCCTTTAGTGGTTTGTACTACACATGACTTTGTTGTTTGAAGGCAAACACATTATATAAATTAATATTTGAATAAATATTGAATAAATAATAAAGAAAGAAAGAAGGAAAGAAAGAATAAATATATAAATAAATATTGAATAAATAATATATGTCTACCATATTCAGGATAGATTTGACACTGTTTGAGGAATCAATCTGTGGCCAAGTAGCACAATGCATGTATGACATCTACACTCATTTTTTTTTCTACCATAATTTTATAGATTTTCATTTTTAGGACTAGTTTTCCCGACATCGTTTATTACTTCCTGAGTATTTTTGTACTATTTAAGTAATCTGCCACTAGCTGAGCGGTGGTATAAGCTTAGAATTGTGAGCTACAATGATTACATTTTAGGTATATTCAGTCAATTTATAATGAAGAATTCAGACCAAATTTGTATTTGTAGGCAATTATTTGATTACTTTTATACTTTCCTCATTTTTCTTCATGCAATCACTTATTGTGCAAAGCCAGTCATAGCTTACCTTTGCATTCTTGACTTTCTCTAAGTAAGGAATATTTTTAAAACTGCATTTTCCTCAGTAGTCCCCACTTCATTAAATCTCCAAAGCATGACCTTATTAGTCCTGTCTCCAAATGAAGCTTGAAACCATCAATTTGTATAATATGCGAATGCCACTTCTATTTTTCCATTACTCTCTGTCTAACAATAGTGTTTTTATTTTCCTGCCTACCAGGAAGTATAACTACTCACTATTTAAGATAGAAAAATCCCTATGTTACAAATACCTTTTTCTTACAGTGTTTCAGAGAAGTAATACATTCCTTCTTTTGGCCATTTCACAGATGAGGATTTGGAAGAACAGAAATATATCAAATAACAGTGGTAGGATAACAAAAATCCAAATTCTCAAGCTGGGTCTATTTTAGTTAAATCTTGTAGAGACTTCATTAAAGTTTCATCTCACCTTTTCTCTCTCATTGTTTTTAAATTATTAAAAATTATTGTAAATTTCATTTCTCAAAAAACACTCTACATTGTTACAAGTTTCCAAACAAAAGAATTTTTAGACAAGGGGAAAATGAAAAAAAGAATCCCAACTTTGTAAATAGAAAATTCTAGAAATGCCAATTAGTTCCATTTGTAGAGTATGATACCCAAAGAAGAATTAGAGGAAGATGTTTTTGGAGTTATTTTTATGAACATATAATGTATTATTTGCCCTAGGGGTACAGGTCTGTGAATCATTAGGCTTACACATTTCACAGCACTCACCACAGAATGTATCCTTCCCAATGTCCATAACCCAACCACCCTCTCCCTACGCCCTCAATCCCCAGCAACTGTCAGTTTGTTTTGTGGTATTAAGAGTCTCTTATGGTTTGTTTCCCTCCCAATCCCATTTTGTTTCATTTTTTCCTTCCCTACCCCTCTCAACCTCCCACCCTGCCTCTCAAACTCTTCATATCAGAAAGATCATATGAAAATTGTCTTTCTCTGATTTACTTATTTTGCTCAGCACAATACCCTCTAGTTCCATTCATGTCATTGCAAATGGCAAGATTTCATTTCTTTTGATGGCTGCATAGTATTCCTATATATATATATATATATATATATATATATATATATATATATATATATCACATCTTCTTTATCCATTCATCTGTTGATGGGCATCTGGGTTCTTTCCATAGTTTGGCTATTGTGGATATTGCTGCTATAAACATTCGGGTGCACGTGCCCCTTTGGATCGCTACATTTGTATCTTTAGGGTAAATACCCAGTAGTACAATTGCTTCATAGTAGGGTAGCTCTATTTCCAACTTTTTGAGGAGCCTCCACACTGTTTTCCAGAGTGGCTGCACCAGCTTTCATTCCTACCAACAGTATAGGAGGGCTTCCCTTTCTCCGCATCCTTGCCAACACCTGTCATTTCTTGACTTGCTAATTTTAGCCATTCTGACTGGTGTGAGGTGACATCTCATTGTGGATTTGATTTGTATTTCCCTGATGCCAAGTGATGTGGAACACTTTTTCACATGTCTGTTGGCCATCTGGATGTCTTCTTTGCAGAAATGTCTGCTCATGTCCTCTGACCATTTCTTGATTGTACTATTTGTCCTTTGGGTGTTAAGTTTGATAAGTTCTTTATAGATTTTGGATACTAGCCCTTTATCTGATATGTCATTTGCAGATATCTTCTCCCCCTCTGTCAGTTGTCTTTTGGTTTTGTTGACTGTTTCCTTTGCTGTTCAAAAGCTTTTGATCTTGATGAAGTTCTAATAGTTCACTTTTGCCCTTGCTTCCCTTGTCTTTGGTGATGTTTCTAGGAAGAAGTTGCTGAGATTGAGGTCTAAGAGGTTGCTGCCTGTGTTCTCCTCAAGGATTTTGATGGATTCTTGTCTCACATTGAGGTCTTTTATCCATTTTGAGTCTATTTTTGTGTGTGCTATAAGGAAATGGTCCAGTTTCATTCTTTTATATGTGGCTGTTTAATTTTCCCAACACCATTTGTTGAAGAGACTGTCTTTATTCCATTGAACATTCTTTCCTCCTTTGTTGAAGATTTGTTGACCATAGAGTTGAAGGTCTATTTCTGGGCTCTCTTTTCTGTTCCATTGATCTATGTGTCTGTTTTGGTGCCTGTACCATTACTGTCTTGATGCTTACAGCTTTGTAATAAAGCTTGAAGTCTGGAATTCTCATGCCGCCAACTTTGGTTTTCTCTTTCAACATTCTTCTGGCTATTTGAAGTCTTTTCTTGTTTCATATAAATTTAAGAATTATTTGTTCCATTTCTTTGAAAAAAGTTGATGGTATTTTGATAGGGATTGCATTAAATGTATAGATTGCTTTAAGTAGCATAAACATTTTCACAATATTTGTTCTTCCAATTCATGAGCATGAAATGTTTTTCCATTTCATTGTGTCTTCTTCATTTTCTTTCATGAGTACTTTATAGTTTTATGAGTATAGATTCTTTGCTTCTTTGGTTAGGTTTATTCCTAGGTATTTTGTGGTTTTGAGTGCAATTGTAAATGGGATCAACTCCTTATTTTTCTTTCTTCTGTCTTGCTGTGGGTGTATAGAAACTCAACACACACAAAGCAGACAATCACATCAAAAAATGGGCAGAAGGCATGGACAGACACTTCTCTAAAGAAGACATACAAAAGAATAACGGGCACATGAAAAGGTGTTCAACACTATTAGCCATCAGGGAGATTCAAATCAAAACCACATTGAGATACTACTTACACTAGTTAGAATGGCCAAAATTAACAAAACAGTAAACAGCATGTGTTGGAGAGGAGGGCAGAGGAGGAAGGGGAACCCTCTTACACTGTTGGTGGGAATACAAGTTGGTGCAGCCACTTTGGAAAACAGTTTGGAGATTCCTTAAGAAATTAAAAATAGAGCTTCCCTATGGCCCTGCAATTGTAGTACTGTGTATTTACTGCAAAGATACTGATGTAGTGAAAGAAGGGCTACCTGTGCCCCAATGTTCATAGCAGCAATGGTCACAGTCACCAAACTGTGGAAAGAACCAAGATGCCCTCCAGTGGATGAATGGATAAAGAAGATATGGATAAAGAAGGTAATACAATGGAGTATTATGCCTCCATCAGAAGGGATGAATACCCAAATTTCTATCAACATGGACAGGACTAGAGGAGATTATGCTGAGTAAAATAAGTCAAGCAGAGAGACTCAAGTATCATATGGTTTCACTTACTTGTGGAGCATAAGGAATAAGACAGAGGTCATTGGAGATTGAGAGGAGAAGTGAATTGGGGGAAACTGGAGGGGGAGACAAACCATGAGAGACTGTGGACTCTGAGAAACAAAATGAGGGTTTTGGAGGGGAGTGGTGAGGGAGGTATAATACCTGGTGGTGGGTATTATGGAGGGCACATATTCCATGGAGCAATGGGTGTGGGGCATAAACAATGAATGCTGGAACACTGAAAAGAAATAAAATAAAATAAAATGAAAAAAGTACAACTGATTTCTGTGCATTGATTTTATGTCCCAACACTTTACTGAATTCCTATATGAGTTCTAGCAGTTTTGGAGTGGAGACTTTTGGGTTTTCCACATAAAGTATCATATCATCTGCAAAGAGTGGGAGTTTGGCTTCTTCTTTGCTGATTTGGATGTCTTTTATTTCTTTTTGTTGTCTGATTGCCGAGGCTAGGACTTCTAGTACTATGTTGAATAGTACTGGGATAGTGGACGAACCTGCCATGTTTCTGACCATGAAGGAAAAGCTCTCAGTTTTCCCCCATTGACAATAATATTCTCTGTGGGTTTTTCATAGATGGCTTTGATGATATTGAGGTATGTACCTAGAGGAAGATTTTAAGCTGTATATATTAGCAGAAAAAATGACACTGAATATCCAACATTTCTGCAGTAGTGTTTAGAATAGTTTATAACTAATGGACATTTGAAGCAAAAGGTTTAAATACTCCTCAAAGCTTATGGTATTGAGAAGAACTTAGATTTCAGTTACAAGTTATTTTTTTTTTCCTAAATTGTTTTCAACTTGTTAAAAATTCAGCTGCAGGTAACAGATATATTTTTGAAATTTAAAGATTTATTCTAACTTTATGAGTTTCAAGTCCTGAGAAGCATATATTTGAAACATACATATGGTTTTACATTTTGTTGAATGAGCCCCACTTAATTTTAAAAGAGAGAATTGAAACAGACATTACTTTTCCACTAGATTCTATAAAACATCAAGTCTGGATCAGATATGTGAAACTCAATATAAAATTCTAGACGTTTAAAATACCTAGGGGCACAAAATAGAGGATAAGTGTGCTCATTAAATATACATTTAAGGTACCATTTAACTGAATATATTTATAAGGAATTGAGCTTTTTATATTCAATGCAAATTTGTAAGACACAACATCATAATATAGTAGTAAGTGGGGATATTGGCTATGGAATGGGCTTGGAAAGGAATAATTTTCTGGTGATCTTATTATCTCCTCATAATGTTATACATGAAACTGAAGAGCATGTAGCTCTTACAGAGGCCAATACATCTTTGCATCTTGATTGTGTTACGCTAGTTATTTTGAAAGAAAAATTATCTATCTATCTATCTATCACCATCATCATCATCTATCAAGTCTAAGTGGTGACAAAACTTTATTGATACAAATATTTGTCTCAATATTTTTGTCTCAGGAAAAAAATTAACTAGAAAATGTTCTATTAATTTTAAAGTAGGTAAGTATAACCGTCCTCTTGATTCTTTTTTTATCTTTTTTTTTTCAACTCTCCTATTCTTGATAATCACTTTAGAAGTTATATTGCAACACATTAGTTTCTCTGTTTTCTCAGGACAGTGGTTTGTATTATAATTATCTGACAATTCTTACTTCAAAAGTCCCTTTTGAGATAACCAAGTCTAGTTAACTTTCATTAGTATTAATTTCATAATTTAGTCTTGGTTTACTCTCTGAGTTCCATACCTAGAAAAAGAAGACTTTCAAGATTTGACATTCCAAAACTGTGAATAAAACGTTATTCTTACAAGCCAGAAAAAAAAAAAAATAATGACTTAGAAAAAAGTGAACTATTCCCAGTTCCCAGAATGAAGTGGATAGCAGTTAGTAGCTGAATTCTTGAGCATAGTTATAAAATTATACATAATTCTAGCACCTAGACATATGCACTAAAAGTTTTGTGAAGTGGTAAACACTTACAACATTATTTGTTTGAAATGTTTTGATTTATTAAGAATGAGTTATATCCATATTCAAATATAAAAACAAAATTATTTCAAAGTCATGTATGAATAGGAATGGCATATCTACCTTCTCCATCTGTAAGAAAGTGATAATTGTTGCCATGGGCTGTACTTATGGCAAGACACAAATATTTCATAATTGTGTCAGAAGAGGTAGGATTCTATTACTTTTTTGTTGAATTTTTTCAAGCTTCTGCTTGCATAGTTCAATTTGTTTTTCTGCAAAATGGACACATAAGCTACTACATATCAGTTGTGCCCCAAGATGTTACAAGGTGGATATTTGGATAACCTACTACTATGTCAATTATTATTGGAGCAATGCGTATGAATTTATGTATACCACTAGGGTTTGTGTTAATAATAGAATCCAATTACATGAAATTATCATTTAGTGATTTGAAGAAACTGATTTTTCTCCAAAAAGCAGGTCTCTCTCTCTGGAAATCAAACCCTCTCTAGCGTTTCAGAATTTATAAAATCTTTTTTTTAAGATCCACAATAGGGAATATAAAACAGAGGGCAAACCATTAGGGCTGGCAAGACACAACAAAACCTATCAATGACACACTAGTTTAAAGAAGTGTTTAATCACTTTTATATGTATTTCTAAGTATATATGTCCTTTTCTGTCACTAACTGTAAATTTATGAGGGAAGTATTTGTCTCTTTTGATAATAGAGTAGAAATAATGGATCAATTTGAGATTAAAACAAAATTGGAATTCTTGTAGGTATATATTAAATGCTGAAGAAGGGATAGTTGCCAGATCATTGGCTTTTCAGTGGTCTCTAATCTTTATATTACAGAATTCAAAGCCACTTGAGCAGAATATGAGATTTGGGAAGAGAGACAGGACAATTTACTAAGTGTAGTTTTTTTCTTAAATATTTTATAATGTCAAGTAATTTCCCCATTCCTTTAATATTACAATTTTGTGGACATTATATTGACAGCTCTAGATAAATTAACTTCTAAAATAAAACAATTTTATGACATTTGAATGGGTTTCCTTGTTGCAAAAGCAATAAGCTTCACTGATACAAATCCGAGCATAACATATGGTCTCAGCCTTAGGCCAGGGTGTTCCATTTGAATTATTTCAGGCTTTTCTTTATAGTGCTGTGCTTCAAACATGAAACCAATTACCCACTCCAGTCAGACAATTGAAAGGCTGCAGGAGAAACACTCTAATAGATGGGGAGGTGGGTAAAGGACTATGATTTGTGTGGTAATCAACAAGAGAAGGTCAATTGTAATAAAATAGACTGGTTTTCAAGATAGAGCTAATGTAGGATGCCTTCCACTCCACTGAAGGATGCTATCAATAGATTTGTTGTTTTCATTACCAAGAATGTCACTTACTGACAAGATAGATAAAGGAAGTGTGAAGAGCCTGTTGATGGATCAGGTGATTAAAATCTAGGTCTTGGTGAGCAATTAGCAAACTGATGACCTGTTTGAAGCCTGGGATTGGGAGGTTAAAAGAAAGGTGTTATGCAAATATCTACCTGAGAAGAATAGACTTGTGTTCTTTAAGATTTATTTTCAAACTCTTAAGATTCATAAGAGGAAGGCTGAATAAATATGCCTCTCCCCAAGATACACCACTTCTCTTGAGTTTCTTCTTCACAGACAAAAGGGAAATGCAGAAGAATGCCTACTGATATACCACACATATTCTTTTTTAATAATCTATTTCCTGAAAATGGTAGGACCCTAGAAGCTCTAGCAACAAAAGAATACACTGAGTTCATGAGACCTCTATTTTTCTTTAAGAGTCTTGTGAAAAGTGCTCACTTTGGCAGCATATATGCTAAAATTGAAACAATGCAGAGGAGATTAGCATGGCCCCTGTGCAAGAATGACATGCAAATTCATGAAATGCTCTATATTTTGGAGAAAGGGAAACCCTCCTACACTGGTGGTAGGAATGCAAGCTGGTGCGGCCACTCTGGAAAACAGTATGGAACTTCCTCAAAAAGTCACAAATAGATCTACCCTATGATCCAGCAATTGCACTACTGGGTATTTATCCCAAAGATACAAATGTAGTGATGCAAAGAGACATGTGCACCCCAATTTTTATAGCAGCAATGTCCACAATAGCCAAACTATGGGAAGAACCTAGATGTCCATCAACAGATTGATGGATAAAGAAATGGTGAGCGCACACACACACACACACACACACACACACAGTGGAATATTATGAAGCCATCAAAAATTGAAATCTTGTCATTTACAACGACATAGATGCAACTAGAGAGTATCATGCTGAGCAAAATAAATCAATCGAAGAAAGACAATTATCATATGATCTCACTAATGTGAGAAATTTTAGAAACAAGACAGAAGATCATAGGGAAAGAGAGGGAAAAATGAAATAAGATGAAACCAGAGAGGGAGACAAACTATAAGAGACTCTTAATCTCAGGAAACAAACTGAGTGTTGCTGTGGGGTGGGGTGGGAGGGATGGGGTGGCTGGGTGGTGGATATTGGGAAGGGTATGTGCTATGGTGATCTCTGTGAATTGTGTAAGACTGGTGAATCACAGACCTATACCCCTGAAACAAATAATACATTATATGTTAAGTCAAAAAAAAAAGAGTCTTGTGAAGAGTCAGTCACATAGCCAGATGATTCTTCTTATAAATTATAGTATATAGTAAAAGCAAAACAAATGGCACTGTGAATCTAGTAATCCAAATGCTTTTACTAGAAATATCAAATAGATTTTTATAAAGATAAGTCCTAGGCCCAAGGAATGACTTACTTCAGGCTAATTTTATTCAAGTTCTTGTGTCCACTCTTCATGATAACCCATCAGGCTGCAATAGAATGCTCCCTTATTTTAAGCTTAATCAAGGCTCTACTTCCTCTCCCCCTCGGTAGAAAATATCCAACAGAGCATTTTGCTTCAGGCATTTGGCTACCAGTGGATCACGTTCAACTATGACCTATGTATAAATTACTATGGAGGGGCGCCTGGGTAGCTCAGTGGGTTAAAGCCACTGCCTTCGGCTCAGGTCATGATCCCAGGATCTTGAGATCGAGCCCTGCATCGGGCTCTCTGCTCAGCGGGGAGACTGCTTCCCTTCCTCTCTCTCTGCCTGCCTCTCTGCCTACTTGTGATCTCTGTCTGTCAAATAAATAAATAAAATCTTAAAAAAAAAATTTCTATGGAAAGAAGTAGAGGGAAATTAAAGCCTTACAATTTAAATATATAGCACTGCAACTTTAAAAAGCTTACTTCATTAAAACTAAAACAAGAAAAAAAAAATGCTCTCCTGGCCCCTTCTGCAGCATACCTTTGTGACCTTTTGACTTTATAGGAACATTCAAATCCTAACGGTATGAGATACTTTCAAAACAGCAATAACTGCATTGAGTGAGGCTCTCCTTGACTGCAGGCACTCACTGATACCTTAACTAATCAGCTGAAACTCAAAGTGAATGGCTGGAGATGCAAAAGGAATTTGAGATTCAATTGGTATTAAGGATCTCATATTGAGAAGCGCCTGGGTGTTCAGTGGGTTAAGCCTCTGCCTTTGGCTCAGGTCATGATCTCAGGGTCCTGGGATGGACTCCAGCTTTGGGCTCTCTGATCAGCAGGGAGCCTGCTTCCCCCTCCCCCTATGCCTGCCTCTCTGCCTACTTGTGATCTCTTTCTCTCTGTCAAATAAATAAATAAAATCTTAAAAAAAATAAAATAAAAGGATTTTACATTGAGAAAACTGGTTGTTAACAGGACCAACTATACCTGTGTGAGCTCTCTAAAATTTCAGTTAAATATCAAAAGCCATTTAACTAAAACAAAACAAAACAAAACAAAACAAAAACAAAAACCAACATCCCTGTGTTAATAGAGCCATCCTTGGCTTTTTGGCACATCCTAAATGAAGTATGTCTTTGGTGGTAGCCCTTACAATGTGGAGCAGCCATCTGCTCACAATATCTGATTGCTGTTTATTCTGTGAGAGCTTTCCTGCTTCCAGCACTTAGGACCGATTAGCTGATGCCCAAGGATCTTGATGCTGCACTTTACTGGGCAATTAGAGGAGGCTAGAGTCCACAAGAGCTTTAAGGGGTAAGGATATGCTTTGCTAGCAGCTACGTTTGAGTCAAGCTTTAGAACATGAGAAAGCATCATGTAAATACATTTCTAGGAAAAGGAGGAAGATTTTTAAGGCTGATGTCAGAGGAAGATACAATCTTTTCTAGTACAACTTTTTTCTACTGCCTTCTCTAAAAGTTAAGGAAATCAGTTTCCACATTTTTCTGGGGGCAGGACTTTTCATGGTTGGAAAAAGAAATGTTTTTAATTGCCATTGTCACATGCTTCCCTAAGCAATTTATTTTCCCAGCAGTTACAACTGTCTTCTTTTGGTTATTTGGTGAGCATAGCCCCTGGCCTCAGTGCAGATTTTAATTTTTAAATATCAGGCTGCTGACGATGCTTCTACTGTTGGTGTGTGAAGGGGAACTGTCTAGAATTTTTTGACTTCCTCAAGGAATTTTATTTCCTGTTATAAACTTAAGAATATGTTCTTATTAAATATTTTTAATGGATTCTGTAGACTTTTATGTTCAAAGAGTTTTTTTTTCCTTAACAAATGAATTGAAGAGACAAAGCTTGTGTATAAACATCTTTTCCTTCTCTTTCTGACCTCGTTTTTCTTCAAGTTGCACATAGGTTTTGTTAACTATGGTCAGGTAAACTTGATGAAAATGTTTATTCTACAACAAAAGTCCAAATATTTTCAATGAAAATATTTGTTTTTCAATGAAAATTTTGTTTTGCCCATTTTTCCCCCTAGTATTTCTTCTTACATCAAACTTTTTATATAGGTGTGTTCAGCTAGACAAAGCTTTCTCTATATAAATCTTAACTAATGAACCATGTTCATGACAGTTTTATAAGTACCTGCTTGCTATGAGGAATTATAAAATTAATTAAGCAAATCAATTCCCTATTTCAGTAATAAGAGGTCAGCAAATAAAAGATGCTTCCCTTCTGGAAAACCTCAAAGAGAGTTCTCAGATTTCTCTTATGAAATTAATATACAGCTAATACTTCTGATTCACTTTTTTCCCCTATGTGATCAAACTGAAGGTATGTGGCATACAGATTAGTTGTGAAGGAAAAGTCTGATTAGTTGTGAAGGAAAAGTCTTGCATAGGGGAGTAACAGATACATAAAACTATCTTGGTATAAGTTTATAATAAATCTTATTTTAAATACTTTTCCAGCACTATGAAGACATTTTTCCTCTTAACTGTATATTCACACAATTCGATTCCTCCTCCAAAAGTTAAAATTTAGATTCTTTTACCTAATTTCTGATTTTGGCACATTTTGCATTGTGTAAAGCCAAGTGGTTTAATATTAGTCAACAACTAAAATCTATCAAAGCCCAGGAAGAAATGTCAATTAACTGGGCAATAACCAAAGAAGTTTTTTTTTGTTTTGTTTTGTTTTGTTTTTTCCATCTATTGTCCTGGCAGTAGATCTTGGAGGGTAAGTCTACAAAACTACTAACTTTTATAATGAAGACTCTTCAAAAACGGCAGAATAAATCCCGAGTATTGATTACACACTGCAAGGAAAGGACTAACTGGATTAAAATTCTGTAAGAGAGGGTTTAAATTTGAAAAAGGAAGTTGTCATGATGATGTTTACTCAGGGAAATAAGAAGTCAGAGGCCAAACTTTCCAGGATATGAATGCAGATCTTCAAATAACAACATTTGAGAAAGGAGAAGAAAAAGTTTAAAGGCCAGCACATATCAGGTGTAACAACACCTCCTTGGAAGATTCGGAGTCAAGAAAAAAACATCAATGCTAAAACAGCTCCCCAAATTACTGACCATTACATAGGCGCTGAAACGATTTATATGTGCTCAACTAGCTCCATTTTATAAGTCATAAAGTCAAGTGTTCTCTAAACACCTGATAATTTGCTCAGCATGGGGGAAACAAGACTGTGTAAAGCCTGAATCTGATTGCTAGGGTTTTCAGTGTAGCTATAGGGGCACAAAGGAAACTGAAAATAAAATGTGACCTGTACTAACTCTAAGAGAAAGCTGTAGAAAGTAATATATAGTCAGGTTGTAGCAGTCATTTCAGAAAATATAATTTGTGGTTAAAAAAAATATTTTTGAAAGCTAGAACTTCCAAATGCTTGGCTTCCTTTCATGCACTGTATGTTATCTTTATTTACTTATTTTTGCATAGAATATTTTCTTCTAAGGTTAAGATTAAAAATTAGCCACATATGATGACACATATGTATATATTTGACAGTCAAATGTAAATCAATCAATAATCAAGGAGAAAACAGCTTCTACTTTTGATTCTCTGGATGGTAATGGCCCATTTCTGCCTTTCATTCTGGACATGATTGATCCTTTTCTCCATCAGAGGTCATCTGTGCTGCTGAAAGAGAATGTGAATTTATTTATTCAGTTGTTGCATATTAGTTCTCAGGAGTTAAAAGATCTGAACAAATACAGAGTCTTGCACTACATTACATTATCCTTTATTAGTGGGAAATTCAAGTCTAGAGATCAGTATTAAGCCATTCCCCCAAATCTGCTTGTTCTATGAGAGGGACCCCAAACTGACCTCTGATCAAGTTGTCTTAGAAGGATTTTACCCTTGTTACTAATTAAATAAATAGCTGCGCTTGCACTATTTTTTTTTATAGTCAAGTTATGACATCAGCCCTCTCGAGGAACTTAAAGACAAACAGAGTCAAGTTCCCTTTTAACCAGGAAGAATATTTTGCATACTGAGGTCCTGACATTTGGCATCTAGTGTGCAGTAGCTTATTGCAATTAATAGACCAGTATATCACATGTCAAAGGGCTCTTTGCTGAAGCTTGTAGAGGGCAAAAAGAAAGGCTTATTAAAACTCAAACTTTTCAGATGTTGTTTCCTGCTCTTCCTAAAGCAATTTACCTAAGAACCCCAAGCAGAGCAAAAATGCTGGCTCAAAACATTGCGTTCTTTGGGTCCTGCAGGGAAGTGTCTGAACATATACTGAAAAATATGTAGAAGGATTTGGTATGCTCACCCACCTTCGAGGCAATGTTTGGGTAGTCCTTTTTTGTTCATCACATGTAATACATCTGCTGCTTCTGCCCTATTCTTTTTGTATGTACATTAATAAGTGGCATCCTATGCAAATATATCCCCCCCTCCACAAGCAAAAGAATGATTACCATAATGATTCTGAAAGTGTTCATTTAAGAAAGGAAATTCTATTTCTCAAGGGCACAGTTTTGCCCCTTCATATATGTTTTTGAATTTCCAATATAAATACATTCATCTCTTCCCCCCCAAAATTATTAATGACACTTTTGCAAAGCTAAGCTATATTTGCCTCTTCATAAGAAGTCTCAATAATTTCCTTTGTTACATCACAGCTGCAGAGTAACCATAGCAACTGACAAGTCACAGAAATAGTTATTACTACGTGCCTTCTATGTCTAAAATGTGCAAATGGTAAAAATGCTATCAAAGTACATTAAAGAAAAGAAATTGTCTCTGTTTTTCAAGTATCTACATTATCTGATGATGCCTTTGCAACCATTTTGCTTGGGTAGATTGTTATTAAACTTAAAGTTAAACCTATCTAATATATATACTGAATCATTCAAAATCAATGAAGATTATTTCAGACTCACAGATAAGATGATTGGTGGTCAGGTTTTGTGGTCAGAATCTTCACTATTGAAGGATTGGGTGTTTTGAGTCACCTACTATGGAAGACCAGTAGATATTTGGGTCTCCAGAACCACCCTCCCTCAGCAACATTAGAATATTTATTATTCTTTATTATCTTAAATCAAAATCTGTCAGGATCCCCTTACCCAGTTTGTTTCCTATAGTTACAAGTCCTGGTCTGGTTTCTTTTCTTCTTTTCTTTAATAAAAAATATTTTAGAGGGCGTCCATGTGGCTCAGTGGGTTGAGCCGCTGCTTTCAGCTTAGGTCATGATCTCGGGTTCCTGGGATGGAGTCCTGCATCGGGCTCTCTGCTTGGCAGGGAGCCTGCTTCCCTCTCTCTCTCTCTGCCTGCCTCTCTGCCTACTTGTGATCTCTCTCTCTCTCAAATAAATAAATAAAATCTTTAAAAAATATTTTAGAGTAATTTTAAATTTACAGAAAAGTTACAAAGTTAAGACAGACAATTTTATATACCTCTTTCCCAGTTTCAGTTTCCCCTTAATGTTTTCATCTTAAATTATAATATTAAAAATATTTGTCAAAATTGAGAAAACTTTGGTATGTTACTACTGAATGAACTCAGAATCTTATTTGGAATTCACTAGTTATCCTACTTTTTGTTCGAGGATCTAATTCCAGATATTTTTCATGTCTCTTATCTCTTTGAGTCTGTGACAATTTACGTCTAAGACTAATAGAGATTTTGGTCTTCAGATTGATTCAGAGAGTGTTCCTCAGTTTGTGGCTGATGCTTTCTCATGATGGGGTAATGCATGTGGGGATGAATATCACAGAAGCAGTGTTCTTTTTACCACACCATTGCAGAAGGCTTATAGTATCAACATGACTGAGCACTGTTGATGTTAACCTGATCATTGAGTGAAGGTAGAGTTTGTCAGGCTTCCCTGATGTAAAGTTATTATTTTGCTCTTTCTGTAATTTGTTCTTTGGAAGTAAATTACAAAGCCTAGCCTATACCCAAATGAGTGGAATTTAAATTCCACCTCTAGAAGGAAAAATACCTTAAATAGCTCTCTTTATTATTTGGAATTCCTTCCTCTCCCATTTATTAATTTATTCAATTATTTACACATATCAGCAGATTCATGCATATTGTAATCCAACACCATACTATTTATTTTGTTGCTCAAATTGTTCCCACTTTCACCACCGGGGGCTTTTTCAGGTTAACTGAGATGACTTTATCTTTCTGGATTGTTGAGCACTTTCTTTGTTTTCTAGAACTGACAAATGCCTCAGGCTAATCTTGCATTTTCTGTGCCCCGCCCAGAATTAGGCTATTTCTCCAAGGAGACTTGGTAACTTTTACCGGAGAGTGGTATTTCAAAATCCAGATTTGGACGCTGGGTAGATCTTGTTTTGTTTTTGGAGTTAAACCCACTTCTCCTTTAACCAACACTATTAGAAATAACCTGCTTGTTATGGTAAAAGAAAACTACCTATTCTAAGTTTTTCTCCTTCCATTTGCATCAGTTCACAATAAGTAACTGGAAACAAAGGCATCCTGCCTTGAAATTGCTGAAAATTCACATTTTTATCTCTCATTATATAGAAAAATCATGAGTTTATAATGATAAAACATTAGTGGGAAGTGATATTTTAACAGTTTGGGTGCTTCCAACTTCAAGTAACAGATTTACTGAATAAAATTATAGTGTTACTATCTTATACTATGAGTAGTAGAGGACTGGTTAAATTTGGCAGCTGGGTGATATGAAGGTTCTGGTTGGCTTCATTGTAAATCTCTTGGCTGCCCTTCATGGTTGTGAAATGTCTGATGCAGAGCCAAACCACATATCCTCAAATAACTATCTCTAAAAGCATGAAGAAAGATGCATTTCTCCTTGGGCATTTTTTGCCTTTTATCAGGAAAGAGAATCTTTTCCAGTAGTCACCAAGAGACTTCTCTTTATGTCTCATAAGGGAGAATAGCGTTCACTACCCAAAACCATCATTGACAAAGGGGAATGGGATCAACACTACTCATTCAGAAACCCATCATGATTTACTTCCTGGAATTTGGGGAGGGGGTCACCTTCCTTAGACCATTGCTGCCCAACTCACATGAGAAGAAAACAAAAACCATGTATGCAAGAACCAAATGGCAGATGGTTGCTCGGCATTATGTCATAACATGATAAAACCTACATTGGCACAATGTAAGTGTCAAATACTCTTACTGTGGAAAAAAATTTTGAAGTATTTTTTTTTAAAGATTTTATTTATTTATTTGACAGAGATCACTAGTAGGCAGAGAGGCAGGCAGAGAGAGTGGGGGAAGCAGGCTCCCTGCTGAGCAGAGAGCCCAATGTGGGGCTTGATTCCAGGACTCCAGGATCACAACCTGAGACGAAGGCAGAGGCTTTAACCCAATGAGCCACCCAGGCGCCCCTGAAGTATTTTTTGTATTCTCAGATTTCTTATTATCTCTGATGAGTAATAGAAAGATAAAGCAAGATTATGATCCTGCTGACCATTGGTCCCTTGTTCAAGGTGGTAGGATGGGTGTGTAAATCATTGGTGGAGATGCAGCGGTACTATTTGGGACTCTGACTGATGATAAGTTAGGAAATGTAAATAAATTAGAGAAAGGATATTAAAGTGTTATTTCATCAATACAGGCCTTCGGATAACTAATAAAATGAGTGAAATCTTCTACCTTCTCTTGAATTCATTTTGTATGTGTGTGTGTGTGAGAGAGAGAGTTTTTAGTTTATGGTGTTCTGAAAAACTCCCCAACGTTGGAGGACAGGCTGACTCTGTGTATCTGGGCACTTCAATGCATTGTTCTCATGTTTCATTCTGTCCTTTAGAAAAGTGCATGAATCATAGACTTTCTTGGAAAACCTATTATCTTTAAAAAATACATTAAAATGTACATTAAGATTCAAAGACAGGAAAAGCTCTGTCAGTACAATTAATATTAAGCTGATTAGTGAGAAATAATTGACCATTTCAGTTAAATTCAGTAGGAAAAGATACTCATGATTCCATATACATTATTATAATTGTCAATTTAGTAATGTCTTAGGAATGAGGTATAAAACTTAAGAGAAATTGATTCAGTCTTATATTACACCTGCAGTTACTGAAGGAAACACCCTTATTTGTAATGTCTGGGTTATACATATAAAATTTGCCTTTGTATTGAAAGTCTTTCTTCTTTATATACTTTTTAATGCCACCCAGAACAAAATTCTCCATAAAAGCAGAAAATATAGTATTAAATACTTATGGGTTCATAAGCCCAAATCCACCATTAACTAGTTAAGACCTTGAACAACTTAACTGCCCTTGGCTTGGTTTCCCCATCAGAAAAGTGTGAATAACAACAACAGCAATAACAACTGTCTATTTTTGGTTTGTAATCCTCATAACATCATTCAACATATGCTAGAATCAGCTTCTGGAACAGCATAATAGTTACAGTAGTGGTTGTTATTACAATTACAATGATCTATTTGAGAATTTAAGAAAAAAAATCTTCTTTTTAAAATTGTCATTGCAATAAAATATATAGGTAATACCAAAGCATAAGCAAAGAAATAAGAAAGATAAAAATTCATTTGTGTAAAAGTGAGGTGAAAGATTTGTTTTTATTTTACAGTAAATTATTTCATTGTTAACATGTGAGGAAACTACTTTTGAACTTTGGGTTGGAGGAAGAAGATGTTCTTTAGCACAGATGATTGAAAGTCCATGGGGGAGATTGTAGAGGAACTAGTGGAAACAGCAGAAGTGTAGGGACAGTGGCATTGGCAGCAGTGAGGTTGGTCAGATCTACCTTGGAATCCTGGAAATGCTGCTGGGGTAGAGTATGTGGCCAAACTTCTGGACCACCCTTGGGCAGTGACTTGAATCTTTCCTCCTCAGAGCAATACTCTCAAATGTGCAGTGCTTAGGGCCAAGGTGGCAGTAATGATTAATTTCTGAGCCTCTAGTGTTTTGAGCTCTACTGTCATTAATACAAATTTTGAATGATAAAAGTAAAATATTTGAGGTTTTTCTTCAAAGAAGCTCACTTTCTGAAATAAAATTCTTATTTGGAAGAAATACTAGAGAGCTAAGTAATTCTCTCCTGCCCTCAGAAGACTATTCCTTGATATCCTTAAGAGGAAAAATAATTTATCATTTCCTATGAAATGAAAATGTGAAGTAGCCAGCTATAGAGATTTTTCCATTAAAAATATGGTATTCTATTCGTTAAACAGATTTAAATATATGTAAGCACATATGTTTATATGTACATGCATATACACACACACCTGTTCAAAAGACATACATTAGAGTCTAGTCCCAGACGCAAAACAATGCAAATACTCATCAACAGGTAAACAAACAAGTAAATTGTAGTGTATCCATATAATTAAACAGATTTTAAAAACCACAAATATTGTTATACCCAATAGCATGGCAGAATTTCATAAATACTTTATTGCATAAAAGAAACCAGGGTCACTGGGTGGCTCAGCCAGTTAAGCGACTACCATCGGCTCAGGTCATGAGCCCAGGATCCTGGGATCCAGCCCTATGTCAGGCTCCCTGCTCAGCAGGGACCTGCTTCTCCCTCTCTCTCAGCTGCTCCCCCTGCTTGTACTCTCTCACTCTCTCTGTCAAATAAATAAATAAAGTCTAAAAAAAGAAAGAAAGAAGGAAGGAAAGAAGAAAGGAAGGAAGGAAGAAAGGGAAAGAAAGAAGTTAAACCAAACACAAAGGAGTTCAGAGTAGATGATTCCATCTATATGAAGTTCATGAAAAGAAAGGAAGATAATCTTTGGAGATATAAAAATAGAGGTTTCCTCAATGGCAAAAGACAGTGAGCTTAGATTAGGAAGGAACACCAGGGAACCTTGGAAATTATAGAGCTATTCTTCATCTTAATCTGCACAATGGTCTGTATATGTAAATATATAGGCTGTATATGTAAAATTAATGCCATTTATGCACTTTGCTACATTGTGTATGTGTGTGTGTGTGTGTGTGTGTGTGTGTGTGTGTAATTTTCTGAGATGAAGCCTAGGGTCAGGAAGCACTGCTGCCTGGATGTGTATCACTTTGACTTCCACTGCCCTTGTCAGATAAATCCTGATGGACTGATCTGAGACAAGTAAAAATTTCCTTACTGATAGATTAAGCAAGAAGAAGACTTTCCTTTCGTGGAGGCAGATTCATTAATTCTAGACTTTTCATCTTGTAGAACTGGGGAGAAGCAAAACCTCAGGATAGAGGAACTTTTCTTTACGTTAAGAATTGAAATACAATGTTATCCATTCAAGCAGGCACACCGGATGTTAGTGCTATCTCAGTTCTGTGGGAAGAATGGGCACTGCCAACAGATGGCCACGCTTCTTTCAAGATTGATTTTGCTTTCTGGCACCAGGATCCTACTTCAGGTTTGCCAAGAATGGTCAGCATGCCGTGTGTTAATTGCTGGAAGGGGCTGTCCAATGACTTTATAGCCCAGCTCACAGGGGGCTCTTGATTAAGGAGAATAGGCAGCTCCCAGCTTTAGCAGGACTGTCTTCCATAAAGTCACGAGGCAATATACCTTTACTATTACTTCCACAGTAGGTAGGAAATAATGGTTATTTTTGGCTCCGTGCCTATGACTATAAAGATGGCATTGAGTGGCTTTTAAGTGGCCACTTCTCCATCAAGCAGAACAAATCAGAGAGGGCAGGGATGACTAATGGGATGTTAGCATGAGCAAAGTCCAGTCATGTCTATCAGTTTTGGATGCTAGCAAGATGAAGAAGGTACAAACACTACTGGACAACAATGCGGTATCATCTATTTCTCAGGAGGAGCAGTTTGAGTTCAGGTGTTGACAGATGGTGGTCTCCCAGGATAGTAAGAGGCATTTTTCATGAATAGAGATTAACAGGTTGCTTCCAGATATTCACAACTGCAGCATCTTATGAATTAATATTTGTAAAAAATTAAAAGAAAATTATTCAGTGTATCTTCCTCAAGAGAGGATGAATGACAAGCCAATTGTTGATCCAAAGAATGTCTCTTCTGCAGCTATTTCTTACAACAGCAGCTGCTAAAAATAGTAGTAGAAAGTTTACAATAAAAAGCCCAGGTCAAGATACTCAGTGGCAAATTAAGGAGAAATATTGTGCCTTGAATTTAACCTAAAGAAAAATAAGTGTATCTTTACAGAAAAATCTGACATGTATTACACAGTTAAAATGATTTTTAATTCGAAAACATAGACCTGGAATGAAAATTTAGGAGGGACCAGGCCCCTCTGTACATTCATATTTTTAAAGAAATTAATTAAATTTCATCTGACTATAAAATTTGGTGGATATTTACAATAGAACATTTGGGAAGATGAACAAAATACACTGGAAAATTAAATACCACTCAAATCAAATCATTCACATGTGACTTTGTGCATTTAATTTTTTAACATCAATCTGTCTATACTGAATTTACGTGACTCCATAACTTAAAAAATAAAAATAATTCAAAACTTTCACAGCAGCTTATAGGAATTTAATATTGTATCTAAAGGTGTAATGAAAGTCCCTTTTCACTTTTCTGATCTTTGGTAGCAAAGGAGAAGAGGGATCCAACAACCTTAGGGCAATATTATTCCATGCATGTGAGCAACATTGTTTATGTCTATTTAACTTTGTATTCCCTGAAGTGAATACTATCAATTCTTAGAGATAAAAGAAAAAAAAAAAAAACAAAAAAAAAACAAGCACTCGGTAATTAATTACTGAACTAATCTATCAGATCTTACTTTTTACTCACCCAAAAGTGTTTGGTGTTTGCCACTCTGTCAACAACTATCAACTATCAGCCATCTATTTGAAAAGGAACCAAAGTGATTTCCTTAAATATTCTTTCTTCTTTATTCTTCACCACATCCAATCTTCACCAAATACAAGTGTTCTTGTCCAAATAGTTCTTGAATATAGCACTACCTTGGTACTGGCCATGGAAACCCTTACCTGGAATTGTTATACAGTAAATCAAATGTTTTTCTGCGTCCGGTCTCCAATCCTTCAGGCTTCCCCAACATCTCCAACCCCAGTACAAAACATACACACACACACACACGCATGCACACAACGACCAGAGTTTTCTTTTTTAATATACCGACCTTAAAGTATAAGTCTTTTCTTAAAACTCATCTGTAGCTCTCTGTGCTGTCAAAAATATCACATCCAGATTTCTCAACAAGATGGATCTGGCCCAGCCTTACTCTATCTCTTTCCCCTTCACTTAGAGCTGCGGTAGTTGCATGCCTCTCTGCTTCCTCAGCTGTTGTTTTTTCTGTCTGTCATGGTTGGTCACTGTATCCACTGATTTCCACTCATGTTTCAGAACCCAACTCAGGTTAACACTTGAGCTTGGGTGCCGAACAGCTTTAATTTTAGAAATTCTAATTAACCAACACTCTCACTCTTAACTACAACCCACATCAAGGTATAAACTTCATAGATATTTTGAGATCTAATAGTGACAGAAAATCACAAAATATTGCCAATTGTTTTTAAGAACTCTTTTTGACACTGAAAAAAGAAACATAGTTTACATAGAATGGGTAGTTGAAAGTATAATAGAGTACTACTGTTTTATGATTTGACTAATAACTTTTAGCTAGCTGTCATTTCTGGCTATTAGTACCTGGACTAATATCATCACTAAAAACAACTAAACATCCTAGATAAAATATTTTGAAATAGCCATCTTTTGGGCATCCATAAACAATATGGATACGTAAGTGGAAACAAATGAAATGAAATTTATAACTCATACTATATACAGAAATCAAACTAAGTAGAATATAGATCTAAATGTGAAAAGCACAACTTTAAAACTTTTACAAGAACATATTGAAGGATATTTTTGTACTCAGGGTAGGAAAAGATTTCTTAAATCTGAAAAACATGGATAAAAGAAAATTAAGACAAATTTGAATACACTAAAATTACAACTCTCTAGCTCTAAAAAGATATGTTTAAATGGACAAATGAGATAGAAAGTCTTGGAAGAGGTATTGTTAGTCATATAACTCAAAATTTAGTACAAAAAGCTACTGAACATATTGATAAGAAAAAGGTAGATTTACCCAAAACCACAACTGACAAAAAAAATATGTAAACTGGGGATTTAAAGAAGAGGAAACATATCCATGGCTGATAAACACAACACACACACACACACACACACACACACACACACACACACACACACAAATACATACGTGTTTGTGTGCCTACAGAGAATTTTAATTACAGAAAGGCTGTCAGTAAATACATAAAATCACATATTAGCTGTGGTGTGGAAAGATAAGAACTCTATTTTGTTGAAGAGTGGTGGGGAAAAAGTTAACTAGAATAACTATATTGGAGAGAATTTAACAGGAAATATCTTAAATGAGATTTTCATAATCAGAGACTCAGAAATTCAAATCCCTATAATAAACCCCAGAGAAACTCTTATACATGTGCATAGAGAGGTATGTACCTGGATGTTAATGGAAACAATATTTTATTTACACTATCGCATAAACTATTTAGTAGTAAAAGTTAATGAACTGGAGCTCTTTGTGTTAATATCCTCCAAATATAATATTGAATGAAAAAAATAAGTTGGAGAAGAAAATATCCAATATGATATCATTTTTTTAAAATTTTAAAGTAGGTTAAACTATACCATATGTTATGTTACTGTAATAACAAAGATATATATGATCTGAAATATGGATAAATTTGATTTGAAGTCTTGCTTGAGAATGGACCAAAAATAATTTTTCAGGATTGTGGTTTCAACTGAGAGTCTGTAAGGTGACCTTTAATGAAGAACTACACAATTTTTTGTAATGCTTTTTGTTAAGCTAGTTTACAGGTGCATGAATGTTTGCTTTATTATTCTTAAATCACTTTTTGTATGCTAAAATATTTTACCATAAAATTCAAAGCATGTGTATTTTGCTGAGATTATGGCAAAGAAGTTGTCATCCACTAATTAACAACAATAAAACATAGTTTGAGAGAAATTTCTCTGCATTTTTGTTTACTTTTCCAATGTTTCTGTATTTGTATTTTTGTGAATTCAAATATGCTCAACATATTTTCTTTTTTATTCACTTTTCTAAGGGATGCTTTGCTAGTGTGCTCTCTGCAAAGCAATTTGCTGAAAGAATCAATTTAATTTATTTCCATTTATTTTTTTTCAGTGATGACTTAGCCCCACTTGAAGGACTTAAAGATATCCAAGGAGAATGTCAGTCATAGACTGATTAGCATGAACTTCTTCAAGTGATGCATAATCTTTGACAACCATGGTGGGAACTTATTCTTCCAAGAGTATCCAGAGGACAGGCACCTACAGATGCTGTCTGCCACCTCTAATTTATTAACTGACTTATAACCTGCTTTCATAAGCATTTGTTATACTCCTTAAACTTGACCTTCTCTTTTACAGGTTGATACTGTTATTACAATAAAATGCCCTTCCTTACTGTTTGCTCCAAGTAAAGGAATCAATAAAAGCATTTTTGTGTGTGTGTTAAACAGAAAACTGAAGGAGTGCTGAGAGCAAGGGCACTTCAGAGAACATAGGTCAAAAAGGGTCCATTGGTGTAAATATTTTCAATACTATTGCTTATGTTCATTAATTGCTTCCTGATATTTGAAAGTCACATGCTCTTTTAGCAAAATAAACGGCATTTTTATAATGTTTAGATATGCCTGGATTGTCTTGTAAATCTCACTCCAAGACCATAGCTTAGTATAACCATTTGAATTGGACATTCAGTAAAATTATAGAAATATTTTAGGGCATTTAGCAAACTTTTTCGCAGAGGGCTAAAAAATAACTATCTTGGGGGGGGGGAAGAAATACAATACAGAATAGAATATTGGTACTTGTATGATCTTTTATAAGGCAACTATTTATAAATATAAAAAGCATTCTTAGCTATAGTATAGGTGATGGGCCAAATTTGGTATATTCATGAGCACATATGTTCTCTGGTGATACTTCAGTAAGACTCATTGCTTACTGTATAGTCTCAGGAAGACCGACTGAGCACCAGTGTGCAGGGGGAACATGTAGCTCTTCCTTTTTTTCCAGCCCATCCGGCGGGGGGCGAGGGTCCCAAGGTTACATAATAGAACCTCAGTGCTTCTACCTAACCCAATGCTTCCAGTTCAGTCTCCTTATGTGCATCCTGGCTTTTTTCTCATCTTCAGGCAAAAGCCACAAAACCAGTATGGAAGTGATTCATATTACAGAACCATGGAATTAAATAACATGTGACTAAATGTAATACATAAATGTTAAAAATGTGGAATGGTGAAATTGAATGGTGATTAGTGATGTTCATCTGGGTGACAAATACACTGAATGGCTGATTCTGAAGAATATCTATTCGTGCTGTCCTAACATTGCTGAATTATTACAATATGTTCTGAAGGTATTATATTGCTTTCAATTTAAAATATATGATGAGAATCAAACTGTTATTTCTATTTCATAGAAAGTAAGCAAAATTGTTTACTTATTTCAAGTTAAAAATTAAAATAGATTTCATAAGAATACATTTCCTTTGGTACACTCACAAATCTTTGAAATTTGCCACATGAGTTTTTAGAAAATGATACAATAGATGTTGTTTGAGCTAAATATATGATTTCTCTATTCCTACAAAACGTGCCTTTTAGTCATTTGCTATTCTTTAGTTAATTAGAGCAGTACTTAAGAGCCCCAGGCTATTAAATGTGAAAAGAAGTTTCATATTTCTCATTTATATTTATATCTATAAATATAAATTCTCTCATTTAATATAACTATAAATTTAGATACAGTATTGAAATGATCAGTATAGAGAAAATGATCAAGATCATTAACAGAAGAGAAAATACAAATTGAAACAACACTGAAGTATCATTTTCTCCTCAGAATATTGACAAAAATTGAAATGATTAATAGCATTTTGGGTTGGCAAAATGAACACTACTTAATTTATGGATCTATAAATTACTAAATTAATCTCTTACTTTTTATTTAAAAAAATAGTTGTACTCATTTTAGCACACAGAATTCCTTTGACAGTGAGTAAGATAAATTAATTCAAATTGGGTGAACTCCTAAAGAAAATTTATTGGTCCACCAGATAAAAAGTCAAGGGTTTCAGATTGAGCTTGATTCAGGACTTATCAGTGCCAAAAGTGGTCTCTCTCTCTCCCTCTTTTTCACTTCTCTCTCTATCTTCTGTGTTGACTCAATTCCCAGAATGGTGTAGCATCTCTGGAACTCATATGTGGGAAGCTTCATAATGTAGAAGAAAGAGTGCCAGTATCTGGCCCCAGAAATCTCAGTAAAAGTGTCATAAGATCTCATTACTTTGATGTTTGCATGGCCATATTTTAACTACCTTCTGTGTCTAAGATGACAATAACATCTGATCAGAGATTTCTGAGTATATAGTTATATTTGAATCTGAGTATATACAACTCAACTAGGATTATATAACCTCTGTAACAAATGGCTCCTCAGAAAGAAACTAAGGTACAGTTATCGAGAGAATGCACGATAATTTTCTTGAAAAAGTTATATATCTCCATATACTTTTTTTGTATATATAACTACATATTCAGACTATTTGCCAGTGCTTAAATATCAATGGTTAAAAATAGAAGAACAAAGACATTTATTGCATTTGTGTTTCAAATACAAGGATAAAGAAACAAAAAAAAAGAAAAGAAAAGAAAAGAAAAGAAAAAGAAAAAAATCCAGACCATTCAGGAAAATATGGTTGACTAAATTTTGGTACATAAATACTAGGGAATAGGATACAACTATTTAATAAAATGTGGAAGTCTTCCCTAGAAATATTGTTAAGTGAGGAAAGTAAAATACAGATCATGTGAAGAATTTGATCTATTTTTCCCAAAAGAAATAAAAATATGGAAAACCTTTGTGTATGTATTAATCTTTATATTAAACAAAAGAAAAACTCTTGATTGATGCATATCATGGGGAAGAATGAGAAAAAAATATATTATAGATCCATCTTTTTATTTACTTAAGTTTTATTTGATGGCAAGTGACAGACAACATATTTCAAGCTGGTTAAATCCCAAAAAGAAACTTATGAATCCAGGATATAGAGGGTTTTAGGTACGGCCTGATCCAGATAAAAATGTCAGTAGGAGTGTGTGTGTGTGTGTGTGTGTGTGTGTGTGTGTGTGTGATCTCTTTTGTTATTTGTGGTTACTTCTGCCTTCATATGCTGCACATTTGAATAGATCTGTATCTATGTACGGATATATATTGCTTTTTATGTATTGTTCTATTTAGGTCTTAATAGATGAATAGCCCACTCACATTGGTAAGGATGATCTTCTTTGCTCAGTCTACTGATTCAAATTCTAATCGCTTCTGGAAACACCCTCACAGATATACCCAGAAATAATATTTTCCCAGCTCTCTGGGCATCCCTAAGCCCAGTCAGGATGACACATAAAATTAACCACCTTTCTTTGATGTACCATTATCTATACTGATTGCATTTTAAGCCAGACGTAGCAACTCCAGTATTTACATCATAGATATTTTACATCTTGTAAATAAAATGGATGGAGTCTACTATTCTTAATTTAGATTTTCGTGTATATTTAAAATGACTACATGAAGCAAATATTATTTTAGATAACATGCATAGTTCTTAAAAGTATTAAATTAGAATATATCAAAATAAACTAAAGAGCTAGGTGAGAATAGATACTAAAATTTAGTGTCTAACAGAACAAAGGTAAGGCAGAGACTTAATTTTAAGTCTAAGTAGAGTTAAGTGGAGAAAATCTGAATAATTGATGTTTGGAAGTTCTGGTCACCAATAGTAGAACTTCATCCTTGGGGCGTTTATGACCAGTGGCAGAAATCATAGTCCATGAGGCTAGAGAAGGACACCTCATAACGGTTTTAAGGTAGCCTGCAGATTCCATAGAAAGGGTATCTCTTTTACTGTCCATAGTTACTTCTGCTGTTGTTTGGTTGCACATGTGAATCCCTTCTGCAAGTAACTTCAAAGTTGATATCAAGTAAAAGTTAAGAAACACAGCTACAATTCTAATGGACGAAAATTGTCTCCAATTTGCAGAAACAGAATATATTCCGGATTTTACAAAGAGTAGGAATCTTGTGGCTGGGGGGCTGGTTACTGAAGTAACACAGTGATTAGGGTTAAGAGGAGTGTTTTATTTAGAATGGGTTTGACTCTTGCCTTTGCAGGTACAAATCATGGTACAATCTACCCTACTCTGCTCAGTTTCCTGATCGTAGAGTTGGCCCCTGTAAACATGTCTTTTCCAGTTGGAGCCATATGAAACTGTACCAGGAGAAGATATAGGAAGGACACCGCAAGACATGGCAGACAAGGGGTTTCCTGGTTCCCATGTGTTTCTTATTCCTATGTCAGGATGCCCATGCTGTGTGGGAGACCCAATAGGACTCTTTCTAATGTAGTTGCCAGCAGTGCAGGAAGTAGCTTTCTGACTACCGGTTCTGGCTCCCAGAAATCTAGTGGTCAGCTTCCTGCTTGTTGCAGCCCAACTCTGATGTTCTGCACTGCCGGAAAGCTCTCTTGCTGTTCCTGGGGTGGAAGCCTCGCTTCTTCAGTGAGGTCTGAATCTCAGCTTCAGCCCTTCCCACGTGTGGTCTTTCAAAAGTAACAGCTGCTCCTGTAGCAAGGGCTAGTCCTGTGTTCTTTACAGTTTTATGTTATCTCTTATAGTAATTAACCATGTTTTTCTAATTTATAATTCTTTATATTCAAATTTTCCTCTTTAAATTACTAATAAGCTTTTGGTGTACTGATTGGATCCTGGCTAATATAGCAGGATGACAAAAATACGCCCTTTGAGGGGTTGTTGAGAGGTTTAGATAACAGTCTGTAGGGTGCTCAGTCAATACTAGCTACAATTGTTATTGAATGTCATTATAGCAATCTTTAGTGAATTCTAAGAAATGGAAGTTTTGCTCAGATATTAGACAATTTATTTTATTTATAGTTATTTTATTTTCTTACTTAATTGTTTAGGTTTCATAATATAGAAAGGTAGTATGTTTGAAGTGTGAGCTATCTAACGATCTATGTTGTTGACAGAATGGGGCAAGGCATACAGCTTTTTTTTTTTAAATATAGATTTTATTTATTTATTTGACAGAGATCACAGGTAGGCAGAGAGGCAGGCAGAGAGAGAGGAAGCAGGCTCCCCGCTGAGCAGAGAGCCCTGGATTCATGACTTGAGCCGAAGGCAGAGGCCTTAACCCACTGAGCCACCCAGGCGCCCCAAGGCATACAGCTTTGACGGGAACACAGAAAGCAACAGCGAGATACCACTATATACCATTAGATTGATCAAAATCCAGAGCACTGATAGTATCAAATGCCAGTGAAGATGTGATAGGAATTCTCAATCATTGCTGGAGGGAGTGCAAAATTATGCAGTCACTTTGAAAAATAGTTTAGCTTTTTTTTTTTTTTTTTTAATAAAATTAAATGTTCTCTGACTCTGTGTTCCAGTAATCATGCACGTTGGTATTTACACAAAGGAACAGAAAATTTATGTCTACACAAAACCCTAAACACTCGTATTTATAGCAATCTTATTTATAACTTGAAAGCAACCGAGATATCCTTCAGTAGGTGAATGGATAAGCTGGTACATCCCGAAAATGGAATATCATTTAGTGCTAAAACGAAGTGAGCTATCAAACCAGGACAAGACATAGAGCAGCAAACTTAAATGCAAATTACTAAGCAAAAGAAGCCAATCTGAAAAGACTATATACTATGTGATTCCAGCTCTATGAGATTCTAGAAAAAGCAAACACTAGGGAGACAGTAAAAAGATCAGTGGTTGCCAGGGCCTCAGCAAGAGGGAGGGGAGAATAAGTAGAGTATAAAGGATTTTTAGTGCAGTGAGATTACGCTGTATGATGCTATTTTAGTAGATACATGTCATTATACATATGCCCAAAGTCTACAGAATGACAATATCAAGAGTGAACCATAATGTAAACTATACATACTGAATGATAATAATGTGTCAGTGTTGGTTCATCACTTATAACAAACGTACCCCTCTGGCAGGGATGATGATAATGGAGTAGGCCATATATGTGTGGGGACCAAGGTATATGGAAATCTCTCTACCATTTGCATCCTGCCCCAAACCTAAAACTGCTCTAAAAAGAAGGTTTATTCAAAAACAATCACAGACACATCACCTCTGATTTCTTCATTTCCCTCTACTAGATCGTTATCTAATATAAACCTAACAAGAAAGATTTTTTGTTTTATTCTAGAAATACCTTGAAAGTGTCTATATCTAACGTTCTATGGTAGTAAAATGTTCTTATAAAAATTACCTTTATTATTTTATTCTAAGTTTTTTTTTTTTTGTAAATAGCTAAATGGAATTATCCCACTGTATTATAATTAATTTTTCCACTTATTGTTTTGTATAAACCCAATAGGAATTCATTTATTCTAAACATAAAATGTTAACTGTGATTTCATTTATTTGGAAGAGAATATAATATTCAGAATGTTATTTCAGGGATACATTGTTGTTTTTCCCCACAGAGGTAATATATTTCATTTAATTTTCATGTTGTATGCTTATATAATTAGAAGAAATTTAATCAGCTACAAATACCACCACAAAGAAGACTTCCAACTTGGTTACTGGTAATTGGAATTGCTTTTCAACTGCAAATTGCTCACTTTGTGAAGATTTCATTCACAGACCTTTTCTTAATACAGTTCAAAACAAGATTTGAAGTTCAATTTATTTTACTGATGCATAAAAAAAAAGGTTTTTGGACAGAAAAGTGGGAAGTTGGTGGAAAAGGATGAAAGTTAATGGAAAGTGGGAGTTGCGAAGCGTATCTCAAAACAAAAAGGAAACACACGAGTAAGCTAAATTTATTAGGAAGACTCGGGGCTGGGAGAGGGGGTGGGTAATCTATAATCAAGAGCGCCAATGTAAAAACCTATTTGCATATATCAGGCTCCTAGCAGAAAACAAATGGCACACACAAAATGGTAATACTCTTTTGGAGGGGTGGGGGGAAGGCTTATAAAGAAATTATTTACAAAGATATGAGCAGGATGCAGGGAAACCACAAAGGCTAAGGCCATACCCAGTGGACTGTTAACAGCAGATCAGTTATCACTTCTAAACCAGGAAAGGAAGGTGTGGGGAGCTACTTGCTACTGGAATCTAGAAAGGGAATAATGTAGAAAGGTCTTCCTTCGAGAAGGCTGAGGGTCAGCCCCGGGAGAGGGTGACCCTGCAGAGAGGCAACTGGGGGAGTCAACTCCAGGCCCTCATCCTTCTTGCTCCCTTTGATCACCTGTGGAATCTCCCGTTGGCCTAAATCAATAGGAAGTCAGCAGGACTTAAGGGAGTTCATTGATGTGCTCTAACAAAGTCAACCTCCTGGGGTGAAAAACTGGGTGGGGAATGATTTGGGAATGGATTTTAAGGAGAAAAACAATATAACCCGCAAACTTTTTAACACAATAAAACTTTAAACCACCTGTGTGGCCAGATAAGAATCAGGAAATCAGCATAGTATAGAATAAAGGGTAGATGAAAATAAGGAAAAGTTGGTATTTTCTAGCATTTCTTACTATTTGAAACTCAACAGGCTACTTTAAAACCAAACAGTATAATTAAAATAAAAAGATGGAGAAGATAGGTTAGGGAACAAACTCATTGAGTATAATAAAAAAAATCTATTGCAAATATTTTTCTACCTGGAAACTTAGGAGCTCCTATAGACATAAACATGCATGTCTAACTTAATAGATATTCTTAAAATGTTTAATGTGTATCTTTTTTTGTTATCTCCAGAAAACATTTCATATGTAAAAGACATGTGGTTCAGGAAAAAGAGCCTACTTGAAACTGAAAGCTTTTTTTTTTTAAGAGATTTAAAATATATTAATTCATATACTTAGAAATGTGTATATTTTATGGATTTGGTAATATGGAGTGTACTTTTCATTCCATTCTTAATGCCGACTTGAAGATAAAAAATTTATCATGTCATACAGATGGCATCGGTGTTCATCATCTTCCTTATTAAAAAAAAATGGCAAGGGGCATTTTTTTTTCCATTTTATTTTAGTTAAATAAATTCTGCCGTTATCAGCCACACACTCTCTGAAAGAACATACAATCTAAAACCAATGCTGCTTTATTTCGGAATATTTTGTGTTTTGGATTTCTTATCACAATTTAGAATGCAGCTGGCTTTCCCTTCAAATAAACAAGGTTTAGATTGTACCAATGTTAACATATCTAAGTGAGAGGCAATAGCCCAGAGGCAGACAGAGTGTCACTAAGGATTAAAAAACCTTTCTGCAAAAAATCATACAGTATAAAATGGGTTTCCAGATAACTAAGAGTTAATGGCCTTTCTGTTTACTCCATGTAGGCAGGGCCAGGACAAATCAAAGGAAAGCCTCTAGAGGCACTGTTGGGTTTCAGAAAGCCCTTGAAAGGTGCAGATTTACACAAGGGATTCAGCTGGGTGAGTGTTTAGAAAGTAGATTTCTCAGCATGTTCTGCCATGATAAGGGATTGAAGGAGGAAGGATATAATGTGAATATAATTAAACTCTTTTCAGATAAGGGCATAACAATACTACATTCTCTAAGGATAGGCACAACTGCAGCTCCAAGTCCATTTCATCCATTTATACCTAGGTGTTCTATTCTATTCCAGGGTTTCATTAGGAATAATTTTCATGCATATCATTTCCAAGACCTCACTTTATTGTTCTAGCATCAGCAGTGCCTTCAATAAAGATCCACAGTGTTGAGTAGAAAAGGATAAGAGAGTCAAGGGAATGGAAGGGCCAGGAGCAAAATAAATGAGAGGAATTTTCAGATAATATTTTTACTTACACATTTTTATTAGTTTTTTTTTTTCCAGTAAATATTTAAAGGATTAGTGTCTTTGAATGAACATTAAATATTGATGGGACCAAAAAGAAAAAAACCAACCCACACAACACTTTGATTTGGTTCAGAACAATTTTTTTTTTTTAAAGATTTTATTTGTTTATTTGACAGAGATCACAGTAGACAGAGAGGCAGGCAGAGAGAGAGAGGGAAGCAGGCTCCCTGCTGAGCAGAAAGCCTGATGCGGGACTCGATCCCAGGACCCTGAGATCATGACCTGAGCCGAAGGCAGCGGCTTAACCCACTAAGCCACCCAGGCGCCCTGGTTCAGAACAATTTTTACCCTACTGCCACTCATCATGTTTATTAATCTTCCTCTCACTTGCTCTTACTTGATTTTCCCCCTATTTCCTCTTTTTGGGGTCAGAAAGGGAGATTTTGTCAACTTCCTTTCTTTGTTTTCAATTACATAAACATTGACTAGTTGTCCTTATTTTACAAAAGAGAAAATCCATAATATCTATAAAACTAATTTGTGTATATTCTTACTATGCCTAATTGAAAACACAAGTAATAGAGCAAAAAGTATTTTGAATTGATATAAAATTGAGAGAAATTTGTTCCTATTTGAAGTAGGGCTCTTCTAGTGGGTCAAAAGAAATCTTGTTAGTTCTTTCAATGATTATGAACAGAAATCAAGAATAAAGAGAGAAACCTCTTTGGCAAGAGAGAAAATTTAATTATTTATACTATAAAATAATAAACTTTCTGTTACATTTGTTTGTAGTTCATACGTGGTATATATATACATCTAGATAAAAATACAAGCACACTTGAGAAATGACTAGGGCAAATCCACCTTTGTATCTCTCCTGTACACATTTCATTCCTAAATTCCTATCAGGGCACTTGGCATATAACAAGAAGTCAAAATATATTTGGTAAATAAGTATATACATAAATAAATAAATGCAAAACAAAATAGGCAATTGACTTAAAAATTCTGTAGGGAGGGGCACCTGGGTGGCTCAGTGGGTTAAAGCCTCTGCCTTCAGCTCGGGTCATGATCCAAGGGTCCTGGGATCGAGCCCCACATCAGGCTCTCTGCTCTGAGGGGAGCCTGCTTCCTCCTCTCTCTCTCTACCTGCCTCTCTGCCTACTTGTAATCTCTGTCAAATAAATAAATAAAATCTTAAAAAAAAAAATTCTGTAGGGAGAGAAAGAGAGATAAAAGAGCCTAATCTAGGAATTGTAGTTTGAGAAATAAGCAGAAACAGTGTTAAGTCCATAGATCATATCATCACTCAACTACAAGTCTTGGGTTCTTTTATTCATACAAAGAAGTGCCAATTATCAGGGACGGGCATGGAATAATAGAAAAAGAAACCATCTGAAGAAATAGGAAATCTTGGGTCTGCCTCACTCATTTAACCATAAGTAAACCACATCTTGTAGCTGAAGCTCACTTTCCTCATTAGAAATTTAAGTATTTACTATATAACTACTAAGATTTCCTTCTAGAGCTAACATCCAGTAATTCTCAATGTTAACAAAAACCTGATATATTCATCTACAGAGACGTATAGTGGCAGAAAGAGCCGTAGAACGCTCAGCACCGCTTGTAGCGACAGATTTTTAGATGCAAAGAGTAATTAAACAGGCCTAGTCCACACATTAGAAAAGTGAGAGCCAAGCACAGTCAGCCCTTGTGGGGTGCGCGTGCGTGTACACACACACACACACACACACACACACACACACACACAAAATCTCTTTGGCTTCTTGCCCTTAAAATCTTCCAGCTTCCTTCCTTCCTCTCTCCCTCCCTCTCCCCTCTCTTTCCCTCCCTTCCTTCCTCTTTATTTCTTTTCCTTCCTTCCTTCCTTCCTTCTCTCTCTCTCTCTCTTTTTGATTTTCTTTCTGATTTTATTTATGTATTTGAGAGACATAGAGAGATTCTACACGGCGACAGAGAGGGAAAGAATCTGAAGCAAAGCCACACTCAGTGGCCCACCCTGACCTGGGGCTAGATTCCCCAAACCAGGAGATTAGGACCTGCTGAAACCAAAAGTTGGACAGTTAACTGAGGGAGCCACCCAGGTGCTCCCAATCTTCCAGCTTTCTAAGTAACAGGCATTGAACAACCACATGTAAATAATCTATTTTTATATAAGTCGGCATCTAAATAACATTGGATCAAAGGACAACAGACAGGTGCCTACCTTTTCTAAAAGTATTTTAGGATACTTTTAGAAATACTTTAAAAGTACTCTAAATACTTTAAAAGTATTTAGAAATACTTTTAGAATACTTGTTGTATGATAGAAAAAAAAATTAATGCTTAAAAAATATTGGAAAATCAGGGAGACATCAATCAATGAACCAGAAATTTTGAGACATGTTTAAAAAAAAATGAAAGCAGATGTGATTGAATTGAAGTAGGAAAAGATAATCTAAAATACATAATAAAGACTTCTTTTATGAAAAGGAGCACCAGTTTGCATTCCCATCAACAGTGCGTGAGTGTTCCGTTTTCTTCATATTCTCACCAATATCTGTTGTTTCTTATCTTGTTGATTTTAGCCATTCTGACAGGTGAAAGGTGATATTTCATTGTAGCTTTATTTGCATTTCTCTGATGATAAGTAATGTTGAGCATCTTTTCATGTGTCTGTTGGCCAGTTGTATGTCCTCTATGGAGAAATGCCTGTTCCATGTCTTCTACCCATTTTTCAGTTGGATTATTTGTTTTTCCAATATTGAGTTGTAATAGTTCTTTATATATTTTGGATACTAATCAAAATGGCATTTGCAAATATACTTTCCCATTCTGTAGGTTGCCTTTTAGTTTTGTTGATTGTTTCCTTTGTTGTGCAGAAGGTTATTTTGATGTAAACCACTTGTTTACTTTTACATTTATTTCTCTTACCTCAGGAAATAGCTAGAAAAATGTTGCTTTGGTGGATAGCAGAGAGATTATTGCCTGTGTTCTCTTCAAGGATTTTTATGGTTTCAGTTCTCACATTTAAGTCTTTAATCCATTTTGAATTTATTTTTGTATATAATGAAGGAAAACAACCCAGTTTCATTCTTTTGCATATGGCTGTCCAGTTTTCCTAACATCATTTTTTGAAGAGACTCCCTTTTTCTATCGTATATTCTTTCCTCCTTTGTTCAAGATTAATTGATCATATAATTGTGGGCTTATTTCTGGGTTTTCTGTTCTACTCTATTGATCTATATGTCTATTTTTATGTCAGCACCATAGTGTTTTAATTACTACTGCTTTGCAATGTAACAAAATCTGGAATTCTGATGCCTCCCGTTTTATTTTTCTATTTCAAGATTGCTTTGGCTCTTTAGAGTCTTTTAAGGTTCCATACAAATTTTAAGATTATTTGTTCTAGTTCTGTGAAAATGCTGTTGGTATTTTGATAAGGATTGCATTAAATGTATAGATTGCTTTGGGTACTGTGGACATTTATTTATGTATACATGTATATGTGTGTGTGTGTGTGTGTGTGTGTGTGTGTGTGTATTTTAAGATTTCATTTGTTTGTTTGTCTGAGAGAGAGGGAGAATTCAGGGAGAGAGAGAATCAGGCTTTCTGCTAAGCAAGGAGCCCAAAGTGAGATTCCATCCCAGGTCCCTGGGATCATGACCTGAGCTGAAGGAAGATGCTTAACCAACTGAGCCACCTAGGCATCCCTAGTGTAGACATTTTAACAATATGTTCTTCTAGCCTCTATGCATGGAATATCTTCCATTTCTTTGTGTCATTTTAAATTTCTTTCATCGATTTTATAATTTTCAGAATATGACCCTTTTATTTCTTTGGTTAAGTTTATTCCTAGATACTTTATTGTTTTTGGTACAATTGTAAATAGGATAGTTTTCTTAATTTCACTTTTTGTTGTTTCATTATTAGTGCATGGGAATGTAACAAATTCCTGTATATTGATATTGTATTCTGTGACTTCACTGAATTCATTTATCAGTTTCAGTAGTTTTTTAGTGGAGTCTTCAGGGTTTCCTATTTATAGTATCATGTCATCTGCAAATAGTGAGACTTTTACTTCTTCCTTACCAGTTTGGATGCCTTTTATTCTTTTATGCCATCTAATTGCTTTGGCTAGGACTTCCAGTACTATGTTGAATAAAACAGGTGAGTGGACATCCTTGTCTTGTTCCTGACCTTAGGGGGAAAGCTCTCAGATTTTTACCATTGAGTATAATGTTGGCTGTGGGTTTTTCATATAGAATATTTATTATATTTAGGTATAGTCCCTCTAGCCCTTTATTGCAGAGAACTTTTATTGTGAATGAGTATTGTACTGTGTCAAATGCCTTTTGCATACCTATTAAATGATCACATAGTTTTTATCTTTCTCTTATTGTTGTGATATTTCACAATGATTGATTTGCAAATATTGTACCACCTTTGTATCCCAGGAATAAATCCCACTTGATCAGGATTTATAATTTTTTAAAGTATATTGTTGGATTCAGCTTGCTAATATTTTGCTGGGGATTTTTGCATCTATAGTCGTGGAAGATATTGGCCTGTAGTTTCTCTCTCTCTCTTTTTCTTTCTTTCTTTTTTTTGTGGTGTCCTTATCTGGTTTTGCTATCAGGGTGATATTGGCCTCATCAAATGCATTTGGAAGTTTTCTTTCCTCCTGAATATTTTGGAATTGTTTGAGAAGGATAGATACTAACTCTTTTTTATTTTTTATTATTTTAGGATTTATTTATTTATTTGAGAGAGAGTGTGTGTGGGGAATGGTGGAGAGAGTAGGGAGAGAAATGCTTAAGCAGACTCCCTGCTGAGTGTGGGACACCCCCTCCCCCCTCTAGCCATGGGGCTGTCTCACAACCTGAGATTATGACCTGAGCTAAAATTGAGTCAGACACTTAACTGACTAAGCCACCCAGGTGGCCCTTGGTATTAACTTTTTTTTTTCTTTTTTTTAATGTTTGGTAGAATTTTCATGTGAAGCCATCTGGTCCTGGACTTCTTTTTTTGGTGAGTATTTTTATTAACTGATTAAATTTCATTGCTGGTGATTGGTCTGTTCAAATTTTCTATTTCTTCCTGCTTTAGTTTTGGGAATTTTTATGTTTCTAGGAATTTATCTGTTTTTTTGTAAGTTGTCCAATTTTTTGGTGGCTAGGTTTTCATAATATTCTGTTATAATTGTTTGTATTCTGTGGTGTTGGTTGTTAAATCTCCTCCTTCATTCATGATTTATTTGGATATAATTTCAAACATTTGGAGAAAACAAATACAATGAATGAGAGGTATAAAAAGTAAAAATTAAATATTAAACATTCAAAGTTTCAGCTACCATAAAACAAAAATAAGATTTTGAAAGAAATATAATACATATATACAAAGAGATAAAAAGATAAAGCATTCATGAAATAAGCAGCTGGAAACAAATGCAGACATAAAAAATTCTTAATGTTAATTTTAAATTTCTCTATTTAAAAATATTTTTTCTGATTATATGAAAAAATTTTGCTGTATACTGGTAGTCTACCTAAACAAAATGATGAAATAAGGTTGAAAATAAAGAGTTAAAATGATATATGGAGAGAAGGATATTCTGATAAAATTTACACAATTATAGCAATGCTATCGAATATTAGAGAATTCATCCCAGGTAGGCCCAACCCCATTGCAAGGAGAACTTTCTCTTCTGCACCAAGCCTAAAACTTTCCTTTTCCGTGGAGAGAGTATACCTCGATGACAGGCAGAACTGTAAGGAGAGTTTCCTATTAGTTAATAGGAAACAAGGTAGAATTCATTTTGCTAAGAATAAAAATTCACAGAAATACCCATCCTTCATGAATCTATATGGGTCTATCATAGAATTTAAATATATGCAGGAAAAAACTATAGAACTTCAAGAAGTAATGAGATCTTTCATAATCACATGTGGGTTGAGAGCTAAGTACTTTTTAAAATGAAATCTATAATTAAAGCAGATAAAACGTAACAGATTTAAATATCACAATTGATATGTGTGAGCTTTATAGCCAACAGCTAGAAATGCACTTTAGTTTTAAAAACACATGATACACTTGAAATCTTGTACAGCAACTTCGGCCAAAAGGAAAAGTCAATAAATTAGAAAGTGCCCATAATTTTCAGGCTATGTTCTCTGATGACAATGTAATATATTTAGGAAAATTAACAACAGAAGAAGAGGCATTGGATTTCTCAATGTTGGAACTTCATGGAGGAAGATAATGGAGTAATATTTTAAAAATTGTGAGGGGGGAAGCCTTCACACCTCAGTATTTATATTCTTCATTAAAATGTGAAGGTAAAGTAAGTAAAATACTCAATCTTACAGGGTCTCAGAACTTTTAGCCTATAAATATCCTTCTGTACATCACTATTACAGGAAGTATATTAGTTACAAGGAAAAACAGAAAAATACTAAAACATAAAGAAAGTAAGGATGATTAAAGAACTTTAAAACTTATATCTACCCACATGCATCTGCTCAGATATATTTTTTATAACTTTCCTTCTTCATAGCAATTAAAATTCTAACAGAATGTCACAAAGAAGGTAAAGTGAGCAAGGCAGATAATGGAGAAGACAGGTCATTGAGAAGTTAAGAAATTTATATGGAAGCAAACACAAATATGGGTTTTAATAAGTTCAATCATAAGTTTGAGAGCTGTTATTTGTGTGTACCTACTTTATACTATATCCAGCTGGATATTAAACTGTGAACAAAATAATCTCTGACCCGTAAAGCTAAGAGACAGGTAAAAAATAAGCAAATGAATGAATAGATAATAATGGTCAACTGGTTATAAATACTATAAAACAATTAAGGATAGGGGAGTTCCTCTGGTAGGATGACGTTGGTACAGAGAACTGAGGAAAATAAATAAGTGAGTTGGTCATGTGAGTAGTGAGAAAAGAGAGTTTCAGGGAGAAAGGAAGTGAACCAGATGCAGACAGGAGAGAATGAGTTAAAACGGGAAATCAGATAATAATATAGAGACTAATAGGCCATTGTAACTATATTACTTTTTTCCCTAAATGATATGAAAAAACATTGAAAAGTTTTAAACAAGAGAATACCAGCCAATATTTGTGTGTTTGTTTTGTTGTTTGTTTAAGATTTTTATTTATTTATTTGACAGATACAGATCACAAGTAGACAGAGAGAGAGGAGGAAGCAGGCTCACTGCTGAGCAGGGAGCCAGATGTGGGGCTCGATCCCAGGACCCTGGAATCATGACCTGAGCCAAAGGTAGAGGCTTTAACCCACTGAACCACCCAGGCGCCCCTCAATGTTAGGTTTTAAACAGAATCTCTTGATTTATGGTTTCTGATCTAAACAAGATGATGTAGATCAATTTTCCCGTGCTTCTACCCCCAAGCACAACTATAAACACAGGAAATGGTATAAGAGACAGCCAAATAAAAACTCTGAAACAATCTAAGAAGAAGGTGAGCTGGTTTGGGACCCCAGGACTGGAGGAACAACACAGCAGCCTGTGTCTTGCTTCCCTTTACAGAACAGGAGAAGGTGAGCCAGACCAGTTCCTGACTCCTGACCTAGCACAAGAAAGCAGCCCAGGTAGGATACAGGAGGAGTCAAGATGGCAGAGAAGTAGCAGGCTGAGACTACTTCAGCTAGCCGGAGATCAGCTAGATAGCTTATCTAAAGATTGCAAACACCTGAAAATCCATCGGCAGATCGAAGACAAGAAGAACAGCAATTCTGGAAACAGAAAAACAACCACTTTCCAAAAGGTAGGACCGGCGGCGAAGTGAATCCAAAGCGACGGGAAGATAGACCCCGGGGGGAGGGGCCGGCTCCCGGCAAGCGCCAGAGCAACCGCGCACAAAATCGGGACTTTTATTTTTTTTTTATTTTTTTTTTAAAGATTTTATTTATTTATTTGACAGAGAGAAATCACAAGTAGTCGGAGAGGCAGGCAGAGAGAGAGAGAGGGAAGCAGGCTCCCCGCTGAGCAGAGAGCCCGATGTGGGACTCGATCCCAGGACCCTGAGATCATGACCTGAGCCGAAGGCAGCGGCTTAACCCACTGAGCCACCCAGGCGCCCCAAAATCGGGACTTTTAAAAGTCTGTTCCACTGAGGGACATCGCTCCAGAGGCTACCCGGGGCAAAGCCCGCACGGGGTCAGCGTGGCCTCAGGGCCCGCAGGGTCATAGAAGGACCAGGGGTGTCTGAGTGTCGCAGAGCTTGCAGGTATTGGAACGGGAAAGCTGGCTACAGAGAGAGCCGACAGTAAACTCGCAGCTCGGGGTGACCTTGAACCGGTCGCAGGCTCGGTGAACTCGGAGCGCGGCTGGAGGTCAGGCAGACGGGAGCAACTGGGCGCTGTTCTCTGAGGGCGCACTGAGGAGTGCGGCCCTGGGCTCTCGGCTCCTCCCGGCCGGAGACCAGGAGGCCGCCATTTGTATTCCCATCCTCCGGAGCTCTACGGAAAGCGCTCAGGGAACAAAAGCTCATGATAGCAAACTCGAGCAGATTACTCACCCCGGCCCCTGGTAAGGGCAGTGTAATTCCGCCTGGGGCAGACACTTGAGAATCACTGCAACAGGCCCCTCCCTCAGAAGATCAACAAGAAATCCAGCCCAGACCAACTTCACCTACCAAAGAGTGCGGTTTCAATACCAAGGAGAGCAGCAGAATTCCAGAGGAGGAGAAAGCAAAGCACGGAACTCATGGCTTTTTCCCTGTGATTTTTTTTTTAGTCTTGCAGTTAATTTAATATTTTTCTTTTTCACTTTTTGTTTTTTTTTCTCGCCTTCGGGTAAATTTTTTTTTAACTGTTAACTTTTTCTTTTTTAACGATTTTTTACTAGTTTATCTAATATATATATATTTTCTTTTTTATATTTTTCTTAGGTGTTTTCTTTTTTTTAAATTCTTCCTTTTTTTCTTTTTTCTTTCTTCCTTTTTGAACCTTTTTTTATCCCCTTTCTCCCCCCTCACGATTTTGGATCTCTGCTAATTTGGTTAAAGCATATTTTCCTGGGGTTGTTGCCACCCTTTTAGTATTTTACTTGCCCCTTCATATACTCTTATCTGGACAAAATGACAAGACGGAAAAATTCAGCACAAAAAAAAGAACAAGAGGCAGTACCGAAGGCTAGGGACCTAATCAAAACAGACATTGGTAATATGTCAGATCTAGAGTTCAGAATGACAATTCTCAAGGTTCTAGCCGGACTCGAAAAAGGCATGGAAGATATTAGAGAAACCTCTAGAGAGATATAAAAGCCCTTTCTGGAGAAATAAGAGAACTAAAATCTAACCAAGTTGAAATCAAAAAAGCTATTAATGAGGTGCAATCAAAAATGGAGGCTCTCATTGCTAGGATAAATGAGGCAGAAGAAAGAATTAGTGATATAGAAGACCAAATGACAGAGAAAAAGAAGCTGAGCAAAAGAGGGACAGCTACTGGACCACGAGGGGAGAATTCGAGAGATAAATGACACCATAAGACGAAACAACATTAGAATAATTGGGATTCCAGAAGAAGAAGAAAGAGAGAGGGGAGCAGAAGGTATACTGGAGAGAATTATTGGGGAGAATTTCCACAATATGGCAAAGGGAACAAGCATCAAAATTCAGGAGGTTCAGAGAACGCCCCTCAAAATCAATAAGAATAGGCCCACACCCCGTCACCTAATAGTAAAATTTACAAGTCTCGGTGACAAAGAGAAAATCCTGAAAGCAGCCCGGGAAAAGAAGTCTGTAACATACAATGGTAAGAATATTATATTGGCAGCTGACTTATCCACAGAGACCTGGCAGTCCAGAAAGAGCTGGCATGATATTTTCAGAGCACTAAATGAGAAAAACATGCAGCCAAGAATACTATATCCAGCTAGGCTATCATTGAAAATAGAAGGAGAGATTAAAAGCTTCCAGGACAAACAAAAACTGAAAGAATTTGCAAACACCAAACCAGCTCTACAGGAAATCTTGAAAGGGGTCCTCTAAGCAAACAGAGCCTACAAGTGGTAGATCAGAAAGGAACAGAGACCATATACAGTAACAGTCACCTTACAGGCAATACAATGGCACTAAATTCATATCTCTCAATAGTTACCCTGAATGTTAATGGGCTAAATGCCCCTGTCAAAAGACACAGGGTATCAGAATGGATAAAAAAACAAAACCCACCTATATGTTGCCTCCAAGAAACTCATTTTAAGCCCGAAGACACCTCCAGATTTAAAGTGAGGGGGTGGAAAAGAATTTACCATGCTAATGGACATCAGAAAAAAGCAGGAGTGGCAATCCTTATATAAGATCAATTCGATTTTAAGCCAAAGACTATAATAAGAGATGAGGAAGGACACTATATCATACTCAAAGGGTCTGTCCAACAAGAAGATTTAACAATTTTAAATATCTATGCCCCCAACGTGGGAGCAGCCAACTATATAAACCAATTAATAACAAAATCAAAGAAACACATCAACAATAATACAATAATAGTAGGGGACTTTAATACTCCCCTCACTGAAATGGACAGATCATCCAAGCAAAAGATCAGCAAGGAAATAAAGGCCTTAAACGACACACTGGACCAGATGGACATCACAGATATACTCAGAATATTTCATCCCAAAGCAACAGAATACACATTCTTCTCTAGTGCACATGGAACATTCTCCAGAAGAGATCACATAGTCGGTCCTAAATCAGGACTCAACCGGTATCAAAAGATTGGGATCATTCCCTGCATATTTTCAGACCACAATGCTCTAAAGCTAGAACTCAACCACAAAAGGAAGTTTGAAAAGAACCCAAATACATGGAGACTAAACAGCATCCTTCTAAAGAATGAATGGGTCAACCGGGAAATTAAAGAAGAATTGAACAAAATCATGGAAACAAATGATAATGAAAATACAACGGTTCAAAATCTGTGGGACACAACAAAGGCAGTCCTGAGAGGAAAATATATGGCGGTACAAGTCTTTCTCAAGAAACAAGAAAGGTCTCAGGTACACAACCTAACCCTACACATAAAGGAGCTGGAGAAAGAACAAGAAAGAAACCCTAAGCCCAGCAGGAGAAGAGAAATCATAAAGATCAGAGCAGAAATCAATGAAATAGAAACCAAAAAAACAATAGAGCAAATCAATGAAAGTAGGAGCTGGTTCTTTGAAAGAATTAATAAAATTGATAAACCCCTGGCCCGACTTATCAAAAAGAAAAGAGAAAGGACCCAAATAAATAAAATCATGAATGAAAGAGGAGAAATCACAACTAACACCAAAGAAATACAAACCATTATAAGAACATACTATGAGCAACTCTACACCAATAAATTTGACAATCTGGAAGAAATGGATGCATTCCTAGAAACATATAAACTACCACAACTGAACCAGGAAGAAATAGAAAGCCTGAACAGACCCATAACCAGTAAGGAGATTGAAACAGTCATTAAAAATCTCCAAACAAACAAAAGCCCAGGGCCAGACGGCTTCCCTGGGGAATTCTACCAAACATTTAAAGAAGAACTAATTCCTATTCTGAAACTGTTCCAAAAAGTAGAAATGGAAGGAAAACTTCCAAACTCATTTTATGAGGCCAGCATCTCCTTGATCCCAAAACCAGACAAGGATCCCACCAAAAAAGAGAGCTATAGACCAATATCCTTGATGAACACAGATGCGAAAATACTCAACAAAATACTAGCCAATAGGATTCAACAGTACATTAAAAAGATTATTCACCACGACCAAGTGGGATTTATTCCAGGGCTGCAAGTTTGGTTCAACATCCGCAAATCAGTCAATGTGATATAACACATCAATAAAAGAAATAACAAGAACCATATGATACTCTCAATAGATGCTGAAAAAGCATTTGACAAAGTACAGCATCCCTTCCTGATCAAAACTCTTCAAAGTGTAGGGATAGAGGGCACATACCTCAATATCATCAAAGCCATCTATGAAAAACCCACCGCAAATATCATTCTCAATGGAGAAAAACTGAAAGCTTTTCCGCTAAGCTCAGGAACACGGCAGGGATGTCCATTATCACCACTGCTATTCAACATAGTACTAGAGGTCCTAGCCTCAGCAATCAGACAAGAAAAGGAAATTAAAGGCATCCAAATCGGCAAAGGAGAAGTCAAATTATCACTCTTCGCAGATGATATGATACTATATGTGGAAAACCCAAAAGACTCCACTCCAAAACTGCTAGAACTTATACAGGAATTCAGTAAAGTGTCAGGATATTAACTCAATTTCACAGAAATCAGTTGCATTTCTCTACACCAACAGCAAGACAGAAGAAAGAGAAATTAAGGAGTCAATCCCATTTACAATTGCACCCAAAACCATAAGATACCTAGGAATAAACCTAACCAAAGAGACACAGAACCTATACTCAGAAAACTATAAAGTACTCATGAAAGAAATTGAGGAAGACACAAAGAAATGGAAAAAATGTTCCATGCTCCTGGATTGGAAGAATAAATATTGTGAAAATGTCTATGCTACCTAAAGCAATCTACACATTTAATTCAATTCCTATCAAAGTACCATCCATCTTTTTCAAAGAAATGGAACAAATAATTCGAAAATTTATATGGAATCAGAAAAGACCTCGAATAGCCAAAGAGATATTGAAAAAGAAAGCTAACGTTGGTGGCATCACAATTCCGGACTTCAAGCTCTATTACAAAGCTGTCATCATCAAGACAGCATGGTACTGGCACAAAAACAGACCCATAGATCAATGGAACAGAATAGAGAGCCCAGAAATAGACCCTCAACTCTATGGTCAACTAATCTTCGACAAAGCAGGAAAGAATGTCCAATGGAAAAAAGACAGCCTCTTCAATAAATGGTGCTGGGAAAACTGGACTGCCACATGCAGAAAAATGAACTTGGACCATTTCCTTACTCCACCCACAAAAATAGACTCAAAATGGATGAAGGACCTCAATGTGCGAAAGGAATCCATCAAAATCCTTGAGGAGAACACAGGCAGCAACCTCTTCGACCTCTGCCGCAGCAACATCTTCCTAGGAACAACGCCAAAGGCAAGGGAAGCAAGGGCAAAAATGAACTATTGGGATTTCATCAAGATCAAAAGCTTTTGCACAGCAAAGGAAACAGTTAACAAAATCAAAAGACAACTGACAGAATGGGAGAAGATATTTGCAAACGACATATCAGATAAAGGACTAGTGTCCAGAATCTATAAAGAACTTAGCAAACTCAACACCCAAAGAACAAATAATCCAATCAAGAAATGGGCAGAGGACATGAACAGACATTTCTGCAAAGAAGACATCCAGATGGCCAACAGACACATGAAAAAGTGCTCCATATCACTCGGCATCAGGGAAATACAAATCAAAACCACAATGAGATATCACCTCACACCAGTCAGAATGGCTAAAATCAACAAGTCAGGAAATGACAGATGCTGGCGAGGATGTGGAGAAAGGGGAACCCTCCTACACTGTTGGTGGGAATGCAAGCTGGTGCAACCACTCTGGAAAACAGCATGGAGGTTCCTCAAAATGTTGGAAATAGAACTGCCCTATGACCCAGCAATTGCACTATTGGGTATTTACCCTAAAGATACAAACGTAGTGATCCAAAGGGGCATGTGTACCCGAATGTTTATAGCAGCAATGTCCACAATAGCCATGCTATGGAAAGAACCTAGATGTCCATCCACAGATGAATGGATCAAGAAGATGTGGTATATATACACAATGGAATACTATGCAGCCATCAAAAGAAATGAAACCTTGCCATTTGCGACAACATGGATGGAACTAGAGCATATCATGCTTAGCGAAATAAGTCAAGCAGAGAAAGACAACTATCCTATGATCTCCCTGATATGAGGAAGTGGTGATGCAACATGGGGGCTTAAGTGGGTACGAGAGAATAAATGAAACAAGATGGGATTGGGAGGGAAACAAACCATAAGTGACTCTTAATCTCACAAAACAAACTGAGGGTTGCTGGGGGGAGAAGGTTTGGGAGAAGGGGGTGGGATTATGGACATTGGGGAGGGTATGTGCTTTGGTGAGTGCTGTGAAGTGTGTAAACCTGGTGATTCACAGACCTGTACCTCTGGGGATAAAAATATATGTTTATAAAAAATAAAAATTTAAAAAAAAAAAAAAAAAAAGAAAGCAGCCCAGGTAGACTTATCCCTTCAAGCATAGAACAGGAGCCTCTCTAACATCAGGTAGGCCCAACCCCATTGCAAGGAGAATCCATGGGAAGAACTTTCTCCTTCTGCACCAAGCCTAAACCTTTCCTTTTCCATGGAGAGAGTATACCTCGATGACAGGCAGAACTATAAGGAGAGCCAGCTGCAGTACGCAGCCTGATCTGGGGGCCTCTTTGTTCGGAGAGATCTGATGCTCTCTTCATCTGCCCAGAAACAGCAGGCAGGAAGACAGAGCAAGAAGAAGAACTCAGAGTGTCCTGATCCAGAAAGGTTTATAGGCCAGAGATACTCCATTACTGCCTAGGGACAAGGAAGTGGGCAGGCAAATCAATGAAAAGTTACCCAGTCCCAGCGAGTGATCTAGTTCAAAAATCCTCTTTGTCCCTGAGACCCTTTTCCCTGAACAAGGCCTGTGTGAAAAAACCAGAGAAAGGAAATGGGTCACAGCACGTTGGCCAGTCCGGAAACTTCATTGCTCCTATTGGTCTGGAAATCTCAAGAAATACTGGGACAGCCGGACAGCACGGGTAGAGGGAGCCCACTGCTCTTCTCTACCACCACCAAGAGACAGCTGGCATCCTGCCTTGGGGAAAGGCTTCAGCCATACAAGCAGCACCAACAGGGACCAATGGGAGTCCCAGATGGCACCAGATAAGCTAAGCAGACTAAAATAGCACTGCAAGTTGCTGACAGTTAAGCACGTGGAAGCACAGCTCACAAAAATAGGCCAGGATCCAGCTGCTCACCTTAAACAAGGTGCAAGGTCCTAAAATAAAATATTTAAATTAGGACCTAGAGTTTCCTAACATAACAAAACAACAAAATGTCCAGGATACAAAAAAAAAAGAAAGAAAGAAAAAAAGAAAAAAAAGTCACCCATTTAACCATGTGACCTGGCAATTGTAATCTTGTGAATTTATTCCAAAGAAATAAAGGCTTAGGGGAAGATGATTATTGAGGTGGGAAAGGCTACAGAAGTACAGGCTTTGGTGCATGGAGTATCAGAGATTTGGTTGAAGTTAAATTTGAATGAACTATTTTACAGCCCAATAGATTGGGATAAATGAGTGTAGAATTCGAGGTATTGGTCCAGATTAGAGATACATATTTGGAAGTCCTGGATTATAAATGATACTTTTTCATTTTATTTTATTTTGGTTGGTTTTTTTAAAGGCCCTATGTCATGTCTATTTTTAATCTTATGTTGGAAAACTGAAACATTTATTTCTAAAATTAATTACCCTATTATATAGCATTTATAGGGCTTATGATCAAGACATCAATTAGGTAGACCGTTAGTGTTTTTTTTAAGAGTAAATACTTATTATTTTTTTTAAATTGGAGTATGGTTGACACGTGATATTACATTGATTCAGATGTAGAACATAGTGATTTTACAAGTGTGTCATATAAGTCAGGCAAAGAAAGACAAATACCATATGATTTCACTTATATGGGCAATCTAAACAAAACAAAACAAAACAAATGAACAAACAAGAAAGTACGAACAGACACATAAATACAGAGAACAAACTGATGGCTGCCAGCAGGTAGGGAGATAGAGGGATGGGTAAAACGGGTGAAGGGGAAAGGGAGATGCACGCTTCCAGTTATGGAATGAATACATAGTGGGGATAAAAGTTACAGTACAAGGAACATGGTCAATGGTATTGTATTTGCACTGTATGATGACAGATGGTAGCTACACTTATGGTGAGCATAGCCTAAAGTATAAACGACATTTAAAACGATGACACTCAATGTCGTTATGAAAGTATTGACTGTAGTTAGAAAAGTATTCCAGGTATTGAACCCCAGGACACTTCAATGTTAGACAGTTGGAGAGAAAATACAGAAATAATAAGGTAGATGGAGGCAAAGAGACCCGTGAGGGAGGGGAAAAAAAAATCCTATGGATGCTGTCTTCCATTTTTGAGACTTTCCTTTATGTTTGTATTTAAATTGTTCATCTAGTGAATTGCAGTAGTTTCTTTCATGTAAAGGCAAACTTACATTTCTAAAATGAACAACTTGGTCATGAAATGTTCTATTCTTTTACTCATTGCTGAATTTTTAGAATTATAAAAGCATTCATTGACCTTTTTATCCTTAAATTTTAACATCCAATAAAAAATTCTATATAATTCTTTTCAGTATTATCAACAGATTATAGTGATTACAAGAACACTGAAAAGCCAGAGTAATTAAAACTTGAGTATTGGTAAAGGAACAAAAAATAAACTATGGAAGAGAACCGTGAATTCAGAAATAGATCCATGTGCGAATGGCAAGCTGGTATACGAGAACTGCACCACACATATATGAATAAAAATGAATCATTCATTACCATGATATGGGGAAAACCAATTTACTGGACGAAAAAAATAAGCCTGACTCTTCATATCTTACCTAAATAAAATTATTAAAAATGCAAATATGAAAGACCCTGTTGAATAATACAAAAGGAAGGCAGACAGAATATTTTTGTCATTTTTTCAAGGGAGTGGGGGAAAGATTCATAAATAAAAACAAAATATAGGAACCTCCATGCTGTTTTCCAGAGTGGCTGCACCAGCTTGCATTCCCACCAACAGTGTAGGAGGGTTCCCCTTTCTCCACATCCTCGCCAGCATCTGTCATTTCCTGACTTGTTGATTTTAGCCATTCTGACTGGTGTGAGGTGATATCCCATTGTGGTTTTGATTTGTATTTCCCTGATGCCGAGTGATATGGAGCACTTTTTCATGTGTCTGTTGGCCATCTGGATGTCTTCTTTGCAGAAATGTCTGTTCATGTCCTCTGCCCATTTCTTGATTGGATTATTTGTTCTTTGGGTGTTGAGTTTGCTAAGTTCTTTATAGATTCTGGACACTAGTCCTTTATCTGATATGTCGTTTGCAAATATCTTCTCCCATTCTGTCAGTTGTCTTTTGATTTTGTTAACTGTTTCCTTTGCTGTGCAAAAGCTTTTGATCTTGATAAAATCCCAATAGTTCATTTTTGCCCTTGCTTCCCTTGCCTTTGGCGTTGTTCCTAGGAAGATGTTGCTGCGGCAGAGGTCGAAGAGGTTGCTGCCTGTGTTCTCCTCAAGGATTTTGATGGATTCCTTTCGCACATTGAGGTCCTTCATCCATTTTGAGTCTATTTTTGTGTGTGGTGTAAGGAAATGGTCCAAGTTCATTTTTCTGCATGTGGCAGTCCAGTTTTCCCAGCACCATTTATTGAAGAGCCTGTCTTTTTTCCATTGGACATTCTTTCCTGCTTTGTCGAAGATGAGTTGACCATAGATTTGAGGGTCTATTTCTGGGCTCTCTATTCTGTTCCATTGATCTATGTGCATGGAGGTTCCTCAAAATGTTGAAAATAGAACTGCCCTATGACCCAGCAATTGCACTATTGGGTATTTATCCTAAAGATACAAATGTAGTGATCCAAAGGGGCACATGCACCCGAATGTTTATAGCAGCAATGTCCACAATAGCCAAACTATGGAAAGAACCTAGATGTCCATCCACAGATGAATGGATCAAGAAGATGTGGTATATATACACAATGGAATACTATGCAGCCATCAAAAGAAATGAAATCTTGCCATTTGCGACAACATGAATGGAACTAGAGCGTATCATGCTTAGCGAAATAAGTCAAGCAGAGAAAGACAACTATCATCTGATCTCCCTGATATGAGGAAGTGGTGATGCAACATGGGGGCTTAAGTGGGTAGGAGAAGAATCAATGAAACAAGATGGGATTGGGAGGGAGACAAACCATAAGTGACTCTTAATCTCACAAAACAAACTGAGGGTTGCTGGGGGGAGGGGGTTTGGGAGAAGGGGGTGGGATTATGGACATTGGGGAGGGTATGTGCTTTGGTGAGTGCTGTGAAGTGTGTAAACCTGGTGATTCACAGACCTGTACCCCTGGGGATAAAAATATATGTTTTTAAAAAATAAAAAGTTAAAAAAAAAAACAAAACAAAACAAAACAAAAAAACAAAATATAAAACATATAACTTTAAAAAGTGACAAATTTGACAAAATTAAAATTGAGATTTTTTTTTCTTTTACGGTTCATTGAAGTATATAAAAAACCCCCAACAAGTGACATAAAGGAAATATATTTACAATATTTAAGATTTATAAAGGAATATTAGGTAGGCTACATAAGAAATTGCTTCTTACCAACAAGTAAATAATTATATACCTAATTTTCAAAAACTATGAGAACATTATATAGTTCTACAGGAGAAATTCAAACAGCTCACATTCATTGGTAATCACAGAAAATCAGATTAAAACAATGAGTTGTATCTTTTACCTACCAGATAAGCAAAAATTTAAAATGCCAGATAAAAAGTAGCATTCACAAGAATGTGGGAAAATGAGAATCTTTGAGAATTGCTGCTGGAGAGTGAATTATTATGGCTTTCTGGAGAGCAATTTGGCAGTGCTTAGCAAAATTAATTACGTGTATATACTGAGACACAGCAATTCTGTGCCTGCGGATATATTCCTGAGAAGCTCATATACAGGAACACAAGGGGATATGCACTAGGCTGTATTCATCACTGTGCTTGTGAACACAACGGCTGGAGGCAGCCAAGGTGGCTAATGCGCAAGTAAGATGTGATAGTTGCTTAACCTTACTCATTATGCAACAGTTAGAAGCAGTCAACTAGGTGAACATATAACGACAGATCTTAAAACTTGATGCATAATGAAGTAGGAAACAGATGTGTTCTGTAATATACTATTTATATATAAATTAAAGTACTTATATATGAAAGCAGTAACATGCTTTTAATAGGTATTTACAAACTGAAAGACACATATTAAAATACATTTAAAAAATATTGGTGGGGAGACTGTAGGTAAAAGCTAAAATGAGAATGATGATGGAGAATAACAGACAAATAGTAGTGAAATTAAGGGATCAAAGAAAAGGGCCTTACAAGGATGTGTGATATACCACAGACTAAACAACCTAACGCATTTCTTCGAAACTGAGCTCTCTCTAAAATAAATTAGTAATAAATATTATTACTGAATGATATATAACTATTCATTTATCAAAATAACACAAGCTGAGAAAGAGGGTGGATAATATCTAGGACTCAAGGGGGTGAGAGGAAGGAGATTATTCCTTTCAAGCAATGATGGCTGGAATGGATATTGATACAGTCTTTGTCAAAGCCTTTATTATCTTGAAATATTGAAAATATAAGTTTTAGAGAATTGTTTTTTTACCATATCAAAGGCTAAATAATGAACCATTCAACTCCTACGGTACCTATCCTTAACACAGGTGTTAGGCAAGCATATTTACTATAGTTTGCAAAGGAGAAAAAATGAAATATAACTAAATATTCACAAATTCATGTGTTGCGAAATAAATTGAGTTACATATACACTGTATAGTAATATGGACAATAAAAAATGAAATTAATCAATGAGTGGTGATATGATATATCAATCAACACATCATTAATTGCAAAAGAAGCAAGTCACCATATAGTCATCCATCTAATATGACACAAATTATGTTAAAACAACTGATATAAGAAAAAACTATTTTTGTATAGTTTTCATATGTAAGATGGATATCAGCAGTATGAATGATTATCAACTTGATATCCAATAGTTATGTATAAAAGGTCAAAAGGACCTAACTATAAATTTCTAGTGTGTCTTCTTGTAGTTTACGTGCATGTATTGTAGCTTACGTGCATGTCTTACTGTAGCTTACATACAGGTATTCATGTATAACTGAAAACAAATCTTTCTTTCTTCAGATAATACCAGATGTGTTGTCCTAAATCTTGTTCTTCATATTCTTAAAAAGAGGTTCTTGGGGGCACCTGGGTGGTACAATCAATTGGACATCAGACTCTTGCTTATGATTGGGTGGTTGTCTTAGTGCTTGGGGATCAAGCCCTCTGATGGGATCTACGTTTAGCTCAGTAGGGAATCTGCTTGACACTCTCTTTCTCCCTCTGCCCCTTCACCCCATGCTCTCTCTCTCTCTAAAATAAATAAATACATTTAAAAAAAAATAGAGGTTCTTCAATTAAATAAGTTTGAAAATTAATCCAAAGTAATTTTTTCTCTTAGAAATCCAAAGTATACATTAGCACATTAGATATGGGAGGTACTACACAGCCAAACAATATTTTGAACTTTGTCTATTTATTGTTTCCCCAAAAATATCATCCTTTATCCCCTAAAGAATACTTAGCTACCATCTTGCCTGTAGATAACAATGTATTCTAAAAAAAAAACCAGTTTGATAAAACTGAAAGAGGAATAGAAGGAAAAAGATAAGAGCTGGAGGGAAGCAAAACACTATCCTTAAATTGTTAGTGTGGTTCTGTATAAAACTTTTGTCCAAGCTTCCTGGCAGCTGAGAGAAAGTCAGCTTTGTTACATTAAATACTTCTTTTTTCCTGTAAAGATGAGGGGATGAGTTTGATATAAATAAAGTTTACCGTAACACTAAATTCTGAAAGAAATGTCAAATTGGGTAGATTGTGTAGATGTCCTTGAACTATGTAGTTGAGAACATCTTCAGCATCATGACATTTGGTCAGGCTTGAATATGTAGTTAGATGACAGCTCAGTAAATAGAAGACTGTACAAAAGAAGACTGATGATCATCTTCAGCTTTCAGGAGTCAAATTATAAATGAATAAAACTTAAAATGCCTAGAGGTATGAACAAACCTCATGCTTCTTATATTTTATACCCCATAATTCATGAGGAGGATGTTTTTGATTCATCATCCATTTATCCATTAATCCAAGACAAGCATTTTTTCTTTTTTAAAGATTCTATTTATTTCTTTGACAGACTGAGATCATAAGCAGGCAGATGGCAGGCAGAGAGAGAGGGGGAGGTAGGCTCCCCGCTGAGTAGAGAGCCCAATGCAGGGCTCGATCCCAGGACCCCAGGATCATGACCTTAGCCGAAGGCAGAGGCCCAACCCACTGAGTCACCCAGGCACCCCCAAGACAAGCATTTTTTTCACTAAGCAATCTGTCTCAGGCACTGTGCGAAGAGCACTTGGATCTGATATCTGACGTTAAGTTACTGTTAGTTTATGTGACTCTCTGAAGGTAAGCACTAGTTGTGAGGAAAAAGCCAGAAACACCTGGAAGCCACAAAAACACTAACACAGACTCACTCACAAAAGTAGTAAATTCTGAAAGCATATTTCTTAAAGCTGCTATTAATTGCGTCATATAATAGAAGATCAAATTCTTTTATATTTGAAGACGAAAAAGAGAGGAAAGAAATCATATTTAGGGCCAAGGTGATTTCTTCTGTTGCTAAATATTTCTTTCCAGTGTAGTTACCCTTTACCAAGTAGAATTTGGCAAAGCCATTTGGTTTATTTATCATAATAGTTTAAACACCCATCATTTATATATATATATACATATGTATGTGTGTGTGTACACACACACACACATACATATGTATATATATATAAAATTTATTTTTATTTTATTTATTTTATTTTTAAAGAAGATTTTATTTGCTTATTTGACAGAGAGAGAGTACAAGCAAGGGCCACAGCAGGCAGAGGGAGAGGGAGAAGCAGACTCCTTCCTGAACAGGTTGCTGGATGTGGAGCTAAATCCCAGGACCCTGGGATCATGACCTGGCCCAAGGCAGATGCTTAACCAACTGAGCCACCTGGGTGCCTCAATTTTTTAGAGAGAGAGAGAGAAAGGATAAGCATGGGTGTGTGTGTGAGGGGGTGGGGCAGAGGGAGAAGGAGAGAGAATCCCAAGCACTCTCCTTGCCCAATTCGGAGCCAAAGGCAGGGCTTCATCTCATGATCCTGAGATCAGGACCTGTGCTGAAATCAAGAGTTAGGCTCCCAACTGACTGAGTCACCCAGGCACCCTTAACACTCATAGTATTAAATATTAACATTGTTACATTCTTTCTATGGGCCAGACACTGGATTCATACCTTTATGCTCACCTTCATTTCACTCTGAACAAGGTGCTATATTTACTTTCCCTTTGAGTGAAGAAAAGTAATATATAGATTGGGTAGTCATAGAAACGATGAATGAATGTCAGCAAACTGATCTGAGAGCTCACATACTTACCTCTGCATTTGTAATTATATCAGTCATTTCAAATAATAATAATAACACAATACCACAACAGTATGATGCCATTACAAGAAATAGCATTCTCAAAGTCAACATTGGACAAAACAATGTGAACTCATTTCTGTTTGCAACCAATGAGGTTATATATGTGATGGGACACTGAGTGTTGGGAGGAAGCATAGGAATGGAAAAGGTCTCTGCAATTGGTGCAGTCTTGACATTACCCCAATATTGGTTGACCCTTTGGGGTTCTGTAGCTCAAGTCTCTCCTGGCATTGAGGAAATGAAGGCTTGTTCTTTTTCTCTCTACCTGGAACCTGCTTTACTTTTTCTCCTCACTGTTCCAAAGATAGTAATATATCCTGTAAAGTCACGCCCAATTTAAGCTCTAATTTTAGTCCTTGGAGTTCCCAAGTGTCTCAAATGTGGTATTCACTGTGTTTTCTGTAACTGGTAATTTTCCCATAGACTCCTGGGGATTGACTCTGTCCTGTCATCTGGCACTGCCCTAGGAAATGATAAACTATTTTTCCCTTTAACCACTAAGGCAACAGGAAAATATTTGTTGGCTCCTTTCTTTGAAAGTAACTACAGAAATGCAAATGAGAATTAAAAACAACACCACCACCAACAAAACTACCTTAGGCTATAAGAATGCAAAGTTTTATTTATATTGTGTTTTTATTTTTTCTTTTTCTGGTGAACAGTTGTTAACCACAAAAACTACATATATCTTAAGTGTTTTATTTTCAAATATCCATCTGGTTCCATTGTTTTATGTAACTATTCCCCCCCTTGTGGCATTTGCTCTGTAACAATGCATGGATAATTGCATCCATGAAGACTCCTGCAGTGCTGTAATAACTGTACAAACTAAAAGATGGTTTTTCAATGGAATAAAGAAATCCTAAGGATCACATAAGAGCTCTACAATCAATACTGTACAATTTTTGAATGGGTCACAGAAGTGAGAGAAAAACCCTTGTCGAAAACAAGACACATGAAAGGCCCTTTTGTTCTCCCCATGGTGGAAATACTTTCTACAATTAGATAGAGGTAAAAATATTGTCCAAATTCTGTGGGCTGTGTTATGATCACTTGATATCTTATGTGCAGGATGATGGTTGGCAAATAGAAAACCTAATCCATGTCATTACAACGAATTGCATCTTTACTCAATAAGAATATAACTCTATGACTAGAAGCAAAGAAAATAAAATGCATGCTTTATTTTTGCTTATTATTTATTGTTCTCTCAAATATTTCTTAGGTTTCCTACCATAAGCATATGATTTTCTTTTAGAAGCGAAAGTAATTTTAAAAAACAAAATGAATAAAATAAAGCTCCTTCTCATCATTTTCTGCTTCTGAGCTCTTTCTGCTCTTAAGATTCTGTTCTAGTGTTGCTATCTCTATGAAGTATTTATTCCCTGCCTCCTCACCTTCTTTTTTTCACTAAATTGGGTGTTTCTTTTTCTGTAGTTTCATAGATTCTTTTTTTTTAATATAATTTTTTATTTTTTATAAACATATATTTTTATCCCCAGGGGTACAGGTCTGTGAATCACCAGGTTTACACACTTCACAGCACTCACCAAAACACATACCCTCCCCAATGAGTAGTTCCATAGATTCTTAACAAGTTAGTACAATAAATAAACTTAACACACTTAATTCTGGCTGTTGTTTTATATACCTGCCCCTCTGTCCTGCAAATCCCATTAATTCATGGAATATGTTTTATTCGTGATCAAGTCTGTGTTGCCCAAATATTGAAATAATTTGGATAACTTTTTATTATGTTAAAAATCATCAGTGGCAGGGCAAATAATTATGATTGTACTTTATATGATCAGGTAACTTCCACGTAGAGATTTCCCTGTGTTGTAATTCAATCCTATATGTGGAAACAACAAACTTTGAAAGAAAGCTTAAGTTTCTTAAAATGACAGAAGCTTTACTAAATGTTTAGATGTCATTTCTTTGAATATTTCCCATAATCAGCTTTTCTCCAATCCTACCCAATGCAAATCAACCTTTAATAATAAATTTCTCTAATAAAGCATTGCTGTGACTATGCTACTTCCTCACTTTCTAGGCAATTTGACAGTATTTTATCTCTATTGGACCACTAAATGACTTTTTTTTATCCCACTAAATGACTATTTATTGCAAGGTTATATAAAACCAGTATCTGTTAGTTCAAAATAGTGTGCAATTGGATGCAGCAACCTTTTCTCAAGAGGCCAAATAGAAATTTCTTATTAAAACTTTTATTCAAGTTATTGCATGGGTAATATATCATTATGCATGGAAATATGGTCTCAAGAGAGTCTTGGATTACTGAACTTCTCAGTCAACTCTATGTAAATGCTGCAAAGTGGTTGTAAGTTAATGTGTGTGGTGACAATAAAAATTGTTTGGCTACTCATGAGCAGAGACAGGAAAAAATAAAATGTTCTGTATCTGAGTAAAGTTTTGCAATGACATTGACCCATGTCATAACCACCTTCCCTTTTCCTTTAGACTTGAATGCAGGAATGCAGGAACGCAGGTATGCAGAGTTCACAATGTGAAGATCTAAATTACTGAGGAACTCTTATTATCAAAGCACATTCAAATGTATATATTGTAAGGCTATGATAATGAAAACCTTGTTTTATTGGTATAGATAAGGATAAATATAAGTAGACCAATGTAACTGAGTAGTTCAGAAATAGATCCTAGTATGAATTTGAGGTTGGGATGTGATGGTGGTAAGATAAATCAAAGGATTTTTTTTTTTTTAGGGAGCTTTGTGGAAAAGATGCACTTACATCTCTAACATATGTTATATACTAGAATAAGTAAGTTAAATGATGAAATGCCAAAGATGAAATTATAAGGCAAATAGATAAAATTGTAGAATATCTTTTTGAACTTGGAGTAGTGAAAATTTCTTAACTGCACTCCAAAACCATAAGGAAAAAATGAAGATATTTGACTAGATAACATGTAAGATGTCTCTGTACTAAAGGGTGTTAACAAATAGGTAACTGGATGGAAGATGTATGCCATTCTGTAATCTATAAAAGATTAATATTGATATGTAGAATACATTTCTGTGGACCAGTAAGAAATAGATTAGAAGTCTCAATTCATTCACTTAATAAATCAATATGCTTTACTTTGTTCTGTAATCTTTGGAAGTGCTTAACAAATAATCTTTGAAAGTGCTTAAAATATTAATTTATTTAATCATAACAAATTTATGAAGTAGAAGACACTATTTAGTCTCTTCTAAATTAATAGAAATTAATACACAAAGAATTTAAGTAACTTGCCCCAGTTCCCACTGTTTGTTAACTGGTAGATCTGGGATTTGAACAGAGACAATCGGTTCTACAGTTGGTACACTACTCATCAACAGGAAAACCAAGAAGAAAATGAGCAGAGGCTATAAATAAGAACTTAGAAAAGGTGCACCTTAATAACTGAGGAGAGACAGACCTATTTATAAATTAGGATCACCATGACTCTTCCATGTAACCTCGCAATGAGCCAGATCCACAAAAAGGACTGCGTATTCTTCCAGTGATAAAGTCTCTGATATCCAAAGTCCACAGGTTTCTTGACTTCTGAGGTCAGGATGTTTCTCTCAATGACAAAAATATCCCTCCAGCTGGAAGCAAGTTCTGCTAAATCCCACTCTCTGGAGCTCTTGTTCCAATTTGCTTTTTAAAAGAGGCATGCTTAAAACAAAACAGACAAATATCACATGCATCTGGACCAGCTTGTAGTTGGAAGATGCACTTGACCTCATAAGGGGGACAAAAAATGAACCTGATTACCACAGACACATTTGTAAAGTATGGAGCTATTCCATTTAAATATCTCCCTGGACCAGATAGAACACATATTAGCAAACATCTGATTGACAATATTTGCCAGGGACTGAAATTTCCCCACATAATATAATTTATCAATGGGTCCCTATTTATGCCTGTCACTGTATTGGGTCTCCAAGCATGGCATTTAGTAGTTGTTGCCACTATCAAGGGTGGGCAGCAAATACCATTGAGCAAAATATGACCCTCTCAAAGATGACCTACAACAGCCTCTCCTGCAATGACTTCTGCTGCCGATGAGTGGTTGACTTAATTGAACACTGCCATTTGCTATGAAGATTTTCCACCAGTGTGAAGCTCATAGGCTTCTTACTGTCAGACATGGAAAGAAGAAGGAAAGTCCATCTGATAAAAAAGTATCTTTGTATTTCTGTATGACATTATGAGGAGTTTCATATATTTTTATACAGCTAACATAAGTAGAACATACTTTTGCATCTTGGTCTTTTAATTTCACACATCTTGGAGATCATTCCATTTCAGTCCATGAAGAAGTTCCATTTTTTCTCTCTTTTCTTTTCCTTTTAATGCTACAGAATACCACACTTCTACCTGGCTTACAAGAACTTTAATGATTTTGTATCTCAACACTCATTCTTTCTTCCCCTTTATTCAAACACACCTTGACCCTAGGTGAACAGATGGGGATTTGTGTTACATGGATTGAGGATGATTGGGTTAACAAGCTATAACTGAGTTTTGGATCCTCTTGCTCCCAGGATAGTACCATGACATCCCCTAGGATATCTGTGATTCCATCTCTCTGGAGGTGACAGACACTGCCATAGTTTTCATGGTTTCCCTACACATCCTCTTCCCACTGTGGTCCTCATTTTTCTTCACAGCTCATCATTGGAGACACAATGGTGACTATCAGCTTTCTGTAGAGTTTATCCCCTCAGAGGAAGGACAGCATTCTAGGCATTTCCCAAATACCGATTAATGCATGAGCACATCTGACCTTGGGATGTTGGGGAAGGGTGGTCAGAAAGGGGATAAATGATCTTTCTCCTTTCCTGTTACAATCTGACCACCCTTGACAGTCACCTATGATTGTTTGTGTCATGGCTCATAGTGATGTTAAAAGCCAAAATATGGGGGACCATGTCAGATCCCATTCCCTTTCCTCCACAATTCCTAGTGATTCCCAGACAATCACTCTTTCTTGGGGGCTGTCACAGCCTCTTTGCCTTGGTCTTTCATATTGATGGGTCATCAACCACACAACTTAAATCAGCCTTTCCTCATTAGAAGAATGATATGCTTCTTCTAATATCTTGGATCTTGACAAACTGCAACTACTCCAAATAGCACAGCTTACTGCAAAAGTCATGGGTCCAATTTTCTCTACTTCCTTAAGGCAACTAAAACTTACCACCATCTTAAATAGAAGCAAAATGCCCACAGCAGGAGATAATCAATACTAGTTAAATACATAATTTCATCTCAGGAAAAGCAAACTATCAGTACAACACTTTGTGTCCCTTAGGACTTGTTTTCTCTGAAGTAGGCAGACTATCTCTTGCCTTTCACTTAGATATAATATTATTTGCTCTCTGGAAGGAGCCACAAGATCCATGATGACTCAAGAACAAGAGGAGTGGAAAAGCATATGACAATCCCCATAGAATTTTCTTGCATTGTCAACAGCTTTCCTAGGCAAAGAAATGTTATATGGGCTTTCATTTAAAGAAAATTTTAAAAAAGAAATAACACAAAGCCATTCTTAATTCTAATTCTAGGAGTTTTAATTCTAATTCTTTTTAATTCTCTTTTTAATTTAATTCTCTTTAATTAATTCTAATTCTTAATTCTAGGAGTTTTTCTTTGTTTTTACAGCTTGGGCTTCATAACCAAGTGGTCTAGATAATCTTTGGAAGTCCTTTTAATGAGAATTTTACTAATCTTGTTGTCTCCATAATTACAGCATATCATCTCCATGATTTTCAATAGAAGACAGAAGATTCACTGGAAGTTCAGTTAATTTCCCAATAAGAAAATTTTTGTTTAATCAGTTCTCCTCCTAGGAACCTGTAGGTGACTCAGAAGACACAGAGCCATTAGTTGGCTAGATGGCTAGATGGATGGATGGATGGATGGATGGATAGATGACCCAGGCAACATCTACTCAGGTAGCCTAGTAATCATCTAGCTCAGTACAAGGATTCCCAAGGTCTCTATCTGAAACCAGCACTGGGAATCAAATTTCTGTAGATAAGTTGGGAAGTCAAGTTATTCCTTTCATCAGTAAGGACATGTCCATGAATGGAAAGGTCAAGGTCTTCTGATTCCCAGAATTATGTAATTAATCAAGTGCTTTCTGTCTCTTGCCAATTTCCCAATAAACAAATGAAGAAGGTTAATGGAATACATTCCTTGGAGTACAAACTACAGTGTGCCAGCTACATTATGCCTAGCTCTCCTAGGCCAGTGGGATAGTGAGGACTCAGGAGACTGCACATAATCAACTTCTACATAAGAACTTCAATAAACCTGTTTTGTACTTGTATGTACATTATATCTGTTATGAGACTAATCTATTAATACATATAGGGAAAGATGCTAAAGTTTACCAATAATGAGAAAAAAAAAGTGATGGGAAAATTAAAAGTAAACAATAGAAAGTTGAAGCCACAGTAAGAAAATTGAAAACTAACAAGATCTAGCCAGGATATTGGACAAGATGAACAATTAGGTACTTGATGGGGAATATGAAATTGTTACTCTCAATTTTGCAGTATATTTTGAATGTGAGCATTTAGCTCACAATACAGGCATTCATATTCTTGGGATGTGATCCAAAGGAACATACAGGTCGAAAGAAACAATGAATAAGGGTGGTTTTCATAGCATTTTCATGAGAGAGAGAGAGAGAGAAAAGGAAACTAAATTTGGGCCCATTTCTAGGCATAACATTGAATGGATAAAATGAATAAATTATGCCTATGTATAGAACATTGATAGATTTAAAGAATATTAAAAATATAATGAATGAAAAGAGAAGAAACTAAATCAAAATTATAGTACAATATTTAATTAAAGATACATATTTGAGCAGGGCTTTACAACAGAGGGTATGACATTTTCACGTGTGAAAATAATCAGGAAATTTCATTAATAATCAGCAAAAAGCAAATTAGAATCATATAGATGCAATAACACATGCCACAAAATGGCTAAAATGAGAAGACACAGAAAATATCCATTGTTACCAACAACACAGAACAACTGCAATTCTCCTAAACGGTCCTGACAGTGTGAATTGGTATAACACTTGTAGAGAAACGTTTGACAGTATCTAAGATGCTGAACATATGTGTACTCCACGACCAGTAATTCCTGTTCCAGATATATACCCAATATAAACACGTACATGGGTTCACCAAAAGGCATGTACAAAGCTGTTCCCAGCAACATTCATCAGAAGAGCCAAACCTAGAAGCTACCCAATGTTCATCCAAAGGAGAATGATATGTATGGTGCTGTCAGTGCCCTGACCATACACCTTGGGCCTCTCAGTCACAGTGCACACTAGACTGACTTCCAGCTGCTAGCATCTGTAACTCATTGCCTGAGACCTTTCTCTAGTGGCTGGATCTCATTGTACTTCAGCCATATCAGGAAATAATTGTCAGAGAGTTAGTGTCTCAGGGAGCAGCCTGCAACCAGTGGCTGCTGAGACTGTATGTATAAATACCTCAGCCTGTTCTGCTGGGTTAACTCTGAGGGGTGAGTTCTGCATTAGCTTCCAGAGGTTCCCAGTGGGATTAAGCTCTAGTTAACTGAGGGGGTAACTTGCTTGACGGTAACTCTCTGCTTCGCTTCCTCACTTTCCATTTCCTCACTTTCTCCTGCTATCACCCCGATCTTTATAATTATTATTGATCCTAAATAATACTAAATGCTACTTTTGCAAGAGAAGTAGTAATGATAGGGACTGTGGAGGTATTGGTTGTTCTTAAGTGCCTTTGATTCACGGGAGGAAGGACCTAGTAGGACCAAATCAGCCAGCTATTAACTCAGGCCTTGACTGTTAGAATATATAAAACCCTCATCTCCTGTAGTCAAAGAGGAAGCTGTGCTAAAAATGAGGCCCAGGATCACATTTTGAGAATAACAGTGTTTCAGAGTCAGCTGAATTTATAATCTTAGCAAGTCTTTCATCTTATATTCAGGAACATAATGCTAGAGAAAGAGAGTGGCGCTAGGAGCCAGGTTGGGAACATCTTGTTTGATGTGCTTGGGAAGCCAGAACCTCCAAATTTCTCTGAATTCTCCAAACAGCAGAAGTGACCTAGTCCCCTTCACTAGAAGATAGTCACTTCTCTTGCCTGTGCACTGCATCAAGATAGCACTTGAGGTGATGCAAGGTACCTCTTACCCTTCTCAAAATCTGCCTCCATCTTTTCTTGTTGTTTTGGAGCCAAAGAAAGGGATCAAATGTCAGCATGACCGAAGTATTTGTCCCCAACTCCCCCACTACAACAAACTCTGGCCAAAAACATCATTATCAATCAGCAAGGTTATTGCAAAAACTTCCAAACTTGTTTCTTGCTACCCTTCCCTCTGTAACATTTCTGCCTAACATACTAGCCCAAGCTAAGAGCTCATGGCTCTGCTCTCCTCTCAAAATACTTCAGGCATATCCTACTTCCCCTGGGATAAAACTCAAAATGCTTGCAATGGGCTTAGAGAAGTTATTCCTTTGATAACCCCACCCCACCCAGAATTCTCTGACTTAAGTCATTTCTGTCCCCTTTCCTTAGTCCACTCCATCCACAGTGGCGTTCTTGTCTTCCCTCCAACAAGCCAAGGTCTCACTCCAGGCCTCTTATACCTGCTCTATCCTCTGCCCAAAATGCTGTTCTTAAGGATATTCACATGGTTTCTTTTTCTTATCTCTTTCTTTGAAATGTCCCCTCTTTAATGTGGTCTGTTCTTACCACCTTATTAAAATTAATACTCCCTCTCCTCTGGGACACCCTATGCAGCGCTGCCTGCTTAATATTTTTCTCCATAGCCCATATAATCTTCTAACATATAATTTCCTTCCCATGTTTAATCTCTGTATTATTACCACGGGGGGCAGGTGCAAAGGGAGAAGGAAGGAGAGACTTAAGTAGACCCCTCATTGAGTGCAGAGCCCTGCACAGGGCACATTCCCACAAAACATGAGATCATGACCTGAGCCAAAGCCTGAGGCAGGAGCTGAACCTACTGGCGACGCAGATACCCCTTAGTGGTCTTTCTGTATCTCAACATAGCCTTCATCTACTACAATCTTTTTTAGTCATTTGATATTTTCATTGAGAAACATCGAAACCTATTGATAAGCAATATATAAATCAACTTGATTGCAATAATAGGAATTGATTAAGGGCGCAGATTGTGGTTTTAGACTACATGGGCTCACATCCTTATTCCAGCAAGTACTGGTTACATTGTATTGGGTGTTTTTGTTCATCTCTCTGTGGCTCAGTTTTCACATCCATGAAAAGGGGATACCAATAATACACCCCTTATCAGTTTTTTATAAGAATGAAGTGAAAAACAAATAACAGAATAATTATTTTATAATCATGTGTTATTCTTATTTATACTACATAGGTTTTTAAAGTTTTACAGTGTTTTCACAATGTTTACATTTAATATCTCTAGTAAATCCATGAGGTAGATAAGGAGAATATTTTATCCCTGTGTTATTCTTTGACTGGATAGTTATTTATCATTTAATGTTTGATATGTCCTGGTGTAGGCTTTAGGCATACACAAATAAATAAAACATACTTCCCCTCTTTAAGAACACCCAGCTAAGAAAGAAAATAAATACAGTGGAATAAATACACTGATAAAGGTAGCTCAAGGATGCTGATAAAAAATGAAACATACAGAGGTTAAAATAAAAAAAATTCAAGATTGCTCAAACAATAAGGCTTCTCATTTTGTATCCAGTGATTTCAGTTCAAACACCAGAAGGAATGATGGATAAATCAGTCTTGTAAGGTGGCAAGTGTGGGTTCTAAGACTTTTTCCTGCTTCTAGGAAAATTCCCAATTTCTTGCATTGCAGTGAAGGACTGATCTTATTCTTCTTTCCCTCACCTGGCCTCCAGGCTTGTGAACAAGATCCCATTATCCTGAAAGCATACATAATAATTCTCATCAAAGCCCCAAAGTGTTGTAAAGGGATCTTGTGGTTATGAACTCTGAGTTCACAGTTTAGAACACTTATCTTTTCACAGATTAGGGTAAAGTCAATGTTCCACTGAACCGGGGATGGAGAAACCAGCATATGACCTTGGGCCAATGATTTCACCTTCTTGCCCTTTGGTAAATGGTAGCAATCATTATCACCTTTACAGAGTCTAGAATGACTTAGATGGGAGCCATATAATGAAAAAGAAAACCTAAACAAGGCATTGCATGACCTAGAGAGCGAGTTCACTTCCGTGTTGATTCTCTACCATCTTTTCCATCATGTCAAATTTTGTTTGCTTTTTAAGCTAAAGGAAGTAACTAGCACACTGCTTTGTGCAGAGCACAAATTCAAAAATATTTGCTCAACAAATGAACTGTCATCCAGACAAAAAAGCATATTAGTAACTCAGTCTTTAGAAAGACATGTCTATGCATCTTTAGCTCTTTTTAATCAGACACAGTCTCATCTTTGAGACTCAATTCGTAACACCTGCAAGTCCTTTAGCATGTTCCATTTCTTTGCAAGGCAGCTTTCCCTGCAGAAAGACTGTGTTCTGCCACAGCTGCACCAATTAGTCTCCCTGCCTGAGAAGAGTGACAATAGTGATATTTTTCTGGATGAATGATAGACCTACTGGAGAGTCCACAAATCAAAATGTCAATTTTCTTTTCTCATTCGGTTTCTTTTGTGTTCTGTGTTTGTATGTAATTTCTTCTACAAAAATGCCTTTGGATAGAGATAAAATATCTTTTATTTTCAAGTTTAACTAAATAATAAAGCAGATCCATGACAGATTTTGACACATTTTGGAATTACAGTTGTTGCCTACAAAGTGTGGCAATTGCATGAGTTCCTTGAAAAGAATGATTTAAAAACACCAGTGGTTCCTAGAAAACAGGCAGTCTTATAAAAGAGTGCAGCTAATGCATGCTGTAATAATTATATAAAACAGAAAATATGGACTTTAAACTCAAGCACAAAGGCCTAGGAGATGCCCAGTTCAAAACAGGTTTTGTTCTAATTATATCATTTCTTTACAGTTTTGTCATAGCTTAAAGACCTTATAGTATTTAAAATTTCTTTACAACTTAAAAAAGAATACATGCTAAACTCATATAGAACATGCTGAAAATCATTACTAAGGCCAGGATAATCACATTCATGCCTCTATTTTCTATTAAAAGAATCCCCAGTAACTTGTTAAGTTTTCAGAAATAGTTTTTTGTTTGTTTATATTTTCATTCATTTGCTTAAGTTTAATTCAACTGTTCAAGGACAGTTTTAGATTAACATACAAATTTAAGGTAAGATAATGTTGAAAACTACCTTTTCCCACAGAAATCTAAAGAAGTACATGACGAAAAAAAGAAAGCATGACTATGAAGGGAAGTCAAAGCATGAATTGACAGTTATAAATCATGAAATCCAGACACATTCCAGATCAAATGATTGAATTATGCTTGAAGGTAGAGTAGCTTGATTGGAGAACATGGCGATACTTTGGCTTTTAGGGATCATCCAACCTTACCTTCTTTCCACGTAGAAGCTTCAGAGTCAGAATTTCTCGGTCAAGTTCTTACACAGGCAACTTAAGCTCTCTGTGCATTTTCTCCTCAAAGTTTAGCTATTCTTTCCATGTAAAATATATGGAATTTCTACAATGTGTTCTTTGCTAGATGCTTCTTGGGGAGGAAGAAGAAAAAGGAACAGAATGCTATCCTCTATAAACTTACCATGTAAAGGAAAGATAATACATATGTTTAATAAATTCTAAATAAGAGAGAAGGAAACATGCTATAGGAGATAATATGTTCCAGGAATCCAGAAGAGGGAATAAATCACAAGCAAGTGGACGAAATCAGCAAATTCTTTTAGAGGTAGAGACAACTGAACTGGGTCATAAGTGACAGGAGATATTTGGTTATATGAAGGTAAAGAAAGTAGGTACAGGTTGTGGCATATACAACGGCAAGTTAGTAGCTCCATAGAAAGAGGATTCTGTAGGCCATTTAAATTGAGTGAGAATGGAAGGAGGCCGGTTTGTGGATATAACAAGGACACAAATGTGGAGCCTGAAAGTCACAGCTCCTCTATCTAGAAGCTGTGACTAGGTTGTGAAAAAGTCGTGTGAAGTTTAAAATGTCATACAAATTTATGTTGCTTGTATTGGGCCTTTTAAATGTAGGGAAGAAATGGAAGGTGGTGGGATGGATAATTTTAATCTATCAGGTCAAACAGTTAATAATGAAAAACAGGTCCCAATATGAATGCATCCTGGCAAAGATCAATATAATAGTGTTCATGAAATATGAGAAGCTTCAGAATCTCTGAGTCTTGGATGGTAAGTCTCTGATTGTCTTTTAATTCTTCTTTTGAAGAGGGAGAATTAATATGAAAGAATTGCAATCTAAATATTCCAGATAATTAATTTTTTTTCCTATGGAAAAACAACAATTATTTTAATGTGGTATTTGTGATAAACAGCATTCTTTATTCATTTGCACAGCATGAGTAAGCTTTTAAGAAGTATGATAAGCAACAAAGAATAACTGTATAATAAGCAATCACTTTTATTCTGCATATGGGATGAATAAAAGTAGCATTAATAAAGCACTACAGGGAATATATATCAGAGGGTTTTAGCAGCGTATTATTGATTTTATGTTTTAAACAATAAGCATTGAGGAATGCATTCCTCTGAGTGCAAGAAGGAAAGATATTAACAAGTTTACATAATCTATTGGTAATCCTGTTGCAAAGTGTTGGAGCCTGGCTCTATGAAAATGGAACATATTCTCAAAATTCACTGTATAATTTAGCAGTTTTCACTGCGTCACATACAACTTCCAAGGATTGAAAATCTGTGCATGTGACATTGTCCTTAAGGAGGGCATTTCATTCAGGGATTCCATGCAGGACCATTTAATCAGCTTGGTGTTCTGTACGGGGACCAGAGTATCTTAACTGCAGCTAACTTTATGGACCAAATTCTAGATAAACAGTCCCTGTGAAAACTAAAGACTTATTTTACTTGCAACTTATATATAAATATTTTAAACAAGTGAAAAGAATGTACCCACCCTGTGAATTTAATTTTGTAGTATTTATTGAGAAAAAAATTGATATTTAGATTTAAGTAAATACAAAATAACACACTGGGAAAAAGCATAGATTCAAAGACCAGATTGCTTTAGCTTGGAGCCCATTGCAGCTACTTGAGAATTGTATGATCTTAGATACCGCTTTTAGATACTTCTGTGCCTTAATTTCATCGTTTGAAACTCTAGAACTAGAGTTATTAAGAGAATTAATTGAAATTGTTAAGGATGCAGTACCTGTGAGAAAGGGAGTGTTTAGTATTTGTAACAGTTGTTTTTACTGCACAATAGTTGTTGTTGTTATTGTTATTATTAATATTATTATTATTAGGTTTATGTCTTTTGCCTAGAGCATTGGTGAAAATCTAGCATCAAGTGTAACTAAAGAATATTCATTCTTTCTGATTCCTCTTCCTTCTTTGCCGCATTCTGCGCTCTTCTTGGAGCTCTGGGACCTCTGGCCTTGATCCATATATTTTTCTCAGGGAGCTCCTGTCATATTATATACATACATATGTACATATGTATGTCTATGTATATCTGTATATATGTGTGTGTGTTTGTGTGTGTGTATCTCCAAACTCTTCTGCTTGTTTTAGTATGAAAACAGTTTGTATGTCTGAATATTTATAAGTGAATGGAATTTAAGGAGCTAATAATGCCATAGTGATTTGTTATATTCTATGTTTAAAACACTGAAGGTAATATGCAATTCTCCATGCAACAGGAGAAACTGGAGAGTGTAAAGTATAAGAATTCTTATTTTACCAGCCAGGTATTTAGAAAGAATAAGCAAACCTTATCTTTGGTACATTAAAGGAAAGGTCACTGAACAGCTTTTCATTTTCTTCATTGCATTTTCCTTTTGGTACAAGTGTCAGTTCCAGGCAAGAGCCTATCATTTGTTCTTTCTTTTTTTTCTCTCTTTCAAGATACTTAGGAATCTAAAAATATCATTTTTTTTCACTTGGTTATTTCTCAAAAAAGCCACCCTTCTACCCTTTTACCCTCTACCTTTCTTTATATCCTGTGGACATATTTTTGCTATGTGACTTTTTAGCTGTAGTTGTTCATTTGGAAAAGGGTTAATATCAATTCTTGACCCTGTGAAATAGGGGTGAGATAAAAAGCTATGTGCTTTGATATGAGACACAGTAAAGTCAACTGAGGGAAGCCAAGGAAATCCAATTTGGACTACTTGCAAACTTCTCAGCTTGCAAACAACTAATCACATTATAAATTATGTACATGCTTAGATTTCCATGGTGATTTGTTTATATGAAGAATTGCTATAAGCTGAGCAGAATCTTGTTCAATCTGCAGCAAAATTTCATAATGTACAGATGAAACACAATACAAAATTCATTAATTTTTAAAAAAATAAAAAGCAAAATACTTTAAAGAAAACCACCAAAGCCCGACGAGGAAGATGAAATTTTTAACGTCTACTTATTTCTTGATGTTTATTAACCACACCATGAACCGAAAAAGTGAGATGAAAATGATCAGAAACACATTTCTCCAGCATTTCTGAGTTTAAGTTAAAATGATATTTCCAAAATGGTATAGCCACAGAAAAACCATGAGAGACTCTGAACTATAGGAGACAAACTGAGGGTTGCCGGAGGGGGGGTGAGTTGTGGGATCGGGATAGATAATTGGGTGATGGGCATTAAATAGAGCACATGATGTGATAAGCACTGGGTGGTATACACAACTGGTATATTATTAAATACTACATCTGAAACTAAAGATGTACTATATGTGGGCTAATCGAATTTAAATAAAAATTTTTAAAAATGGTATAGCCACAGTCCTAGAATTATAATTTAACCTTTTTTTTTCTAATATATTCTACTTATTCATTCTTTTAAAAAAGAAACATTTTTACCTGGGGCTCCTGGGTGGCTCAGTTGGTTAAGCATCTGCCTTTGGCTCAGCTCATGGTCCTGGGATCCAGCCCTGTATCAGGCTCCAAGCCCAATGGGAGGTCTGCTTCTCCCTCTCCTTCTGCCCCTCCCCCCTCTCACTCATGTGTGCCATGCTCTCTCTCTCTCTCTCTCAAATGAATAAATAAAATTTTAAAAACAATTCGCTTATTTATTTTTCCTAATTGTGGTAAGGACACTTAACATGAGATCTACCCTCTTAATAAATTTTAAGTGTATAATACAGTATTGTTAACTATAGGCATAATGTTGGACAGCAAATCATTAGAACCTACTCATCTTACATAACTGAAACTTCATACGCATCAGACACGAACTTCTCAGTTTCCTCTCCCCCCAGGCCTGGGCAACCACCATTCTACTGTTTTGATGACCTTGATTATTTTAGATACTTCATAAGCAGAATCATGCACTATATGTCCTACAACTAGCTTATTTCACTTAGCATATGATCCTTTAGGTTCATCCATATTGTTCCATGCCACAGGGTTTTCTTCTGTGTTATGACTGAATAACACTCCTTTGTATGTTTATATCACATTTTGAGGTCCTTTTATACATTGATGGACATTTAGGTTGTTTCTCTAGTTTGGTTATTGTGAATGATACTGCAATGAACATTGAAGTGCAATGAACATTGGAGATACCTCTTTGAGATAATAATTTCAATTCTTTTAGATATATATCTAGAAGTACAATTGCTGGATCATGTGGTAATTCTATTTTTAATTCTTAAACAGTACAATACTGATAAAAAACCAGATTGAGATATATGAAAAGGTGCTGAAAATTACTAATCTTCAGGAAAATGCAAATCAAAAAGACAAAAGATACCACCTCAGACCTGTTAAGAATCCTATTATTGAAAAAATAAAATAAATAAGTAACAAATTTGGTGAGGATGTGAAGAAAAGGGAACTTTAGTAGACTCTTAGAGGGGATGTAAAATGGTGTAGATGCAATGGAAAACAGTATGGAAGATCATCAAAAATACTAAAAATAGATATGTGCTTGTTTATTCTTGGTAGCACCAAATATTAATTTCTCAATTCCCAGTATTGCTCTGATAAATTACTTACGCTTATAAATTGAATTCTATTATTAATAACATTTATAGACATAAAAGCAAATACAAATAAGCATCCATTTCTAAAATGCAGTATGCTTGAAGCAAAAATTACTATAAATCTATAAATAATGTAAAATCAGCATTTTGGAACGGTATGTTAGGGGAAATTATCACAGCACTTTTAGTTGGGGAAGTTTCTTGTTGTTTTTAACAGAAAGAATTAAGAAGGTGTTTGTTAGAAGAAAAAACAGTATCATCATTTTAGAAAATACAACAAGACTGTTGCTTATGTTAGAACAAAGTATCAAAACTTAAGCCTTAGGTGGTGTAACCAGAAGAAATGGATTTTAAAAAGTTAAACTGGTAGCAGGCAATATAAATTTGTGTATGAAAAAGGTATTCAGCTTTGACCTATTATTTTAGTTTTACTTGGGTTGGGGGTAGAGAAGAAAAGAATGGGTTGGAAAATCAGTTTCCTACTTGGTTTGTCAACCACCACCAGGAGAAGAATCAGAGCAGTACGGGGAGTGGGGTGGAGTGTGGGGGAAGGGGGCTATGTGGTGGTGCGAGGAAGATTAGCTCCCTATTTGTTCCTGACTGGCCTGGCCAGTCAGAGGTCAGCCTGGCCAACAGTGTTGACTGGCACAAACACGGAGCTAATCTGTTTTGGTGGATGGTGTGGGATGGAAGATCAGCAACATGTTCATCCTCCCTGAAACCCTAAGGGAAAAGGTTCTGTTGGGGGCGCCTGGGTGGCTCAGTGGGTTAAGCCGCTTCCTTTGGCTCAGGTCATGATCTCAGGGTCCTGGGATCGAGTCCCGAATCGGGCTCTCTGCTCGGCGGGGAGCCTGCTTCCCTCTCTCTCTCTCTCTCTGCCTGCCTCTCCATCTACTTGTGATTTCTCTCTGTCAAATAAATAAATTAAAAAAAAAAAAAAAAAGGTTCTGTTGGTATTTGGTAGGGAGGGTATTTCCAAAATCAGTTTTTTGTTCTGCGAAGTTCCCTCAGGAAACAATCCTGCTTGGAGGTTTTTTGCTTGTTTGTTTTTGTCTTTGCCTATCTGAGGTTCTACATTGGAATTCTCTCCAGCTCTCTGGATACAATGAGGAAACCCAAGAGACCCGCTACTGTGGTACTCCTCAAGTCCCAAGGTCCCTAGACAATCTCTGTTCTTGTTTCCACCTTTCACAGTCTTATTCTTGTTCGTTGTGTTATGTCTAGGGGTTTTTAATTGCAGCAGGTATAACTCTGGAAAAAGCTACTCCATTGGGGCTGTAAGTGGAAGTGCACATTGTTCTTTTTTGTTATATTCATCTCTTTGTAGGTATTTTGCATTCTTCTCACAAACTCCTTTAGAAATGCAGATTTCTAAACTATTTTTCCTTTTCTGTGACAATGTCTTCTGAACATGCACCTAAAAATTATGGATAATGGACAAACTACTACCTATAGCTAAAGATCCTTACTCCCTTTTGTCTATAGAGAGCAATTTTAAAGATTCTACTGTAATTCAGAGAGAATAATAAAGAACTTGACCAATTTCATGCACCTTTAAAGTGACTGAGCCTCAGTTTTTAACCAGGCCTGTGAAATTTTGGAAGATTTTTTGATTTGTTTTTTTTTTTTTTTTTTTTTTCCTCCACCATATGGTCTTCCTTGAATGAAATGATTACTTTATATTTCACTGCTGATATATCATGAGTTCTTTCCTTTTTTAAAAATATTTTATTTATTTGAGAGACAGAGAGAGTGAGCACACAAGAGGGGGTAGGGAAGGGCAAAGGGAGAAGCAAGACTCCCCATTGAGCAGGGAACCCACCCAGGGATGGAGTTGGGGTTGATCCCAGGACCCTGAAATCATGACCTGAGCCAAAGGCAGATGCTTAACTGACTGGGGACCCCTAATCATAAGTTCTTTACATAAGGATCTGTTTCAATCATAGTTTTATGCTTAGTGCTTAGCACATACTAAACATTTAATAGAGTTGTTTGTTAAATAGACGCTAGCTGGAGCCCCCTTTAAAATTGTTTTAAAAAAAGAAAGCAAAAGCTCTTAAACAGATTGAACACTACACTGAAAAATAAAAATAAAAAGGAGATAATTATTTGTATAAAGGACTTTTCTTCATGTGAAAAAAAAGGGAAAACTTAGAGACTCTTATATAGAAAAGAAAAAAATTTGAAATGAATGTACAGTAAGGGCAACTTCACCTGAAACAAGAACATGAAGGGAATTATTAAATCGTCTTCCTTCAGCTTTATCTGCAGAGTCATCAGTGAAATATGCCAGATGAAGGGTCTGTGATGGAGAACACTTGCTGGATCAAATCCAAGAATGAAAGGTAAGCTTACAATTTATGACAAATGTTTATCATGTGTTTTTCCAACTTAAAGGAAAAGGAAAAAAAAGCCCAAAATCTAAATATGTCCAGATTGCCAAAAGTTTTGTTTTTTACATAAACAAATATATCAGAGACAAAGAAATGTTTGATATCCATGAAAGTTTTTTTTTCTTTTGTTTAATGAGTAGAGAGAGTATAAGTGTGCCTGAAACTCTCAAAACTTCTGTTAGCAGCAAAGGAAGAAACAGCATGAGCTTAATTTTCTTTGACTTTCCCACAAACAGTGTATAAAACAAAATACTAAAACATCTTTCAAATGCAGTTTCATCTAAAAATTATTTCCTGAAAGGGGGGGGACAAAAGATGATATAAACATTAGTTCTTAAAAGAATAATGAATATTTTATGGATCTAGACAGTTATTTTCTTCTAGAAAATTCAGTCATGATCAGCAGAGCAAGAAAACTGCATAAATAACCAAAACCTAATAGTTAATGTCTCTGGATCTTCAGAATATTTAATTTGGTGAGAGTGAAATTTCCCTGGAGTTATTTTATAAACTTTACATATATTTATAAAAGAAATATATTCACATTTATTTTAATTTATAATGTGTATATTCCATTTATTTACAAATGCATGTATCTGAATATTAAAAGTAGGTATAATTATAGTAGGGATCCTAGCTAGACAAGACATAATGTCTGTTTAGGCTGATGTGGAAATTGGTAACACCACTTCTCCCAAGTAATTAGTAGAAGTCATTGATGTCTGTGGGGCCTGAAACGCTCAGGAGGGGAATGCTTTAAACCACTGTGACAATAAAGATCCTTTCAGAAAAAGGCATACTGAAGGGCTGGGAGAAGGCAGAAATCAAGGGAGGGCAGTTTGCTGAAAAGGAACTGGTGATCACAGCCTGGTTCAAGTGAAGAGGTCCAGCTTTTACCATAAAGAGAAGAAGGAGAAATGACTGGATCCTGGAGCCCCTCTTGGTCACAGAGTCTGAAAGTCAGAATGAACTAGGCATTCCCTCCAGTATGACAACAGGACCTTAAACTTAACAAACCTCAGCTCCTCGGGTATGATGTTTTTCACATAAAAGGAGTTACATTTGCCTTGGTTTACTTGTTTCACATAATTTTGTGCCTTTTTTCCTGTTCTTTTACGGCAAGAGGTTGGGAGGGGGTGGGAGAGTAGTGGTAAGGATGGTCTGAAACAGAGCTCATAGTATGCTCACATGACAATAATATATTAATTTCACTGGAATAGAGAACCCTAGTTATTTCATATTTGAGTATTATCCTTTTAAAGAGAGTCATCAGTACTAAATCATGGGAATTTTTTAGAGTTGGAAATAAATAGAGAGGCATATTGTCTTGCTTTGCTTGCGATTTCTCAAGTTTGACTTCTGTCAAGTAAGTGAACTACAGGAACAAAGTTTCCTGGCAATGCAGTTATAGTTGTCATTATTCGTGAGACGCCATAATAAGAACACATCAAATATTCTATTAAGTTTTTAAATGTTACATGTTATAAAACAGCATTTCCTATATCAGCAAACATTTTTAACCATTACATTTGTAATTAGACAACGAATTTGTCAATATTACAGCTAAAATTTATCTTACTAAAAACGACAACAGCAGAAGCACTTTACATTTGTACTAGTTGCTATTTTCTTGAAAGTATAACATTAATGTAATACATTTTAAATTTGCAGGGTTTTTCAGATTTTGGAAACATTTTAAAGTTAAATTTCCACTGGTTGTTCAGAATAAAAAAAGTACATGTCTTGTTCTGCCAAAGTCGGTAGTTGTGAATCTGAACTTTTTAAATCTTTTTTTTTTTAAGATTTTATTTATTTATTTGACAGAGAAAGATCACAAGTAGGCAGAGAGGCAGGCAGAGAGAGAGAGAAAGGAGCAGGCTCCCTGCTGAGCAAAGAGCCCCATGTGGAACTCGATTCCAGGACCCTGAGATCATGACCTAAGCCAAAGGCAGTGGCTTAACCCACTGAGCCACCCAGGTGCTCCAAATCTCAACTTTTTAAACACAGGGTATTAAGGAGGGCACGAGTGGTGAGGAGCACGGGATGTTATGTGTAACTAACAAATTGTTGACACCCTACATCAAAAACTTATGATGTAGTGGATGCTAGCTAACTGAACATAATTTAGAAAAAAAGACATTCTGAGGGGGAAATTAAAAATAAATTAAAAAATAAAATAATAAATAAATACAGCTGTACTTTTGGTACCTTGCAGTGAAGGTCGCTAGACTTTGAGCAGCTAGCTCAATCAGGCAAAATTTTTTGGTAAAGCAAAGACTGTATGATTCCATGATAGTTGCCTCTGAAGTTGAGGAAGAATACCCTACAGAGTATTTTCGTTAAAATTATGTAGAACCCAGCAACACTTAAGTTGTTAATTTGTGCATGCTAATTAAGTGCTTAAAAAGTGTATTAATCAGATATCAGTATTCTTCCTAACATGCATGTTTATTAATTAAATGAAAGAAAGCAAAGGAATAAAAATAGTGATATTAGTGGAGTGAAAAATCTACTGAATCAAAAAAAAGCCAAAAGACGAACAAGTGAGCAATCTATTACTCTAGTCATTCAGGACTAAAAGAATGTGTGGGAAAGTGACTTGTTTGAGTGATGGACAGCTGATATTTTTGGCCTCATATTTAAACCTAAACTGAGAGTTTTTTTCTTAAATTTCCAATTTAATTGGAATGTTTAGCACTAATATGATTTTTGAGGTTACATTAAGGGACACAGGGTCTTCTTTCCTAAAAAGTCTTGTACTCCCACAGGAGCATAGGATGTTCTGGGAGCAGAGTAGAATCAGAGGCATTTGGTAATTGTATCTATAGAATATATGGTCTTCTAGAGGATTTCAGTCATCCTCTTGGAGTGATAGGGAGCAATCGCTCACCTTAAAGAAATGACAGCTAAGAAATGTCTTATACTTAACATTGTCTATATAAGGATGTACTTCAAATGGTTGGTGGGCTAAAATAAGTGTAGTAAAAATGTTAAAGGTGAACAGTTTTATTGTCGCTAATGTTCTTTGAAGCACAAACATTCCACAGTTCTATGCTAATCCACCTGCGCTATATAATACAGGTTTCAGACATTGTAGTTATACTTGTCAGTACTCATGTCCTGCCACAGTTTCAAAGCTCAGATAATCCGATATATAACAGTGTTGGGAAAAAAAAAAAAAAAAGATAGCGTACAACTTTTCCTTCCTTTATTCACTGAGGTCATTCCAGAATATACAATTGTTCAGCAACGCGAATGATAAAAACCAGACATGTTGAAAGATCTATTGGTATAGATAAATCTTATCTTGTTTTCCTCCCTAAACTTGGCAGCTACTTTTGAGAGTTCTCAAGTTAATCCGTCAAAGCTAGAGAACAAATCATGGCATATTCAAACATGAAATTTTAATTGATGAGGAATAAGATTGGTTTCCATGTCTTTTTGGAATAAGCCACAACGTATAGAGAGAGGTTTCTGTGGTGATGTTTTGTTTTATTTCAACAGCAGTTTGGAAGAACTGTTTATCTGTTCCAAATTAGAAATCAGATAACCCTCTTTTTTTTTTTTCTTTCTTTTTAATCATGGTAAGATTTAGCATTTCCAAAGATAAGTAAATGAATAAGGAATTAAGTTTGATCCAACAAAATGAAGTAATCTAATGATAGACTTAAGTGAGCCAGTAATATATAGCTAGACGTGAATAAAGGGATTTACTATGGCAGAGAGTGTTATAATGGTTATAGGAGTGCCTATGGAAGTTCCTCTTCAAAAGCTGAAAATGTAAAGAAACAGAAGAGAGACAATATAGCAACTATCAGCAAAACTTAGTTTCTCTCATTCTTGGTATAAAATTGAGGGTTTGGTAATATGTGTGAAAAACAAGAGGAGATTTGCTGGTGGCAGGAAGACATGGCAGTTTGACCAAGTCAGATGTGGTTGGAAATTCTCGGCAGTCTCAACAGTCAGGGCAGGTAGGCAATCTGATATGAAGATTTGTCAGCTAGGCAACCAAGACCTCACAGGTCCAAAAAGGGAATAAAATCTAACTTAAAACAACCTACAATTTAACAGTATCTATAATTTAGTCACAATCTTGGGGTATGTGACATAAAGTATTTTCTTTTTCAAATTAAACTTACCAGTGTAACTTTGTGGTAAGTATGCCTGCTGTATTTCAGAAATTCCCAGGACTGCTTGGAAATGCACATTCTTCAATGATACCTTATGTGGATGACTGAAATTTTCCGTAAACAGGTATGCCACAAAAATGGCTTTGAGATTCAGAGGCTGACGGGGAGAAAAACAGTCATTCTCCCTCTTTTCATGCAGCTTAGTTTTGTTTAGTGTGATATATCCTGGGTGGCTTAAAGAGCAAACATTTATTTCTCATACTGTGGAGGCGAGGAGGTCCGAGATCAAGGTTCTGGAAATTCCATGTCTGGGGAGATGGTTTCCTGGCTCTAAATGCTTCTTGCTGTGTCCTCACATGGTGGAAGGAGCAAGGGAGCTCTCTGGGTTCTCTTTTCTAATGCGCTAATCTCATTCATGAGGACTTCACCCTCATGACCTAATCTAGTCCCAGAGGCCCCGCCTCCCAATATCATCCCACTGGGGATTTGGATTTAACATATAAATCTGGGGGTGTACAACTTACACCTGAAAATTGAGAAGTCATAATTAAACCAACTTTTCAACACTACATATCAACAAAACCATTCTTGAAACCATTAAATTATATATATATATGTATACATAACATTTATTTTCCATAATTTTATTATGTCCCAGCTGTCCTGATCTCTGGAAGGAAGGACAAGAGTTTTAAAGCCACTAACACAAATTTACCACATTCTAAAATCCAAACCTTAACTATTGAATTATGAGGCTTGGAAAGGTCTTTCTTTGTTTTCCAATGCATTTTATATTCACATAAGATTCTCCCCCAAAGGTTAACAAACCTGAGCGTGAACTCTGACAAGCTTTGGTTGAACTCATCCTGAGGATTCAGCGATTTCTTTACAATAATAAGTTGGAACTTGGAAATGTAAGTTATGCGGTTACCTCTGTTAAAATTCCATTTACTGATTGATTTAAAACCTGGAAGACTTTAGGAGAAGATTTTCTCTCTGTGTTTGGACAAACCTTCTCTAGGAAAGATATAATTTAAATCAAATCATTTCAAATCATGATTGAAACCACTAGTCAGTAAGACTCATAATCAGTGCTTATGTGAAAAAAAATGATTATGTGCAGCTCCACACAATTGCAGTGTATTTTTCTCATAGCTCAGACGTAGATGTTTTGTATTAGGAGGAGCACACATTGCAAGGCAGTCTATTGTTTTGCATACATTAGAAAACCATTGAATAGGTTTTATCATGCCTATGACACACTCATTCATCTCTTAGTGCTTATGTAGTACCAACATACCGCCTTAACTGATGATTATATTTTTTACGATTTATTTCCTCTCTCATATTCTGGGGTAATGAAAAGCAAGTACCTTGTATTATCACTACTCTTTTTTATTTTTCTTTTAAGATTTATTTACTTATTTGAGAGAGAGAGTATGAAGAGGGGAAGGGCAGAGGGAGAGAGAGAGGGGAAGGAGACTGCAGTTGAGAAGGGAGCCCAACCAGGGGCTCAGTTTCACCACCCCAAGATCATGACCTGACCTGAAACCAAGAGTTAGAGACTCAACCGACTAAGTCTCTCAGGTACCCCTTGCTATTCTTTTTATGCAGCTATTAGCTATTAGGAAATAAATATTTGTGATTGAGGCTAATCCTTTTATTTTCTCTGTAATAACAAGTACCTAACATTGAAACTATTATCACTGGTAATTCCTTATATTTATTTATGCTTTAAAATTAAAAAAAAAAAGAGATTTTATTTAGTTACCTAAGAGAGAGAGTGAGCATGAGCAAGGGGAGGGACATAAGGAGAGGGAGAAACAGACTCCCTGCTGAGTAAGGAGCCTGATTTGGGGCTTGATCCCTGGACCCTGGGATCCTGACCTGAGCTGAAGGTAGATGCTTAATTGGATAAGTGATCCAGGCACCACTATTTGTGTTTAAAAAATAATAATAATAATTTAAAAATTTTAAAAAAATATTTATGTGTTTGTCAGAGAGAGAGAGCGAGAAAAAGAAAGCAAGCATGCACACACGTGAGTTGGGGAGGGGCAGAGGGAGAAGCAGGCTTCTTGCTGAGCAGGGAACCCAACCCAGGGCTGGATCATGACCTGAACCAAAGGCAGACACTTAACCCACTCAGCCACCCAGGCATCCCCCTATTTGTGCTTTTTGATGAGCAACTATTTCTCTTAAAAATAATGCATACGAGATCAGAATGTAGTGTTTTTGCTCAGTCCTGTGGTTCTCATCACCCAGTTGTTAAAAAATGTCTATTATTGAATAATTTGAATGAATATATTCCCATATCTCCTTTTTTTCATAATTATTTGTCTAAAAAGAAATGGCATAAAAATGTTTGGATGTATTATGGAGAAGCTTTCAGCATTTAGTGGTTCTGGTGTTAGTTAAACTAGACACTAAGCTTCTGTAAAAAAGACCTGAAAACAGGGACTTTTTAAGACAAATGTTTGTTTCTCCTTTAGCTGTCAATTTGGATATGAGTGTTCTGGGGTGACAAGATTTGCTCTGCTCTGTGGTATCATCTGGGACTGGATATTATTAATATTTCCAATTGATAACCTTTCAAAAATATGAAACATGAGACATTCCATTAATTTTTTTAAAAATTTGCTATTGGCTCATATGAATAAATGCTTATAGGTGTTGGCCTCTCTGAAAATGTTTACCTTTGTTTCAAATTTCTTTATCAAGTGTTAAGAGCTGCATTAATTATATGGAGACAATCTTTCCTTAGTCTACAAAGGTGAATAAATTATGAATAGTATGATTACACTTAAGCTGTATATATATATGTGTGTATATATGTATGTGTATGTGTATGTCTATATATATACACACAAACATATCCATATATGAGTTGGTATACAAAAGACATTTTTGAGCAAAATGTTGACAGTGATTATCTCTGAAGATTGAATTTATAGGAGACATTACCTCTGAACATTATTGATTTCTGTGAACTTGAATTTTAAGAACTTTGACTTTTGTAATCAGAAAGGAACATATTTTAAAGAGGATAAAATGTTAAAGTAATAGTTCTTTATGAGGGTGTGTATTTTAACCACTTGTGACAGAGTAAAGAAATTGTACCAAAGTACAAAAATCCCTAAAGTTTTTGACATTAAAATTTTACCTTTGAAAAATCATTTAAAACATATGAAACTAACAGTTAAGCGCTTATCTTTCAGGAGGCTGGTATGCAATTAATATTTCCAAAGATAGTAAGGTAAAACACGTTAACTTTAAACATTTGAATCTCAAAGAGCAATTACCATAAATATGAAACCTATTTTGGAACTTCTATTTGAAAAGCATGAACCATTTAATGAAATGATAGCCAAACATGTGGCAATTTTTTACAAAGCAGATATAAAAATGATCCCCAAATTTAATCTGAAAAGAACTATGCAAAATTTAATTTCATCTAGAAGAGAGTGAGTTTAATCAAGCTTGGCCATTTGTTTATTCAGCATGGCCTTCACAGTAATGTTCCATGAAATTCCAAAATATTGCATAGTTATTTGACCCAACTAATCATAAGAGTCAGCATAAAAGCTTGCCTTTCCTAAAAAGTTTCTTAAAAACTTTTCAAGTAAGTGTCGTATAGAGAGAGAGAAGGGCAGAGAGAGACAGAGACAGAAAGAGAGAATGAGATAGAGATTAAATAAACACCTGACAATAAAGATATTGAACAAAGATTAGTAATGAAGCTAACAGAGCCTAAAAGACTCAATAGTATCTGAGCAGTATTTGCCACTTCACCTAACAGACATATCATGCTTTATGGATTTAGTTCAATCAATGAATATTTGCATTTCAGTTGAATTCTTATATTTTACATTTCAAATATCAACTTATAAAGCTTAAATCTTACTTCTGGAGTTTTACCTATATTAAATATTGAGAGTGGGGGAATGACAATACAAATATGTATATTCATTTCTGAATAATATTGCAAATATTCCACGACTATCTCATTTACAAAACATAAAACTAAAATTCTTTACAACATTTAGTTTAATTGTCATGACAAACCTGTGAGGAAGACTATCTCCACTTTACAGATAAATTTATCCAAATTCTGCTGCCAGACTATAGATGGGATTTGAACCTAGACAGTACTCAGACTCCACAGTCCAATCTCGAAACTACCACATAGTAAAGCTGCTGTAGACTCGAGTTACTTGTAATATACTAGAACATCTTTTCTTAGACATCCTTACAAATTTTAGTAGTGGTGTGTCTGTAATGTAAGTATTTGCCTAGTATAGATCCTAAAGAGTCATCCATGTACAACTTGTAATCACAACTACCTTTTCCTCTTCCAAATTATACAATCTTTTGAAGTTTCTGTTAATCATTTCTTATGTTTCTTCATAGTTTACTACATCCCTGGATAGTAGTCTTTAATCCACCCTTTTTGATGATTTCCTTTTGAGTTTCCATTATTCTGAAAATCCTCTTCAATTCCTTTCTTTTCTTTACTGTTAGTTTGAAGAACCCAGGCTATTTGACTTGTAGAGTTTCCCAAAGTCCAGCTTTTGGTGACTATATGTTTTTCTCTCCTCTGTATTTCCTGACAATGAGAAGATGGATTCAGAATCAAAGTCCCTTTGATTCTGGCAGTCTAGATGGTGTTGTGTTCTTTTTTCAGGGGGCACATCATATCTCGTTGTCTCACTCTTTATGATGTTAACACCTGTTTCTGTTTAATACCTAGATATGTGTATTTAGAGTGAGCTGGAAAAATGGCAATACTTTATCATTGATTTTCAATTATTAGATGGAATAGTTCTAGAAAGAAATATGTTTCTTCTTCCAGTATTTTGTTACCCAGTGGTACAGTGCATCTAGTAAAGACAGTAAAAATATTTTCCCTGTACTTGTGAATTCTCAAAATAATAAATTGTTCATCTCAAAAATGAAAAATGATACTTTTTATTTTATAGTATCATTATAAAGTCATCAATTTTTAAACATAGCTTTGTATTCCTATCTTTATGGTATGCTTATATTTTCTTTGGGTATCCTATTTTGCTACTTATTCTCTTTTTCCTTATAATAGCATTTTATGGCTTTTGAACCATAACCCTTTCCCGTTGCTCATTGTTATGTGAAATTGATTTTTCTGGATGTTTAAAAGGAAGCCAGTTCAGGATAGCTTTTATAACTTAATAGAGCTTTGCTTTCTGTTGTTTTTATGTAGTTTTAAAAAATATTTGACGATTTGATTTCTGAGATTCCCTAGCATTGGTATGCTCCTTCACTTTCTCTCTTTTCTTTCCTTCTATATTATCTGTTTTACTTATTTGTAAAATTTTATTCTCATTAATTTCTTCTCAATGTGGAGCTATGTCCTACAAAGAAATTTTTGCTGGTCTGTTTTAAAAGTTTATGCTAATAGACTATTCCAGTCTCTTTAGACCTAGCTAGAGCCCTTGCACATACTTGTTAATGAATTGCTCAAAATTCCTTTCATTTTCAACTGTTGCTCTAAAATTGGCATATAATCTCTTCCTGTTGGTTCTTGGATACTAATATTAATCCTTATATCCTTGAAAATATTTATTATATGTATTATGTATTATTGCTCTGTGTCTCACATTCACTTTCTTTTTTTTTTTTTTTATATCCTTTTTATTTTTTTTATTTTTTTTTTATAAACATATATTTTTATCCCCAGGGGTACAGGTCTGTGAATCACCAGGTTTACACACTTCACAGCACTCAGCCTCAGCAATCAGACAACAAAAGGAAATTAAAGGCATCCAAATCGGCAAAGAAGAAGTCAAATTATCACTCTTCGCAGATGATATGATACTATATGTGGAAAACCCAAAAGACTCCACTCCAAAACTGCTAGAACTTATACAGGAATTCAGTAAAGTGTCAGGATATAAAATCAATGCACAGAAATCAGTTGCATTTCTCTACACCAACAGCAAGACAGAAGAAAGAGATATTAAGGAGTCAATCCCATTTACAATTGCATCCAAAACCATAAGATACCTAGGAATAAACCTAACCAAAGAGACACAGAATCTATACTCAGAAAACTATAAAGTACTCATGAAAGAAATTGAGGAAGACACAAAGAAATGGAAAAATGTTCCATGCTCCTGGATTGGAAGAATAAATATTGTGAAAATGTCTATGCTACCTAAAGCAATCTACACATTTAATGCAATTCCTATCAAAGTACCATCCATCTTTTTCAAAGAAATGGAACAAATAATGTTAAAATTTATATGGAACCAGAAAAGACCTCGAATAGCCAAAGGGATATTGAAAAAAAAAGCCAACGTTGGTGGCATCACAATTCCGGACTTCAAGCTCTATTACAAAGCTGTCATCATCAAGACAGCATGGTACTGGCACAAAAACAGACACATAGATCAATGGAACAGAATAGAGAGCCCAGAAATAGACCCTCAAATCTATGGTCACATTCACTTTCTAATATATATGGTTTAGTTTATTTTCTTCTTGTAAATAATAGTCTATTCAAGTGTCTTGATTATTTTTCTTTGTAATATGTCACTAGTATCAGCAAATATATTCTATATTTTGAATACACAACCTAAAAAGTATTGCTGGCTATCAGGAGAAGGAGTTTAAACAATCTTTATCACATCAAAACCCTAACTTTCAATTGTAGGCTTGAATAATTATTTGTTGAATAAACATTTGAAATAGATTTACTCTATATATGTTTATATCGTGCTGACAATTCACTTCAATAACATCTATCAATTGAATGACTTATTAAAATTATAGAACACAGAAAAATAAATGACAAAACTGTACAACAGTTTAAAATAAAATATTCCATGAAATACAATTATGACTTAACTAACAAACTAACTCATTTCCTCTACAGTGTATACACTAATGCACTAAGTAATAAACTCAAAATTAATGCTTTCTTTGTTGGCAACATCTGTTTTTTAAAATTTCAGTTGTAGGTATCTGCTTCTACAAAGGATGTAGAAAAAGCAAAAAGAGCATTGCTACCAATCTAATAAGAGAAAAAGGAGAAGCTATAAAGCCTTAACTTTTTATAAACCCATCATAGATAGGATGCAGAGTAAATAAGCAGTCTGAAATCTAAAGAAAGAGAAACTCCAAGAGGGTTTGGGGAATGAGCTTTGACTCATGTTTGGTAGAGTTTAGGAAGAGATTCTGGGTGTCATACAGGTAGGTAAAAATTCAGGTATAATTTTTAGTGAAGTGTTCAAGGATGAGTGGAAGTGGCTGTGAGAGTATAAAAACCTTGGGAAAAACAGGCACGGGGAATTTTAAATAACTTTAAAAATAATCAAATGTCTAAAACAAAAATGGTAATAATATAGGTTTATAGAATATATAAAAGTAAACTGCATGACAGTAATAACATAAGAAAGAGGAATTAGAAGTATACCATTGGAAGTATGCGTCTTCATATTATACTTGGTATGATATAACATCATTTGAAGTGAAACTAATTAAAGATAAATACTGTAAACACAAGAGCAATTGAAAATAAAAATTAAGGATAGTTATAAAAATTGTCACTATTGGAGCTAGCATGATATCATAAAACAAACTAAATTAATCCCAAAGCATGTATATAGGTAGACACAAGGAATAAAGAGGAAAATAAACAGAATAGAAAACAAATATTAGGATTGTAGATTTAAATCTAGTCACATTAAAAAGTTGCATTAAATATAAATGACATAAACATAACAGCTAAAAGATGGAGATTGCCAGATTGGAATGAAGAGGCAAGACTCAGCAGTATACTACTCCCTCCAATACACAAAAGCAACTTTAAATACAAAGCTGTAGATACATATAAAGTAAAATGTTGGAAAAGAGGTATACCTTCAAAGCACTAATTAACAGAAAATTATAGTAGCTATATTATTATTAGTCAAACTAGACTTCAGAAGAAGCAATATTAGCAGGAATTTAAAAAAAGAGATATTATATAGAATAAGAAGGTCACTTTTCCAAGAAGACACAAAATGTATATGTCCCTAACAGTAGAGTTTCAATATTCCTTAAGCAAAAACTGATAGAAGAAATAGACAAATCCACAATTTTAGTTGGAGGTTGGATGTTACAAAGAACTTCCTTTTTTTGTAACAATAGAACAAGAAAACAGAAAATGTAGAAGAAGGTCTATAAAAACAATGCAAGCTATCAAATTGATCTAAAGCAACTTATGAAACAATACAACCATCAACAGAATACAGTTTCCTTTTAAGTACACATTGGACATTCATTCACCAATAGATCAAAACTTATAGTTGAAAGAATTGAAATCATATAGTATGTGCTATGACCACATATAAATTTAACTAGACATCAATAACAGAAAGATAGCCAGAAAACACACAATATTTCAAAATTATGTATGGCACTTATAAATAACCCAAGGGCCAAAGCAAAAGTCAAATTAGAATTTAGAAAACATTTAGAATTATAAGAAGACAAACATTAAAACTTACAGCATAAAGCAATATTTAGTAGACTTTTACAGCATTAAGTGCTTACATGAGAAAAGAAGCCATATCAAGTTAATCTATAATTTTAAGAAATAAGAATAGAAAAGGAAGTGAAGCCCAAATAAAGCATAAATAAGGTAATAATAATGATAAGAACTAAGAGCAGAGATCAATGAAAATGAGTACTGAAGAATAGAGCAAAAAAAAAAATTGATTCTTTAAAATTTTAAAATTAAAAATGTAAAAATTTAAAAATTTGATTCTTTAAAAATATCAAACAATATTTCATTCAGTAATTCATCCAGTTGTATACACACCCAGTGCTCATTACACCACATGCCTTCGTTAATGCCCATCACCCAGTTTCCCCACCCCCATCACTTTCCCCTCCCGCAATGCTCAGTTTGTTTCCTATGTTAAGAATCTCTTGATTTGTCTCACTCTCTGATTTTGTCTTGTTTGATTTTCCCCTCCCTTCCTCTATGCTCCTCTTTTTTGTTTCTTAAGTTCCACATAGAATGATATCATAATTGTCTTTCTCTTATGGACTTATTTCGCTTAGCATAATGCCTTCTAGTTTTATCCACGTCATTGCAAATGGCAAGATTTCATTTTTTTTTTTTGATGGCTGTGTTACATTCTACTCTGTGTGTGTGTCTGTGTGTGTGTGTATTATATATATATAATACACACACATATATATGACCTCTTCTTTATCCATTCACCTGTAGATAGATGTCTGTGTGCTTTCCATACTTTGGCTATTGTGAACATTGCTGCTATAAACTATAAACACTGGGATGCAGGTGGCCCTTCAGATCACTACATTTGTCCCTTTGGGGTTAACATCTAGTAGTACAATTGCTCTATTTTTAATTCTTTGAGAAATCTCCAGACTGTTTTCCAGAGAGGCTATACCAGCTTACATCCCCACCAACAGTGTAAAAGGGTTCCTCTTTTTCCACATCCTTGCCAATATCTGTGGTTTCCTGAGTTGTTCACTTTAGTCATTCTGACTGATGCAAGGGGGTATCTCATTGTGGTTTTGATTTGTATTTCTCTGATGATACATGATGTTGAGCATTTTTTTCATCTGTCTGTTGGCCATTTGTATGTCTTCTTTGGAGAAATATCAGTTCATGTCTTCTGCCTGTTTCTTGACTGGGTTTTTTAATTTTTTGGGTGTTGAATTTGATAAGTTCTTTATAGATTTTAGATACTTACCCTTTATCTGATATGTCATTTGCATATATCTTTGCTGTGCAAAAACGTTATTTTGATGAAGTCCCTATAGGTCATTTTGGCCTTTGTTTTACTTGCCTTTGGAGATGTGTCCAGTCAGAAGTTGCTGCAGCTGGGGTCAAAGAGGGTGCTGCCTGAGTTCTTTTATATTTTGATGGATTCCTCTCTCACATGTAAGTCTTTCATCCATTTTGAGTCTACTTTTATGTACGATGTGCGAAAATGGTCCAGTTTCATTCTTCCGCATGTGGCTGTCAAATTTTCCCAGCACCATTTGTTGAAGATATTATCTTTTTTCCATTGGATATTCTTTCCTGCTTTGTTGAAGAGTAGTTAACCATAAAGTTGAGGGTTCATTTCTGGATTCTGGATTCTTTTCAATTGATCTGTGTCTGTTTTTGGGTCAGTACCATACTGTTTTTCTGATTAGAGCTGTGTAATATAGTTTGAAGTCTGGGATTATGATGCCACTGACTTGGTTTTCTTTTCCAACTTTCTTTTGGGTTTTCAGGGTCTTTTCTGGTTCCATAGAAGTTTTATGATTATTTGTTCCAGTCTGTGAAAATGTTGTTGGTATTTTGATAGGGATTTCATTGAATGTTTAGATTGTTCTAAGAAGCATAGGTATTTTGACAATATTTGTTCTTCCAATCCATGAGCATAGAACCCTTTTCCATTTCTTTGTGTCTTCCTCAATTTTTTTCATGAATGTGTTATAGTTTTCAGGGTACAGGTCCTTTACCTCTTTGTTTAGGTTTATTCCTAGGTATCTTAAGGTTTTGGGTGCAATTGTAAATGGGATCGAGTCCTTAATTTCTCTTTCTTCTGTCTCATGGTTACTGTATAGAAATGCAACTTATTTCTGTGCATTGATTTTTATATTCTGCCAATTTGCTGAATTCCTGTATGAGTTCTAGCAATTTGGGGATAGACTCTTCCGGGTTTTCCACATAAAGTATCATGCCATCTGTGAAGACTGAATGTTTGACTTCTTTGCCTATTTAGTTGCCTTTCATTTATTTTTGTTGTCTGATTGCTGAAGTTAGGACTTCTAGTACTATGTTGAAAAAAGGTGATGAGAGTGGACATCCCTGCCATGTTCCTGATCTTAAGGAAAAGGTGTCAGTTTTTCTCCTTTGAGATTGATATTTGCTGTTGGCTTTTTGTATATGGCATATATGGTATTGAGAAATGTTCCTTCTATCCCTACACTGTAAAGAGTTTAAATCATGAGAGGATGCTGTTCTTTATCAAAATTTTTTTTTATGCATCTATTGAGAGGATCATATGGTTCTTGTCCTTTCTTTTATTGATGTCGTGTATCACATTGATTTGTGGATGCTGAACTACCCTGGCAGCCTGGAAATAAATACCACATGGTCATGGTGAATAATCCTTTCAACGTATTGTTGGATCCTATTGGCTAGGATCTTGGCGAGAATTTTTGCCTCTGTGTTCATCAGGGATATTGGTCTTTAATTCTCCTTTTTGGTAGAGTCTTTGTCTGGTTTGCGGATTAAGGCAATCCTGGTCTCATAGAGTTTGGAGTTTTCTTTCCATTTCTATTTCTTTGAAACATCTTCAGAAGTAGGTATTAATTATTCTTTAAATGTTTGTAGGAGGAACATTCTTCCCATCTCCCTGGAAAGAAATCTTTCCCTGGGCTTTTGTTTGTTGGAAGATTTTTGATTACTGCTTCAATTTTTTACCAGTTATGGATCTGTTCAGGTTTTCTGTTTCTCCCTGTTTCAATTTTGGTAGTTTATATGTTTCGAGGAATGCATCTATTTCTTCCAGATGGCCTAATTTGTTAGCATATATTTGCACCTAATATGTTCTTATAAATATTTGTATAACTTCAGTGTTGGTTGTGATAGCTCCTTTTTTTCATTCATGATTTTATTAATGTGTGTTCTTTCTCTTTTCTTCTTGGTAAGTCTGACTTGGGGTTTATTAATTCTTTCAAAGGACTAGCCACTAGTTTCATTGATCTGTTCTACTGTTCTTTTGGTTTCTGTTTCATTGATTTTTGTTTTAATCTCTATTAATTCTTTTCTCCTGCTGTTTTTAGGCTTTATTTGCTATTCTTCTTCCAGCTCATTTAGATGTAAGATTAAGTTATGTATTGAGACTTTTCTTGTTTCTTGAGAAAGGCTTGTAATGCTATGTACTTCCCTCTTAATACCATCTTTCCTGCATCCCAAAGGTTTTGAAAGGTTGCGTTTTCATTTTCATTTTTTCCATGAATTTTTTAAATTCTTTAATTTCCTGGTTGACCCATTTATTCTTTAATAGAATGCTCTTTAATCTCCATGCATTTGTTTTCCTTCCAAATTTACTCTTCTGATTCAGTTCAAGTTTTAAAGCACTGTAGTCTGAAAATATGCAGGAAATAATTCCAATTTTTTGGTACCAGTTGAGACCTGATTTTTAACCCAGTATGTGATCTATTCTGAAGAGTGTTCCATGTACACTCGAAAAGATTGTATATTCTGCTGCTTTAGGAAGGAATGCTCTGAATGTATCTATGAAGTCCATCTGATCCATTGTGTCATTCAAAGCCCTTGTTTCCTTGTTGGATCTTCTGCTTAGATCATCTGTCCATTGCAGTAAGTAGTGTTTTAAAGTCCCCTACTATTATTGTATCATTTTTCAATGTATTTCTTCAATTTTGTTATTAATTGCTTTATATACTTGAATGCGCCCATGTTAAGGGCATAAATATTTACGAATATTAGATCTCATTGATTAGACCCTTTAATTATGATACAATGACCTTCTTCATCTCTCATTACAATCTTTGGTTTAAAATCTATTCTGTCTGATATAAGGATTGCTACTCCAGCTTTCTTTTGATGTCCATAAGAATGATAGATTGCTCTCTACCCCCTTCACTTTCAATCTGGAGGTGTTTTGGTGTCTCAAAAGAGTCTCTTGTAGATAGCATATTGATGGTCTTGCTTTTTTATGCAATCTGATACCCTGTGTCTTTTGATTGGAGCATGTAGCCCAGTTACATTCAGAATACCTATTGAAAGATATGAATTTTTATTACCTGTAAAGTTACTGTTTCCTTATATTGTCTCTGTTCTTTCTGGCCCATGTTACTTTTGGAATCTCTCTTCACTTAAAGGACCTCCTTTAATATTTCTTGCAGGGTTGGTTTAGTGATCAAAAATTCTATCAGTTTCTGTTTGTCCTGGAAGCTCTCTATCTTTTCTATTCTGAATGACAACCATGCTGGATAAAGTATTCTTTGTTGCATATTTTTCTCATTGGATTGTTAGGTCTCTGTGGATAGATCTGCTGCCAACCTTATGTTTCTACCCTTGTAGGTTAAGGACCTCTTGTCCTGAGCTCCTTTCAGAATTTTCTCTTTGTCTCTGAAGTCTGAAGCTTCACAATTTTATGTTAAGGTGTTGACTGATTTTTTTGATTTTGAGAGGGGTTCTCTGATTTGAGAGAGTGCCTCCCAGATTTGAATATCTGTTTTCTTCTCCAGATTGGGAAGTTCTCAGGTATAATTTACTCAAATATACCTTCTGCCTTCTCTTTCTCTTTCTTCTTCCTCTGGGGCCTCAATTATTCTAATACTGTTTCACTTTATAGTAACATTGATATCTCAAATCCTCCCCTTTTGATCCAGTAGTTGTTTATCTCTCTTATTTTTCATTTTCTTTGTTCTCCATGATTTTATCTTCAATAGCACTTATTCTCTCTTCTGTCTCATTTATACCAGGAGTTAGAGCCTCAATTTTTTATTGCATCTGAGTAATATCCTTTTTTATTTTGACCTGATTAGATTTTAGTTATTTTATTTCTCCAGAACGTGATTCTCTAGTGTCTTCTATGCTTTTTTTCAAGCCAGCGAGTACCTTATAATCTTTTTCTGAATCCTAGCTTCAATATCTTACTTATATCCATATTTATTAAGTCTCTGACAGTGAGCATGGCCACTTTTCTTTTCTCCTGGGGTATTTTTCCATGTTGTCATTTCATCCAGAAAAGAATAGATGAATAAGAGAACAAAATACAAAAATAGCAACCATGACCCCAGCAAAATATACATGAAAAAAAATCAGAAAAGGTCAGAATCCAAAAAGAAAAAAAAAAGGAAAAAAGAAGAGAATATAATTAAATAGGTGGACAGAACAGAATAATACACTAAGTCCTGTGTGTATTTTGGTTTGTTTGTTAGAAGAAACTAGATACCAAAACTGTAAAGAAAGAAAGCCTTACATAAATACAAAAATAAAATTGAGTGCAATGAAAGAAAGCCAAAAATGAATACTCTCTCTCTCTCTCTCTCTCTCTCTATATATATATATATATAGTAAATATTAAAATAAAAATTGAAAAAAAACTTTAAAAAGAGTTGATAAAATACCAAACTTGTTGAAAAGGAAAAAAAGAAAAAAAAAGAAATTTTAAATTGAAAGATTGAGGAATCATGAGGAAAAAACTTCAAATTCTATATACTATTTTCCTCTAATGCCAGAATTTTGCAGTTTTGTGAGATGAGTAAACTTGGTATTAGCTGGATGTTCCTGCTGGTCTTCTGGGAGAGGAGCCTTTTGTGCTGGTTTTCAGATGACTTTGCTCTGGGCAGAACTGCACAGCCTCTTTCCAGGGGATTGTGCTCACTGTAAGCAGATCTGATTGCTCTATGTGGCTTTTGTCCCTGAAGTGTCTCCATACCACTTTAGAGGATGAAAATGGCTGTGCCCTGATCTCCAGCATTGGAGCTAAAAATTCGCACCCCTACTCTCTAATGAACCCTCACAGAAAAGCAATCGTTTTTGTCTCCCTGGTTTCTGTCTACACTCTGTATTCACCCAGCAGGTGACTAAGCATTTCTATCTCAGGTATGTGACCACATTTAGAGTCTCCAAATTCTGCAGACTCCTATGGCATGCACTCCTGCCACTCTTCATTACTTTCCGGAGCTGGCTGATGGAGGCTCCCTCCCCCTGTGGTTTATCTTCTGATATTTTGCCTCAGATTCACTTCTCTGTATTTCCTACATTGCAAAAAGTGGTCACCTTTCTATCTGTAGAACTACAGCAATTCTAAGTCAATCTCCAGTTGACTTCACAGGTGTTCAGAATGATTTGATAGCTATCTCGCTGAATTTCAGGGACCAGACAAAGCTAGGGTCCCCTACTCCTCTGCTATCTTCCTAAAACAAACAAAAAAACAAATAAACCCAAAACAAAATAACAAAAACTAAGCCAAACTTACAAAGAAACAGAGATATATATTTCCAACATACAGAATAAAAGACTATACATCATCATTAACCCTTAAAATCTTAAAAGATAAATTTAGCAATATTTTAAACAATTCCATGTCAGAAAATTTGACATCTTAGACATAATTGATAAATTCATTGAAAAAAGTTATCAAAATTCATCTAGGACAGATAATCTATATCTATTAAATAATTGAATTTGTTGTTAAAAGTCTTACTCAAAAAAGATCACAAAAACTAAAAAACCTACAATCAAAACCCAACAAAATCAGGCCAGATAACATCAATGATGTTCTTGCAAATATTTAAGGAAAAAATTAAATTGATTTTATATAAAGTGTTCCAGAAAACATCATAAGTTGAAGCACTTCCCAACTTATTTTATCTGGTCATTATTGCTTTGATATCAAAATCATACAAAGGCATAACAAGAAAAATCTACAGTAAAATATTCCTTATGAACACAGATGCAAATTATCTCAACAAGATATTAGGAATTCTAAAGCAGCAATAAACGAAAAGGATAATACATCAGCTTAAGTGGTGATTTTAGGAATACAAGCTTGATTTTAGCATTCAGAAGCCAAAGAGATAGAAACATAATTAACAAATATAATTCACCATTTCAACAAACAGAATGAGAAAAAAAAATAGAGGATCTACTTAATAGATATAAACAAAAATTGGCAAAATTCAATATCCATTCATTATAAAAATTCTTGTTAAACTAAGAAGAGAGGACAGTTTCTCTAACCTGATAAAAAGCATCTTCTAAAACAAAACAGTAAAAAAAAAAAAAAAAACAGTAAAAACAAAAGACTACAGCTAATCTCATATGCCACTAGGGTAAGGTGAGAAGAAAAAAGATTTACACTGGTCTCATGTTCCTTATTCAACATCATGGTAGGGATCCTATGTTTTACCATATATTATGAAAAGGAAAGAAAAAGGCACAGACTGGAAAAAGAGAAATAACACTGTCTGCTCACTGATATCATAATTGTCTACAAAGAAAATCCCCAAATTTCTATTAGAAATTCAATTAAAAAATTAATTTTGGATTTTTTAGAATGAGGAATTAGAAATTAAATTTTTAAAAAGGTACTATTAGAAATAGCACACAAAAAAGAGGTAGATACTAAAATATAATCTAAAGACATATGTGTCCAATTTATAGGCTGAAAACTAGAAAACTTGGATGAAAGGAATTAAGAAAGATCTAAATAAATGGAGAAATAATGCCATATTTATGGATTGAATGATTCAATATTATTTAATATGTCAATTATCCTGATATTGATCCTAGCAAGATACAAGTATACATATACATGTGTATGTGTATGTATGTGTATATATGTGTGTATGTATGTACTTATGTACATGCATATTTATAATTTGTTGAGTTGACAACTGATTCTAAAATTTTCTGGAAAAGAAAATGAAGTAGAATATTCACAAATTTTTAAAAAAGATTCTCAATACCTGTTTTCAGGAATTACTATAAACCTGCAATAGTGAAGTCAGTGTAGTTAAACACATTAGATATATTCTATAGTGTAACTTGTTGATAAAATTGCTTACCAGATATACCAACTAAAATAGATTTCAACCAACAGTTAAGGGTTATACTAACTTGTCTTTTTTCTCTTTTCTTTCAGTCTTTCCTTGCTTCTTTCTTTCCTTCCATCCTCTTCCCTTCCTCTTTCCATTCCTCCTTCCTTTTCTCTCTTGACTTGTTTTTAAATTTTAAGTTTAAACAAAGTGGAGTTTTCACATTATTCCAGTATATAGTTTGGAATTAGACAACATGGTAGTGATGTCTGATTTCTTAGTTCTGGCTATGTTCTTTGAAAATTACTTAAACCTTTCAAACTTCTTTTTTTTTTTTTCTTTCAGTTCTGAACTGTAGGTATCAACATATGTCTTATGAGTTTTGTGTATGCATATGGAGAAAGAATTAGAATTTTTTTCTTTTTATTAGAATTTAAATTATTTTGATTATTATAAAATATGTTTATACACTTCAGTTTATGAAAAAAAGCTAATGAAACAAAATACATGCAAATAAGGCTGAGGCTACTTGCATAGTAAATAAAAAAAATACTTGAATCTCCATTCATAGTCAGAAATAACTTCCTCTATCCTGCCAATATTTTTTTTTCCCTAATCAGTAGAGGTTTTCAATGAAGCTGTAATTCCTTACCATAGCAGAGTGTACTCCTGAGTGTAGAGACATTTTGCGTTGGCTGGGCTCTAACTGAGACTTCACCATTATACCTCTTCTCTTTTTCTCTAATAAGTAACCAGAAGAAAATAATGTGACTGCTGCATATTTACATATTTCGTGTTGTTCCTCAAATATTCCTTGGTTAGGGGTTCTAAAATTATTCATTGGTTGCATTCTTTTTTGTTGTTGTTGTTTTTGTTTTCCATTTTATTTTTTTATTAATTTTTTATTTTTTATAAACATATATTTTTATCCCCAGGGGTACAGGTCTGTGAATCACCAGGTTTACACACTTCACAGCACTCACCAAAGCACATACCCTCCCTAATGTCCATAATCCCACCCCCTTTTCCCAAACCCCCTCCCCCCAGCAACCCTCAGTTTGTTTTGTGAGATTAAGAGTCACTTATGGTTTGTCTCCCACCCAATCCCATCTTGTTTCATTTATTCTTCTCCTACCCACTTAAGCCCCCATGTTGCATCACCACTTCCTCATATCAGGGAGATCATATGATAGTTGTCTTTCTCTGCTTGACTTATTTCGCTAAGCATGATACGCTCTAGTTTCATCCATGTTGTCGCAAATGGTAAGATTTCATTTCTTTTGATGGCTGCATAGTATTCCATTGTGTATATATACCACGTCTTCTTGATCCATTCATCTGTTGATGGACATCTAGGTTCTTTCCATAGTTTGGCTATTGTGGACATTGCTGCTATAAACATTCGGGTGCACGTGCCCCTTTGGATCAATACGTTTGTATCTTTAGGGTAAATACCCAGTAGTGCAATTGCTGGGTCATAGGGAAGTTCTATTTTCAACATTTTGAGGAACCTCCATGCTGTTTTCCAGAGTGGCTGCACCAGCTTGCATTCCCACCAACAGTGTAGGAGGGTTCCCCTTTCTCCGCATCCTCGCCAGCATCTGTCATTTCCTGACTTGTTGATTTTAGCCATTCTGACTGGTGTGAGGTGATATCTCATTGTGGTTTTGATTTGTATTTCCCTGATGCCGAGGGATATGGAGCACTTTTTCATGAGTCTGTTGGCCATCTGGATGTCTTCTTTGCAGAAATGTCTGCTCATGTCCTCTGCCCATTTCTTGATTGGATTATTTGTTCTTTGGGTGTTGAATTTGCTAAGTTCTTTATAGATTCTGGACACTAGTCCTTTATCTGATATGTCGTTTGCAAATATCTTCTCCCATTCTGTCAGTTGTCTTTTGATTATGTTAACTGTTTCCTTTGCTGTGCAAAAGCTTTTGATCTTGATGAAATCCCAATAGTTCATTTTTTCCCTTGCTTCCCTTGCCTTTTTGTTCCATTTCTTTGAAAAAGATGGATGGTACTTTGATAGGAATTGAATTAAATGTGTAGATTGCTTTAGGTAGCATAGACATTTTCACAATATTTATTCTTCCAATTCAGGAGCATGGAACATTTTTCCATTTCTTTGTGTCTTCCTCAATTTCTTTCATGAGTACTTTATAGTTTTCTGAGTATAGATTCTGTGTCTCTTTGGTTAGGTTTATTTCTAGGTATCTTATGGTTTTGGATGCAATTGTGAATGGGATTGACTCCTTAATTTCTCTTTCTCGGTCTTGATGTTGGTGTAGAGAAATGCAACTGATTTCTGTGCATTGATTTTATATCCTGACACTTTACTAAATTCCTGTATAAGTTCTAGCAGTTTTGGAGTGGAGTCTTTTGGGTTTTCCACATATAGTATCATATCATCTGCGAAGAGTGATAATTTCACTTCTTCTTTGCCAATTTGGATGCCTTTAATTTCCTTTTGTTGTCTGATTGCTGAGGCTAGGACCTCTAGTACTATGTTGAATAGCAGTGGTGATAATGGACATCCCTGCCGTGTTCCTGACCTTAGCGGAAAAGCTTTCAGTTTTTCTCCATTGGGAATGATATTTGTGGTGGGTTTTTCATAGATGGCTTTGATGATATTGAGGTATGTGCCCTCTATCCCTACACTTTGAAGAGTTTTGATCAGGAAGGGATGCTGTACTTTGTCAATGCTTTTTCAGCATCTATTGAGAGTACATATGGTTCTTGTTCTTTCTTTTATTGATGTGTTGTATCACATTGACTGATTTGCGGATGTTGAACCAACCTTGCAGCCCTGGAATAAATCCCACTTGGTCGTGGAGAATAATACTTTTAATGTACTGTTGAACCTATTGGCTAGTATTTTGTTGAGTATTTTCGCATCTGTGTTCATCAAGGATATTGGTCTATAGCTCTCTTTTTTGGTGGGATCCTTGTCTGGTTTTGGGATCAAGGTGATGCTGGCCTCATAAAATGAGCTTGGAAGTTTTCCTTCCATTTCTATTTTTTGGAACAGTTTCAGGAGAATAGGAATTAGTTCTTCTTTAAATGTTTGGTAGAATTCCCCCGGGAAGCCGTCTGGCCCTGGGCTTTTGTTCGTTTGGAGATTTTTAATGAGTGTTCCAATCTCCTTACTGGTTATGGGTCTGTTCAGGCTTTCTATTTCTTCCTGGTTCAGTTGTGGTAGTTTATATGTTTCTAGGAATGCATCCATTTCTTCAAGATTGTCAAATATTGCCGTAGAGTTGCTCATAGTATATTCTTAAAATAGTTTGTATTTCTTTGGTGTTAGTTGTGATCTCTCCTCTTTCATTCATGATTTTATTTATTTGAGTCCTTTCTCTTTTCTTTTTGATAAGTCGGGCCAGGGGTTTATCAATTTTATTAATTCTTTCAAAGAACCAGCTCCTAGTTTCGTTGATTTGTTCTATTGTTTTTTTGGTTTCTATTTCATTGATTTCTGCTCTGATCTTTATGATTTCTCTTCTCCTGCTGGGCTTAGGGTTTCTTTCTTATTCTTTCTCCAGCTCCTTTAGGTGTAGGGTTAGGTTGTGTACCTGAGACCTTTCTTGTTTCTTGAGAAAGGCTTGTACCGCTATATATTTTCCTCTCAGGACTGCCTTTGTTGTGTACCACAGATTTTGAACCGTTGTATTTTCATTATCATTTGTTTCCATGGTTTTTTTTCAATTCTTCTTTAATTTCCCGGTTGACCAATTCATTCTTTAGAAGGATGCTGTTTAGTCTCCATGTATTTGGGTTCTTTCCGAACTTCCTTTTGTGGTTGAGTTCTAGCTTTAGAGCATTGTGGTCTGAAAATATGCAGGGAATGATCCCAATCTTTTGATACCGGTTGAGTCCTGATTTAGGACCGAGGATGTGATCTATTCTGGAGAATGTTCCATGTGCACTAGAGAAGAATGTGTATTCTGTTGCTTTGGGATGAAATGTTCTGAATATATCTATGATGTCCATCTGGTCCAGTGTGTCGTTTAAGGCCTTTATTTCCTTGTTGATCTTTTGCTTGAATGATCTGTCCATTTCAGTGAGGGGAGTGTTAAAGTCCCCTACTATTATTGTATTATTGTTGATGTGTTTCTTTGATTTTGTTATTAATTGGTTTATATAGTTGGCTGCTCCCACGTTGGGGGCATAGATATTTAAAATTGTTAAATCTTCTTGTTGGACAGACCCTTTGAGTATGATATAGTGTCCTTCCCCATCTCTTATTATAGTCTTTGCTTAAAATCTAATTGATCTGATATAAGGATTGCCACTCCTGCTTTCTTCCGATGTCCATTAGCATGGTAAATTCTTTTCTGCCCCCTCACTTTAAATCTGGAGGTGTTTTCGGGCTTAAAATGAGTTTCTTGGAGGCAACATATAGATGGGTTTTGTTTTTTTTATCCATTCTGATACCCTGTGTCTTTTGACAGGGGCATTTAGCCCATTAACATTCAGGGAAACTATTGAGAGATATGAATTTAGTGCCATTGTATTGCCTGTAAGGTGACTATTACTGTATATGGTCTCTGTTCCTTTCTGATCTACCACTTGTAGGCTCTCTCTTTGCTTAGAGGACCCCTTTCAAGATTTCTTGTCGAGCTGGTTTGGTGTTTGCAAATTCTTTCAGTTGTTGTTTGTCCTGGAAGCTTTTAATATCTCCTTCTATTTTCAATGATAGCCTAGCTGGATATAGTATTCTTGGCTGCATGTTTTTCTCGTTTAGTGCTCTGAAAATATCATGCCAGCTCTTTCTGGCCTGCCAGGTCTCTGTGGATAAGTCAGCTGCCAATCTAATATTTTTACCATTGTATGTTACAGACTTCTTTTCCCGGGCTGCTTTCAGGATTTTCTCTTTGTCACTGAGACTTGTAAATTTTACTATTAGGTGACGGGGTGTGGGCCTATTCTTATTGATTTTGAGGGGCATTCTCTGAACCTCCTGAATTTTGATGCTCGTTCCCTTTGCCATATTGGGGAAATTCTCCCCAATAATTTTCTCCAGTATACCTTCTGCTCCCCTCTCTCTTTCTTCTTCTTCTGGAATCCCAATTATTCTTATGTTGTTTCGTCTTATGGTGTCACTTATCTCTCGAATTCTCCCCTCGTGGTCCAGTAGCTGTTTGTCCCTCTTTTGCTCAGCTTCTTTATTCTCTGTCATTTGGTCTTATATATCGCTTATTCTTTCTTCTGCCTCATTTATCCTAGCAGTGAGAGCCTCCATTTTTGATTGCACCTCATTAATAGCTTTTTTGATTTCAACTTGGTTAGATTTTAGTTCTTTTATTTCTCCAGAAAGGGCTTTTATATCTCTCTAGAGGGTTTCTCTAATATCTTCCATGCCTTTTTCGAGCCCGGCTAGCACCTTGAGAATTGTCATTCTGAACTCTAGATCTGACATATTACCAATGTCTGTATTGATTAGGTCCCTAGCCTTCGGTACTGCCTCTTGTTCTTTTTTTTGTGTTGAATTTTTCCGTCTTGTCATTTTGTCCAGATAAGAGTATATGAAGGGGCAAGTAAAATACTAAAAGGGTGGCAACAACCCCAGGAAAATATTCTTTAACCAAATTATAAGAGATCCAAAATTGTGTGGGGGAGAAAGGGGATAAAAAGAGGTTCAAAAAGGAAGAAAGAAAAAAAAAAAGAAAAAGAAAAAAAAAGAAAAGAATTAAAAAAAAAGAAAACAGCTAAGAAAAATGTAAAAAAGAAAAAATATATATATATTAGATAAACTAGTAAAAAATCGTTAAAAAGAAAAAGGTAACAGTAAAAAAAAATTTTACCCGAAGGCGAGAAAAAAAAACAAAAAATGAAAAAGAAAAAAATTAAATTAACTGCAAGACTAAAAAAAATCACAGGGAAAAAGCCATGAGTTCTGTGCTTGGCTTTCTCCTCCTCTGGAATTCTGCTGCTCTCCTTGGTATTGAAACCGTACTCCTTGGTAGGTGAACTTGGTCTTGGCTGGATTTCTTGTTAATCTTCTGGGGGAGGGGCCTGGTGTAGTGATTCTCAAGTGTCTTTGCCCCAGGAGAAATTACACCGCCCTTACTGGGGCCGGGGTGAGTAATCCGCTCGGGTTTGCTTTCAGGAGCTTTTGTTCCCTGAGCGCTTTCCGTAGAGTTCCGGAGGACGGGAATACAAATGTCGGCCTCCTGGTCTCCGGCCCGGAGGAGCCGAGAGCCCAGGGCCACACTCCTCAGTGCGCCCTCAGAGAACAGCGCCCAGTTACTCCCATCTGCCTGACCTCCGGCCTCGCTCCGAGCTCACTGAGCCTGCGACTGGTTCAAGGTCACCCCAAGCTGCGAGCTTACTGTCAGCTCTGTCTCTGTAGCCGGCTTTCCCGTTCCAATACCCGCAAGCTCTGCGACACTCAGACACCCCCGATCCTTCTGTGACCCTGCGGGACCTGAGGCCACGCTGACCCCATGTGGGCTTCGCCCTGGTTTAGCCTCTGGAGCGATGTCCCTCAGTGGAACAGACTTTTAAAAGTCCTGATTTTGTGCTCTGTTGCTCTGCCGCTTGCAGGGAGCCGGCCCCTCTCCCCGGGGTCTATCTTCCTGTCGCTTTGGATTCACTTCTCCGCCGGTCCTACCTTTCAGAAAGTGGTTGTTTTTCTGTTTCCAGAATTGCTGTTCTTCTTCTCTTCGATCTGCCGATGGATTTTCAGGTGTTTGCAATCTTTAGATAAGCTATCTAGCTGATCTCCGGCTAGCTGAAGTAGTCTCAGCCTGCTACTTCTCTGCCATCTTGACTCCTCCCATTGGTTGCATTCTTGTGAGCCATACTTTTTTCTCATACAATTTCTGTAGTCTTACAGTAGTATATCAGTTTAGTATGATTACTATGATATTTTAGTCTGATATTAAAGTCCACATATCACCCGTTAACACTGATTCCTCACTCATTCCCCACATCATCCAGCCTATTTCAGTAATACTTTCTTTCACTTTTTAAAGCATATTTTATATCACATTTCATTTTATTTCCTTCTTCAGTAATCTGTTGAATTATTAATCTGATTTGGACATTATGGTATGGGTGGTATAGCTTTGTTTCTCTTCTAACTTAATAGAATGCTCTCATTGATTTCATACTATTACTACTCATAGATTTCATACTACTAGTTTGAAATCTACCCTTTTTATGTTCTCAGTAGTTTTTTTTTTTTTTTTTTTTTTTTTTTTTTTGAGAGAGAGACAGACAGGAAGACAGAGGGAGACATAGGGAGAAGGAGGCAAAGAATCTTTAACAGGCTTCACACCCCATGGAGCCTGATATGGGATCCAGTCCCACAACCCTGAGACCATGACCTGAGGCGAAATCAAGAGTTGGATGCGTGACCAACTGAGCCACCCAGGCCCCAGTTCTCAGTAATTTTAAAAATTTTCCATTTGAAAATGCTTATTTGTAAATATTTTGAAGTTGTCAAATGTTGCCATTTGCCTCTTTTTGCTTTTTTCTTTGATATTTCAGTTATTTATTAGACTTATTACAGATCTCTCATTTAATGATAAATACACAGATAAATATGTTTTATTATACATTTTACAGATCTTTCTCTTTTTTAATTAACATATAATGTATTATTTGTTTCAGGGGTACAGGTCTGTGATTCATCAGTCTTACACAATTCATAGCACTCTGTAGACACTCTGATGGATTAAATTAGCTTTCCTAGTTTTTTTTTGTTTATGTTTTTTTACTTTTCCAAAGTTTTAAATGTTTAACATATAATTGGTGTTCAGTGAATCTTAAAAGAGTCACTGATAAATTGATATAAGTTTTTAGTCACTAAAAAAATCAATGACTACATTTTAGAAAACATTTCTGTGGAACATCTATTCATCCATCATGCTTATTTTGCTTATTTTTCTCTTGGTAGTGCAAATTGTAAATGTTTTTCTCCTATTAGCATACATACCTGCACAGTATTCCTCACGAGTTTTCTTTGCTACAGCCTTTTCCCCAAATCTGTCATTACACCTGCGTTGTGCATTTTAATGCATAATGGGAAACATGCAAGCATTGTGAATAGTGGCATAACGTATTCTGCAGGGTGATAAGTTACATTTCATGTAATGTCAGTTCCTCTCTCTGAATTTACTCTGTTCTCAGTAGATGTGTTTCAAATTAATAGAGCATTAGTCCCTAATCAAGGAAGTATTTAGGAATACATTTTTAATTAAAATGAACTATGGGGAGGAATAGAATTTTTGTGTTAATTTGACATAATACATTACTCATGTATCTTTGTGCATTATTAAAGATTAGTGTTGCTGGTGTGGCTATAAACCTAATATAAAAATTAAGGCAAATGGAAGGAAGCAGATTTAATAGAACATGTTTTTTAAAAAAAAGCTCAAAATCACAGAGGCTGTGATGTAAACCAAAATCACAGCATATATACTTGAAAGGATCTAAAGCAATTACATAATCAAGCCATCGACTTGCTTACAAGTAAAGAATAGTACAAGGCAGATATAGTGCCTGTTTTTAATTAAAGACTATGTGATCTCCCTTTGTAGCAACATCATCTTTGCCATCAGGAAGTTCTTTTACAAGACAGCTTTGATGAACAATAATGTCAGTCTTTTTGTTTGTTTGTTAAAATACATTCATTTATAGAACTCCAAAAAATATACTTTGCATTTTAAGCATGGAATATAAAAGCACCCCCTCCAAGTTCTAGCCTCAAGGATTTCACGGTTAACTTTTAGACATTAGCAGAAATTCAGAATATGTGAAAAACAAACAAAAGTATCTGCCAGATACTCTGAAAAGATACCATCTTATATTCTTGCAAGATATGTGAATTAATAGTAAAGATATTACACATTTCTGTAATTAAGTCTGTAGTCTTTTTATCTTAATATTATAGAAAAAAATCATTGCTCAATGTGAAGATATTATTGGAATTAAGATTGTTCCCTTGATGCTGATTTTTTTAGAAGACAAAGCTATATGAAATTTGCAATCTACATATGCTAGGGCATGAGTGATAACTTCTTTAGCAACTATTTCCGGGGTATACAGAGGGTTTCTTATGGCCTGACAGGGTGGTCAACAATTGGAAATTTACTTTCAAAAGGAAAGAGTCCCGTCCCCACCTAACATGTAAAGTTTCTCTCCTCGATGTAGCAGCCCATGGACAGTCTTTGATGAGGCTCAGATCCAGAAGTCAAAAAGGGGGGAAGAACTACTGCTGAAGGAGGATAATGTAATCAACATGCTCCACTTACAAGTTCAGAAAATCAAAGCCCAGATTAAATTAGCAAAGAGCAAGACCTACTGGTTATATGTTCTGTAGGCCTTGAAGCAAAAATGGGATGGCCCTGAACAGTCCAGTTAGAAAAGGGTACAACTGGAAATAAATTATTTTCTGATTCACATTAAGTAAGGGTTGCCATCAAGGCTATGTGTGCAGCATCCAGATAGATGATAAAATCTATTATATAATTCATTTTACATAAATAAATCTAATATGTCATTTAGATTCTCATTATAGAACTTGGGTCTCCAGACATTTTGCAAAGTTTTTTATTGTATTCATATTAAAAAAAAAAAATCCTATCTGTATTTTTTTTCTAAGTACATGACCATGAGGTCAAGACCTGAGATGAAGTCAAGAGTAGGAAGTTTAACTGACTGAGCAACCCAGATGCTCCCTACCTGTATTGTTCTATATAGCTATTTGGATGGGGGCAGATATCACAAAATACTTGTTACATGAGAATAAAAGAGAAACAACACCTCATCCCCAATTTGACTTTAATCACATTTAAAAAAAAATATTTTCTGTTTTTTTTTTGAGAGAGAGGAAGAGAGAGAGAGCAAGCGTGAGCAGAGGGAGGGGCGGGGGCAGGGAAGCAGACTCCCCACTAGGCAGGGAGTCTGACATGGGGATTTATCCTAGGACCCTGGGACCATGACCTGAGCTGAACTCTTAACTAACTGAGCCTCCCAGGTGCCCCAAATACTATGTTTTTCTATCTCATATGTTAGCTTTCCTCATATGACCTCAAATAAGATTATGGTTCAGATAAGAGAAACTGAGAAGAACTTTCAACAATGTCAATTAATACTTGTGTGAACTTAAATAATTTTAAATGGAAACAATTGTTACTCAAAGGGATTTGTGAGATAAAAAGACACAACAGAAATTATTACATCTAGATCAATGTCTAACACATATCAGCCATTCAGATAGCTAAATGTGAAAATTTGTATGTAGTAGATGGTCCTCTGTTTCCAGTGTAATCTTTTACAATTTTCTTCCTAGCATTCATTGCTATAATTTATTTGTGATTTTTTTTTAGTGAGTGAATGAGAACTCTGCTATCTTGTACTGAAGGCATGATCGACAGACACAATTTGCTTGAATTCCAACCCAGGAAAGCCATTTGTGATTTTATTATAAGAAACAAATGCCTCAAGGTATCTGTGTTCAAAAGTTACTACATTCATTTGGAAAGCCAAAACAAACCACTGTGTACTATTATATGCATAAATAGACAAGAGCTTTAAGTGTAAAAATGCCTCTACTAAACAAATTTGGAGAGAAGTTGCTGTTATTTATGTAGAACTTGGAGTTAATTATGTCTGTGATTCAATTTCACTGTTAAAAAGGAGAATGGCACCTTGGGCTTTAGTATTTACATCTGTGCTCTGCCAGAAAAAGCACATAATGAGTGTAGATTAATCATTCCTTGAAAATCTGAAAGCTCAAAGGGGAAAAATAAAGAAGTGATAGTTGGAACCTATTTGAAAATAAGTAACTTCAGAGAGTGTATGAACTCATCTTGAAAGTGACCATTTCTTGGATTTATTTGTACTCCGATATTGCTCTGGATACTGACAACCAGCAAAACTACACCAGAAGCTCCTCAACCCCCATCAAAGATTTCTGCTGTAAAACCTCTGCTGGAATATGATTTGGGGTCACTATAAATGGCTTCAAATAAATGAAAGTGTCTTCAGCGCAGTAGTCTTTAGGTAAGAAACAAAAGATGCAAGAATTAAACAGAACATATGTCAATATATAGGTTTCCCCCACTACTCAAAAGTAGAGCATTCCTACCAAAATTTTTGTAAGCCAAAATGGTAGGCATAAAGCAAAGAAGCAGTTACTGGTACTTTATATGGAAATTTTTTTGACCCCAAAAATAACCCGTTAGGCTTTTCTGATACAGCTTGCTAACAGATGCACAAAATAAATTGAGATAAACCACTGATGCTCACAGCTGTGGCAGCTTGATGCTGAGCTGCTGAGTGTAGTTCCTAGGGAAGGAGCTTGGTGATGCCCCTCTTCTGTTGGGAGAGCGTGCTGCCCCTATAAGGATCTGCCTGCAAACCAAACACTGAATGCTGCTTTCACTTTTTGCCTTTTTCCATCGAAGCAAAAATCCTATCTGAACTTCTTTTGGTTAACAAAAACATACTAATGTAGGTATTTTTATTTTATTTATTTATTAAAGATTTTATTTATTTACTTGACAGAGAATGCAAGCAGACAGAGAGGCAGTCAGAGAGAGAGGGGGAAGAGAGCCCGATGCCAGGCTTGATCCCAGGAGACTGGGATCATGACGTGAGCCAAAGGCAGAGGCTTTCATCCACTGAGCCACCCAGGTGTCCCAATGTAGATCTTTTCAAAGGCAAAGTAGAGTAACATTCACTTTTGAAAAGCGAGGATACCTGTATGACTCTACATACTTTTTCTTTTTTATACATTTTTATTTGAGTATATTTATTGATTTGAAAAAAAAGATTTTATTCATTTATTTAAATATTTTTAGAGAGAGAGAGAGAAGGCCTAGAGCGGGGAAGGGAAGGGAGGGGGAGGGTCTAGGAATGTTAAGCAGACACTGTGCTGGGCACGGAGCCCCATGTGGGGTGGATCACACAATCCTGAGATCATGACCTGAGTTGAGACCAAGAGTCAGATGCTCACCCCACTGAGCCACCCAGTCGCTTTTATTTGTGTATATTTCTTGTATAAATATTTCAAATATTTAATTATTTATTGAGTTAAATTTTTTAATAAATATACTTAATTATATTTGATAAATATGTCAAAATTAATATATTTTATCATATCAAATATATATATTAAATATGTATTGTATATATCCATATTTTTATATATTTAGCATTTTTCTTCAGTTTGCCTTTCTTCTTTCAGTTCCTCAGCTATAATAAAAGGTAGGCAATTTGAATGTATTTTATTTATGCTCAGGTAATGAGAAAGCTAGAAAAGAAATAAATGAGAATCACATTGCTCTTATAATAAAAAATTTCAGTATCAGTCTCACTATTGCCAAGAAATTAAAGGAAATAAATTTCAAACTTTAAAATATTAGGCACCTGGCTGTCCATATTTTTCTTTACTGATAATGTTCCCCAAAGCCTACTAAAATTAACAACAAAATATTTCAAAATGTATATACACGTGAGCTAAGTTGGTTCAATATTGACGATGACTTTTAGGCGATGATTTATTAAGGTAGCTATCACCTTTGTTTACCGTCAAACCCCCAACAAGCTGTGCAGAGGACAAACCCAAGGTCAAGAAAACCGTGAATAGAATCACTCATGCCTCCCTTGTTCATCCTGGGGATGCACCAGTAATTCTGGAGGCTCAGAGCTGTGCTGGTCGTGAAGAATGCATCAGGGGGCACCTGGGTGGCTCAGTGGGTTAGGCCTCTGCCTTCGGCTCAGGTCATGATCCCAGGGTCCTGGGATAGAGCCCCACATCGGGCTCTCTGCTCTGCAGGGAGTCTGCTTCCTCCTCTCTCTCTGCCTGCCTCTCTGCCTACTTGTGATCTCTGTCAGATAAATAAAGAAAAAATCTTTAAAAAAAAAAAAAAAAAGAATGCATCAGGACTGAGAAATCCTAAACCAGAAGTTCATCTTACTACAACAGAGGGAAATTCTTGCTGTGCCACGGTTTGTACAGTAGTATAGCCACCTTCTGTTTCTCTCCTTGAAACTTGCCCTACTCTAGTGAGGAAATAGCCTCAGTGCACCTGGCCTGATCATCGCCTACTAAAAAAGCAAGCAGGATGCTATTTCCTCACTGAATACCACAGTTTTCTTTGACTACTCTCTCCTATAAACTTGTCCCCTCCCTCTGTTTCAAGATATTGAAAAAGTCTATGTAGATTTTTTTTGCAAGACTTTATTTGTTATCATAATATAAATTTTATATGTCATTATTAGGATGAGTTGCTACTAAAGTATTTTTTTTCTAATAGAAGGATACTACAGGTAGTTAAATAAATTCTAAAATATATTCCTTAGCTGACTACTATCTCAAAATTCTTTCAATGGTAGAAATACCAAATTCCACCAAATGCAAAATGTTGCTATATATCTTAGTTTTTAAAGTCAATCAAGACTTCTGGCTTCTTCAGAGGAATCAGAAAGCTAAAAAGAAAATTGCTTCCATTCTTCCAATAAAGAGCTGAGAATGCAGTACAACCAAATGATCCCAGGTCCATGAAAATACAATTGTTGAAGCAAGGAGAAAAGGAGCACAGTACTGTTTACCTGGAGCAGATCCTGCCAAGCACCATACAAGCTGATAAGAAGAATTCAGCTAAAATATTAACAAATTGCTAAAGGGTGTGTGTGGACTAAATAAGAATTTAGAACTCCTAGCATTAGCAAGTACAAACTTTCAATTATAAAATAAATAAGTCACAAGGATGAAACAAACTATAGGGAATAGAGTCAATAATATTTTAATCACTTTATATGATGACAGATAATAACAGCCCTTATCACGGTGAGCATTTCATAATGCAGAGCATTGTTGAATCACCATATTGTACAACTGAAACTAATATATGTCAACCGTACTTCAATTTTAAAAAGGCAAAATGAATGAATGAATGAATGAATGAATGCAATTTGCCTCATCCCACAAAAAAAAAAAAAAAAAGAAATTGGAAACCATAGTAGCTAACAACACAAAGTGTATCAACTGTTGCTCAAGGGTTCTTGTCTATGTACCTCGCCAGGTGCTCATTAGAAATATTTGAGCAGGCTAAGAGTCCTGAGAAGGCATAGAGCTGGGGGAATAGGAGTAGGGGCTGTTGCTGGCACAAAGCCCACCAGAATACATCTACCCCTTGGGAAAGAAAGCCCTACTATGCAGCAGGAAAGGCAGCAAACATTGCCATCTGTGTGGCCTGGGTAAAAGATGACCACAGCTGGGAGAAGGGAATAGAAAAACATCCTCTGGGTTGGGGGGGGGGGGTGGTGGCTAGGGGGTATGAATACATCCTGGCCAATTAAAGGTTGGGAGAGGGAAAATGACTGAGAATTCTTCACCTCTAAAACCCAGACACCATTCCTGCTTCAGATTGAGGCTAAATCAGATCAACAGAGAATTTCCTCTCCCCCTGAACCCCACCATGTGGCCAATAAATGCTGAATAATAACTAACAATTATCTAGTTTGGGGAGAGGCACAAGAGAAAGGAGGCACCCTGCCAAGTAAGAATCTGACACCGAGTGTGAAGCAACATTGACAAAAATTCTTTGGTTACAGAGTTTCTTCCCAAAATACAAGCTAAACCTAGAGAAATTTGAAAACTGTATTATACTGAAGGCAAACATAATAGTATCACCCAAACTGACTAGATTAACACAAGCCCCACGCTGAAGGCCAGGCAGAAGAATATGCATGCCATTTCCAGGCATAAAGATCTTTACTTCAGTGGCTATTGTCTTACCCAACAATATGGATGAATCTGAAATGCTTTATGCTGAGTGAAAGAAGCTAGATCTAACAGGCTAGATACTGTATGGTTGCATTTGTATCATGTCTGGAAATGGCAAAACTATAAAGAAAGAGAATTAATCAATAGTTGCCAGGACCTAGAGTTTAGGGAGGGGATATGGGTTAATTTGTTCTACATCTTGATTGTATTGTTGTTTTCACATGTGCATATATATGTCAGAGCTTGTAAGCTTGTACACTAAAAAATGCAAAATTATACTCTAAAAAATAAATGGAAATAATCATGATACATTACAGACTTAAGAACAGACTTCTGATTTTGAAAAATAGAAATGGTATAGTAAATGTACATGTAATTTTGAGATTGATTTTTATCTGAAAATGTCATTATGTGGAGAATAAATGGTATTTCTTTGAAAAGAGAATATATCCCTTTAGGAGAATCTCAAAGTACATTAGCATGTTAATGATTCTGACTGTACAAAGAAAAACTAGAATATCTTTCTATAAGTATACACTTTTAAAGGCAATACCTTTTCATGGAACCAGATTTGGAACTTTGAAGAAGGTATTGCTGTAAGTTGGCTAAGATTTTCAAATAAGTCATTTTAGAGAAATGCAATTTATTTATACAAATTGTCATTAAAGGAAAATGATATAGGCTCCATTCCCCCTCAACTCTGCGCCTTGCTGAATGGGTAGTTGAGTTGGGAGAACTGACCAGGGGAAATTTATTCTTTCATTGTTAACATTGTGATAGCTATGTGAAAATTAGCCCCAGTTCACCAAACCTGTACCTGTATCTCAGAAAGTTGTGCTAATGAAAGACCCAGTTGGAAATAAAAAAGGATCAATGCCAGGCAGGGCTAGATATATAAATTGCAGGGTCCGCTGTGAAAAATGAAAACAAGGGGGAGTTGTTTGACAAGCAGGAAAGAAAAAGTGTCCTCAAAAGTGAACAAATATAAAACTTCCCCTGTTTTCCATAGTCTTTCTGTTTTGCTTTGTTAGTGTTTTTTTTTTTTTTTTTTTTTTTTTTAATTTGCTATTTTATGTCCTTTCCTTCTGGACAAGATGCTCTCCTGGTGAATATGCCAATCCTCACGCATGTCTCTGGACTCGCACTCCTGACCCCACATAGGCGTATTCACACAACAAGAGAATCAGTTTCTCCTTCTCATGGCCAGCCACCCCAACCCTCAGAGGTTGGGCAACCTCCAAGGGATTGCAACCTTCATCACAGAACACCTTGGTTCCTAGTTTGGCAACAGGCAAGAGTTACCTGCCTAACACTTCATGGTTCTGCTAACTGTGGGTAGAGATGGCCACTGCCATGCCCACAAGGGAGTGATCCTGCCTTACGCCATAGTCTCCTGTGTTGTTAAACACACAGATTCCCTGCTTCATTCATGGAGATTCTGGTTCACTAAGTCTTTACTGCATCTCAGAAATCGTCATGTTTGGGAGGCTGTGCAAATGAAGGGCACCTGGGTGGCTTGGTCAGTTTAGCCTCCAGCTCTGATCTTAGCTGGGGTCTTGAGTTAGGGTTGTGAGTTCAAGCCCCATGTTGGGCTCCATACTGGGTGTGGAGCCTCCTTAAAAAAAAAAAAAAAAAAAAAAAAAAAAAGGAAGCAGTGCAAATGATTTGGATGGGCAGCCACATTTATGAGTAAGATATTACACTTGTGAATCTGAGAAGTAGGGGCTGGTACAAGGGTGTGTTTGGAGAAGGTCTGATTACATTAAATTGACATCTGAGATGAGGATATATTCTGATTCTTTATTTGGGAGCAGAATTCAGCTGAGATCAGCCACTTTAAAAATGTAAAAAAACTTCACACTTTACTGCCTGTAAGAGATTAAAAATTGGAAAGGGAGTAAGAGAATATTAGAATTTGTTGTCAGAGAAGTACCTTAAAGATGAAGTCACAGAAATGCTCCTTAGAAGCAGAGTAATCTCATAAGAAGAGAGAAGTATTAGCAAACTTTCTAACATGGAAGAAGCAGATGGGTCTGTTCACTTGAACTGTTCAAAAAAATAAATGTAAGTTTTAGTATCTGTATGAAACCAGATTATTTCCAAAGTAACCAAACAAGCAAAACACTGACAATTTCACCCGCTTTTGTCCTAATTATTTCAGCATCATTATCTGTAGATAATTAAACAGTTTTATAATTAAACAAGGAATAGTTTTTAAAATGTTAAAAGTTTTTGAGAGAAAATAATTTCCTAAACTTTTAAACTTATTTGAAGATAATAAAGTTGTGATAGCCTGTTAATACCAATTTAACTTGCACACACATGTAAGAGGCATCCTTTGTGTTTAATCAACCTCTTCTTCAGTTCTTCCTTCACATATCTCTAAGGAGCATCTATCAAAAAATAATATGATCTTGCTGCTACCTTACTATAAACACTTCAGTGGCTTTCTAGTGCATTCAACAAAACTGTCAGTTGTTTAGCATGGCATAGAAGGACTTTAGAATTTGGCTGTTTCATTTCCAGGAAGTTCTGTACCATCAGTTCTTTATAGCTTCCAGGCTCTCTGGACTACTTGCTTTCTAATAGGTTGCTTTATGACCCCACCACGAGTTAATATGTCTTTATTCTTTGAGCATATACTTAAATGCTTTTTCTTTGATAGAGCCTTCTTTGGCTGTTTGTAGGCTTCATTAGATGCTTTTTCAGAAAAAGAGAAGCAGTGGGAGAGTGAGAAGGGACAATTGAAGCGGCATAGTAAGAAGAACCCAGGACGAGTATCTGGAACACTCCTAATCCTGGTGTTGCAATTGCTTTGTCTCTGATTTTAAAAATACCACTTCGTCTTCTGCTTTGGTTATATCACTGATAAAATGAGAAGGATGGACCAGATGACCCATAAGTTACATTATAATTCTTATGACTTTGCTTCTGAGGAGTTAAGAGTGAGGAGGAAAAAAAAAAAAGAAAATGAAGACAACATGCAATAGGGTAGCAAAATAAAGTTTCAAACTCTGGAGGATTTTTTTTTTTTTTTTTAAAGTATGGAGTCCAACCTGGCATTCTCCCTCCTGCTGAACTCCCAGCATGGAGTCCAACCTAGGGTTCAAACTCATTACCCTGAGATCAAGACCTAAACTGAGATCAAGTGTCAGATGCTTAACCAATCCAGCCCACCCCGGCACCCTGCCTTTGGATTTTCTTAAGAGACCAGGGATAAAGAAGAAAAAAGTGAGCCACCCAGGTGCCCCAAGAAATATCTTTAAACATCTACAAGTAGGGAGGCTATGTTGCAAGAAGTTGCTGAGTAATTGGAAGCTACCCAATAGGAGTAATCTTAACTTGACTCATCACAAAATGCTTGTGAATGAAATGGTAGCACATATGGAACAGTCTTGAGTGTGAAGGATGGTGGAGATAGGATAAATCAGAGATGATTTGAATGGCTGCAATGTATTCATGGATTAAATATTCACAAGCACCCACCAAGTCAGACATTCTATTCCAGGCTATGGGGGCTATAGCAGTGAAGAGAACAGGCAAGTCAACTTTGAACTCTCCCCTTATGGAGCATCGTTAAGATTTTTGACCAGTAGTAATCGTTCTGCAGCATGAATTTCTAGAAGGTCCAATTGATTTAGATTATAATTTGCTCCAACAATGCTCAGCAGCTGGCTATTGGGGAATAAGAGGCCAGTGGTGTTCCCTAAGGATTCAGTGAAGAAATGGTCAGTTCAGAGATGAGGCATTTTAGGATGGTTGTCAGTTCTATTTAAAATTTGGACCTAGTTACTTAGAGAGACAGAGGAAGCCTAAATATAAGAAGTCAGAGATTGGGGTCAAGATGAGAGTGAAGAGTAAATATTTTCTAGTTGTGATATTGAGTTACAAATGACTCAAATTTATGATTTTAAGCAAGCTAAGCATAACAAAAATACATAATACACAAGGCAAGAGGCCAGCATTCAAAAAGCAATGATATTGCAGCTAAATGAAAATTATTAACTCCAGTTGTACTCTTGATTACCCTTGAGCAATTTCAGTTGATTTGGGTAAGACTCTCATATGAGGAAATTTGAGATTTTATCCTGCATTTTTGGCCCAGTTTAGAATCCTCACACAGACACTGAAGTGTGAGTCCATGGGGTTAGATGACATTGCATGAGATGTTTTTTGAATTGTTGGTTTCCTTATGTCTATAAAACAATTCTCAATGGCTTAAGGAGAAAAACAAAGAAAAATAATTTGGAAATATAATAGAACGTGCTAACTTAAAAAATGAGTATATGAAAAAGAAAAATATTTATTATTTATTTATTTATTTATTTATTTCAAAAGCTTTTGTTAGTTTATTTGACAGAGAGAGATAACAAGTAGGAAGAGCAGCAGGCAAAGAGAGAGAGGGGGAAGCAGGCTCCCTGCTAAGCGGAGAGCCTGATGTAGGGCTCAATCCCAGGACCCTGAGATCATGACCTGAGCCGAAGGCAGAGGCTTTAACCCACTGAGCCACCCAGGTGCCCCAAGAAATATCTTTAAACATTTAATCTCTTCGCTGTCAGTTGTTAAGCCCTTTGAAAGAAAAATCAAATGCAGCAGAGCTCCAGGATTTATCAGTGCATTTAAAAACATGAAGTGACAATTTATATTAATTCATTGTTGGATATAATTCTGAGAGATGGATATTGTTAGGTACCCAAAACAATAATGATTTACTAGGAGAAAAAGCAAACAAAAGGGATATAACTAACACTTGATTACTTTTTACAAAAGGAAATTACTTTTAGTGAAATACAAATAATAATATAGAAAATATCATATCAATGATGTACCTTTTTCACTTAAAAAATCAATTTGCTGTATATTTGTGATTCTATAAATTTTTACTAAAAGTATTTCTCCATCTTCCTTTTCTTTTTCTTTTTGTTTAAAGGGTTACTGGACATCAAGGTGAAGCATCAACGACTTGATGAAAACTAGACCAGGGGTTATCACAAAAGAAAATAGTTTGATTATTCCTCCTGAAATGGATGGTGTATTTTAATGTATGTAAGACAGTGCTATGGACAGCCTATCCTATACATGTATATGAGTATTTACTTTTGTGGAAACTGGAAAATTGAGGCAATATCTAATTCGTCATGACAAGAGTGACTGATACATATGGCTTGGCATTCAAGCCAAGCAGGGGCTTCACTGAGCACTTGAATTGGTGCACGGAATCACTAAATGGCAGTGAATCCTGTTGGAACAAAAGCTCTGCTGCTGAAAACTATGAAATTACTTTGAGTTGCATGCAATAAGATTTCTCAAAGATATTTTGTTAGTAAATTCAATTTTATTCTTGAGGTTATTAAAGGCAAAAATTAAATACACATAAAAAATCTGTGTCTGTGTTTATATACAACATCTCTTAATTGATACCCGTTCTTTGCTCAGTTGTTAAAAATTTATTTTGATGGTGTAGTATTTAAGGCACTTCCACATACTGACTGTGCTTCATATCAGAGCCCCCTGATGATGGAGTACTGGGTTGCGCAGCTACTGATTAATTCCTGGACAGATTTTTCTGCTTCACTACCTCTTTTGTAGGTGCCAAAAATAATTTCTGATTTTGCCAAGTTGTGTCTTTATCACCTGTCAAGGATCTCAGTGCACTGTCAGGTGGCATCTAAGGTAAGCATGCATTTATTTTTGTGTTTACTTTTCTCACTGCACTGTGTTCATGAAGCTTATTCCATTGGCCTTTGTCATCTGTCGTATGAGATGAGCTTTAAGTTCATGGGATGTTTCTGTATTTTATTTTTGAAGTGTGGGGACTTTTTAAAGCCATCTAAAAATTTAAAACCAGAAAACAAGTCTATTTTACTGCCACTTAGCCATCTTTTGCTTTTCAAGCACATCAGACTATAACCAAAGCAAAGGAAAAAAAAAAAAGATGAGAGAAAGTGACTTCTGGATATGATCCAGAGAATTTTCTGCCCAGAGCTCCAAGAGACAATGTTGGACACTCCTGTGATTCACATCCTGGAAGTATTCTGATTCAATGCAACTGGTAAATATTAAGTATGTGCTTTTGTGGATTAAATCTTAGCCTCTTGTTCCAACACTACTTAATAGTTATTTGGTTTGGCTTGTGAAAATATCTAAATAAAAAACATAGCATTATATGCAAGGATAAAAACCTCAGAATCAGTGGTGCTTTTCTTTTTTAGTGTGAGATTTAAAAGGTTTATTTAAATTTATATTTATAAATGTGAAGTATAAATATATTTTATACTAACATTTTATAGAAATCCATCAGCTTTTTCCACTATTTTCTGTATCTACACCATTATAAAGCATAATATATGATATGGAATCCCTGGCTTTCTAATATTCTAGGATTTGAACTTGAGAATTTTGAGGTGAAAATCACCTTTTTACATTAAATATTAGTAAAATTTATAAGTCACTTTAAGTATACAAGCCAAAGAGGGATAAAAATAAATAATACACTTAAGCTTTTGCTATTTTTTCAGGTCATTAATTTTATTTATTTATTTATCTATTTATTTCCTTTTTAAAAGATTTTATTTATTTATTTGACAGACAGAGATCACAAGTAAACAGAGAGGCAGGCAGAGAAAGAAAATGAAGCAGGCTACCCACTTAGCAGAGAGCCAGACTCAGGGCTCAATCCCAGGACTCTGAGATCATGACCTGAGCCGAAGGCAGGGGCTTTAACCCACTGAGCCACTCAGGCGCCCTCAGGTCACTAATTTTTAATTACCCAAGATGTTCAGTCACTATAAAGGAATTAAAAGTATTATTTATTTTTTTAAGAGAGTTTATTTATTTATTTGACCGACAGAGATCACAAGTAGGCAGAGAGGCAGGCAGAGAGAGAGTGGGGGAAGCAGGCTCCATGCTGAGCAGAGAGCCTGATGTGGGACTTGATCCCAGCACCCTGGGATCATGACCTCAGCCAAAGGCAGAGGCTTTAACCCACTGAGCCACGCAGGAACCCCTAAAAATATATTTTATATGTGGGTAATTGGTACTATCAAAAGGGTTCTTCTGCATTAAATTCGGTAGATGAGCTTAGTTAAGTCTCTTTTACAAACTGAGGGCATTTTTTCTTATTATGCTGATGAAAGAAAATGTTGAAATTTTTGTTTTACTCTTTTACAAACATTAAACTGATACACTTGATTTTTATGAAAAGTAGATCTTAAGTATTGCAAGCTATAACTGAGCAATCACTGCGAAGGTAGTTTTGTATGAAAAATGAAAAAGCAGAGTTGGTACCGAAGCTTACCTGATTTTGATGGATTCATTTGAGGGTTGCTCTATCCCCTCACAGAACACAGGCAGAGTAGAGGACTTACACAATCCTATGGACAGGACTTTTAGAGAAGGTTCTTGGGTTGAGGGATTTCACCTAGGATGTATTGAAGGCATGCACTCATGCCTGGTGCCTGAACTGTAACTTTTGAGATTAGATGATGGACTGTAAACCCCAGAAAGTATAAATTAATACCAGTTTTAAAATAAAAAAGCTATATGTGTGTGTGTGTGTGTGTGTGTGTGTGTGTGTGTGTGTGAATACATACACCTGTGTATGTCCACATACACAGACAATTTTGTGAGATGTATCACTGTTAGAGGTAGCAATGATTTTTTTTTTCTTTGAATTGGAACTATTTGAAACTTTTCATTTCATGGATTTGTGGTGGCTTCCCATTTGGAAAAGAGGGATCAAAGACAAACCCAATCCTAGATTCTGATTTCTAGGAGGTGTTCTCCAAGCCTTCAGCTCCATCCTCTCACTGTTCTCCTTATTCATCACCATCACCTTTGGGTACGGGAGAGCTGTTGCAAGCTTCTTCCTGCAAGCAGGAAGCTCTTGTGACCAAAGGTGGTTTTAAGCTTTGGACACTAAAGCAGGTTCTGGTCCAGGTTTGTGGTTTCTTTGGAAATAAACCCTTTCAAAACTAGGACACTTTGAAGTTATTTCCTGCCATCCAGGTTCATGTGCCAGTAAGCACATCCAAGTTTTTCTGCACATAATGCTCAAGCATGATTTCTTTCTTTTGTTCTCATCTTCATTGCTCTCTTTCACTCCTCCCCTCTCTTCTCCTGTTCTCTTTTCTCCTCCTTTTTAATAGCAATTTAAGGCTATTAAAAAAAAAAGTGGTCCTGGGTGAGGAGGTAACACCCTTAATCTGATCATCTGATCTTTGCTGCAACATTCAGTACCTGAACCAACTGAAAAATCTTACTGGGCTTACTCAAATTATTCTTTTAAGTTTTATCTATTACTTGAGCTCTACTGATCTTCATTTCCAAACTGTACAGTCCTTGATCTCATCATGAAAGCCAGCCAATCACTTCTGGCCTCATCTCTGTCTTCTGATACCTTTTTGGAGGCAGTTAAGAATAACCAACTGCACATTCTGACCCTTTCCAGCCTCTTAAACTTGTCTTGTTGTCACATGGTCTTACTCCTAAGGTATCTTGGGCCTCCATTTTATGAACATTAATTACAAGATCAGGGGTCTCCAGTCATAAGGCCTCTATATCCATGTCCTCACCACCTGCTAGCAACCCAGTAAGTCAATTTTACACATTTCGATTTTCTTGTACAAATTTATGTTGCATGCTAGTTAATGCTACTTGGTAAATGTCAACTCTGTTATTTCAGTGAACTGATAAAATGGAAGTTAATTGGCATGCATGTAGATGCATGGTTGATGGCAGGAAAAAGCTGGGGCTTTTGTTTCATGTAGTCTCTTAGTGGCTCAGTCTCCTTCACCTCCTGGAGTCTCAACGTTTCACTGGATCCTCAGTACCTGGCTGACAGATTGGGATGTAGTAGGTAAGGATGGTACATTGGGGCTTTTAATGATCCAAGACTAGAAATGACACATATTTAGAAGTTTCTGCCCATTTCTGTTGGCCAAAATATCGGCCACATCTCACTGAAAGAAAGTCCATGTGTCCAGGGGAAAAAAGAATGAATGGATCATCTAAGAAATTAGTAAGTCTATACGACAAGAATCAACCTTCAGTTTTATTAGAGTTTTGATTACCTGAAAAACGCCTAAGTCATAGATTTGTGATAAACTATTTTTCCTTAAAAAGGCAAAGTGTTGGGGCACCTGGGTGGCTCAGTGGGTTAAAGGCTCTGCCTTTGGCTCAGGTCTTGATCCCAGGGTCCGGGGATCAAGCCCCATTTCAGGCTCTCTGCTCAGCAGGGAACCTGCTTCCTCCTCTGTCTCTGCCTGCCTCTCTGCCTGCTTATGATCTCTCTCTGTCAAATAAATAAATAAAATCTTAAAAAAAAAAAAAAGGCAAAGTGTTTTCTTATGTATACATTCATTTTCCATCATAGCAATTTCTTAATCACTTACAACAAAGAGGTCAGCAAATTACACACCAAGGGTTGGCTGCTTGTTTTTGTAAATAAGTTTTCATTAGCTCATAGCCATCCCCACCTGTTTACATTGTCAATGACCATTTTTAAACTACAGTTGTAGTGTTGAGTCGTTCCAACATGGAGAACTTGTGGTCCATAAGCCTAAAATATTTACTTTAGGAAATGCTTGCTGATACCTAATTTAGAAAATCCAAAATTAGCTTTGCATATATATGCTTAGGACAGTGAATGAAAAATGCTGTTTCCATAGATCATCTTTTTGTTGATCTCAAGCCAATCTCAGTAATATTTAAGGAAGCAAATGATCATTTATTTCCTTTTTAAACTTGACAACATTTTCAATTCTTGAGCATTGGAGAATTAAATGTTTCATGTAGGAAATAACATTTAATTATAAAATCAATGTGATTTTGGCAAATTCCCAGACAAGAACCTCCTTTCTATATCTTTCTCCATTTGATCAAGATACAATAAAACAGGAAGATATTATCAATATACACATTCTCAAACCTTAAAAGAGAAATGATGATCAATTTTTGGACAATGGAAACTCCGGATTGCTTAATATATCAGGAATGGTCTGTGAACTAGGAGTTTATTTTGTGGGCAGATTTAAGGGTATTACTGTTTACATTGGACCTTTTTTTTTTTTTGGCAAAATTTTTCTATTTCGGGGGTGTCAGCTCTGGCCACTTGGGAAGGGGCGGGCAGCGCTGCTTCCCAGCATCCCCTTGGCCCGCACGGCGTAGAACAGAAAAATCCCCTCCACCCCTCCCTGGTGGTCACCTGCACGCACCTGAGGGCGCAACGGATCCACCCTGGGGTCTTCGCGGGCTGCTGCTGGCACCTTGCCTCTTTTTCCAGACTGTGGCTCTGGAGGCGGGCGGCCCCGGGTGCCGTGGCCAGGAAAGGGCGCAGGCGTGGGGGACTTCAGCCAAAGAGTGTGGGGTATTACTGTTTACATTATGAGGTGTATACATCATCCCTGTTTATAATTCAAAAAATTGACAGACCAATGCCACTGCATAGGTAGGCAGTTTTGAATAAGAACTAGACCCCATGGCATCTGCCACCAGATTCATTCTGGTTTCCACTCTCAACTAGTCCATGGGTTTTTTGGTTAATTTCCCAAATAGCCACGACTTTTCAACATGTTGTTTTATTCTTGGATAAAATGAAAACTCCACCTTCACACTGAGCTAGTGCTTTACTCTAGCTATTATCTAGGTGTTATCTCATTTACTCTTTAACAATATTTAACTTGTGCATCATTATCATTATTACCTGAAGAAAAAGTGGACTTGAAGAAGGTAAGTAACTTGCTTAAGCATATACATGGAGGGGGGGGGAGGTCCTTACATCTATCATTTTTATTGGTTATAGTTCTTTGCACTGACAAGCATTTTGAAGGAATCAGAGATGAAAGTATGATGGATAGGGAGGTAAAGTAGGAGGAAGCCTTCCAAAATAGGGTGGCTTTAGCATCTCTCTGAAAAGTGATATTGATGTTGAGATCGAAAACTGAGCAGTCAGTCTAAGAAACTCAACAAGTTCTTTCAAAAGAGAAGTCATACCAAGTGTAATGACCTTAAAAAGAAATGGATTGTGCTTTCCATCCTACTGAAGAAAAGTCTAGTTTCTATTCCTCTTTTCTTCTGTTAAACTTATCTATTAAGCTTTTACTTTTAGAAATTGTACTTTTTTTTAGTACTACAATATTCATCTGTCTCATTCTAGATGTCATATATCTGTTAAAATTATTCTTCACTTCATTTATTTTGGTTTTGAACATTTTAATTGAAGTTTAATAAAGTTTATTTCTCATAACTCCAAAATCTTGATCACTGGTGGTTTATTTCTGTTGTCTATTTTTTCTCTTTGTTTTTGATAATTTATTTCTATCTCTTGTCATGCCTGGTAATTTTTAACTGAGTGTCAGCCACTTTAAAAATTGTACAGACTCTGAATGATGATATTTTTCTTCAGAGAAGATTTAATATTCATCTATTAGAGAAGTAGTTTATTCATGGAATACTTAGATTTAATTTGAAACTAAGATTTTTCTAAACTTGTTTCAGGTTTTCTCAGGGTTGGTCCTTCATCCTACAGGATTGATTCATCCTACTTGGTCCTTCATCCTACAGGATTGATTTCCCAGTGATCTCAACTGAAAATCTAGAGCCCTTGGGTGGACAGCCTAGCACTGTCATATTGTTAAACATTCTTATAATACTTTAACCTGTATCAACCATTTTTCTTCTAGTTTTTTGTCTTTTTACCCTTTTATGAAAAGATTAAGAGTTTGGCACAGACTTAAGGGAAAACATATATCAAATGACACATTTCTCCCAATTTAGCCCCTCAAATTCCTGCTGCCACAGTAATCATAACCTCTAATATTTTTCCCTTTCTACCTCAGTGAGTTGGCCATGAAATTTATGAAGCTGTTTTTCATGTAGCCTCTATTTCCTATGTCCAAAGTGGAAAAAAAAAAAAAGTAGTAAATGGAAGGCTTTTTCCATTGTATTTCCCTTATCTTCAGAATCATGACCCCTCAAATCCTGATCTCCTTGTTTGCTCTAAAGTTCCTTCAAACTTCTATTTGCTTATTTGTTTTGATTTTAGCCAGCTTTAATGGTTTCTTGACAGAAGAGTCCAATACGAGCTAATCATAGACAGCAGCAGAAGACTGGAAGGTGACCCTGGGTTTGAATTTCCTGTCTACCATAATAAATGTGTTTACTTAGGCATTTAAAAGAATCTCAATACAGGTTTTCTCTCCTTGAATGAAAATAATATTAGCTTATATTATGATTTAAATACACACACACACATAAACACATACATCAACATAGCAAAGCACTTGGTATATAATAATGAATCAGTGTTGGTTCTTTGCTTTTCTTCTCTTATTTTATTCAAAGGTCACATTTTTGATGTTCATTGATCCATATTTTTCAGATCAGTGACATTTCCATGATAGATGTAATAAGTTTTGAATGATGACAGACAAGAAATAAATATGCAGAAAGTATAACATGCATGGATATATTCCAAGAAAATACATTTTATCTGCATAATGTGTACCTTCCCAAACATTAAATTTTTCATGAATTTTTATGTTGTTTTTATTATGAGATACTTAGAATAATTTAACTTAACATTAAATAAAACCAAAGAAATTACATAAGAGAAGATATAATAAAATGACCTAATTTTATTTTATTAAAATATTCAGCACTTGGCAAGGAGAAAGAGATATGCAGTGAATTGCATATCCTATGATCTATACAAATGAAATGATATAAATTTTGTGAAAATACAACTATATTTTAAGTGTATAGTGTTGCTGCTTAGTAATTCAAATAATATTGCTAATGTTTTGTTGTTCACATGAGAATTTATTTATATACTTAATAAAGTCACCATTTTATTTACTATCCTGTAAGTTCATTTCAAAGATAGAATTCTATAATAATTAATAATCATCTCTTCATCTACTATTTTTTATTGTGAGTTTCCAAAATACAGTTCTGTAGATTTATTTTCATTGTAGCTGATTACTTATCACTCCACCTTTCCAAGGCTAGCAGCAGCCTAGCAGATCAATGAGAAACTCATTGCCTTGAAAGAGATTAGGTGATAGGTTTGTAGTCAGAACCATTTGCTCTAGTTAAGAAATGTGTAAAATTAATAGATTGGTCTCAAAATTCCATCTAAGAATTGAACAATTTAGTCATTATATTCTCTATTTTCTTTAGAAAGAAGAGGACCTAAATTTTATTACATAAAATGTAATAAAAAGGAATTGAGGGAGCCAGAAGCCACAGAGAAGAATAGCAACTCAAATACAGGTCAAAAGTTCACCTTTCCTAAGAGACAATGGGTATTAAGTAAAATGATCATTGAGATCAAATTAAGCCAGTCACCTTAGATGCAACCACACAGTCCCACCCAGCCTCAAGTTGCTGAAGATTTAGTGTACAGCCCATGAAACACAGATGGTCTCATATACACAGAGGCATAGCACGTAAACCCAACAGCAGCGATTTTCAGAATTTTGTCTTTCTCAAATACCAATCAAGTCATAAATTTTTTGAGACTGATAAATATTTATTTTGTCAAAGAAGGAAGACTTTGGATTTTTGTTTGTTTGTTTGTTTTTTAAGATTTTATTTATTTATTTGACGGAGAGAGACACAGCAAGAGAGGGAACACAAGCAGGGGGAGTGGGAGAGGAAGAAGCAGGCTTCCTGCTGAGCAGCGAGCCTGATGCAGGGTTCAATCCCAGGACCATGGGATTAAGACCTGAGCCAAAGGCACACACTTAACGATGGAGCCACCCAGGTGCCCCAGAAGGAAGATCTTTTAAGGCAGTAAAAAAGACACTAAAAATATTTGCAACCATAATTTAATTCAGAAAAATAAGGACTTTTTAAATAACAAAATAGAAGAAAAGAGCGACTTAAAAACAGACTATTAAGAAAAAATAGTAAACGTCTTGGCATGAACATTCATACCTGCGCGCGTGTGCACACACACACACACATACACACAGAGGTACATCCATATTACATTGTCGTTATTTTCATTTTGAGGACCACTGAAACCAGGGCAGAGACCTGCTAAGCCAGGGAGCTAGGTTGACAGATTAGCTATTTTAGGACCTTTTTTTCCCTACAGTCTCCTTTGGAGACAAGGGCTGTTCTCATGTTATTTCAATTAACTCTCTTTACCACTGTTAAAATTTTGATACATGACATCTTCCGGCTTCTCCCCTCAATCCGTTTAAGTTATTATTCTAGCATGAGAGTGCGCTTTATTTATTTTGTTTCTGTTTGACATTGAGCATTAATATGTAGTGCTTTTAAATTTTTGAAGTTCTCTGTGTGTTTAAGAATGGGGAAGAGATGCTGAAGTAATCCACCCTTTTATCTCTTAAGCCTATAAGTCTGTTTTCCAATCCACTGATCATTTGACAGTGTGGTTGGTCTTTTAAACAGTTTCTATGGTTGTATAATGTAAAAAGTGCTGCTGCCTTGCTCACACAGGAAGTTGCTCTTATAAACTCATATTTTATACTTTAAGAAATTATTCCAAAGTTTAACACCTATAAGAAAATAAAAAATTATAAGAAAACATCCAGTAGAAAAAACACTAGATTCTAAATCTGCTTCAATTTGAGATTCACTTAGCATCTTTAAAATGAGGATATTGACTTTTGTTGGTGGTGGTGTTGCTGTGTTAAAATGTTTGAATTAGTTGCAACATTTACAAATTGGGAGCTTTCCCATAACATTCCAGATTCCAGGCCATTTTTTCTTTTTTAAATTAAATTCAGTGTGCTTCACCTTCTTGTGCCTCAGTAATCTGGTCTATCAAATGGGAATGAGGATGGCAGCTCTCTCACAAATATCACGCCTTTGGAAATAGATGGAATGTTTTGCATATGGTGCCACGAAGCTTAATGAACTGTTACATATCAAGTAATGAGTACAGTTCTGGCACATAATCAGTGCTCCACTGATGCTGAAGACTGGCCATGCTCAGCAAGCAAGGGAACTTGACAGAACTAGATGGACCAGGGCATCCCTTTTTCTCTGGTTTCTGAGGTTAGACACCAGACTCTCCATCTCAGGGGTTCAGCGTTTGCTAACAAGATTGGCAGATTGGAACATGAGGTGGGCAGGGACTAACTAGTGAGGACTTTCCTGCTGCACATCTACAGACAGAATGGACAAAGTTGGGATTTTGTCCTACTTTGACCGGGCATGGGGCAGAATCTATACAGAATATGAACAAAAACTAAAACAAGTTAAAAAAGTGAACACAACAAAGGACACATTTTCAGACTGTAATGCAGACTTAGAAATCATTTGCACATGATATATGTATATATACACAATATTTACATTATATTTTTAAACATAGACTATTCTATATGTTATGTTGTTATATGCATTACATATGTATAAAATCGTATGTCTGAAACCCAAAACAACCATATTAGTAAACATTTAGGTTAAAGAAGAAATGATAGAAGACTATGTAAGATATTTATGAATATTATGAATATGGTTTTAAAAGAATTTTTGAAAACATTATATTATAAAGTTTAAGTATAGGAACAAAGATCTATAAAGAGTTGAAACAATTTCCAAAAATAAGAGAAAGTAAAAAGCTCCAGAGTGATTATGCATCTTATCAGGTATTTGTAGAACTCTCTACACATCTACCATTTTAAAACAATGTTAACACTGTCCTTCTTATAGACAAATACATGTAGAAAGAAACAGAGAGGTCAGGGTCAGAGTGCTGTATGAGAAGAAAAACTTGAAGTACAAGCAGCACTCATGTGGGACTAGATGGAGTGTTCTGTATATGGGCCAATGCTGGTACATTAATTGGAGCAAAGGGAAGTTCATTCTTTAAACAAAACAAATATCAACCATGGTGGACTAAGAGAAAATAAATTTACAAAAGTTAAAAGATGGGCACACCAGAGAATCATTTTGTCCATTTGTGTTAGAAAAAGTCTTTTTTTTAACAAGACATGAAACAAAACAAAACAAGACCCAAAACCAGATTTAAAAAAAAAATCTGATTTTGCTACATAAAAATATTTTTACAATAAATATTATCAAACACTAATTTTTAGTGCATATCACCATAGGAGATTTTTGCATGAATTGAACCAACCAAGTATTGGTAATATCTAGATATACCAGATATATATATATATATATATTTATACTGTCTAGAATTCTAAAGGAATTTGTAAAATAAACAGTAACAAAATCAAAATATAGGAAACATATTAGAAAAAGAGTTAACATTAATAGTAGTGAAAAAATTAATTAGGTAAAATATTAAAAGATTAAGTGACATACAGAAGGAAGCTCTGAATGGTTAACAAATATTCAGAGAAATTCTGTTGATAAGTGGGGCTGTGCAATTAAAACAATGAGGAGCACATGCTCTCCAGCTCAGATTAGCAAAAATCTCCAAGTTGATCAGAACTAATTATTGGTGAGAAGATGGTAAAAAATATTCAGTGTTGGTGCTGTCTAAACTGGAATGGTCATCCTGCAGAAATGTGTAATTATTAATGAGATTAATATTCATATAGCCAACACTCAAAATTCTGTTCTTCATAAATTAACTGTCACAAAGTCCACAAGGGGAACACTTTCAGGACATAATGTTTGCAGCACTGATTGTAGTGTTAGGGATCTGAAGACAATTTAGTTGTTCACCACTAAAAAAATTAATATGTAGATTATTGTGTGGGCATTTTCAGCAGTAGTCATATCTTTTTCATGGTTCTTCCTCTTCATTACACAGGGTTTATTTCTGTGGCCCTCATTCCTACAGAGCAGCTCCTGACATTTTTCTGGAACCTGCCAGATTGCCCTGATTTCTGGATTTTGATAAATACCACCCCCTTCCCAGTCTTATTCCAGCCCTAAGTGGGGTGTAGTGATCTCCAGCTGTCTCTTTGCTAATGCTGTCCTTCTGCCAATCTCCAGTTTGCTTCACCATCCTCATTTGCCTTCTCCATTTTTCTACCATCTGTCTAATTCCGTCTGTTGACTTTCTTACCTGAAATACTACATTAGATTGGTTTTCTTTTCTTTTTTAAGATTAATTATTTATTAAAGAGAGAGAGAGACAGTATGAGTGGGAGGAGCAAAGGGTGAGGGAGAAAGAATCTCAGGCAGACTCCACACTGAGCACAGAGCGCACAGAGAGCTCGATCTCACAACCATGAGATCATGACCTAAGCCAAAATCAAGAGGTCGATGCTTAACCAATTGCACCACCCAGGTGTCCCTACTAGACTGGTTTTCTGATTGGAACCTCACTGCTATTAAGTATTGGGATTGATCCCAGGAAACAGACCCTATAACATAATACTGAGACTGAGAAGCTCATCTTCTTCACCTTTAACATGGTAATAGCTTCCTTGCAGGTGGAAACTGAAATTATAGTAATCCATGACAGGCAGAAACATTAGGAGTACAGATGCTTAAGGTGAAACACTGATTAACAATAAGTATTTGGAGGATTCAATAATGCCTTCATATTACCATCATGGTACCAGTGCAGGTTACAAGGAGTACAGTTATTTCTAACTGTGATCAATAACTTATGGAAAGAAAAGAAGCTCAAGGCTATACCATCTTTCTTGCTCTCTGTCTCACTATCTCACTAATTGGAGGCTTTAATTATCAGCACATTTCAGAGACCATCTCACAGGTCAGTTATATGGATGATATTCAGTTTCTTCCTGGGGAACAACAAAGAGCAAGCACCCAAATGCTATAATGAGATACTACATGATGTCTGAGATTGGGAGCTAGACCCCATGAACACTTATATCCCTGCCACTTAGATGATGTCTCCGTGGGTCTCCTAGGCTAGGAAATATTGAAAGAGCACTTTAGATCTTGGAGGCACAACATGCCATATTTAAGTGTATTGTTTCAAAGAATTTACAGGATAATGGGAAGACTTTCTTATGTTTCCTAACTCTGTTTGTTTCAACATCTGTTGGTTGGCTTCCACCCATAAAGTAATTCTCTTATACAGAAATCCCTCTGAAACAAAAGATGGCTTCTAATTTCTTGAGTAGCCATTGCCTCACACAATACATGCTCAAAGACATAATCCTTACAAATTATAGTGAGTTTCTATGTGACACATAAAAACAAAAGACAGTCTCAGAGTAGAAGAAGAAACTGTAACACAGTACAAAAGATAGAGTTTGAAGAGAACATGCTATAAAAGAGAGACTCTGATCATCTTAAAACAAGTAAAAAAGCTGTGTACATGACACTAAGATTGTCTGACCCATTAAAGTTTAAATATATTCTTAGAGGCAAATTAGGATTAAAACCCTGATCTCCTGACTTGCAGACTATGTCAAGGGCTCTTGCTACTGTGCCATACTTGCTTTCCTGCTTAATTTTTATTTTGTTCTTGTCAAGAGCCTCCTTCAGGGAAGAAAATGAGGATATGTATGAAAATGCATACTAAAAAGAAATGAGTTTTGAGGGTGGAAATTGTACACTTGAAGGAGGCTGGTTATTATGAGAATTTCCATTAAAAACACCATGCTACATTTATCACCCAAAGCTCTGTGGTTTATTTTTCTGTCTTTGGGAATTTCACAAACAACTTATAAAGTTCTAGCCAAACCTTTGAGGTTTGCCTTTCCATAAGTATACGGAACAAGCCAAAGGCTGCAACCATAGCCAAATGAAACAATGGAAACCACAAGACCTGCTGGCCTGGCTCCTCTCTCCTTTCCTTGATTTTGAGCCCCTGGAGAGGAAACCACCTGAGTCACATTTGTGTATGCTTAGAGCTCTGGAGAACTAAGCCTCCTAACTAATGGCTCTTGTTTAATTTGAAATAAAGGGATCAAGTATTGAATCCTAAGGAAGTAAAGACAATTTTGTTTTTATCACCCCTGTTGTTCTTTTGAAAAAAAAATTTTTTTTAGTATTTTTATATTTTTAAAAATATTTTCTTAATGGCAAATGTTTAAAAGGAGCCTCTGCAGAGATGCATATAGCCATGGTGTGCTTCTATTTTCAGGAGTCTGGAGGGCACAGTGATACACATACTTTCTCAGAAAACACTTTCAACAAATGGAATCCTTTGAGCCCCAGCAGCTGGTATAAGAGACTATATACTATCCCAACCTGTAGTACACTAGTGTGCAGATTCAATTCTGCTGACACTTCTTATGCAATATAATCCCTGGAGCCTGATTACTAGAGCTACTGAACTTCTTTGTGCCTCAGTTCCATGATCTACTTTATTCTTCATAACATTGGTGTGAGATGAAATGAGTGGAGACATGACTTACAACTGTCCCGGGTGTGTTGGAAATGCTCAACAGATATTTGCTGCTGGTGGTAGGAACAGTAGCAGCAGCAGCAGTAGCAGCAGTAGTAACAGTAATCATGGTAGTAACGTACCAATAGAGTGTCAGATAGTTGAAAATGAAGAAAATGGGGAACTCTGAGAAGCCTTAAAAAAAAAAAAAGTGTGATTAAAACTTTTGACAGCATTTGATAACAGGTCTGCCCTTCTCTTCTGTGTCATTTGTGCTTTTATTGAGATAAAAAACTAAAGTTAAATTCTCAGGCTGATGCTTCTTGCATTTAGTTGGAGGGAATTCTTTGACAGCCGGACACTTTTATGCACAAACCTATTCAATTATTCATTCATTTTTTTCAGCAATTATTGAGTGATATGATATTCCCATGCATGCTAGGCAAGGTAATTCTGTTGCTGTAACAAAGTTCAAAATTTCAGTGGCTTGACCAAATGCAAGTTGAATTCTGGTAGTAAATGTGGATGCTCCTGTTTGGGATGCAACTTTCCTCTAGGTGGTGGTTCAGAGACCCAGGTCCTTCTATCTTATGGATCTACTATCCCCCAGAGCCTCAGAATACTATGTTTCTCATCATAAGATGGCATATATGAGGAGAGAGAAGGTAACTCTGTTGATTAATTTCTTTGTTCTGGAAATGAGAAATACCCCTTCTATTTGACACAACTCAATTCAGATGCAAGAAGATTTCGGAAATAAGGACTCTGCTTGGGAATTTTTTTTTTTTTAAACAAAACAAAACAAGCCCAACTCTATCATACAGAAGAGGGAGAACAGTGTTGTTGTATGGTTATCCACTTCTTCCACACAAGTATACAAGGATAAATCTAAGATCTCTTCTTACTATCAAGGAAATAGTGGGGGCACAGGCTGGAAACCAAGAGATGCAGACCCTCATTATGCTGGGAGGGTCACGCAAGGCTTTAGAGAGGAGTTGGATATCACAATTGTGTGGGGCATGAGCAGAGTTCACAGACACAAAAGGAAGTGTGTCAGATCAGCAAAAAAGAGATAATGATTTGCTGAGATATGAACCCAGTAACCCCAAAAGACTGGAGCATAGGTGTGGAGATGTGGCTTGGAGATAAGCAGCATCTTCAACTGAATGATGTTTTGTAGAGAACATAAACTAATTAAAAAAAAATTACCCCCAAAACAGAGTATAATACATTTGAAGATATTAGATGTTGGGAATTAGTTGACAGATGAAGAACCATAAATGGAGGGACATGGAGGTGGCAGACTATGCAGGAAATGTAAGAGTTTTGGTATTTCACTTCTTAACATGTTCACCCACCCTTTCTACATGTGATTTCTGCCCTTCTTTGCATGTTTTGAAATACAAGCAAAACACAATGAAAATGGATTAAAAGTTTTATGAGCTTCTGGAGAATTGCTCTTTGCTCATTTAAAAGTTATTTGGTGAAACAATAAGAATAATGAGAGACAAGGTAAGCACTTAGGGTACCATAACATAGGTGGTAAAATAAGTATGTACCATGCTGGACTCAAAGTAACAGATTTAAGTACACATACATTCTATTACACAGGAGACAAAATCAATTAGGATTTGAATTAAAAAAAAAAAAAAGAACATTTAGCCCTACTTGTCTTTCTTCTGATCACTTACTTCCCTTACATATCCCATAGTTAATGTCCCAGTAATTTTAAGTCCCCTAGGAGATTTAGCTTACATATGTATAACCACCATCCGCTCAGTATTTTCTGGGAACTTGGCTGTCATTTGGGTTCATCAAATATTTGAGGGTTATTTTCAAAGCCTCGAGGCTGTCCAGTGCCAAGCTATCCTTGGCCAAGCAACCTACCCTTGATTCTTAAGTAGTTCTTTTTAGAGAAATTTAATCTTCATGTTTCTAATCCACTTAAAATTAGATCATCAAAATATAGTTTTATAAGAGCTATCCAAAATCCTTATGAGAGAGTTTCCTCATTTTTTTTCCAAATGAAGATGTCTCATTTGTTAAACTTCAAGTGTATTGCAATGCTAGAAACCCCTGAGAACCAGATTTTAAAACTTGGCAATCTCTATTTTCTTATCCCTAAGGTATGTAGTAGGTGCTTTGGAGGTTTATTTTTGAGTATGTTTTTAGAACATTGCTTGGAGTTCATTCATGTAGGGCTGAGTTCCTTCCTTTCCAGGGAGCCACAGTTTTCCCATTTGGAAACTTTCCGGAACTCAAAGGAAGCTACACAGGTGAAATGTCATGATGGCTTCATAAGAAAGAGTCTGGGACAGATATTTGCAATTTTCTATTCAAGATAATCTTATGTACTTGTTCAAACAAGACTGTGTTCAAAATTACTTCCTGCCACAAGAATTCTGAATTTCATTTTATTTTCTTTGATGTACTGTTTGCTATCAGAATCAATTCTATTTTTAAGACAACCTTTTTTGAATCTCCATTTTATATATTTTTCTTACAGAAATTTAGAAAAAATAATCACCAAATATAATGCTATATTAATTTTAATTAAATGAATTTATTTGATGTTATATAATTTCTTAGTTTATTTGTATTATTCACAAGTAAAAATAAAAGGGTAAATGTTTTTAATCAATACCTCAAGTGAATTGCATGATCACCTATCACTAATTCCATTTATTCACTGAGATATTTGTTTGCCTTAATCTTCAAGAATAATTTTAGGTTCTATGATGAATGCTAAGGTGAATATAGCAAAGGGAATTAACATATAATGCTAAACTTAGCATTGTCCAAGTGTATGGTGTGACAAGGGTTCCATATCTCTAATGCTTTTTTAAGGGAAATCCATATGCATTTCATATGATAAATACTGATATCGTATTTTTTTTATTATTAATTTAGGAAGGTTGATGTCTCATGAAAAGTTGATATATTTTAATGAAACTTTAGTTAAAGTGGAAAATAAATTTGGGGGTCATATAACATTCTTACTAATCATAGCTCCTCCGCATCTTCTCTTCTAACCTTAGCCGCCACTCTACATTGATCTGATTTTCCCCTTTCTTCCCCATTTCTCTAGCCTCCCCACCCCACACTGGATCTATTGTTCCTTCTCATTAGGCCTTATTTTACATGATAAAATACATTTTACAAGATAAAACTTACCTAAGGGTACTTTTCATTCATCTTATCCAAAATCCTACCAATACTTTTTGGTTTCTGTAATGTTCAACAACATTCTGGTCCCATCCTGATGCACTTGTTTTTTCTGTAGCAACACTCCATCCAGGTTGTTGCCCTTTATTACTGTTGACCTCTTCTCTGCCTCTTGTGTTGGTTCCTCTTAGACCCAAGTTTCATTATATTAGTTCTTTATGGCAACCTAATCAAGCAGGTATTATTTCCATTAGTTTAGAAGTGATAAATTTCAAGACACTTTCAGATTACACAAATAGTAAATTGCAGGGCTAGGGCTGTAATCCAAGTCTATATACCTTAAAAGCCAGAATTTTTCAATACACACTTTGCCTTTCTGGGGCATGATCAGGCTGGCTCCAGGGCCTGTCTTGCTTTTTTCCTACTGAAGGCATGAGGGCATCAGCTAGCTTTCTTTTTTTTCTTTAAGAATACTTCCCCCCTTGCCTAGTCTGAGTTCCAGTCATTCAATCTGTTTATATTACATCCCCTATATGCCTGGTTTTTTTTTTTTTTTTTTTTTTTTTAATTTTTTTTTTTTAATTTATTTTTTATTTTCAGCATAACAGTATTCATTATTTTTCACCACACCCAGTGCTCCATGCAATTCGTGCCCTTTATAATACCCACCACCTAGTACCCCAACCTCCCACCCCCCACCCTTTCAAAACCCTCAGATTGTTTTTCAGAGTCCATAGTCTCTCATGGTTCACCTCCCCTTCCAATTTCCCCCAACTCCCTTCTCCTCTCTAACTCCCCATGTCCTCCATGCTATTTGTTATGCTCCAAAAATAAGTGAAACCATATGATAATTGACTCTCTCTGCTTGACTTATTTCACTCAGCATAATAATCTCTTCCAGTCCCGTCCATGTTGCTACAAAAGTTGGGTATTGGTCCTTTCTTTTTTTTTTTTTTTTTTTTTTTTTTATAAACATATATTTTTATCCCCAGGGGTACAGGTCTGTGAATCACCAGGTTTACACACTTCACAGCACTCACCAAAGCACATACCCTCCGCAATGTCCATAATCCCACCCCCTTCTCCCAAACCCCCTCCCCCCAGCAACCCTCAGTTTGTTTTGTGAGATTAAGAGTCACTTATGGATATGCCTGGTTTTGAGTAACACAAGTTCAAGTTCAATTTCAAGTTCACCACTTTTTAAATTCTTATTTTGTTTGAAGAGCTGCAAATCAGTGTAGGAGAGCAAATGACATAACTTTGTGTTACCAGTGTTGAATAATCATACCAGGTTCTTTAAAAATCCGTATTGTGGTGTTAGACTACTATCTTGTGGGCTTCGAGCAGCAAAACCCAAAGCAGCAGAAATAAATACTCAAGACTACCGTTTAGTTAAGGGAGGTGAGAGGAAGCCTGAGGATAGACTCTGAGCCACTCCTGGATTCTCCTATTTATTAATGCAAAGATTTCAGGTAACCAAGTAACATACATCATAGGAATTCTCGCAGAGCAGAGGCGTAAGTGCAGAGCAGGGAGTTACAAGGTTCTTGAAGCAAACAAGGCAATTAATCTTAAGCAATTTAATGGGTAGACTTTACTATTTCTGGATATGAGTTTTCTATAGGTGAGGCAAAAGCAGACAAGCCTATGAATCCCACAAATCTGGTAGAGCCTGTACTCGAGAAGAAAAGCATGTCTTATTGTTTCCAACAAGACAGAAAGCAGTTTTCTGTTGTGCTATGCGACTCTGTAACTTATGAACCCACGATTGTATTCCCATCATCCGTATGTTCCCTTGTACGACGGAGCAACTAAATGTGCTTAAAAATTGCATGATATCTCTTATATTTGTTTCCACAAAGTTTTACAACCAAATGCCCCACCAATAGAAGTTATGAAGTTTAGCCATTTGTAATTAACAAGAAAAAAGTCAAGTATAATTAATCTTTGCCAACACTCTCAGCTCTCCCGTATACTTTAGTTCTATCACTTTGGAAATCATTGAGATTTAGGTGTGATTGTAACTAATACATTCCCATACGTGTCTAACACCTCTTCTTAGCAGCCCCAGACTTCCTTATGCACAATCATTCTGGAAAGTGTAGATTTATTCCCTTCTGAGCATTTTCTCAAAAAGGTGCAAACTGAAGTGTAAATGACATTCATCTCACCAAATCAATTGGAATGTAGCTGCTAAAGTTAAGGTGGCTAAAAAAAAAAAAAAGGCAACAAGAAACCAAAAACAAAACAAAACAACAAAAAAAAAGCATATATATATATATATATATATATATATATATATATATGTATATATAAATTCCTCTCTAAGTGATAAAGATTTTGAAAACAAAATATCTAAGCACTGACATCAGATGGAGGCTTAGGTCAGGCAGTCTGATTCACAGCTTTAATTTGGGGACACATATGGTTTTGGTGTGAGTTAAAAGATAAAGCTTGGAAATGGGAATAAATGGTGACATAGGTCCTTCCCAATATAGTGCATTCCTGCTTCAGGAACGAGTGTCCTTCTGGAAGAGAGGCAAATGGGACTCTGCCCAGGTGACAAATCCGCTCTGTTCTCTCATGCATGTAAGCACAATCTAAGACGAGTGGTGAGGGCAATTTCATTTTCAAATAATTTATTCATTAAACAATATCTTCCACATCTTATAAAACCCAATATGCATAAGAAAAAGAAAAAGAAAAATAATACTCCTATTAGAAACTACAATCAATCTCATTGATTTAAAAAGTAAATTGCAACTCTACCCTCTTCTCTCCTGCCAGATTGTGAGTCTTTTAAATGAAAGACTGGGATTTAAGCATCTTTGTTCCTTTCATGCTTCTCACAGTCCTGGAATACATGTACAACAGAAATGCAATAAGTGGTTGTTGTAATAAACTAGAGACATAAATATTGCTGCTGTTCAGAGATATTAGAGGATCACTAAGATGGTAAAAACATGGAACAGCTTAATAGTCTACTAATACATGGTTTGAAGTTGAAATTAATCGTTTTCTTGTTTGTCAGAACAGGATTTTTTAAATGGCTAAGCTTGGGGTTAATTTTGACAGGTAAGTTTTATAGTTTGGATACACATTAAACATTTGGTTTTAATTGAAGTCTTTTTTTTTTTTTTTTTCCTTGCTCAGGCCACCCAAAAGCTTCCTTGTAAGAATATGTTTATATCTGTATGTATTTTCCCTGTCACCATTTGCTGATGCAGTATTTAATTTCTTTCATTTATGGCCTAAAGTATAATATTCTGCCAATTGAGAAAGAGTTCACTAAGTATGAAAAAATATATTTTCCAGTTTTCCATTAGGAAATCCAAACCTCTGTAGTTCCATTTGGATGCTACAGTTCACTATTTTGTCCCAATTCACTAGTTACAGATGTTTTAAAAGTGCTGGAAGGCCTAAGACCAAGATCTAACAGGAATATGGAAATTAACTCAGTAGGTATCCCAAATTTTATTTCCTCTTAACCTTCATGTTAAACTTACATAAAACTATAATAACTAGTGTATTCATTCAACTTAGTTTTTATAACACATGAAAATAATTGTTTCATTGCCTGACTTTTAAGAAAACACACACGCACCCAGGCACACACAGACACACACACGCATACACACACATAGAAAGAAAAGAGATGGATTTCTTAAGAAGTTTCTTTTCAAATCTGAAAGTCAGCAAAAGTCCTAAAACTTTGCATTTTGTGTACTGCTGTCTTCATGGGCAGGAGAGCATCTGCAGGCTCCATGAAGTATGTGATCCAGGAATCTGAGGACCAGATCATAAAATGTCACTCTCTCAGCACAAGAATAAATTCACAGTGAAGAGATTAATAATAATTTATAGTATTACCCACCCAAAGAGATGGTTTGTAGCTTTGTTGCAAATCAAGAGTTTATGATTTAATTTATTCTAATTCATTTAAAGACACCCTCTCAGGAGCATGGCATGTTATATAGAATTGTGAGAAAATAAAGTTAAAAAAATCAAGATTTTCTTAGTATTATTGAAGCTAGAGGAAGACATTATTTGAGAGGCATCAGCACTTGAGCCATTAGAAAGTTGTACTCTATAGAAAAGCAAAAATACTTTTCCAAGCTCTACCACAGCCTAAATGAAATATCCCTCAAGACCACACAGATCTCTTTGCCTGGATTGCATGCTCAGCATATATTTTTACAGTAAGAAAAAGATGCCACAGTTTGCAAATGTAAGTACTCCAGGATCCAGAAAATGATGTTAAAAAAATGTATTCTATGTGAAAAATTGGTGTTCTACTTCATAAACTAAACTTTTGTCAGACCAAATAATTCAACAAATATCTGTTGATCAAAGCAAACAAAAATGAGTACAGTCTCTATACTGAAGAAATTCACAAAATGAAGGGATGAACACACCTAGGCAGTACTAGTAGGGGCAGTTTGTTGATGTCCTGATGCTTTAAATGCAAATGGGAGAGAAAATTGATTCTACCTGGGTTTGTCCACTGATGGCTTCCTACATGAGGTGGTATTTCAATTTCAAAGGAGAGTTTTTCTTCTTGAGTTTAGTTAGTCTAATTTGATTCAAGTTAATTTTCATAAGAAGTGGATCATTGAATCACCTGTCTCTCTCTCTTTACTTCTCTTTGTGCTATATTAAAAAACACTCTGCACTGAACATTATTAAAGTAAAATATATAACTAAATAATTTCATGTGGGCCCATGAAGTATAACTACATGGAATTGGGTGTCATTAAACCACACTAGATTTTACCTTAGCATTTTACTGCAGTCAAGAAAATAGGCACATTGGCATGTAGGTGTATACACATTTACGCACATAGAAATTCAATTAAAAACATTGAAAAATGATAGAGATTTTCTTGAGCTTATATTTGGAGGAGGTAAGTAAAGAATGTGGATACACTGCATGTATTTTTAAAATTTCCTTCTAAAGTTTCTCCGGTCCCTAAGCTCCTCAACTATCACATCTTGTCTTTTGTACTTACTCCCTTCATGTTTCCTTTGTCAGTCTACAGCTACAGTCCCTCTCCATAATCTTGGAATATAGCCAAGACCACAATTTAAAAATTAGTGTAAGAGTGTTTGACAATATTCAAACCTTGCCCTTAATTAAAATTTAGGCTTCTTTTGGTTAGTCAAGCATGATGTGGGGAGCACATTACATACGTAATTTCCAAATGATAATAGAAAACAGTCAGCCTAATTTTCCTCTTTATAAATGCCAGCAGGTAATGATAATAACTATATTTTTTAAATGCTCATTACCTATCATGAACTGCAGGTAAAATATCATTTGTGAATCTCACAGTAATACTAAAATAGATAAGTTTTCCCTTATTTTAGCAGAGGAGGAAGCTGACACAACTCTATTAAGAACATAGACAAGACCTTATATCAAGTTTGTCTGACTCTAACATCCTCACTTTTCCCACTGTACTAGGCGGACTTTACCCAATGCAGTAGCAGCAGTATATTTTGAGTATGTGAGTGCAGGCTCTTGAAAATAAATTGGCTAACCAGAATATTAACAACTAACATTTTAAGGCCCCAAATTATCTTTAACCTCTTCATCCCTCTGTCCACAAAAAAATGGGTATATTAATCTGCATGCTGAAGTTAGTCAATTCAGGAATGTTCTCCAATTGCTGAATGCCATAATATGCAAGGCAGCACCCATGGCTTTCACTTGGAACTTTCTTGTTGTGAAGAAGCAGAAATCTTTCCAAAAGTAATCTTTTAGGGAAAAGTAAGCTTTGAAGATCTGATTCTTTAAAATGTTATTCCATGAATGATCTACCACAGATACTCAAAGCAAAAGACTTTAAGAATGAGTCTATTAGTGGCCAGAGATGGCAAGTATCGACAGAAGATTTTTTTTTTTAAGATTTTTTTTTTTTTATTTATCTGACAGAGATCACAAGTAGGCAGAGAGGCAAGCAGAGAGAGAGGAGGAAGCAGGCTCCCTGCAGAGCAGAGAGCCTGATGTGGGGCTCGATCCCAGGACCCTGGGATCATGACCTGAGCCGAAGGCATAGGCTTAACCCACTGAGCCACCCAGGTGCCCCCCGACAGAAGATTTTTGAAGCAAAAAAGATGACTAATGAAAAAATTACCTAAGGCACTAAATATAAAGTTTTAGTACAACAAAACCCTTCCACAATTATTAAATTTCTATTCTGATCTAGCTATACCTTTGAAGTTGACACAGACATTGATCAGAAAGGTACATATAGAAAATGTTAAGACTATATGGGGATGTAAACTTTCAGACTCACATGAAGAACATATATGCTTATGACTTTTTCAAACACCACTAAAACAGTATCAGGAAAGTACAGGTTAAAGCACAAGACAAAACAAGTATCATGATTGATCCAGAGTTTTGTGATATTTCCTGGGAGAAGAATTCAAATAAATGTCTAATGTAGATGTCTGCATTGAGAAGAGGAAAAGATCACCTACAACAAATAACAAAAATGTTATCAGCTAATGAGCCATTTCTAGTTGGAACTGAGTAATTGAATAATACTAGATAGAATATTTTAAAAATAGCTATGTTTTCTAATGCTAACCAGCTAGATAGAAATCATTTTTCTTTATTTCAGAAATGTTGTACTGTACAGAAAATTTACAGTTTTAAGGAGAATGATTGATGTGTTGAATTTGAAAAAGTTCACATAATTTAGTAATATAACCTCCTTTTCTGTTATGATTTGAAGCATTTGCAGCTGTAATGGCCTTTGAGTCCCTGGGATAAAGGCCTCAGCCAAAGCCAGGAGTTGCCTATAAAGTTCTCTTTGACAGAAACTGGGATGGAATCCAGGCTCATTTCAGCAATATTTGTGGAGAAGAGGATTGAACTCAATATATTTGACCCAAAAGTGCATTTTTGGGGCTTGCACCATATTTATTAAAGCCTTGTGGCAGAAGTAGAAGTTATTAAATGGGTGAGAGCTGGCTTATAGAGACACAGTTCTTAGCAGTCCCAGTTCGATTCGACATACTTTTACTGATCACCTACCTGGAGCCATAGCCTAGGCTAGGAACTCACAGCTATAAAAAAAGAGGCGAATACCATCCACAGACTCAAGCAACTCAAAATCTAGTAGAAGGCAGATGTGAAAAACTGTAACACGTGGCACAGTAGGATAAAAGACTGTAAAAGAGGTACACAATACAAGTGGGAGTCATAGATACTGAAAAAAATCAGGACTGCCTTCACGGGAGAAGTAACATTTCAGCTGGGTGCTGATGAAATGGTGCATGACCCATGCATGTGTTGGCAGATGGGAGAGTTGCGGGAGTGGGGGGGCAGGATTACAGCTAAAAATTAGAAAATTCAGAATATAGTCAGGGAATTAAAGTGAGCTTTTCAGGAAGCAACATTTTTTCTGGATTATATTATACCTATTTTTAGAAGAAAATACCAGGTTAAATTATTTGATACATGGTTTAAAAAGAGTACAAAAGATTCCAAATTAAGACTCATGCTATTATCACTCATTCAATTACAGTTGGAAAGATAGGCTGGCCACAGGAGAAGAAAGATGATATATTGGGAAATCAAACAGAATGGTTAGTCACCCGTCACAGGATGGGGAAGTAGTGAATTCATTTCCTATTGTTGTTCTGATAAACCACCACAATGAATGGCATAAAACAACACAAATCTATTATCTGACAGTTCTGGAGTGGTCAGAAGTCCAAAATAGATCAGCAGAGCTGTATATCTTCTAGAGATGTTGGGACAAATATCTATTTCTTTGCCATTTGTAGTTCAGAGAGCCACCTACATTCCTTGGCTAGTAGCACTTTCTTCCTGACTCAAATCCAACAACATAACATTTTCAAATATCTCTCCTCTCTCATGCCTCTCTCTTCACATCTTCTCTGACTGTCCCTTTTGTCTTCTTCTTCTAAGGACCCTTGTGATTGCATTAGGCCTACTCAGATAATTCAGGATCATTGCCCCATATCAAAATCCTTAACTTAATCACAACTTCAAAGCCCTTTTGCTATGTAAAGGAATATATTTACATTTCCTGGGGATATAGATGCAGGCATTTTTAGGAGCCCATTTATTCAACCTCCCATTCTGTGGGAACATTATCTAATTCCCAGACTTCAACTGTTTCTCATTCTCATAGGGATAATAATGCTATCTCGCATCATTGTTCTGGAGCTCAAAGGAGAAAAATAATACAAATCCTTTACCATAGTATTCAATAAAAATTGTAATAACCATTGTCGTTGCTAATGGTGGTGTCATTTTGAAGGCTCTGAATGCCAGGTTGAGTTTTACCCATTTTATTTGGCAATATGTCTGACCCTTTTAGGAGCAACGTTTTGCTCTCAGAACTTGGTCCGTTAATGTCGAATGCCACGAAGTTTGTGGCAGAGAGATTTGAGACATAGGGGGCTCTTGGGGGAGGAGGAATCATTATTCATGTGGACTAGAGGACAAACGACAAATATTTGCAATGTATGTGATAGGTGTGGAGTAAAGTCTTTAGAATTTTAGAGGCCCCGAAAGTTAATGATATTATTTCAATAGAAACCTGGAGAAGAATGTGGTAAAGATTCTCTAAGGAAGAATCACTGGTCAAAAACAAATGTTCAGAAAATATATACATTCTATGTCAATAGTAAACAAATAAAATTAAAACCATAAAATTATTAATTGACTAGGATTTTTAAGGAAGTATTCAACGTTTATGAACACTTTTAGATGAGCGTGGAGTGTAAATTGACAGCTACAACCTTATGGAACTCTTGACAGATGTGTACCAAGAGCTTTAAAATAGTCACAGTCTTTGGGCAGTAACTGAGGACAATTTTGGTGCTAAAAATATTTTTTTTTGTGCAAAAAATGTGTTTAGTTATAATTTTCAAGTTCTTTTTGGCTAAAGCAAAAACACAATAGACATTAAATTCCAGTGTCGATTATACAACAGATTACTGTGGACAAATATCAAAGCAGGTTCTGAGAGTCAGTAAGATATTCACGCATATTGGGACCATGAAGGAGGAAATTGGTTGAAGATAGACAACAAGATAAATAAAATTCTCTGGAGAGAACTCTCCTTTGTTCCCCACCTTGAAACCATGGAGACTGTTGGAGGGCTAGACCCACTCTTTACTTCAACTACAAGAGGGACACCAGTGGCTCCACAAGGAGAGCATTAGTATAACTTTTCTATCACCAGGGGAATATGGTGAACGACTGTGGCCTGATGATCTAGAGGATGTAGGGTGTAGTGGCTGTTTTGCTGAAATCGAGAGAGATGCTACTATCTTTAAAAAAGCCTACGATATCAGAATTTTTTCAAGTAAGAAATGTTTGAGTTCTTACTGTAATCCATCAATGGGCCAGAAGAAAGAAAAAACAACAAAGAGTCAAAGTATTGAGTAATGCTTCCTTAATGGGAAACGAGACCTCACCTTGTAGAAGCTAGAAGGGAGTTGGCCATCCTCACAGAGGTTAATAAGAAATTAGAGACAACTGAGAGGCATATTATGCAGAATGCAATACAACTTGCTCAGTGGTGGCTTCTGGTAAATTTAGAAACATATTCACAAAAGCATAGTCTTTAAACATCTGTCAGGTTTTCAGAGTACCAAGCTAAATTATAAAAATGCCAAGCAAGTTATAATGTCTTGTTTTCCTTAGCTCTGCTTTTTCTACTGCAACCCCAGAAGAGAAACAAACAAAACAAAGCAAATGAATAAACAAACAATGAAAAACATTCAGTAGTTTGGAGAATGAGGACTTTCAGAAGAGATAAAAAAGGCAATCACCTTCCATTCCTGAAGTCAGGTGTCCCTATCAAACAGGGTCTGAAAAAGTTGTAGAGAATATTTACTTTGAAACAAGTTCAAAGTTTCTATTATTACCTGAGGCTAGATGCATTTAATTGCTGAATTGAAATTTCATTCAGCAATTTAAATTTGTAGTAAGACTTTCTCTTAAAAATGATTTCAAAAAACTTTTAGCATTGAGTGGTTTTAGGGGAAGAGTGGGAGAAAACACAATATAGTTACTTTTTATAACACTCTCTGAGTACTGGTTTTTCAAAGTACTTATTAAACATACATGTAAATTTACTCAAACCATCATTAATATTAATAAAAACTGGGAAACAATATAAATACCCAATAAAATAGGTTAAATAAATATGATAATTGTAAATAGAAGTTTATGTATTTTTTAAATTTATGTGGTTCCTAAAGATTATTATTTTATTATAAAATCTTGGACAATTATTACATAATACATCCATTTATTTTAATATAAAATTAATGTAAGTTATTCACCATAGAGGACTGCAATATTTTCCATTGTTCTGTAGTGGTGTATCAATTTAGACTAATTAGACTATTAAATAGACAAATTAGACTAAATTGAAAGATACTGTTCATTAAGTTTAATATTTAAATTTTATGCCTTAAATTTATAATATTTGAGGAGGGAAGTGCATATAAATATATAAATTCAAATGATAACCATCCTATTACTGCCCTATGAATTTTGTCAGGGCAACTACTAAGAAAATCTACTCAGAATAATTACAAAGGATAGTAAAATGTAATAATTTTGTTACTGAATTTTTAGATACTTAATATCTAGCTGAAATAAAAATATAGACTTGTAATATAAAAGAAGAACAATGTCTGTGATTCACTGAACAGTCTACTTACCATGTCAGGGAATACTACTCCAAGGATTTCCTAAAAAAGAAAGATTCATTCTTTCTTTCAACACATATTTATTGAGAGCCCATTATGAACCAATAACCATGCCAATTTCTAGAAATAAAATAGGGAACCTAATATACATGATTCTTGGTCTAGTAAGAGAGCTAGATCTTAATCAAATAGTTACTAATGTCTATAAAATTAGCACTATTATAGTGCTATTAAAGAAAGCATGTAGTTTCAAGAGATCATATGTTAGAAAAAGCTTCAATGAGTGATTTCCAATTCATCAGGTTTTTAAATTAAAGAAGCAGAAAGAGGAAGGGCTTTTCATGCAGAGAAAATTGGTTGGGAAAAAGGCCAGGATAGAAAGGAACTTTACAAAGTGAAAAAAGCTAGGTGACTAGACATTTAACACAAGAAATAAAATGTGTAATGAAATTAATTAGAGAGACAGATAGTAACCAGACCACACAGGTCTGAAGGGTCATTTTGAAGTATTAAATTTTGCCATGGTAAACATTTTGTTATTTAACATAGCCTTTTAGGTTGAACATTTTGTTTCAAAAGATAAGGGCAGTCAAGACATGAACTCAAAGATTTGAAGATTCCTTGGAGAAGTCTGGCAATGAAAGAAAGAAACTTGCAGTAGCTGGAAGGTACTGTGAGGGTGGTAAGTATTTTCATTTGGCAGAGATATCAGCATACTTCCAAGCCAATAGACTTGTGGCTAAAAATAAGGAAATAAAAGCATTTTTTATTTTATTGTCCAATTTCACATCCTGCAAAAACAAGACAAAGGTTTAAAAAAACAAGTAGAGAACAAGTCTATCTTTAATGAAACCAGTATATTGGTGTGATATTTTGATATTCATCAATGTGTTTTTTATTACCAGAAGTCTTTTTTGCTCCCATCTTGTCTCCCCATTTCATGAAGCAGTTATGTGAGTCAAGGAATACAGATCCAAACAACAAATGTTGAGCAGTAGAACGACAGAGAAAAAGTATTAAGTTCTTGACTTTTGAGCTCAAACATTATCACCTGAAACTCATAACGTAATAATTTGAAAACATTTGGTTTGCCAAAGATGATTTTTTTTAGTTACAAAATATTTTGAATTATGCAGGACAGAATATGTGTAGAATAAATGAAAATTTGGGAATAATGAATAGGTGATAATGAATTGATGTAGGCGCCAGTTTCCCCAGGAACATGATAAGATCTAATGAGCAGAAGAAAAAGGCTTAGAGATGTGGGTTTGAGAAAGAACTAGTTCCAGAGAAAGGACATGAAGAAGGAACTCCCCAGACATCTTGGGGTAAATTTGAAAGAGAAGGAAACTCATAAGCAGTTACCATTTGGACCCTGATGACATCAGACTTGTAAGTGTTCCTCTGTCCCTGCAGCCTGGTAATTGGATAGATTATACGTATAGAAGTGTCTGGGGGCAAATGGGGGAAGTGTTCCTACCGAGAGTCTCATGTCACCAGAGTATTATGAGAAAGCAGTTATATTTTCTCTTGCCTTTGAGAAAGGCATGAAAGTTTGAGGAGAAAACTGCCAAGAACCATGAAAGGCAGAAGTTGTTTCAAAAATGGCTTGGTTGTCAGGTTCTGGCAGGTGTCAATGTGGTGTCATAGCTAAGGCATCCAGACGATACATTCAAGACACTGATGGGGTTGTTCACCTCAATAGATACCAGAATGAACAAATGCTAAATCATGTGGTATTACCTTTCCCAGATTTAGGCTGGATACATAAACCAGGAGGAATTTGAAGTACTCTGGGGAAAAGAAGAAGGGGAGTCAGTGAAAAGCATTGGTTGAATCCTGAAATGATGAATGCATCTGAAACTAACTAGATTAATTTCTAGAACCCAAATTTGGACATAAAATATAAATTGTTATAGAAAACAAAGCTGTCTATTATACATTTGAGTTTTTTTTTTTTACTTTTTAAAGTTGGAATAGGGAATCAGCTACAATTCAAAATTATAAACCACAGAGTCTATCTTCTGATCCAGAATGTTAGAGGTTGAAAGTTGATTCATATTTGCTCAAGCCTTGAGTAGAAAAAAACAATTTAATGAAGTTTGCTGTCATCAATGGGATAAGAGTAAAGGAATCTAGCTAAGTTTTAAGCCAAAAATGAAGCCAAATATGTACAGTTGGAAAGCCAAGTTTTACAATTGAAAGGTAGTGAGGGAGAGCTGAAAGATAAATCACATTGGCACATCATTATTAATTGTTTACAAACTAACACTCCAAATTGGAGAGACTTCTAAAGGAAACAGAAAGTAAAGGGTGAAGAATGAGGATACAATAAATAAGAAATAAGAATTTGACATACATAATGATTGCTGAAATTAAGTAAAGATGTGCCTAGGCACAAGGAAAATAGCATATATAGTGAAAGCTTACAAGCAGCAACCCCATATCAAACCCAAATTATACCAACTCATCTCCTTGCCTTCCCCAAATGATATTACTCCATTTAAAAAAATATTTTATTTATTTATTTGACAGAGATCACAAGTAGGCAGAAAGGCAGGCAGAGAGAGAGAGGAGGAAGCAGGCTCCCCACTGAGCAGAGAGCCAGATGTGGGGCTTGATCCCAGGACCTGGGATGGTGACCTGAGCCAAAAGCAGAGGCTTTAACCCACTGAGCCACCCAGGCACCCTGACATTACTCCTTTTTGCTTGTATAATTTTCAACAGATAGTTTACTCTATTCAAAACTTAAAGTCAGTAGAAAAAACCACATAAGACTTAGTTATAGATTATATACCCCGTATACTCATGTTCCCCAGTAGGAAACTTGTGGGTTTGAATATCTGCAGCTAATAAACCAGAAAATTCCTTGCAGTTACATGTACCCCATTAACAGTAGAATTCCCTGGTACATGGGGGAAAGAACTGACCTGTTCTGTATACTCAAAGGTAAATTTTGAACAATTGAACTGCTTTTGTTTTATGTACCATATAAATTATGTAATTTATTGAATTATTATTTATACATTAGCTGTTAAAACCTTTCTTCTAATATTATAACCTACATCCTGACAAGTCCTCTAAATATTTTTGTTTTGTTTTTAGCTATACTTCATGTTTCTCTTTTTCATCTTTAATTTAATTGAATTCTGTATTTTAACCATTTTTGCATTTTTATATTTTTTGGGGAAAACTCAGATCATTTATTTGACTGATGAAGAGTAGAATAATAAAAAGTTATTTCCATATGCCCATTAATTTTTTTTTCCAAGTGTAGTTGACATATGATGCTATATTAATTTCAGGTGTACAAAATAATGATGGATAATTCTAGACATTGCACTATGCTCATCATGCTAAGGGCAGTATTCTTTTATTCTTTAATACTCTTTAAGAAGCATGAATTTTTCATAATGAGAAAAATTTCATATAAAAAACAAAATTTAGATGAAAAGTTTGTTGATCAAAAAGTTTATTTGCAGAAAAATAAATTCTTAGTTCTCAGTCTTTAAAAGTTTCTCACACAACTTACTTAACACATACCAGCATGCAATCCAACTTGTTGCTTGTGTATCCAGGGTAATGATGGACACTTTATTTAAAATACTTTCTGTTATCATTGCAGTAGGGAAAGGGTGGGGGCAGGGTAAAACATGCAGTGGCCTGAAGTACTTCCATCAGAATTTGCACTTAATATTTATCTTCACGCTTAACTGACCAAAGGAAGTCACATTGCCTGGCCTAAGTTCAGGGAGTACAGAGAAGAGCATTCCTAATATGTATCTGAAGTGAGAGTGAAAATGTTTCAAAAATACTAATGATGACCTGAAGAGGTAATGATTATTTTCACTAGGATGGTGAAAAGGGGGTTAGAGAGAAGAAATGCATGCAAAAACCTGCTGTATATAATAAATATCTGACATATGTACACATACATATGTAGCTTTTATATATAATAACCTAGATATAATTAGAGACAATAGAGAGGGAAAAAAATCACGAGTAATTCAGGGACTTTTAGTTATAGTGACAGGGGAAAGAAAGTGCATTAAGGAAACTATAAGACCATTGAGAATCATGTAAAAGATGATGACAGATTATTTAATTTCAGATTTACTGAATTCAGGTTGGAAATAATGTAAAATTAGAAATTCAGCTTTTTTTTTTTTTTTTAGGAAAAATTTGGAAATCATTGATTTGGAGGTGGTAGGTGAAATTGTGGAGTTAGCCAACATTTCAGAGCGAAAGTACACCTAAAAATGGCTTGAGAAAGTCATCAAAGAAGGAGAAAAATCACAAGAGACACTGAACTCTAGGAAACAACCTGAGGATTGCTAGAGGGGAGGTGGGTGGGTGTAATTGGGTTATGGGCATTAAGGAGTGCATGTGATGTGATGAGCACTAGGTGTTATATGCAACCAATGAATTATTGAATAATACATCTGAAAACTAATGATGTAGTATAAGTTGGCTAAGGAAAAAAAATGGCTATGGGCAGATTCTTAGAAATTAGCGCAATAGAAAGATGGAGGGAAAGAGGCATCCATATGAGTAAAGGAAGAGACATTTAGAGAATTGCAAGATAAATGAGATAGGTTAGTGTTAGGAGAGCCAACAAATATCTAGCAGAAAGGTGGAATTTCATCTTTGGAATGATCTACAATGACAAATGCTGTGAATTTACTCACTAGAGGCAACTGAAGGAAAATATTTAGTGTGTTAGGTCAATGGGAATTTCTGAAGAAAGGCTTCTAGTAGAGTGGGAAGGACATATGCCAGAAAACAAAAGGTTAACAAGTAAGTTGATAGTGAAGAACTAACAGTGGTGCTTGACTATAGTTCTTTGAAGATGATAATTATAGAAAATGCAAGAGGATTTAGGTGAGGGATACTGTAGCTGAGAGTAGTAGTATATTGGCAAGGAAAACCAACAAAAATACAATTGTGATATATAGAGAGGTAGCTGGTAGAAACTAATGGAAAAATGAAATAAAAATGAAACACATACATATAGTCCTTAATGATCCTTTGTCCAGGTTGGTTTTTTTTTTTTTCTTCCAGATCTTTATTTGAATTCTAGGTTAGTTGACATATAGTGTAATATTGGCTTCAGGAGTAAATTTAATGATTCATCCCTGACATGTAACACCCATTGCTCATCACAAGTGCCCTCCTTAATACCCATCATCCATTTAGCTCATCCCCCACCCACCTCCCTCCATCAACCCTTGGCTTAATCTCTATCATTAAGAGTCTCTTATGGTTTGCTTCCTTCTCTCTTTTGTTTTTCCTCTTCCCACATGTTCTTCTGTTTTTTTTTTCCCCTAAGTTCCACATATGATTGAAATCATACAGTACTTGCCTTTCTCTGACTAACTTATTTGACTCAGCGTAATAGACTCTAGCTCCATCCACATCATTGCAAATGGCAAGATTTCATTTTTTGATGGCTGAATAATAGTCCATTATCGTCCTTCCGTCCTTCCTTCTTTCCTTCCTTCTTCCCTCCTTCCACCTCCCCTCCCTCCCTCTTCCTTCCTTTTTTATCTCCTTCCTTTCTCTCTGAGTGAGAGTATGAGCAAACCAGAGGGGAAGAGGGAGAGAGAGAGGGAGAGAGAGAATCTTAAGCAGGCTCCAAGCCTACCATGGAGCCCAATGTTGGGCTTGATCTCATGGCCTAAGATCATGACCACGGCAAAAATCAAAGATCTGAACACGTAACAGACTGAGTTGCTAGGTTCCTCAATGTCAAGTTTTTTCATTGTCTTCAGTAAAATGATTGTTTCTAATTAACCTGGGAAGCTATCACAATAACCAGCAGAAATAAACCCCTATGCTGAATTTTAAAGAAGCATGAAGATGTTAATATTAGCTAGATGGTGAGATATTTTTTAAGACAGAAACTCTAATTTATTCATTGTCATTCCCCATTTGTTACACAGAAAATAATCAATACATATTTAAATTTGAACATTAGCTGTTCTCTTAATTTCAAATAACTCCATTTAATAAGAAGCTTGAGTTTTTTTTCTAGATACTTATGCTTACTTGGTTCTTCTTTTCAATTTATAATCATATGAGATGACTTTCTTGATTTTTTTCTGCCTATTACTCCCTCTAGATGTTTCCTGCAATTACGGCATCACTTGTGAATCAAATTTATCCTGGACTTCAGATTCTGACTCCCAGTGACCCCTACCCTCGTTCTGCCCATTCACTCAACGCCCAACTGCTTAAACTTGTCTCCTTCCTACTTCACATCTATTTTTTAAAACTGGTAACTCCCTAACATGCATTTAAGGTAAAGGTTAGAGATAAGCGTTTAATTCCATAGTATTCTTCAGTTCAGAGATTCTAAAATAACAGACTGGATTGAGATAAATTTTTATATAATATAAGCTATTCTTATACTTTAGGTTTTATGCTAATTGGTTAGACATCTGAAATCTGATTTCCTTTCTCAAGGCCATTTTTATTTTCAGTTTGCAAGGCATGTCTGAGATTCTGTGAATTTGGGACAGGTTATAACTTGAAATGACAGGCAACACAGTATGATTTAACATTTCAGGAATAAGGATTTGTTATTACTGTTGTTTTTTAACTTACAAGCCTTGTGGAACTTGTTAATGAGAAAATTAATTGTTTGATTGGTTAGTTCCCTGGGGTCTGTGGCCCTTTTTATGCTTGTGAACTTGTTTGTTTTAAGAAAAACAAAACTAAGAAGCTATCACAAAGATATAAGTATCCATGAAAAACTTCTTGTTTTAATCTATATTGAGTGCTGTGTTAACTTTAAATATTACAATATGATAAAGGCATAAGTATTAACTAGAGAAGGCATAAGACTGACAAATATATTTTATCATCACAGGAGTCACTGAAGGTTTAGAAAAAAAAACAAATAATTTGTTTTTTGCATAAATAGGTATCACATAGAAATTTACTAGCAGGATAAGTTTTTGAATCATGATTTGTTCTTACCTCTACCTTTCTTCAAGCCAATATTTTCCAAAAATGTTTTAGAAATACCTTGCCATTCAACATGATTATCATAATCAAAGTCATCAGTAGCCATCTGTTATTGTATTATGTGCAGAACACTTGACTAAATTCAGAGAAACATCTTTTTTTTTTTTAAAGATTTTATTTATTTATTTGACAGACAGAGATTACAAGTAGGCAGAGAGGCAGGCAGAGAGAGAGGAGGAAGCAGGCTCCTTGCTGAGCAAAGAGCCCGATGTGGGGCTCGATCCCAGGACCCCGAGATCATGACCTGAGCCGAAAGCAGAGGCTTTAACCCACTGAGCCACCCAGGCGCCCCCAGAGAAACATCTTTTTAAATGTTCTCCTGAAATAATTAGTTCACCCTACTTAATATTTTACCTTTCATTGACTCAAATGGAAATAAGAAAATGGAAATGTACATAATGGGATAATTTCAAATTCTTGGAAGACTTCAACAATTATCTCTGAGTGGTGGGTTAATGTGGTCTATTTTCCAAATTAGCCTCTAAGGTGTATTAAAGTGAGCAATGAATAATTGCACATTTAAGCCTACCCAAATGAATTGTCCAGTGCTTTTCATTGAAAAACAAAAATACAGATTCTAATTGTGTATCAAGTAGAAACCTGTGCTTCCTTATCAAATTGTAGGTCATTTCCTCCTAGGTACACCTAAATAAGGAAGTATGGTGTATATAAGCTCAAAATGTGAGGAAAAAGTTAGTAACCGATTACTTTATTGCTATCAAGAAAAAATTTCCTTACTGAGCTTTAGAATTCTCTTTGCTTTGACATGGATTATCTGAAGCTAAGAGTAAGAAAATATTGATTAAATTTACCTGGGAGAAGCAAATGATGTACATTTTTTTCTGCAATTTGGAAAGCAATAATATGCCTATGGACTACTCTAAAATTCAGTTATTCCTCTGAATAATCAAAATTCCTCCAAATGATTAGATATATAGAGTAACAAACCAAATCAAGAATATTAAAATAAACGGAATTATCTGTCAAATAGTTATTTTATTTACATAAATTTGTTCTTTAATTGCCTTTGGAAAATTGTTTTAAAGATCCAGGGAGGAAATTGTACAGACTAGCCTTGCTATTTCATTTAAACAAGATAAGAATGACAAATTATCTTTCCTCCCACATAGGAGAGGAAAATGTGGGGTCCCTGGGTGGCGCAGTTGGTTAAGCAGCTGATTCTTGGTTTCGGCTCATGTCATGGACCTCAGGGTCTTGAGATGAGCCCTGCATTGGGCTTCCAGCTCAGTGGGGAGTCTGCTAAAATTTCTCTCTCTCTCTCTGTCCCTCCCTGAGCTCACTCGCTCCCTCAAATAAATAAATATATACATCTTAAAAGAGAGAGAGAGAGGGAGAAAGGAAAATGTTCTTTTCATGCAAGAGTGACCTATCATTTTATTGAGTTGGAGATGTCTTTGTGATCATTCTGCCTCACCGCACCCATTTTTGTCGTTAAATGCATATACTGAACATCTGTGACTTAGTAACTGATAAATACCATTTCCAATACTGAGTCCGATGACGAAAAGAACTATGCTCCAACAATAGAACATCTTCTTAAATATCAGAATGAGCTTTAGAAATACAAACAGAAGATACTCATCTTCTGTTATAATCTGTGTAAGCAGGCATGAGTTATATGAAACAATAATAGAAATAAAAAAGAGGCAGCGAGAGGAAGATTGGTATACATCAGAGAATTAAAAACCGGCCCAAAATAGTCTTCTTTTTAGAAAGACGCTAGTTAAGTCTCTTTTGTTTTTAACTGAATTTGTTTACATCTGGAGAGAGAGAGCTATAAAAGAAAAACCTCATCGATAATATAGTAAACAGAAGGCCTGGAAAGATGAGATTTTTTCAGCTGAGATTATGCACCAATATGCCCAGAAATTGATGTTAGCATAAACTGGGGGCAGATCCAAAGACCAGTGCCAGAGGTGGCACGATTATAATAAAATCAGATGAAGGGGTTCATTACACTCACAAATGGTGAAGAGATGCCTGTCTCTTTTCCTGTTATATCTCCTCTATCTCGATTATGCACTTGGGGACTGGTGAGTAGAGTTGATAGAATGAGGAAAGGAATATGTCCAATAGCATATTTGAAGTGAAAGGAGATTTTCAGAGAAGTCTACAAATGTACATAAGAGTTTTGATGAGATCTTTTTCAATGGAATAAAAAAAATTAAAATATTATCAAGCATGGTAGTACAAAAGAAAATTCTGTTTTATTTGACTTGTCTTTTATCACACAATTGAAAAACTATCAAAGGAAAAAAGTAGGTCCAAACAGGAATACAAAATAAGTTTTGGGTTTCTTATCTGTTTTTATAATTTAAAGAGTTAATAACTTACTTAACAAAATGGGTCCTTGCTTGTATTAGGTCATAATACAAATTAGAAGTACAGAAATGATTATTATATCTATACTTACATGTATAACTACACATATATCTATATTCTGTCTATATGTCTATCATCTTTTATCTATATCTATCTATCAGAATATTTGGCCATGCTTATCACAATCAGGCAATCAGTTTATTTTTCTTTTAGACTTTATTTAAATAGAATTAGTGTATTATATGATTGTGGACATAGGGTGTTTTTTTTTATTTTTTTATTTTTTATAAACATATATTTTTATCCCCAGGGGTACAGGTCCGTGAATCGCCAGGTTTACACACTTCACAGCACTCACCAAAGCACATACCCTCCCCAATGTCCATAACCCCACCCCCTTCTCCCAAACCCCCTCCCCCCAGCAACCCTCAGTTTGATTTGTGAGATTAAGAGTCACTTATGGTTTGTCTCCCTCCCAATCCCATCTTGTTTCATTGATTCTTCTCCTACCCACTTAAGCCCCCATGTTGCATCACCACTTCCTCATATCAGGGAGATCATATGATAGTTGTCTTTCTCTGCTTGACTTATTTCGCTAAGCATGATATGCTCTAGTTCCATCCATGTTGTCGCAAATGGCAAGATTTCATTTCTTTTGATGGCTGCATAGTATTCCATTGTGAATATATACCACATCTTCTTGATCCATTCATCTGTTGATGGACATCTAGGTTCTTTCCATAGTTTGGCTATTGTGGACATTGCTGCTATAAACATTCGGGTGCACGTGCCCCTTTGGATCAATACGTTTGTATCTTTAGGATAAATACCCAATAGTGCAACTGCTGGGTCATAGGGCAGTTCTATTTTCAACATTTTGAGGAACCTCCATGCTGTTTTCCAGAGTGGCTGCACCAGCTTGCATTCCCACCAACAGTGTAGGAGGGTTCCCCTTTCTCCGCATCCTCGCCAGCATCTGTCATTTCCTAACTTGTTGATTTTAGCCATTCTGACTGGTGTGAAGTGATATCTCATTGTGGTTTTGATTTGTATTTCCCTGATGCCGAGTGATATGGAGCACTTTTTCATGTGTCTGTTGGCCATCTGGATGTCTTCTTTGCAGAAATGTCTATTCAGGACATAGGGTGTTTTTATTGAGATTTATTTATTTATTTGAGGGGGAGGGACAGAGGGAAAGGGAGAGAGAATTTTTTAGATTTTATTTATTTATTCAGGAGAGACAGACAGAAAGAGAGAAAGGCAGAGAGAGAAACTCCACAGGAAGCCTGTTGCAGGATTTGAACCCAGGACCCTGGAATCATGACTTGAGCTAAAGTCAGATGCTTAACGGACTGAGCCACTCAGGCACCCAGAGAAAGAATTTTAATGGAGCTTGATGTGGGCTCTACCTACGGCTTGATCTCACAACCCTGACATCATGACCTGAGTAGAAGTCAAGAGTTAGATGCTGAGTCAACTGAGCCACCCAAGTGTCCCTTATCAAGGTATAATCTATATTCCTTAAAAAGCACAGATTTTAATGCTTCAGTATACTATTTTGATAAATATGTAAACCCATATAATCCCTTCCCAATCAAGATATAGAACATCTCATTACCCCAGATATTCTTTATTTTCTCTCTGCATTAACCCCCCTTGCCTAACTCTATATACAACTATTTTCATCATTATAGATTGGTGTTTGCTGTTTTAGGACTTCCAGAATATATGTTTTGGTATCAAGGCTGTATTTTTCAACATAATGTTTTGAGATTTATTCATTGCTTGTGTGTAGCAGTAAGAAGTTCTTTACATTGATGAGTATTGCTAAGTATAATATGAACTTGTCATTAGCAAGTGTTTTTCTCAGAGGACTTTTTTTGCCCAGTGTACTTAGCCAACAATGGGAAGACCTGAGTTCTAATCCCAACTTTATCACTCACCCATTCTGGAAATTTATACATGTCTCTTAATCAAGCTAGACCTCATCCTCATCTGCCCAATGAAAGAGGAGTGCAGGATTATCTCTGAATCTATTTCAACTCATATAGTCTATGTTTTTTTGTTCATGGTTGATTAATAACTGAATATCAATTTGATAAAAAAGTATTTCTAAATTACTAGCAGATAATATTAATCTTAATTTAGGGACTGTTATTTTTAACTCAATTGCTAGACAACAAAGTTAGCATTTCTTCTCTTCCTGAGGTTAACTTCTCAATATTACTCTAAAGGGAGTGGAATACATGGTATATATCTGATAATAGCTCCTAAACTTATCTTTCACTACTTTGATGCAGTACTTTTAGATCTTGCTAAGCCACTTTGGTCAAACTGCAATAACCTTCATCCATTGTTGTCTGTCAAAATTCCCATTTTTTAACGATTTCATTTTTTATTTTTGTTTATTTGACAGAGACACATTGAGAGAGGAAACATAGGCAGGAGAGTGGGAGAGGGAGAAGCAGGCTTCCTGCTCAGCACAGAGCCTGATAAGGAGCTTGAACCCAGGACCCTGGGACCATGACTTGAGCCCAAGGCAGATGCTTAATGACTGAGCCACCCAGGTGCCCCAGAATTCCCATTTTTTAAAGATAAATTTCAATTGTGATGTTTCCATAAAACTTTTTCCGAACAGTGAAGTCAGGAGTGAATGAATCTCTTTCATCTTTGAAATCTTATTGCATTTTGTATCATTCTTTCCTTATCTTAACCATTTGCACATTCATTCATTTATTCATTCATTCAGTCAGTCAAGTACTAATGCATGTGTCTAGCCTGTGATAAGTGTAAGGAATACAAGAATGAGCAAAAAAAAAGATAAAGTCTCAATTCTCACGAGCTTATATTCCAGTAGGACAATCATGAAACAAGTATGTTCAGTTGCAGGTAGCTCATACTCTGAAAAAAAAAAAATACCACTGATACCACTTTGTTGCAAAACAATGAGATCTGGTCTAATCTTGAGTGTATCATGGGGAGAGCCTATAACAACATGATGTTGAAATTCAGGTCTGAAAATAAGAGTTAACCATCTGAAAGTGTGTGTGTGTGTGTGTGTGTGTGTGTGTGTGTGTGTGTGTGATGATAGTGGTAGATGATATATCAGAGTGAATTGATTTCCTGGCACAGTAACCTATATTAGAAGACAACACAACACAGTTTAAAAATCCACAAGATTTTGAAAGGCAAGGGTGAGAAAATTGTGAGAAGAATCTAGAACAGGTAGGCAAGTATAAGACTTTTTACAAGGTTAGAGATTCATTTTAAGGTTTTGATTTTTACCTTATGAGCTCTTCAGAGGGCTTTAAATTGATCACATATATAGGTTTAGAAGAGAGTTTTGGATTGAACATGCACATGAGGAAGTCATTGGCTGATGGGTGACGAATGAAGTTTTATGTGTTGATGAGAAGCCTGTGGAGAGTGTTAAGAGTGAGAAGAGGTGTCAATTCTGAGACTTCAGAATCTCCCAGAATAACTTTTTGCACATTTAAATTTATTATAGATATTTGTAGAAGTACCTCACTAGCTTCCCTTAAATTTTAAGATAATGTGACAGAATTGAAACTGAAAAAAAAAAAAGTGTAAAGATGTAAATCTAAGCAGTCTTGGGTTCAAATTAAGACATTATCCTTTACTGGTTGTGTGCCTGTGGGCAATTTGCTTAATTCGTGTTATGCTCTTCTTTTCTTTCCTACCTTAAAATGTAGATAATAATAATTCTACTATGGGAGTCTTAAGAATCAAATGATTCTTACATAAAACAAAGAGAATAATGCCTTGCACATTCTATACACTAATGCTGTTTCTTTTATATTCCAGTTTTTAAAAACACAATGCATAGTATGGATTTTTAAAGTAAATATTTTTTTCTTTAATTTAAGAGACAAAACAGATAAACATAGGGGGGAAAAAGAGAGGCAAACCAGAAAACAGACTCTTAACAATAGTGAACAATCTGAGGGTTACTGAAGGAGAGGTGGGTGGGAGATGGGGGAGAAAGGGTGATGGGCATTAAGGAGGGCACTTGTGCTGAGCATTGGGTGTTGTAGATAAGTGATGAGTCACTAGACTCTACACCTGAAACTAATATTATATTATATGTTGACTAGCTGGAATTAAAAAAAACTTGAAATGCCTGGATGGTTCAGTCGGTTAAGCATCTGCCTTTGGCTCAGGTCATGATCCCAGTATTCTGAGATCAAGTGCTGCAGCCGGCTCTGAGCTCAGCAGAGAGTTTGCTTCTCCCTCTCCCTCTGCCCCTCCCCCTGCTCATGCACACACTCTGTCTCACTGAATCTCTCACTTGCTCTCAAATAAATAAACAAAATCTTTAAAATAAATAAATAAATAAATTTTTAAAAATTTTAAAAAATAAATATTTGATAAATAGTATTGAATCAGTGAGGCCCATAATGAAGTAACGGGAAATAGAATAAGGAAGAAAAGACCCAAGTGAATACAAGTGATTATAAAGATTATCAAGTTAGGGTATGAAGTCAAGATTTTTAAAAATTTTAATTATAAATGTGCTGTTTATTAATACAGCATGATCGTGTAGTTAATTGTATTGGTCTAGGTTTATACATCAGCGCTGATTCCCCCAAGGCTTTTGTTGCTTCCCTTGTTCTTGTTGGGCTAGGAACTGTTAAGGGTCTAAGATTTTACCCTGATTGCAAACTAATAAGCAAGACTGCTATAGATTCATATACACATACTAACAAATGAACAGAAGTGCCCTAGGTCAAAGACACAATTTATTACTAACAGCAGAAAAACTGCAGCCAGAGCAATACCTTGCATCAGTTCCTCCTGCCCACATCACCACAGGGCCATTCCAGGAGGGCCAGATGTTTTAGGGGCACATGCAAGAGGTTGCACCTCGAGACAAAAAAATCCCACAATTACAAAACAGGATGCTCTTGTATGCCTGCTGGCATATCTGCCCATCCTCCTTTCCAAAATAAAAAATAAAAATAAGTTATAAAAAATAAAAAGCTAAAAAAAAAAAATAAGTTCATAAATTACTTTTTACCTTGGTATACAACGAAATGTTTCCGGGGTGGCAAAGGCAACTTACTACCCTAGAATACCTTGGAGCCTCTACCTTTAGGGAGACATTAACTTCCAAGGCATGCTTATTATTTAAATGTGCCTTTGCTCTAAATGCCAAAAGGAGGGAGAGATGGAAGAAATCCATACAAGATTGTTGCCCAATACTTTTTTGCTCAGAGTGGCCCCAGATACCAACTCCACTCTTTTTTTCTTTTTTTAAAGATTTTATTTATTTATTTGACAGAGAGAAATCACAAGTACACTGAGAGGCAGGCAGAGAGAGAGAGAGGGAAGCAGACTCCCCGCTGAGCAGAAAGCCCGATGCGGGACTCGATCCCAGGACCCTGAGATCATGACCCAAGCCGAAGGCAGCGGCCCAACCCACTGAGCCACCCAGGCGCCCCCAACTCCACTCTTGATGTGGTTGGAAAGCCATGGCTGCTGCTACAGTCCCCTTGCTTTCCCAACTCACCCTTTTTGTTTGCCTTCCTAAACTAGGATGTGGCATTTCCACCATGGTGCCTGTTGAGGTTGGTGGCAGCTGCCATGTGTGGGTTAAAATGCTGAACACATTACAGGTTCTGGCCATCTTCACAGTAACAGAGCTCAGAAAAGCAGCCAGATTTGACTCAATGAGTGACTTAAAAGAGAAGGAGTCAGCAGATCAGCATCTGACCCCTCCATGGATAGACTCTTTCTGGAGAGAGTGTTTGCCCCCATGGCCTCTCAGGAATCATCCTCAGGGACAGGGAAGCCAGCTGTGTTTCTCAGTGAGCCTGATCTTAGTATTTGCGTGACCTCCTTCCCTGTTTCACCTCATGGTTTGCCCTTTTTATTCTCTCTTCTCCTGCCTCCACCCCCCACCCCCAGTGAACCATTAATACGTGATCTTTGCCATGGACTCGCTTTTCTCTGTAACCCAGGCTAGCATGTTTACATGCTGGAGTTTTTGCTGTGTGCATGTTGTATGGACATCTTTTCCTAGGAAAGTGAAAATTCGTAGTGCAAAATAAAGGTAAATACTGATGCAGTCATTGATTTAACACACGCATTGCCAATCTCAGGCATATGAAAAAGATTTGAGTTAAGTGAAATGTCTCTGCCTTCGCATCCTCACTTTATATTTCCCTAAACCAAGTGTGCTGTTCTCCAGCCTGAATGTCCAGTCTCACAGAATGGTCACACACTCTTGGTAAGACCCTTCAGTTCTCTGCACTTTTCACATTCCCTTACTTCACACCTCTGCATGCCATTCTTAGGTATCATGTTCATTTAAACATAAATGGTAATGAGTTCATGCACAGAACTTGGCTTATTTTGGAAAACAAAAATCTTATTTCAATATGAAGATTTTAGTGGTAAGAATGAATCATTTTAGCAAGAAGGATAATTTGGTAGATAGAGGAGTCATTTACATCTTAAATTATGTAGGCAACATCCTACTTGGTCTATTTTCATAAGTTTTTCCTTGGTATGAAAATATTGAGAAAATCCAAAACATACATTTGTGATACTTTGGATAATTTTAATATTGATCTTTCTCTGAATACTAACTTAAGTATGGGCAATACTTAGTCCTAAAATGATTCTAAGTATTTTTACCAACTTTTTTAACAAACTATATATATTTCCAACTATTCTCCCTTATATATTGACATAATTATAATTGTGATGCAAATGGAAGTTAAGTAATGTGCATATGCATTAAGTTCAATTGTCCATTAATTAGGTGTAACAGTTAAAATAAGTCAACATAATATGGTTTAATGCATAAACCCCATAACCAGAAAATACCAGACAAAATGTTTCAATGAGGAAATAAATTACTAGGGAGTATCTCTGTAAAACTGGGTGGTCAATTAAAAAAAAAAATCAACAACAATAGCACTATAGTAATTCAGGAAGTAGTAAATATTTCTAGGGATAGTGAGGCCAATGAATGTAATGTCATGTACTCAGCAAACTTGTTTTCTTTCTCTGTGCTCCTGGAAAAAAATCAACTATAATTTCCCAGGCCAAATATCCATTATTCTTGGATCTTATGACAGATTTTTGGGCAGTGGAATATTTGGCTTAAGTAAAGATGTAATTTTTAGCCTTGATCATAAAAAGCTTTATTGACCATCTACTTTTTCTCTTACTCTCTGTATGGTAGTTTTTGAAGAACTCGAGATAAAAGATACAATTGTATAAACCTCTTTCCTCATATTTACCTAAAGGAAAACTTTCCAAAAAGCTACCCCATCTTCATTAGATGACAAAATGATCAAGAAATTAACTTTTATTTTGTTAAAGCTACAGAAATGTTTGAGTTGTTTTCTCCAGCTAGTTCGCTTCTCCTGGTATAAGTAGGGACTCTGTAATATATGTAGGGAGGAATGGTCAAATTTAAAGGCTATTGTCAAAACACTGACGAGGTAAAGGATAGTTCCTCTGATGGAGTGAAAAGTGAAGAAAAAGAAATCAAACTGCTTCTACTTCCAATATATCATCAGAATAACAAATTCTCTGACACACATGGAGAATTTGTGAAGAAAGACCACTTAAAAGTATGTCACTATCAGCTAACAAGGAGAAACTTTTGGAAAGAATCAGAAATCCCCATCCCTTTTGGTGACAACAAAAAATCTATGTGACCTTGTTAATTAGCACAGAAAGAATCTATTTATATCTGGCATATATAACTTTTTAAAAAAAGTATATTCTGTGTGTTTGGAGAGGTGGGTTAGTCATATTTTCTATATAATAAATATATAATAATACATGTAGAGATATACAATTTCTATTTCTAGATCATAAAGTACAAAACAGAATACACATCATTAAAAAGGAATTTTGTGATTTTTTGCTTTGCCAAAGAAAGTCTGGGGGTTCTCAGACTAAATAAATCTGAGCTCAGCTTACTCAATACTTTAAAGGTGAAGTTTTCTGTCATCTATGAATGTACTTAGCTACACTGTATTAAGCAAGCATTTATTTTCTCTCTTGTCTGTTTTGGTTTCAAACCAAATCATCCACTGTATGAAATTGGGAAATTTATTTGGTTTCTCTGAGCTTCAATGTACTCATCTATAACAAGGATAGTATCTGTTTTACAGGATGAAAACAGGTATTAGAATTATTTCTATTCAGAAATAGAATAGAATGTCCATGTTTTTAAATATCAATGCAAAATTCAAATATAGTATGTACATTGTGTTACCTTGATCAGTCCAATAACATGAATAAAGCAGGATAAATTTGTATTAGAATCATGTGTTCTTAAAGAGACTATTCTGGTTCATAATGTTCATGTTACTTTTCTTGTTGTTTGTTTTTTTTTTTTAAAGATCTTATTTACTTATTTGACAGAGAGAGAGGAGGGATCACAAGTAGGCAGAGCAGCAGGCAGAGATAAGGGGGGAAGCAGGCTCCCCACTGAGCAAAGAGCCCGATACGGGGCTCGATCCTAGGACCCTGAGATCATTACCTGAGCTGAAGGCAGAGGCTTAACCCATGGAGCCACACAGGCACCCCATAATATTACTTTTCTAAGTGTTAATAAAACATTTTCATCATATCAAATGTATTATCATATAGTTATATGAACATACCTTTTGAAAAATTGTGACATCTCTGTGTTCTGGATCATGTTTTCCAATATCTCATCAATATCACTTACTGCTGGAAGTTCATAAGGCATTTATACAGAGGAGTATCTCCAGAAAATGCACAATGTTTACTACTGTGTCTTTGATTTCAAAACTCTATGAATAAATGTTTGTTTCTTTTTTTTTTATTTGTCTGTGAGAGAGAGAGAGAGCATGCACGCAAGCACAAGCAGACAGAGTGGCAGGCTAGAGGCAGAGGGAGAAGCAGGCTCCCTGCCGAGCAAGGAGCCCAATGTGGGACTCGATCCCAGGATGCTGGGATCATGACATGAGCCGAAGGCAGCCGCTTAACCAATTGAGCCACCCAGGCGTCCCATAAATGTTTGTTTCTTAACAGAACCAAATATCTATATCTGGCTCTGCTAAATGTTGTCTTCATTCTGGAACACAGGCTGAAGGAATGGTCTCTTTCTGGGATATTGTTGTTGTTGTGGCAAATAGATAAAAAATTCTTAGCAAGCCATGTGCTAGATGTCCAATTCCTTTTTTGTTTTTTTTTTTTAATTTTTTATTTTTTATATACATATATTTTTATCCCCAGGGGTACAGGTCTGTGAATCACCAGGTTTACACACTTCACAGCACTCACCAAAGCACATACTAGATGTCCAATTTCCTTCCCAGAAGTGGCACTCCAAATTTCACTGACCAAAACACATGTACCCTTGAGTTCAGTGGGGATGAAAATATGTATACAAAGCTTCTGTAAGAAGTATATCAGACTAAGAGATTTGATTCAGGAAAAAGTCATATAATCCAACACAGAAACTCATGTATGTTTATGAAGAAATTTAATTTATTTGTGGAACTAAACTTAATTTAGTAATAGAGACAAGGAAGGAGTAGTGAACGAATATTAAATAGTAACTATGTAATTCTGGTGATTTAATATCACTAAGCCTTGGTTTACTTATCTATAAAATGTGAATTTCAGTCTGCAGCTCATAGAATCACTGTTAAAATAAAATGTGCTAATAAAACTAAAGTATATAGCAGTACATAGCAGAATAACTAGAACTTGGTTAAGACTCAAGTGTTAGTTATTATCTTTACTTCTATTTCATTAGTTTAAAATAAAAAATTAAAACATTAGTAAAATAACAAAATACATTTAAATTAGAATTATTAAAAAATAAATATACACCTTTTTACTAGTGTATATATGTTGTGTTTTTTGTTTGTTTCCTTCCACACCATTTATTTCATCTTCTTCTGGTAAGTAACCTCAGTTTTCCTCTAGGGAATTATCTTTTCCTCACTCTCAGTTCATGCCTTTGGATGGGGGCTGTTTAGCTCTCTCCCATCGTCCAGCAGCTTGAGAGAACACATGGTTTGGTTGGTCCTGTCTTTCTGCTGTCCAAAATGATTAGCTTTCCAACGGGCATGTGGCCCAGGCCAGGATAATGAGCATGGCGTTTGGGTTTTATTTGAAGCAATATGAAAGCAAAGCTGTCTTTCTGCTGAAGCTGGAGTTAGGAAGACAAAAATCTGGAACTTGGAGCAAAGATATGTTCAGGAAATTTATTGGAAGATACTCTCGGTGTCAATAAAGGAAAGGTAGTATTTTAGTACCTTCAGGCTAGTGTAACAAAACGATCATAGACTGGGTAACTTATAAACAATAGAAATTAATTTCTCATGGATCTAGAGACAGGGGAAACCAAGATTAAAGTGCTTGCAGATTTGGTGTCAGGCTAGAGCTTGCTTTCTTGTTCACAGATATCATCTTTTTGCTGAGATCTCACATGGTGGAAGGTGGCAGGTGAACTTTCTGTGGCCTTTTTCATTAGGGCACTAATCCCATTCATGAAGGCCCCATTTTTATGATATAATTACCTCCCAAAGGCCTTATCTTACTACCCTCATCTTGGAAGTTAAGATTTCAATATGTGAATTTTGGAGGGACTCAAATGTTCAGAGTATGGCAGGGGGTAAAGGAAGTAGAATCAGGCAGAATTAAGTTGGGATGAGTCACAAATGCCTCAGTTGACCCTCCAGAGCTCTTGAACTGCTTGGCTCTTTAGAAAGAGTCATTTTGGCAGGGAGCCAAGGACTTCATATTCCCCGTTGAGCAGTCATTGGATGTAGGCTGCCTCCAGAGAGAGACAATGTCCTTGAGAAGGTGGATCTCCTCAGGTGAACACAACTCCTAGGGAAGGGACTCAGCTGCCATGATGAAAGGAGGAATAAATATATCAAACCTGACAGGATTTTGAGCTCACCTAGGAATCAAAGTATCACAGAGAGACATATAGCTAGCTGAGAGGTTAAGAGTGATCACTAGAAAAAATAGTTGTGCTCCTGGATCCAGCCACACCTGCACTATTTACCTTTGAGACTTTTCATGTTATCAATTTAAAAATCTCTCATTTATTCTTTTGGATGTGTTTTGTTTTGTTTTTCCCTAGTGATTTTTTAAAATCATCAATTGAGACGTTATTCTTTTTATTATCCCCTCTTTCCCAAGGTTTTATCTCTTTCATCTTCTTACATTCATATATGACATTATACAAGAGGAAGATTCTGAAGGAAACTAAGCTGAAGAGGAATAACAGAAAACTTGTTCTTTGAAATCTTCTGAAAAAAGAGTTACTGATAGAGTATAATAGTAATGGCTTGAGCAAGGTTGTAAAACTGAAGACTGTTTCACAGATGGGCATTGTTAAATATATTACTCTTAATGAGAGGGGATAAGGATGGGCAATAAACTTCCTGAAGACTGAATGAATTTAGGATGAGGCATTGATTTTTTTTTTTTTTTTTTTACCATAATGACAATGTTTCCCTATTCATGTATTAAACAATGCTGCTTCTTCAGGTCTGAAAGAAAACTCAAATGATTTGGGAATCCACGTATTATTTTAAAAAAGAAAAAATAAATTGCTTTAAATATGGTACATATCAGAAAGAATGGTATACTTGATATTTAGAACTGTGTCTCTACTCTGTGCCATGCTTTGTCAGTTAAATGAGTTTAGATCTTAGCTATTATAATTGCTTATAAGGATTCAAGGCAAGAACAGTACATGAGCAAATACAGTATTTCTTCTACTGTGGCTTTGAAAACCAGAATTAATTTCACACTGCTTGTGATCAGTTGGTCATTGCTTCATAGCAAAAACTTGAGGTAAAATAAATTGCTATTATAAAAGCTACATATTTAGTGCTGTTTGAAAAAAAATTATAATAAATCAAATTCTGACCTTAGAAAAAATATTCCAGTTCCAGTTATTTTTATTTTTGATGGAAATAATATCACCTATTTCAGGAAGATATTAAAAATTTGGTGTCTTGTTAAAGAAGTACATCATTAACAGGAAATACAATTATAGGCATTCATTACACTTACGTTGCTGGTCAGAAATGTCAACGGTTTTAAAGAGAAAAAGAAAACAGCTAAATATTCTAAAGAGCCTCAAACAGGCAGGGTTCTTCACTAGGTTCAAACCTGCAGGGGCCGGAAAGCTTGCAGGAAGGTATTATACTTAATTTTCCACTTTGGTTAGCAGATTTAGATTATTTTTTCTATGTATATTGTTGGGGAGCTACATATTATAAAAGTGAAGTTCAGAAGTGTTTTTCTAGCTAGACATTTTCTCTAGGTAAATATCTTATTTAAAAAAAGAAAAGAAAAAAGAATAGAAAAAAAAAAGAAAAGAAGCAAGGAAAGAAAAAGAAAAAAAAGAAAAAGGTTAAGAAAATAACTAATAGTTACATAGAAGATACTAAGTACCAGTAATTTAGAGAAAGGCTTTAGAAATATTAATTCATTTGATGCTCACTGAAATTTTAGGAGATGGGTGCTATTAGTATCCCCCCCAAAGAATGAAACATCTGTGGCACTGAGTAGGTTATTGAATCTGATACAGAGTTCAGGATTCTCAATACTGTGATTTGAAAGGCAAATTTTGTTCTCTTAAATCAAAATGTATGATTTGCCCATCCTTACTCCAACTCACAACTCCAAGTAGAATGTACTAAAAAGAATATAGTTATACTCGTATAAAAAAAGATTCATGTGAAATTACACTGAGAATGTCCTCTTCTCTCTAGTGGCTTTTCTCTATTTGAAGCAGGAAACTTAGAAAATCTTTCTCATTGCCTGAAAGTCCTGGTACACTAATCTCTATAAACTATATTTTGATTAAGCATTTTAAGAGTTCCTGAGGCAGAGGTTAAATGGTTCCTGTAAGTTCAACTGAAAGGAAAGGCAAAATTCAGAAAACATCAACTATCCTAGAAATGGGGTGGGGGGGAATTCTCCATGGTAGCTCTAATTAGCTTTTAAAAAAGCTAGTTTTTTCATCCCCAAGATAAGTTTTTCTGCAGAACAATAGAGTGTTAGTCAAACTTTATGTACATTTAGTTGAAGAGCACGTGATGCTCCTGTTTCACTCAAATAGTCATTTTATATACGTTTTAAGTTGTTCTAAGTATTTGAGACACAATATGTTATTTGGTTGTTCAGTTCATTTCCTCTCAAGGGTTTTGTTTATTAACTGGCACTTTGAAACTAGAGCGGATGCAAGGACCTTGTGTCCGGCTCATCTGCTTGCCCACTGCTGTGACAGGGCTGGGGGTTGGGGGGCGGCAGAGAGCCCTCGGATGATCCTGCCCTGCAGGCTTTTTCTGCTTCCTAGGCAATGCCTCCAAACAAAGCTGCCTGTTAACAGTTTGGTGCATGGGCTTAGTGGTTTAGAGTTTTATATTTTAAAAATATTTCTTTTTATTAGCACTCAAATCTGAAACAGTCCCCAATCCCAAGGCAAAGCAGAGAGTCTGTTTCATTAATTACATTTTTAAATGTTTTCTCTCATTTTTTTTTCCTTATTTCTTTTTTAATTTGCAACTGTGTGAGACTTCATATTTATATGGGTATATCAATCTAAATTCAAACGGTTCTCATCATTTATAATATGATTATTTTGGATTTGTTGTTGGCATCTGGGTCTTCTTTATGTTTGCCATAAGCATCTTTCTTTTTATAATCTATTAACCAATGAACTTTCCTTCTTCTCATTTACTCTCCTTGTAGAACTCAGGAACAATAAACCATCTCATAGTTGTTCTCCTTCTCTTGACACATAAACCCACAGCACCAGAAAACATTATCCAAGCTGGTCAAAAGATTTGATCTGTTGAAAAACAACAATAGCCAATTCCTGGAGCTGCTTTATTATTGTTGTTGTTGTTGTTATTATTATTATTGTTGTACCTGATGTCCTTTAACACTCAACCTGAACCACCCAAAGCCCTCCGAAGTGCTGAAGCATGGGAAGCAGACGGGTCCCACAGCAATGTCCAAGCTTAAAGCTTGAGAAGCTCAGTTCCACGGATAACCTGGCGGTGCCTCTTTCTCTGTCTGTCTCTACCTTTCTCTCTCATTTGAATGCTCTCGAAACTGAGAGCTTCCCAAGTCTATTTCGAAAGAGCATCTGAAGTCTTGGATACAATTTCCCCAAGAGAGAAGGATGTTGCCTGAAACTTATATCAGAGTCTAACAACATAAATTCTGAAGTATCTAACATACTATTTGTGTAATATTTTCTGCAGAGATGTGACTCAGTGAAGCGTTCAATGGGGGTTAATTTTGTAATTCTCAAAGCTTCATCTCACATCTTGCATGAGTCTGTCAATATTCTGATATTCCTAACAGCTTGCCTGAAGCAACTAGCACACTCTGGACTTAAGCAGCAATTGTAAAGGATGTTTAACTTTTAACTCAATTCTGGAATTTAACTGTTATTTATGTGATGAGTTAGAGTGACATTCCGGAATAGTGAACCCTTGGGATCATCAAAATGCAGTTTTTCTTTAGGGATGGAACACAGGATATTATGTTCAGTTTATTAGTTCTGACCCTTTACACTTAGACAATTATCCAGTTTAATTTGGCTTATGGACTACATAATTCATGTGGCCTGGTTATTATGTACTTTTATTCTACCGATGCTACTCGAAATGCCTGATTTAGAGGTTCTGACTTCCTTCACTGCTGCAGAAAGTAGCATCCTTGACAGGAAGCACAAGAGAAGAAAAAAGCAAGAGAGAAGAGATAGTTTTATTTTCAGACAAAGAAAAGTTCAGAAAAAAGAAAAAAAACAGACAAATTATAAAAACATAAAATGATATGAATACTCTTACCTTTAGATCTCATATTGAATTTTGTCTTAGTTCTTATCTCTGGATCGGATCATAACACTTTAGTAAGTCTTTTAAAGTTTAAAAAAATAATATGGCTACTGTATAAATATATAGTATAGAATTATGATGTTTAGCACAATTCAATATTAGCCACATATAGCTATCTGAATTTTAACATTAATAAATTATAAAATACAGTTGCATCTAGAATTGAGTTTTAGTTGCACTAGCTACATTTCCAATGTAATAATCCTATGTTACCGCCAAGTGCTTAATAGCCAAAGCTATCATATTGAACAGCACAGAAAAAGAACATTTCCCTCATCTATTGATTGTCCAGGCCTGGCCTAAATTGCAAGCATAGTACTTCCAGTAAACCTGATTCTTTCTATTATATGTCTTAGTGCTTCCTCCGTAAGCGTAGTTTGTTGCGCACCACAGAGTCTACTCTGTGTGGTCCTGAGAATGACATCTAGCCTTATCCACATGGTTAGTCTAGAAAAAATCTAGCAAGACTGATCTTAAAAACAAGCACGATGTTCAAGCCATCGGAAAGTTCCTGATTATAGTCCAACCAAATGCCTGGTATGAGGGCAAGGTTGAGAAACAAAGTTTCTTCTTGGTTGAGTTGAGGATCATTTCTGAAGACTGGAGCACGTGAAGGCAAAGGAGAAAGAAAGCATATTAAGATTTGAAAGCTATTGATCGATTGATTGATTAGTTGATTAGGGCCTGGCAGTTTGAATTTGTGAGGTTAAACCAAAAGAACTGTGATCAGCACAAAACTTCCAAATCTATACCAGTGACTTCTCCTATAAGCAGGGTACAAGACACCTGATTTCTTGAATTGAATTCTATGAAAGAGCGGTAGAATGAGCAGTTTGCCTTTGTTGAATCATTCCTCATGAGCACAACTTATTGTTGTGCCTTTTTGGATAGACAAGGAACTTCAAGATTGGTGAGATAAAGTAACTTTCTCAAAACCTTTCTCTTAATAAATACAAAAATTTTAGGGATTGAAACTCAGGCTTATTGTTTTTCAAAATTGTTATTTTTGACACCACACATAAGATGGCTTTGAGGTATAGAAGAAATTCCTGCATGCCCTAAAATACTTTATATAAATCATTATTATTGACTTTATACAAATCATTAACATAAATGATTCTTGGGTATCTGGTCCAGATATCCACGTCTGAATCAGCTCCTGCAGTGGCCTTTGTTCTACCTGGCCAATGGTGCAAGGACCACCGATGCCCATAAGTACCACCTATAACTCATTCTTGACAAAAGTCCAGAGCCCTCTGGAAGTCTGTGCTGATGAGTATGCATATGGTGGAAATGGTGTTTCCTGGAAGCCATACTTCATTTGTATGTTCAAATCTTTTGGCACTCCAATATTCTAAGTAGAGAGGCTTTTGCTATCTAATAACTTGATGACATGAAGGTTAACAAAGTGAGAATTAAAAAAAAAAAATCTTTAAACAAACAAAAAAAGACTCATGGGTGGCTCAGTCTTTAAGCCTCTGCTTTCAGTTCAGGTCATGACCCCAGGGACCTAGGATGGAGCCCCACATCGGGCTCCCTGGGTGTCAGGAAGCCTGCTTCTCCCTTTCCCACTTCCTCTGCTTGTGTTCCCTCTTGGCTGTCCTTATCTCTGTCAGATTAAAAAACAAACAAACAAACAACCACCACCACAACAAAACACCTTAAAAAAAGTGAGAATTTAATAGTGCAGAAAAGTTTGACTTTGACTCTTTCTTGTTCATAAGAATACAAAAACTGGAGATAATGGGCATAATTACCAGACTATTTTATACTCTCAAGGGAACTGCCAGTCCTTTGGGAGAGCTGTATCCTTGTAGATTGGAAACTTCTAGTGGAATATACTTTTATTCTGTATTTTCAACAGATTTTTTTCTTCATTTTAAAATGAATGAAATATTTGAAGACTAAATTTTTCCCCCAAAATTAAAAATGAACTTTCAAGATGAATTTAAATGTTTCTTAAAAAATTATAATATTGGTCATTCATGCATTCTGTTTTTCCTCTGCTTTTTTTCTTTTAAAGAGTCCTCTCAATTAAAAAATTGAAAAATAAAAAAAAAATGTAAAAAACACACAAACCCTCAGTATTTAAGTCACTTTTTGAAAGGCAATGGGTCTGGAGATACTTGTATAGCTATTTAGCATTCTTTAACACTTTAACTTTTTAGCAGAAAGTTTCATGTGTGGTCAAAGAATGATAAATAGGACCGGCCTCTATTTTTTTCATGTAGGGATTGAAAGAGACTGAAGAAAGCTCTGGGAGCTTCCACGGAACATGCATATCAGAAAACCAAACCAAACCAAACTAAACCAAACCCAACCCAGGAACCAGTTACCGTATTTTCTGATTTGATGTTACTGATTTTGCTCTGTGAATGTGGATACGTTGCTCTGCATCGTAGAGGTTTAATTCCCTCACTTGTCAAATGAACAACTTAGAACAGATGCTTCCTAAGGTTCTCTGCCTATTGCATTCTGAAGAGTAAAATGAACAAGAGGAAAATATCAGCCAGCAAAATACATAAGACTTTGACTGTAGAATGCCACAGCATTTACAACCGAGCAACACACTGTTTTGTGCTGTCTTGACACAGAAATGAAGCTTGGGAAAAGTTCCATCAATACAGACTGATTAAAGAAATTAAAGCTAGGAGCATATAATGAGGCATACTTGTCCACAAAAGGGGAACTAGTTACATCATGTGGCATAGAATTCTGTCTCCGGCAGGATAATAAACTTGTCTGTTTCTGCTATTTAATAAAGAAAAAGGGACTGAGAATTTAAGTAAATTAAGGCGAAATTAAGCAAATGTATGTCCAGAGGCAGACGGAGATTAAGGACTCTTTGTCATCCATATTTAATTTACTAAGACACCCTTTAGTTTAAGTAACTTTCTTAAGCTGCTTGACAGCTCGTTGACTCTATAGTGACATGAACCAAAATGATTCCTAAAATAATCACACTTATGCTATAGCATCTCTTAAAGGTTTTGCCAACATGTTTTGTGTGTCATGGGAAAAGATACAGTCCTCTGTGCAAATCGTGAACCTAAATAGAGACGAAAAAATCCTTGACTTTAAAGTTCATGCTGTGTGCATGACTCAGCCTTGCCAGGAGTGCAACTGTTTTATTACATGTTTTTTTCGGTTTCTATTTTGGGGAAATATTTAATTTCGGCAGAAGAAAGCTGGAGTTCTTTCCAATAATAAAACCCAACACTGAAAATAGCCTTCAGACCCATTATTGCATTGCTAATATCGAGACACAACATAATTATCCATCTTTCCTACTCTTTCTGTTGGGCCCAACTGCCTCCAAAGAAAATGGAAATGATGCAGTCCTACAAGAAAAGCAAAGCAGAATAAATCATTTATCTTTCCAAATTTGCAGGCATATCCTAATTTGTACACACTGCATTTCTCTTGTGCAGGTTGTTATTACCAATTTTGGTAACATATAGACCTGGACGCGCAGACTGAGCCTGCTGCCCCCTCTCCTCGGTCCTAAAGCTATTTCTTCTCCTCAGGAACAGCTAATTCATTTTACACGGGGAAAGTTAAATTTAGCAAAAGGAGCCTTTTCAGAGCTGAGAGTTCTTGCTGATCTGGGAGCCTGTCAAGGTGATTCTATGCCAACTTGGACCTGCCTGGAGTTAAGGCTTCCAATCTTGCCAAATGTTGTGCTTATTTTGTGACAAAGATGAAAGTCACAGTTGGATTTAAAAGGAGGCCATCCAGTTTATTTTATTCTTGTCTCAACTCTTGAAATCTTTGTCTTCATGACTGAAGGCTTTGTAAATAAACAGGTGTCCACATGTCCCAGTGTGAACTAAAATTTTTTGGAGCCCGAGAGGGAATTGATTTATTTTTAAAAGAAAAGTTATTGTAATACTTTTCTTTGGAAACTAGAGGTAATAGTTGTTCTACAATTTGTTTCCATAGATTTATTACTATCCATACTCAGTATTTCCATGGGATTTAGGGTAGGAGTGTTACATTAAAAGGTATGGGTTTGACATATGTCTTGGGAGCTAGACAAGCTCTAGTCAACATAAGAAATGCACAAGAAATGTTTATAGACTGTTAAGTTTTTCAGTAAGTACTGAAGAGAGGCCATCTCCCATATTTATAGTTTCATTTATGGTACAAGATCTATACACTGAAATAGATATATAAACTCAGGTATGCTCAGCCAGAGTGCTTGGCCACTTTTTTTCAAATACATAAGATAATATTTTCCTGCTGCTGCATAGTCAGTAAAATAAATATTCGTATTATGAATAATGTCTGATATATTAATGCTCACATACATGCACAAACATTTATGCAAAAACATACTTTTTTCTAATTAACTAATTTTCCAAAGTACCAAAGAATTCCCTGTTTGAACATTAAGCATCTTAGGTGACTGCATTTATAACTGCTTTAGCTAACTAAATGCTGAGTGTCTCATTTGCAACAGCACAATCATTTCAGCATTGAAGGTTGCATTCAGTAGGATTATATTGTTCAATAATAAATTTAGGTGTTGACAGTGATATAATGTTTAAAATCAATTTTAAAAGGTTTGATATATATATATATATATATATATGTGTGAGTGTGTGTGTATTTAAAAGGTTTGATTATATATGTGTTTGTGTGTATAATATTTACTATAGAAAATACCCTATCTTGAATTATCCTAGCAATTAAAACCATGTACATGCTTTATTAACCATATATGAACTTGGTTTCCAATGTGTTAATCTCATATGAAACATACAATAAACTTATTACGTAGGTATTTAAGGAAATATGCTCAGGTTGGCATCTTTGTCATATATATCATTTGTTTTGCAAGCATTCATAGTCCCTGGTTGGAGATTTAGAAATTTTGCAATGGGATGATCAATTATTTAATTTAAATATATAAATTATTTAATTATAAATACAAGCACAGCAGGTTGTCAGAATACTGCACAACCAGAAGCCAAAAGAAACCAATCTTTCTGGTTTTTGAAAATACCTTAATAACTCATCTCTTGCAACTTTCATGATTTTAACATCTTAATTATTTAAACCAATTAATGAATGAATCTAATGCCACAATACTGTAGTTTTACCCTGAATCTACAAAACAACTTTGCTTCTGGATCTCCTAGCAGCTGGGTGACCTAAATGGCTCTATTCACATGTGCTGTATTTGGAGGCTATAGGTAAAGAGTAACAGGGGTCACAGGGCCACATGTCTCTCATTCCACAGCTGGCTATCTCAGGCATTCTGTATGGTGCTCATTGGATGCCAACAGCAGCAAGGATAGAAGAACTTTTCAAGTCCCTGGCTGTGTCACACTTGCCACTGTCCCATTTGATAAAGTAAGTTAAATAGCCAAGCCCAGACTCAGAATGGAAGAGCCCTTCAATAGGGATGGCTACAGGGGAGAAAAGAAAATCTGTGGCCTTTTTTGCATGATACCACAAAGTTCATTCCTAAAGATTTAGATTCTTCTGATGGGCCTCCCTTTCTATGCATCCACATTTTGAAGGGAAGAGAAATGAGCATAAGTTGGGCAGCTTAATAGATGTAACCAAAATATAAATGTCAAGAAATGTAATTAGTAATAGAAGTGTCAGGGATGAGGTGTCCTTGAAGAGAAAAGCAATGGGAGGCATTGCAGGGTGACTAGATGCTTTGAATTCGTTCATTGTATTGTATATGCTTCCTACTATAGCTGCAAAGGACTAACATCGCTTCCTTGCTCTAGCAGTCCAAATACAGTGTTTTCCAAATGCAGACTCTGAATCAACTACATCATACTGCCAATGTGTTACCTGAGATGTTTGTGACAAATGCAACCTCCCAAGTTCCATTCTCAGAGATTTTTGACCCAGATAGACTGGGATGGTCATGAATTACATGATCTGTAGCAAGCATCCGATGCTATTCTATGAAGAAGAAACAGGCCCATAGAGCAAGGATGTGTGGTAGTCATCCTGAATTCTCAAAATGCAAGGCTAGCAATTCCATACATTACTAACTAGAAGAGTTAATTTTATTTCCTTGAAGAAAATATTTCTTTCTATTCTTGGATTAGATACCAATAAAATTTATATTAATTATTTTCTTTCTTCTAAAAGTTTCAAGGGATTTCTCTTCCTTCTAGATACCTGGATACAAAATGAACCCCCCTCATCAAAGGGATAAGAATATTATTTACACTTCAAAATTACTTTTCAATCTTGAAATTCATAATTTTATGAAAAAAACTTTGAATATCAACACCAAAAATGATTATGAAAATGAAATCAATGAAATATCACAATATCTTAATATTAAAGGAATCTTCCATTTCCAGTTTATTAACTTCCAGAGTTATTGTTTTATAAAAACTAGTAAATGATGTCATTCTTCCAAACTCACTATTCTCTCCAGGGAGTTTTTCTCATACTTGTATCTCACCACTGCTATCTTATAGATAAAAAGCAGATCAGGTAGCAAAATGTGAGCAAAATGTCATGGAGCAAATAACACTATTAAAAATAGAAGTCAGATCTTGTGACTTCCGATAGAGCATTCTTTTGACAGCACAACATTTCAAGGCACTAGACGAGGTATGAAAATAATCTGAGAATTCTTCTTTCCTAAGGCTATCCATATGTTGGGGTAGGCTTGGATCCAGTCCTGCCTAGAAGTTGGGGAGCTAACTAATGAGTCCTGGTGTTTCTCCCTGCTGACAATTCTATATCATTATAAATCTTTCAAGATATGCAGTTCACTAAACAGATTCTGAACAATTAAACATTAATTTGTTGGGGAAGTAGACAGCGCATACTCACTACCATAACTTGCAAAATTAAAAGCTTTCTCATCACCTTATTTACTTATCTAAATATGAATCTATCAGTATTAAGGTTTCTTGTTGAAATGTAGGGGTGCATGAGCTCAAATCAGAGTGGGGAGAAAGCAAGAACAGATTGTCTTGAACATCAGGAAAGAGTGTTATCTTGGCCTGTCTGCTCAGCCTGAGGAGCTTTGACACTTCTTTCTAACACACCTAAAAATACCTTTTTTTTTCTCCTGCTGCTGCAATTACAAGTATGGAGTCAATCAAGAAGGCATATAATCTATCTTCCGAATACATCAATGAGAGGAATCCTCAAAGACTTAACAGCACAGCCTGTATTGAGAAAGAGCAAACAGTACAAAGAAGGAAGCATTTTCCTCAAATCATATGCATAACAAAATTGAAAACAAAAGCATGCATATTTCTTTATTAACAGAGGCATAGAAATCAAGACCATAATTTTATCTATGTGAATATTAGGAAGAGCAAAGAAAATATGTCTGATTCTTGGGAGAATCAATCATGAACACATAAAAAATTAATGAACAACTGTATTTTGAAGACATTAATCATTTACCAAAAATCAACAGCCAAATAAATCCACATTTTAAACATGAAAAGGCACACATTGCAAGATGCACATTTATTTATTCAAAGTATACTTATTGAGCACTTACTGTGTGCTAGAAACCATGCAGATGCTGAGAGCACAGAGCCAATAACCCAGAATTTACTTTCTAATGGTAGAGGCATGTATACTAATGTGATTAAAATTATAAAGAAAAGAAGAGAGAGGGATGATAGCCAATACCATAGCTATATAATTAGACTCAAGGAAAGTTTGAGAAAGAAAAAGACATTTGAGCTCCGATCATTTTGCACTCTAGAAAATCGGCCACGATCCTTCCTACGGTCTGACTTACTATCTTCTCTATGTTCCCATAGCAAATCATGTTGTATAAATCAGGCATAGAACTTAATAAATTGTTATCTGTTGATTTAACTTCCAGATTTGAATGGGAAGTTCATGGAGAAGATAGATGATGGATTTCCAGTCTTCTTAATCTCAGCACATGAAATATGAAAGCCTTCAATAAATGCCCATCAAATGAATGAATGACTTAAATTGATGCTTGCATAATATATTTGCATATTCATATTCTTAATCTCTGCAAATATGCATTTATAGATATAATTATTTTATCAACTGTCACCAAAGGTCTACTTAGGGAGGGAATGTTATTTAGGAAATTAAGCTCCTTTGATGTGGAGAATGAGACTCTGACGATTTACTGTGAAAATAAATAGCAAAATAGACCTAAAAGCTAAACTTCATTGCATTAAAAAAAAGTGATGATGAGACATTTGGAAGTGGCAAAGTAGAGAAAGGAGAGGAAATGAGAAGAAAAAGGTCAAACATGTGTGAGGAACCTGAAAACTAGACAGATAGATGATTAGGCAGAATTTTGCAGTGCCCAAAAATGTGTTTAATCACAGGAATACCTAAAAAGTAATTCAAAGTCATTTGCATTTGTGTGATGTAAATTCTTCTCTCTTCTCCCAAATTCAATAAATTCTATAACAATACAAATATCTTGTCTTAACTTTGGAAAACTCAAGTAAAAGTGTCTGACTTTCATTTTTATTTCAGTACAGAGGAGAGAAAAGAGAACATCCATGCAGGATGAAATGCAATATATGTATAAGAATGAACAAAACCTAGGGGACAATGCCATTGGTTTAACATACATGTAACTCAAGTCTTGGAATAAGAATAGAAAGAAATATCATACAAAATAATACCTGGCAACTTATAAAATATAATAAAAAATTACTTCTTAGCTCAAAGAATCTCAGCGACTCTCAGGTAAGATAAAGAAAACCACACTTAGGGCATCTGGGTGGCACAGTGGGTTAAGCCTCTGCCTTCAGTTCAGGTCATGATCTCAGGGTCCACATCAGGCTCTCTGCTCAGTGGGGAGCCTGCTTCCCCCTTTTTCTCTCTGCCTACCTCTCTGCCTACTTGTGATCTCTCTCTCTCCGTCAAATAAATAAATAAAATCTTTAAAAAAAAACCTTAAAAAAAAAGAAAACCATGCTTAGATCAAATTTAACCCAACCACTAAAAAGTAAGCATAAAAGTAATATCAAGAAAACAGAGAAAGTAGACACTTTACAAGTGGAAAAAACAATGACATAAGTTATGACTTCTCTTTAGAAACAATGGAAAGCAGAAGAAATGGATGGAAAAATAATATAATAAAATAATACAAATAAATAATATACAAAAAATAAATAAAATAATATCAAGATGGAAAAATTATATAAATAAAATAATATCAAGATGAAAAAATCATCTTTATATTATGAAAAAAACAGAGAACCATGCATCCAGAATTTATATCAAATGAAAATATCATTAAAAAAAGGAAATCATGAATGAAAATATCTTAAACAAAAATTATAAAAATTTGTTACTAGTAGACCTGTAACATAAAAAAATTCTAGAAAAGAAATGACATAAAATATATCTAAGATATAGAGGAATTATTAAAGAACACTGGAATGATTACATAATCATTTCATAATGATTATATAATCATTTCATAATCATCAATTTTCTCTAGAACTTCCTTAAAAGACACTTGTGTGTTTAAAAACAAATTAATATTATAAAATAGGTTCATAAACATGTATAAAAGAAGAAAATATAAAATGTCACACATTATATAATTAATAAGTGAAATGCTTATAAGGTTATATATGCAAAGCAGGCTATGTGATATTTTTTAAGTGTTGGGGATGGTGTATTAACTATGAAGTGGGAAATGATTAGATCTGAATAGATATTTTAAATATTTTAAAAAAAATTTTAGAATAAATACAGTACAGAGTTTTCCTGCATACTCAACACTAAGTTTCCCCTATTATTAACATTTTACATTTCTATGCTTCATTTGTCACAACTAATGAACCGACATTGGAAGGTTGTTATGGACTAAGCTCTATGCTTTATTTGGATTTTATTAATTTTTTTTTTCCCACCAATATCCTTTTTCCTTTCCAGGATTCTATCCAGAATATCACATTACATTATTCATTATGACTTTCTGGTTTCCTCTGGTCTATGACAATTTCTCAGATTCTGCTGTTTCCAATGAGCTTGATAGTTTTGAGGAGAACTGATCAGGAATTTTATAGGCATCCCTCAATTGGGATAAATATGATGTTTTTCTTATGATTGGACTGAAGTTATGGATTTTGGGAAGGAAGACCAAAGAGGACAAGTGCCATTCTCATTACATCAGATTACAGATGTAGTATTTATATGGCTTATCACTGATGACTCTACCATTCACCTGATGATAGTGAGGTTTGCCAGTCTTCTCTACTGTAAAATTCTCTACCCCTCAACTTTTCATACTGCACTCTTCAGAAAGGAATCACTCTATGCTTCCCGTGCTTAAAAGGTAATGAGTTCAACTGCACCTCCTTGAAGGATAAGTGTCTTCTCTGTGGGTGATAAGTCTCTTCACCTCATTTATTTGTTTATTCACTATTTTATTTGTAACAGTGCAGGCTCATGGATGTTTATTTTATATTTGAGGTTATACTTATATTATTTATGTTATTACTCAAATTTTATCTACTGGGAGCTCTTTCACTGGGCTCCTATGACACATTAACACCATCATTTTTAGTTTTTTTAAAAGAATGTTCTTTCTGGGACCATAAGATGTTCCAGGCTTATGTTATATTTTTATGCCTTATGCTGTGTATCAGTTATTTCTGGAAGGAGACCTGATGCCATTTATTGAGGACCAGTATTAAAAACCAATATCTGGGCACTGAATGCCCACATTGCTATTGTAATATAATTGTTCCAGGCTCACTCAACAGACACAGCTGGGAATTACATGTGTCTATATCAACACATGACTACACATGGATCTATTCCTTGTCTATCTACCATCTTACATTTATATCAAGCTAAACATGACTCATGTTTATGTCTCGGACTCTAACCTAGTACTGGAAGTTCATTCTAGCCTCTCCCCTTTATTTATGTTATTTTCCTCTTCAGTGGTGAGAAACCTGGCTCTTACCAATGGTCATTAATTTATTTATTTATGTGATCTTAACATAATATATGGTGATTTCAGAATTGTTAACCTATACCCCAGTAAGAAACAAGCTTACCAATTAAAGTATAGCATTTATGTATAGTTTATTTTGTCTTTAATCTTACAATTCCCACTCATTTCCAAAATTATTTAGGTCAGTTTTTCTACCCACCCTGTTCAGTGGGGGTATGTCATACATTTAAAACACAGTTAGATTATTTTGTTTCCATCAGCATTCCACCCTGAGATCCCCTAACTTCTGGAGTGATTTTTATTTTCAATGAAAAGTTATGGATGCATATTGTAAGCCCTAAAACAACCATTAAGAAAATAATTTTTTAATTGTAAGAATCTAATAGAGTTAATAAATGGAGTTTTAAAAATTAGTATGTTTTCCAAAGAGAACTTAGAAAAAGAATAAGAGATAAACCAAATATAGAAGAAAAAAATAAAATAAATAACAAGGTAATAGATTTAATGTATCAAAACTTACAGTAAACATAGCTGAAAGCAACACTCCAATCAAAAAGAAAATGTATTGAGCAGACAAAGTTAATAAGAACTAACTCTATAGTTTTTAAAAGAAAGATGTTAAAGAAAAGAACAAGTTAAATATAAAGATATGGAAAAGATCTATCATACAACCTACATACATGAGAAAGATTGTGTCTATATTTACACCAGATAAATTAAGAGTCTAAGCTAAAGAATGTTACAAGAGAGAAAGTAGGTATTTAATAATGATTCAAAGGGTAATTCATCAGGAAGACATACAAATCCTAAATATGTATGACTTAACAACAGAGTTTCAAAATTCATGAAGAAATGTTGACAGCATAAAAGGGAGGGACAGAGAAATCCACAACCATAGCTGAATATTTTTTAATAGTCCTCTCTCTCAATAATTGATAAAAAAATCGTTAGCAAAACATACAAAAAGTATATAAACAATACTCTCAGGTCAGATTTTCCAAAGCAAACCCTGAACAAGAAGATTTTATGGCAATATAATATTCAGGGTCAGCACCTGTGAAAGGAAGAGGAAAGCAGAATTAAGAATAGAAGTGAAACTGCTAAATGAGTATGACAAGTTATCTGTTTAACACAAAAGAGAATCTTGGGAGCAAGTAGTTCCTCAGTGTTGTCCACATTGGGCTCAACCAGCAATGCCTTTAATCTCCCTCCTTACACACACACACACACACACACAGAGTTCTCTTAGTTACTACATGTGAACTTCCCAGGAATGATTGTGGCTTCTGGAGAGGTGACTTTTGTGGTTAAGGCAGAATCTGAAGGCGCTGACATCTAAACATTCCCATTGTATTGTACTATGGCAAGTTCTTCCTTGAAAGGAAAACTGGACAGCCTATTTCCATGTGTACCACAAACACCACCAACAAACTTAACCTAACTAATAATGACAGAACATCACACCTATCACTAGCAGAAAAACATATTCTTTTCATTTTCCCATAAAAAAATATAAGACAGGTAACAGGATAATAAATTTAAATCCAAGTAGTTCAACAATTAGAAGAGAAACCATACAATGGACTATGAGTCTCTATAAATGCCAAAAGATTAAAACCTGATAAAATAGATTCTCAGAGTATAATTAAATTAAATGATAAATTAAGAACAAAAGACATCTATAAAATACCCACATATTTGGAAATTAAATAAAACAATCCTAAATCACCAATGGATCAAACAAAATTATAGAATGGAAATCAGAAAATATGCCAAATTGAATGGTAATAATATAGAGCATATTTGTGGAACACCTCTAAAGCAGTGCATAGTGATAAATTTATACTTTGTTTATATCCTAAAGGAAGAAAAGCTTAACATCATTAATTTAAATTTATGGTTAGGTAATTCTAAAACAGAAAAGCAGATAACAAAAAATGCAGTAAGTAGAAGGCAAGTAGTTAAATAGAAGCATAAATCAATGAAATAGAAAACAGACTAATGTCGATTGACTGAAAGATTTCTAGACTTGATAAACACCAAGAAACTATAATTAAGGAAAAAAAGAAGAGAAGATGCAAACTATGGATATCAGAAACAAAAGCAAATACAACTAAAATATTACTAGATAAAAAGGAAATATTAAAGGAAATTAAAAAATATTATTAATTATTTTTAAACCATCCATAAAGAAGAGAAATCACTAGAGGGCTATTGAGATTTAAATTCCTGAGGAGCAAAAAAAAGAAAAAAATATCTTGAAGAGAACTGGACTTTCTGTTTAAGAGACTTAAGCACCTTTCTATATTAACAACAAGGTCACCTCAGCTGTCATGTAGGTGATATAATTAGAGAGGTATTTTATAGACTCTGAATCAGACTCACAGCTTTATAGTTTAATTTTTATCTTAGGTAGGAGCATTTTCACATCTTAATACTTTTGAAAGCATGACTTTTTACTGGTGAATAATAGTGTATCATACAGATATTGCAAAATTCAATCAGCAATTTTCCTATTATTGGTTGGTTTTGTTTATTTCTATCCTCTTGCAATTAGTTTGCTCCTAGTGCAAGCAGAATTCATTTCCTCTGAACAAGATTTAAAGGCAAACCCTGAGTTAAGGGTCAGACTACATTTCAGATTATGAAAACTAGCCCAAATTTCTTTTACAAGTACTTCTCTCAATTTATAATCCATTAGTTCAGTACTCAAGTACAATACTCATTTTCGATATACTTTGAATCTAGTACCAGATGTTCTCCTTTACTAAGTAATCTATATCAATTATAGAAGTAAACAATTATATCTCTGCTTGCATTAGCATTTATTATTTATAAGAATTCATACTGTATGTACTGCCATCGTATTTCTTGTTTTGTTAATTGTTTGTTTACATGGATCAATTGGTCTTGACTGTGTACAAGACAAAAGAGTTCATATACTCAAATCTATGTATTCAATACCTTATTGTATAAGCACCAATACTATATAATGTTTGTTAGTAAAAGGCGCCAAATACAGTTATGTTATGTCAAGGGTCAATGGAGTTATTATCCACATTACTTTTTCAATTAAGTAATTAAAAAAGTCTTTATGGGTTCTTAAAGAGTACAGTTAGCACACAATTGATCTTTTGCACAAACTGAAATCAGCAAACAGGTCTCATGGGTGTTCTTTTCATAAAGAAGCATCCATTTCTTATTACAAGGTAGAAAATCAAAACTCTTGGAGGGATGGCATTGAGTCAAATTTTGAGAATTCTGTGCTGGCACATTAGCTGGATTACATAAAATGGTTAAAGTGATTAGAAATCTGGGTCATGTCTAAGTTCACTTTATAGCTTAATTTACAGTCAAATGTTGCCGGTACAACTCTGTTACCAATCTCCCATTTCTCAGAGCCCAGACATAGTAATTAAAAGATATCTTTTGGTTCATAAGAGAAAAAAGGGCTATTTCAGCAGATTTGGTGGCTAAGAAAGAAACTTTCACCAGGCGCTTGGGTGGCTCAGTCGGTTGGGTGTCTGCCTTGGTCTCAGGTCATGATCCCAGGGTCATGATCTGGGATTGAGCCCCACATAGAGCTCCACTTCAGGCTCCCTGCTCAGCGGGGAGCCTGCTTCTCCCTCTGCTTGCTGATCCCCCTGCTTGTACTCTCTCTCTCTCCCTCTAATAAAATTTATACAAACAAGAAGTAAAAACAATTACCACATGTGTTTTAAAACTCCTGTCGAATATTATGAAGTATAACTAAAACCAAATGCCAAAGGCTGTAAGAAGAGTACTTCAAAGTGTTTTGCAATGTCAGGTCGAACCATGAAGCATACCTTTCCCCATTTGTTGATATCATAATAGCATAGAGTCCCCCCTGTCTTTTGCCATCTTCTAGATCCAAGGATTTAATTGACTAATTTGTGTTGGGCCTGGACCGAGACTATATAGAAGTGAGGCAGCCCTAGATCTTTGGCTATATTTGTTAGGCAGTCCTGAAGAGCTTCTCTATTATTACTTGAAAAGGCTGATTCAATTTGCTAAAAATGAAGTAAAATGAAAAAAAAAAAAAGAAAAAGAAAGTAAAAATCTAAAGCAGGATGTAAGTAACACCCTCTAACTTTACAGTGACATTTGATTGCCAAAGGAGGGCTTATTTGACAAAAGCCGTTGAAGAAAAAGAAAGCGAAGAAACTTCTTGCCCAAACTTCACCTCTCAAGTCCTTTGGGTGCATAATCCAGGAGCAGCACCATTCTCTTGGTCTGAAGATACTGACAGAAGCTGAAGACAATTCAGATGAAGCTTCTGAATATAAAGTTATTAAATACTTTTTTGGTTTTATATTTTGATTTTATATTTCTAATGGTCAAGTGAATTCAGAATAAAATTTGTATTTAGGGTTTACTACAACATCATTAATAACCTGTAAGGAAGGCCTTCTGTATCCCATTGTTTTGTATCTGTGAAAAATACGTGATTGCCTTTTTCATGCCTTGAGGTGGCAAATAACTGAGGTGACAGCACCTTATCCAAGGACACTCGCTAGCGCAGAACACTTATTCTTATATTAATCTACCGTAGATATGAAAGCATCTGCTCATTAATCAAGCATAATCTCAGTGAAACAAAGTGTCATGGGAAGCCCTTCTCCTGACTATTTCTCCCCCAGGATATGCTCATGAGGGAAAATCATAATTTTGATTATATGTAACTTGAAAGAGGCATGCCGTATAATGGGAAGCAATGCTTAGGGCTTCTAATCACAAAATCATGAATTTATACATCACTTTTCTATAAAATAATTCAGAAAACAACAACTATTTTCTCAGTTATCCTCTCAGTTGAGTTGGGGTGAAGATTTAAGACAGAAACCCATTTATACAGCCTCAGAAAAGACCATCCAGGGGAGATGGCATAGGGTGCTTTACTGAAAAAGAACAACAACAACAACAACAACAAGTATTCAATAAATTTGAATACTGCAGTAATTTATCTTTAACGTATCTAAGGCTTACATATCAATGAAATGAAATGCTGTAAGTTATTTTTGCCCTTCCCTCTATTAGGTGAACAAACAGGTTATCGAGAATATTGATTGAACGGTTTTCCATTTTCTCTGGCTTTTCTGCAGGAAGCAAAGTGCCTACAGAATCCATATGTTAGAACATCAAATGTTGAAGTTGGTAGTTGGAGGGAGTTAGTTTTTTCCAATAACGCAGAGCAATTCAATTTTGGACTCACATTGCCAGAACCTCTTAATGCTTCTCTGAATTTATGCAATTAGTGTAAGCTTTTAAACATATTGTTCCTTATGGATTCTTAGTTATTTTTAAATTGGATTTATCTACCATTTGATTTTTAGCAAATCCAAGGCTGAGAGAACATTTTTTATTCTTTTGTATCAAGCTATAAAATCTCTGGTGTTTTATGACAAAATGTGACAAATTAAAGTACTAATTAAATCTCCTTTTTAGGTCAGTACACCTCATAGGCCACACACACACACACACTCACCCAGATGCATATTTTCTATGTAGAGACATATATTGTTTAAGAAAGAGCAATAATTATATATTAAATCAAATCTTAAAATAAAAATCAGGTTTATAAATTTTCTTCCTGAAAATATTGTTGGGCTTAGAAATTTCATTTAACTTGGTTTTTTGATAATTTATTTTGGGCAAGTGAAGAATGCAGGTACCAAATTATATGAAATATATTTCTAGGGGAAAAAAAAAAAACTCTGTGAGGTGAAAGTATAAATGCAAAAGGAAAGATAAAAATTATTTGAGAAAGATTTTCAAGACAAAGGCTTATCCAAAAAGGATATACTGTTCATTTTTTTCCCCTTCATTTTAAAGTAGTTAACAGCAATTAATATTCTCTTCAATTCAACATGTATGTGTGGAATAACTTCATGTCAGATACTTTATTATGTAGATCCTTGAAATAAGAACAAATGAAATAAGAGCCTGCTCTCTACTTGCTCAGGGTCTAACTCAAAAATAAATTTGAATACTGCAGTAATTTATCTTTAACGTCTAGTTTTTACTTTTATACTTGTTTATTTTTTATAAAGTATTTTTAGAGCTTTTTTTAGATTCACAGCAAAGCTGAGAGAAAAGTACAGAGATGCCCCATATACCCCCTGCCCCCACACATGAATAGCCTTCCCCACTACCAACAGCCCCTACCAGTCTGGTACTTTTTGTTACAAGAGGAACCTGTACTGACACTTCATATCACTCCATGTCCATAGTTTGCATTAAGGCTCTCTCCTCATGTTATTTTTATGGATTTGGACAAATGTATAATGCCATGTAGCCATCATTATAATATCATGCAGAGTATTTTCATCGCCCTAAAACCCTCTGTGCTTCACCTATCCCTTCCCACCTCAGTCTCTGGCAACCACTGATCCTTTTGTTATCTCCATAGTTTTGCCTTTTCTAGAAGGTCACAAAGTTAGCTTTTCCAGCTAGCTTTTCCGGATTAACTTTTTTAAAATTTAGGAATGGGCATTTAAATTGCTTTCATTTTTTTTTAATGGTTTGTTAGTTCACTTCTTGTTAGCCCTGAATAACAGTCTATTGTCTAGATAGACTCAGTTTGTTTATCCATTTATTTATAAGTCCATTTGTTATAAATCTAGTGTATTTACCTGCTGAAGGATATCTTGGTTTCTTCCATGTTTTGACAATATGAGCAAAACTGCTGTGGACTTGCAGGGATAGGTTTTTGTGTGGATATAAGTTTTCATATTCTTTGGGTAAACTCCAAGGAGTGTGCTCTTGGGATTTTGTACTTATTTCTTATTTCAAAGATTCACTTCAGTACATTTCAGTAACCTAAATTTGGGAATAAAAATTACTTATCAGATCTTCATTTCATGACCACAGTGATATTGAGATGCTGGGAGTTTATTTTTGACACAGTGTATCAGAAAACAGTGACGCTGCATCCTCCAGTTTGTCACTTCCAGTGTCTGTGATTCAGTGAGACCACAGCTGAATGAGCCCAAGCAGTGTCAATGGGAGGAATAAATGGAAGAAACTCTGTATTGTGCTATGCACACTCATTTATGCTATAGTGGACTAATTAGTTCAAGAGTCATTTCTCTTATTACCTCAAGGGTTTCAAAGGATAGGGGAATGATAAGGCAGACAAAATAATATATTTTTAAGTCATCTATCGTAGATTTACCATTATCACAAAAGTAACAAAGTCTCTATCTCTGTGATGGCAAGATTAAGATAGCATCTTCAGATTAACAGCAAATCAAGAGAAATTAGTTAGGGAAATAAAGTTTTATAGCTATTCTATTGTCTTGTATTAAACATAGTATCAAAAAATTTTATAATAATGAATACCCTCACAAACCCAGTAAAGATTTTGCATGGTAAAACATTATACGACAGCTCTGCAAAAGTGAGAATTCTTCACTTCATAAACATTTCATTTACTTTTCGGGAATGTTGTCATGGCAAAAGTTTTCAGGTATGCCCAAACTATGACATATGTATGTCAAGCAAAAGGAAATGTTTGGTTTTCTCACCATCTCTTAAGGATGCAACTTTAGGCAAAAATATACATTTAGTTTCTTTAATTTTTAGGTCAAATGATCCACATACATGGTGTTGCAGGTGAAGTCAAAACTATTTACAGCCCCCTCCAGAAGCAAGTGTTCGAGACACTATTTCCAAGAGCTTAAAGTCACATGTTTGACTTTGATGAGAATACTCACAAGTAGCTGTAGAATGTTCTTTCTGTGCTATCATTAATTCATGTGGTCAAAATGCTGCCGAGTCGGCAGATCAGTGCAACCCAAAGCCTAACTTTCATAACTCTGGTAATGATCAGTGGGGTACACAAATATCTTCAAGTCACATAATTGTGGTGATCTCAGTGTGCTCAGTTCTGGTGGACTGTTGCCTATACCACTAAATCAGCATTCACAGCACCATGCACATATGGCACAGTTGGAGTTCAGTGGGAGCCTAGGACTCTGTTAGCTTGGGGGCCAAGTCACTCTTAACCTCCATAAAAGGCCTCTCTTTAAAGAACAGGGTAAAGGTCACTGCAGCTCATGCCAAGTGTAAAAATGAGAACTACAGACAGGAAACACTGTTCAGATGTTGTAGGGCTGTAGGCCTGTTTTATGTCTGCTCTGAGCCCTCTGCAGCTACAGGAGACCAAAGACGTACACACCATCCCCATTTATACTAGGTCAGTGGCCAAATGGGTCCAGACATTAAAAACAGGGGAAATCCAGGGTCTAATCAGGAGCTGCCCGTCTCAGTGCACGACATGAAATACTGCAATAGGACATTGTGCAATTGGAATCGTGACTGTGATGTGTGGCTGGGGGTTGTATATTGAGTGTTCCATATTATGAATGTGGGACAGGCAGGCAGAACATGACTGCATAACTACTTACCCCCAAGTCACTCATAAAACTGAGATGTGCATCTCCAGAGAATACCAAGGAGCAAAAATTACAAATAAAATAAATGTTCAGTGTGTCTGAATTAATGAGCATATATTAAGATCATATATAACTTGAGGAAATAAGAAAACAGCACAACTGAGATTTCCCTGAGTAATAGAGAGACATAGGGGAAGTTATTTTTATTATCTAATTGGTAAAAAGTTTCCATTTTTTCTGTCAAGGTTTATAAAAGAAAAATACACTCAGGTTTCAAGGCAGGAGGAGGGGGCAGTATGTGTGGCAAATGTGGAAAATCACTCAGTGGGGAAATACATTTCATACACAAAAACGTGGTCATGGACAAAAGTTGAAATAAAAACCATATTGACATGGCATGATTTTTCAGATGATTTTTCTTCATTAAACTCAAAATTAGAACCAGTTTGGTGAATAAACTGGTAACATGGTTTCTGTGGTTTGAAGAAGCAATCTTGTCCCAGTGTATTCCAGTCAGTAAAATTCACCCTTCTTTTCCATCCAATGCTCTATCTCAAATGCCTGACCTTCCTTTCTTCTTTTCCTGTTCTTTCCTTCCTCCCGCCTCCCTTCCTTTCTTCCTTCCTGTTTTCCTCCTCCCATACTCCCTCTCCTCTTCCTTCCTTCCATTTTATTCCTCACTGTTTCTCCCTTTCTTTCTCCTTTAAAACTGGCAAATAGACTGAAGAGAAATTTGGAAAAATTAAAAAGCTTATATTTTTTCTGCCATTCAAAGATGTGTGCTTAGATTTTGAGAAGATGGAGAAGTTAGGGTCCTAAAAATGTAGATGATGTGTATTAAAAAGAACTACTTAACAGGTACAGCATTAAAAATAAAATAAAATAGCTGTTGTGCTTAACTTGCAAACTGATATGAATGAGGAAACTTCACTTTTCGCTGTGTCTCCAACTGATGCCAAACCCAAGAAACAGGTGTGTGATCCATATGTCACTTGAGCAAACAATGTACCTCAAAATGCTGCAGTCATACCTTGAAGTTGGGAGAAACAGATACATATTTATTAAAAATTATTTTCCAGTTTATGGACTTATGAAATATGTATATATTTTTGTGAGGAAAAGACAGCTGTGCAGTCCTATAATAAGGGATTTTTAAGTCAAGTTAAGAAAAAGGATATTAAATCTAAAGTGAGATTATAATAAGCAGTGTGAAAAATTTGATATAGTAATACAGTGTCCTCGTCCTCATCTCTTCCAAAGTCAATCTCTTCAAAAATCTACCACCCTCAATATGTCCATGCTAGTATGTCCAAAGATTTATTTAGTTTCTTTAGTTGGATTTATGTCATTTACTCATCATACAGATTCTTGATTCTTGGATATATGAAGAAATGCATTTCATATCCTTATCACATTAATATATTATTCCTCTTGTTGTTGATCTTTGAATTTTTATTGAAAGGAGAGAAGACAAGATACTGTGCATTGTACTGCAAACCTATAGAACGCATATACATTTAAATAAATGTGATGTGTGCATATTGATACATATGTATATAGATGTGTATAATTAAGTGCTCAATTTTAATATTCTGAAATATAAGACTTTTGTACTAAAAAGTCTTAAAAATATTTCCTCCAGCCACTTTATATCAAAAATAAGAAAATTTAGGTGAGGTATATAAAGTGTTTGGTTCAAGATCACGTGGTTTCTAATAGCAGAGAAACATAACAAGAATCAAGTCCATGGTCTCCTTGGTCAGGGCTTCTTTCAATATACCATATTACTTGAGTTGTTGCTCAAGTCACAGGTACTTGTAATGGTTTCACTCATTAAAACCCTGCATTTCTCTTAGTATTCTTTTCAGTCTATGACTGAATTATAAAGCACAGTGCCAACTGTATTAGTCGGCTTGTGGCTTAAAAAACAAAAATTTCTTTCTCACACTTCTGAAGGCTGGGAAGTCCAAGACCAGGTGCTGGCCAATTCAATTCTCCAGTGAGAGCATTTTTCCTGCTTTGCAGATAAATGCCTTCTTACTGTGTTTTCATATGGTGAAGAGAGGAAGCTCTAGTGTCTCTTCTTTTTAAAGGACACTAATCTATAATGGGGGCTCTATTCTCATGATCTCATCTAAAATTAATTCCCTCTCAAAGTACCCACCTCCTAATACCATCACATTAGGAGTCAGGTCTTCAACAAGTAAATTTTTTTTAGGAGGTGGGATACAAACATTCAATTTATAACACCAACTAGAGATTTCTGAACAGTTATTTTGACTAAGTCAAGCTAGACTTCCCTTAGCTTATTTCTGATTTAAGTCTCCTAGGGTTCTTTGGTTCCTTTAAAGACTATCAATATATGTTTTAGGTTTAGTTGAAAAATATTATATTTGTAGAACTAATCATTTACCTCTTATTGGTCATATTTTGGAACTCTTAAAATGAATGGCTTGAAGAATACTGGTATGTTGTGCATCACTCTAGAAACACAGTGATCTAAGGTAAGATGACATTTATGTTATGTAATAAATAGATGTACCTGTCTCCATCTCTTAAAGTCAAATAAGTGTCATCTGAGAATCATGATCACAATACTGAGCTCCAAAGTGACAGAAACACATCCTTGCAGAATTGATTCCATAATGCTTCCAGGATCAACAATACAAGCTATTTAGCATTTTCATCAGTGTCCTAAGTGATGTCTTAGAAGCAAGCTCATTACATTTGCTGTTGACAGAAGCTGGAAAAGATGTTTCAGAAAGAAGGTGTTTATTCTTCCCCTGGAAAGTAAGTTCAGAATTCAAAATGAGCTTGAAGTGAGCAGAAGAATATTTTAAATATATGAGAATATACACAAGAAACTTAGAGAACAGAGCATATTAAAGAGCTATATAGAAAAGTAACAACAAAACGTGTCAAAGTGTTAGCTATATAGGAAAACAAAATAGACTATTAGAACTTACTGAGATGAAAATTGTATGGATACCTGTAGATGAAAGACATACTGTCACAATATTCACTATAAGAAATACCAAAATATTTCAACCAAAAGAAAATAAGGATCAAAATGTATTATCATTGCAAAATTTGATAGGAAGATACATAGGGTCAAAATAGATTAAAGCAGCATCCCTCTCTCTATGTGTATCTCTAGTTTCTTTTTATCTCTAAGGTAAACTTTTAGTTTACTAAACTCAAATAATATAAATATTAACCCAAAGTCATTGTTTGCCTTCACAAACCTGACTTTTGGGGGGTGGGCAGAAATCAGAAATAAAAGAAAAAAAACTAATTCTGTGCAATGCATTGAATTTTTAATGGGCATGGTTCTCATTTCTATCAGATACTCTGATTATCTTTAGATAAAAAATATGTATTATTTTAATGACTAGGTTAGAAAGGTGATAAGAATTACATCAGTATTTTTATATGCAGCTGTACAAAAAGGAAGAATAATGGAGCAAACTATCTTTAACTAGAGTCAGTCAATTTTAAACAATTTGGGGACATTAGTTATCCCATTGTTACTACACTATGCCTTTCATTTCTTTTCTTTTTTTTTTTAAGATTTTATTTATTTATTTGACAGAGAGATCACAAGTAGGCAGATAGGCAGGCAGAGAGAGAGAGGAGAAAGCAGGCTCCCTGCCAAGCAGAGAGCCCGATGAGGGACTTGATCCCAGAACTCTGAGATCATGACCTGAGCCAAAGGCAGAGGCTTAACCCACTGAGCCACCCAGGCGCTCTATGCCTTTCTTTTCATAATAAACTGTCCCGTGGTATACAACTGCTTTGTTCTTTTAACAGTCTTTATTCTGGGTAGCTCTCTTTCAGAATCCCGTGAGGTTGACCAGAAGACCTAGCCATGCTCTATGTTACTCGCGCTTTGGATCCCCCCAGCAACTTCCTAAGTTACTACCACCTGTCATAACTCTTATATCTAAAAATTCTACAATATGACCACATTGGCTCATTTAACACTTATTTATTGGCTATTTCTTCTGTACCTGACTCTTTGTCTATGAAACAGTAGAATGCAGAGGAAATATTATCAGACATGGCATCAGAATACCCAGGTCTTCATTCTGTCCTGACCCTGCTGCAGCTTTGGGTATTTTCAGTTATGTCATCTGAGTTTTAATATTCTTACCTCTACGAGGGAGTGGTACCATCTTTCCTCAGTATTTGAGGGGGTTAAGTGATATGAGACATATGAAAGTACTCAATAAAGTGCTTGGTACATACATTATTCTCAATAGAGATTAAATTTCACCCACCTGGGAGTTAAGCTCAAAAGTTATTGAGATATATAAGACATGCTACTTGATCTCAAGGAGTTTGCAATCTAATACAGAAGCCCTGATTTCAACTCAGTAATGGTGTGTGTATATGTTTGCACTGTGGTAGCACAAAAGAGGAAGCAATACCATATTCATGAAAGAATGCTTTGTTTTGTGAGATTAAGAGTCACTGAGGGTTGTTGGGGGGAGGGGGTTTGAGAGAAGGGGATGGGATTATGGACATTGGGGAGGGTATGCGCTTTGGTGAGTGCTGTGAAGTGTGTAAGCCTGGTGATTCACAGACTGGTACCCCTGGGGATAAATATATGTTTATAAAAAAAAAAGAAAGAGAAAGAATGCTTTGGACTAATATTTCTTTTTCATGTGGCCTTGGGGCAGGATCTTCCTCTCCCTTGGGAACAAAACAACAAACCAAATAAAATAAATAAACACAGTTAGACTTTCCCCCAGTATTCAACAGAACCACAGGAGTTCCATTAGAATGCTCAATGTTGTGAAGTGTTTAAACCTGGTGATTCACAGACCTGTACCCCTGGGGATAAAAATATATGTTTATAACAAATAAAAAATTCAAAATAAATAAATAAATAAATAAATAAGATGCTCAATGTTCTAAGTATCAGAAAACTTACGGATAATTCACTAAAACCACCCAAACCAAGACTTTATAAACTGAATAAAAAGAAAAATACAATAAAATTACAATACTTGACTTAATAGCAAACAATATTTATAGTCCAAACAACATAAACATTGCTGATTTTTTAGATATAATCATCCAATAAGACATCACTGAGAGCTTATTTCCAATCAAAACAAAATATTATTGTCTTAATCTTATAAAGGGAAAAATGTGAAAGGTTGAAGGGATGAGGAAGGATAGTTGAGAAAAGGAGAAGTATAATAAAACCTCATTTTATAATGAAATCAAGAGTATGTCTGTTGTTGGGACGCCTGGGTGGCTCCGTTGGTTGGACGACTGCCTTCGGCTCAGGTTATGACCCCCGAGTCTCGGGATCGAGTCCCGCATCGGGCTCCCAGCTCCATGGGGAGTCTGCTTATCCCTCTGACCTTCTCCTTGCTCGTGCTCTCTTTCACTGTCTCTCTCTCAAATAAATAAATAAAATCTTTAAAAAAAAAAAGACTATGTCCGTTTTTAATGTAACAGAAAATTAAGCTGTAATTCAAAAGATAACAAATGTTGGCAAAAATGTGGAGAACAGGGAACCTTTGTACACTCTTGATGTGAATATAAATAGGTACAACCCTTATGGAAATACATTAAAAATGATAATGAAATATCATCACAAATGATCCAGTAATCTCACTTCTGGTTATGTATCTGAAGTAAATAGAATCAGTTTCTTAAAGAGATATCTGTACTCTACTTTTATGTTAATGGAAGCATTATTCATAGTAGCCAAGATAATGAAAATAAGGTATTGTTTGTGACATATGTATACACACGAATTGGAATATTATTCAGCCATAAAAGCATAGATAAACTTGCCAAGGAGAACATTATGCTAAGTAAAATAAGCTAGACACAAAAAGACACACATGTGGAATCTGAAAAAGTAGAACTCACCTGAGCAAAGAGTAGGATGGTAGTTCCCAGTGGGCTGGGGCTGGGGGAAACGAGAGGATCTTGGTGAAAGAATACAACCTCCCAGCTATCAGATTAAAACATGTGGCAACCTCATGAGTAGCATTGTGATACAATGTATCGCAGACTTGAAAGTTGCAAAGGGAGTAGATCTTAAGTGCTTCCATTACAAAAACAAAAGTGCTCTGTGTTGATGGGTGTGTTAATTAGCTTTATTGTAGCAATCATGCCACAATGTCCAAATATCAAATCATGATATTGTATACTTCAAATGTATACAATTTTTATTGATCATACTTCAACAAAACTAGAGAAGTGATGAAGAGGAGACCAAGAATTGAGCTCTGAGTATACTGGTAAGGACTGAGAGAGGAGTAAAGCATCACTTGAAATACCAATTCTTCATCTATCAGAGGAAGACTATCCGAGGTCATGTCTTCATCTAGAATGGCAATAAACCATTACTTCTGAGCTATGTGAGTACCAATACAAATAGGTTGTTTCTTTTTTGGAACAAACATTGAGAATGATTTTTACTAATTGTTGACTCAGAGGACATATGTATAAGTAAAAGAATATTAGATATGTATAAGTGAGATGACTGTTAACTATTATTTAAAATTATTAATTTGTGGGGTACCTGGGTGGCTCAGTTGATTAAGCAACTGCCTTCAGTTCAGGTCATGATCCCGGAGTCCTGGGATTGAGTCCTACATTGGGCTCCCAGCTCCATGGGGAGTCTGCTTCTCTCTCTGACCTTTTCCCTTCTCACATTCTCTCTCGCTCTCTCTCTCAAATAAATTAAAAGTAAATAAATTATTAATTTGTCAAAAACATGGATATCCTTATTAAGTTAAAAAAGTATTTTATAAAAATATGAAAAAATAATTTTAGCATTAAGAATAATAACCTTTTTTATTCTTAAATGTCCTAAATAAAATTAACATTTTAAATAAATAAAGGTTGGTGGTATCTAATTACATGGCTTTTTAATTTATTTCAATTAAAAAATCACTTCTGGACTTCAAAAAATCTGAGATTAGTCAAGCAACTTTCTTTTCTTAATTAGCTTGCTAATTAAAAATCACAACATTTTTCTCTGTGTGTGGTTATGGAAGTCATTGATACTGTCCACCACTTATTTGTCCTTTGCTTCCCAGTTATATACTAGACTCGTGCTTTCTCACCTGTTGCAAGCACCCATGTAGCTAGGTAACTCGCTGTAGTCACTAATACACAGCAGAAGTTATAAGCTACCTTCTGTAAATTTTGAGAACCATTGGGGATTTCTCATGTCCTTTCCACTCATGTCATGATTGTCAAATAAAGACTGAGAGGAAGTATCCATCCACTTTGATCCTGGAGTGACAACATAGAACACAGCCCCAGATAACCCACAAAGGACATGTGCTGTGAAATGACCTATGGTTGTTTTAAACTACCAAGATGTGGGGGCTGTCTGTTATTGGAGTATAAAACAAACCATGCTAATTAAGAACATGATCTCAAAATTTTCAGTGTTTTAGGAACGTCATTGTTGTATTACTTCTAATATAAAGGCCATTGATGTAATAACTGTACATGTGTGTTATATGAAAACACTGTACTCTAATTTGGAAAGAATATTAACAACCTATAATTCAGTCTCAGTCATATCTTTCACTTCTGTTTCATAAAATAGTTAACAGAAAATTATAGAAAATATTTTTGTAAGACTTTAGTTAAATTTTGACCAAGATATATTTTGCTATAAACTTATTTTAGTGAATTAAGATAATTTCTTGAAGTAAAACAGATTTTTTGATGATATTATGAAACACAGCTCTATTTCACACATAATAGTAACATATATATGTAATAGTAACATATATGAATGTACATATATATGTGTGTGTGTTACTATTGATAAAATGTATACTGAATTCAGAAATTAGACAGAACTTAAGAATTGTTTCCAGGGAAATCATGTTATTCAACCCCCTTATTTTACAGATAAAGATAACGAAAAACAATATGATTCTTTTAAAATCACCTAGAAAGTGTGTGGCAGAATTGAGGTTAGAAACCAGATCCCTTGACTTTTGGTTCAATTTCTTTCCATTACTGTTTCTAACATGTGTTAACCATTTTGCAGTCAAAGACTGTATGGTTCAATGTAATATAAATTCACAAATTATTTTTCTAATTTGGGGAGTTTGATTAAGTCACTTTGAGTATATCAGTTATTTTCTTTTACTGCTTTTATAAGAAGACAAGGGACATAGTTGCTTTAAAAGTTCTCATCAAGTAAAAGTATGAACTCAGACACATTAAAAAAAAAAAAAAAAAAAGCACCAGAAGTGTTTCCAGTTTTGTAGCATCTAACACAGGCAAATCTAGACTTCCTTGTACAGAGGGAAATGTCTTGCAAAGAAAAAGGCTTCCTGGAAATCAAATAACTCTTGCACAACAAGTTTGATGAGCTAAGTGTGCATTAATCAGAAACATCTGAATTAAATTTCCCTTGAAATATACATAAAATGAAGAGGAACCGTGGTTTGCAGATTATGTTTCAGGTTCCACTCAACTCAAACGTTTTTTCCAGCCTTGAATAATTCCAGTTTTTTTTTTCACTCCTACTTGGGAGTTCATAAAAATGCTCAGTGTACCACACAATAAAACTGGATTCATCAGATATCCAGCATAAATAAAATATAGATAATGATATAAATTGACCTAATGTTTCCTATTCATATAGGAATATTAAAGATAAAATTTCTAAAACAGCGTTATTATGTGACATAGAGGAAATCTTAAGTATTTGAGGGACAAGAAACAGCATCATGTGGGTCACCATCAGCAGTTATTTTCAAAATCTGATTTGTTAACTTTGATGAAAAGGAACTTAGAGTTGGATGCAAGGCACCATTTCTCAGATTTGAAATTTACAGAACTAGTGTAACCTTTTTGTGCTGTAGCTCTAATATCTAGGATGAATTCCCTTCTAGCTTTCAGAAATATGCAATAAACTGTAAGTCCAACTTTATAAATAAGAAACCATCTGCATATGTTAACCAGAATTTAAATAAAAAATTGAAATCAGAAAAATCATTTGAAAATGATGTTGTCATTACTTAACATTAGTAACAGTTACTCAGCAGTGGAAATTTAAATTTTTTCTAAAAATGGCATGAGGTTTTAAAGAAATAATGAAAACAAACTTATGGTTTTAGTAAAAATACATTTCAGTTGAAAAGACCTATTGCCCATTGTGTCTTTCAGTTTATGAGAAATGTTTCTTTGCATATTTCTCTTATTCTGTCATTACTGTAATACATCACCAGATATATTCCATGTGCCATTTACAGTAATCTGAAATTAAGCTTTTGCTGAAACAGACTATCAGTATAAAAGAATTTAGCATATCCTGATAAGCATATGCCCTAGTTCATTTGTAATAACTCTAGTGGTGGTTGAATTATATTGCCAAGGGATTTAGATATGTAAATGTGCCTGCTTAAAGCTTTGCAAAATTTTATAAGAGCAGAAATTTGCTTTTGTATATCTATGCATATTAGTCATTGGATTTTGTGACCTCATTTTCATGTTTTCTAGGGATGGATTTTTAAAAAATTCTATATCTATAATATACTAAAATTCTCTTTCTATATATATAAGATATACATGCTGTTATATCTTCTTAAATATATATATATTCTCAATATATTTTCTCATATATATTTATATATATATATGTATATGGAATATATACACATAATACACACACACATCAATTCTGGCAATTAAAATAATCAAGTGGAAAAGAAATTAGAACAAAGAATAAATGCTTGATTATTACAATGAAAGGAACAAGGCCAGAGCTTTCAGGAATGAATGAATGAATGAGGGCTTCTTAGTAAGGCATTAAAAACTGAACTAGAAATGAATTTCACTGGCTCTCCTGGAAAAATCTCTTAAGCAAAATATGGAAAATCAGACCGAGTTAGAGAATTTCTCTATTTGATTAGGAAGGCACTGGGGATATGGTGTCGGAATTTATGTACAATAGAAATATGCAATTTGTATGGGATCTGAGGATACATATGCATGTTTGGGAGTCTTGTTATAAGAAAGTCAACATTTATTTGATCCCTTGTCTTTCTTCATTTACTTGAATTAAATCTATTGGTTTTCATAATTATCCTGTATAAAATACTGTTTTGCTCTCAGAATACTGTGCTGCAGCAATGTCCAAGTAATTTCTGTTAAGTGAGATATTTTAGCAAGAGGAACAAGTGACCCACTAGCTTAAAATGAAGATCCTTTACCTTCTTTAAAACTCAGATATGTTCTTGAGAAATGGCTCAGTCAAATCTGTTAAAGAGAAGTTTTGTCCATCTCGCTCTGCTTCTCTTCTCTATGCTATTTAGTTCCAGATAAATGAGTTCCTATGGGGAGCTAAAAAGGAATGTTCCTGCATTGGCTTTGGTCAGAAAGAAACTCTTAATTCCAGAAGACTCAATGATTTCTGATTTTCTCAAAAAGCAGTTTGAAATTCCACTTAGGTTGAATATTTTATCCTTGTTAAAATAGAAATTAACAAAGCCCTAGATGTGGGAAGGCTAACACATTATTTTCCTGCCCAAACAGATCTGGAAGCAGTTGGAAGAAAACTGAATATAGCTTTTCCTGCTAAGTAAGATATTCTAAACTTGTCAATATTTAGCACCTTTGACACAGAGTTATAAAGTTAAAAAAAAAGAAGAAGAAGAAGAAGAAAAAACAGTTCCATAGAGAGAATTAAAAGACAGTTTTGGGAAAAGATGTAATATTTTTAATATGGAAATCTTTCTATTATAGGAGTGGTTTTACTTGTTGGTAAAGACTGTGCCAAGTTAGAATGGGATTGCAGGGCTCCAGAAAGAATTCCGATATAGTCTCTGAATATATCCTTCCCTCTGTTATAGGCAATCACTAGAACTTGGTTTCTACAATTTAAGTTTTGATTTTTGACAGAACACAAATTCCCGTGAATAGGTTATTTTAAGTAGGACCTTATCAATCACCTACTTCTTAATCTGGTCAAATCTGGTTCTAAACACTTTCTCCTTCTTTTGACACATTTGCAACACTTGTTCTCATTCTTTCTTTTCACTGCCAAAGTCATCACACTTTCTCACAACCTATAGTTACCTATAGTTAGTTCTACTCTCATGCTTGTTTTGAAAATGGGAATGCTGTGCAGTAAGAGTGACATATTAAGGAACAATTGGAGTAGAATGCAGATTTTGTATTTACTTATACATGGTTTCGTCCATGAGAAGCACTAGGTGAATGTGGAAAACCACACCCAGCTGAGACTAGCCAGAGAACAATACACAATACGCACACCCACATGCACCTCAAACACAGCAGGGACCTCCAACTGTTGTGTGTGTTAGTTGTTTGTGTTATGAGCACACCCAAACCCATGTGCTATTATGACGTTTTGTCTGATTTCAGATAATCTTCCTTCTATCACCTCTCAATAGGTCTTAGACTGCTACAACCTTTACTATGTCCACTTCCCTAAGCAATCCCAAGTCTTTTTCAAGTTCGAGTGTAGTATTTATTGTAGCATATGTTATATATTATATGTTTCTTAACTGTTTACATATATTTATTGATATATTTATAATTATATTTTATATATTGCTGGACTAATATAGGTTAGGTTTAATAGGTTTAGTAGGTTTAAAACTGCTATAGTTATTAGTTTTCCAAAGTTTTCTATTTCATTTTATTGTTTCAATGTGTTATTGACAGAGTTTTGAGTGTTAGAATCCTAACCCCTATTTCTCTCTAAGTATTACAGAACTGGTTGTTATGTTGTGCCTAGTGTGGCAATGTTTATGAATTAGATATTAGTAGAATGGGTTGTACTTTGACTTTAGCTCTTTTCGACCTCATATTGGTGCCCACCATTTTACTGAAACTGGTATGTCTAAGGTCATCAATGGCCACTCTAACCCCAGTGGTCTTGCCCATATTCTCAGTCTCCATAACTGTTTAACATTATTTAATTCAATTTAATTATTTAATTTAATTTAAAAATCCCTCAGATTTTTTTAAACCAACATATTACTAAATATATGTGTGTGTGTATATATATGTATATATTATGTATATAGGCTTTTCTTAATTTCACAGGTGATAGAAAGATAAATACACATACACTGTCTTATAAGTGAGGATAAGGCAAGAGCTTGACCAGTTCTACTGTACAGTATAAAGTGATATGGATGCTACATGCACCACACCTGCTTGTGGATATCAAGATGTCACAAAAGATGCAGTGTTTGAGATAATAACAATATCAGCTTACATAGAAATCTCATCTATTTCTTTTTTTTCCATATGAGACAAATTCCTTGAGAATAGAAATCTCACATTATCATCCTTATATTTTTGAGTACATAATAGATTCCAAGGAGTTTACATAGCAGTTAAGTATTCTTAACTTATTATACCCTTGCCAGCACAGAGACTACCTCAAACATGTGTTTCTTAATGATAAAGGAATATATGGCTTGTAGCATAGCTTGCATTGAAAGTCAAGAAAGTCAAACCTGGATGGTTCAGTCATTAAGAGTCTGCCTTTGGTTTAGGTCATGATCTCAGAGTCCTGGGAACGAGTCCCACACCGGGCTCCCTGCTCAACAGGGCACCTCCCTCTCCCTCTGCCTGTTGCTCCCCCTGCTGTACTCTCTTTCTCTCTTTCTCTCTCTCTCCGTCAAATAAATAAATAAAATATATAAAAAAAGAAAGTCAAGCAAGAGAGGAAACTTTGAAAGAAATGAAATCAACAAAAATTTTAGGCAGTGAAACGCCAGGTAAGTTCATATATCTAGAAGAGTGAAAGAGAGAAGGCAGCCATGTTTTGAATTTTTTTCAGCAGCAAGTTAAAGAACCTGTATTATCAGAGCTTTCTTTACTCTTGCTAACCATTTGTTTTTTAACTCATTTTCAAACTGTCTGGCCTTAACTGTAGTCTTTTAATAACTTGTCTTTTTTCCATGCCAAAAATGCAAAATGCCTTTTCCCCATATCTATTTGTCCAATTCCAACTTAGATTCCCAAGGCCAGTTCAAATGCATTTTCAGTAAAATTTTCATTGATCACCATTCTTGGAAGTGATCTTTCTCTAAATACAAATTTCTTTCAGCTCTATTAAATATGAGATGTACTTACTTACAATTACAACAGATACAGATAAATATTTATTGTGTGACTATTAAAGAAAATATTTGTTCTAAAGCAAAAATACAACTTTATATACTGGCTAGAACTTTACTTAATAAAGGTAAATTCACAAACATTTTATATCTGTATTTATTTTCATACACATTTAATACATCTGTTATCAGAAGAGTTTTCAACTTCCTTATAGAAAAAATATAAACCACGGCCTGAATTTAAAGATCTCAAAGAATTTTATTTGTATCTCGATTGCGAATGAAAAGTGAATTTATATTACAGGTAGCTTTGTTCTTGCTGCAAACTTTTTTTTTTTTTTTCAGAAATATGTATCTGAAATTCAAATTTCAAATAATTGGTTGACCAAGTTAAAAATCCTAAGGTGGCTGAGTTTACCCGATTCTAAGCAGTCCTTAAATTAAGCCAGAGAATATCATTGTTCAGAATAAAAGATAAAATTATTGTAGGGAATTTTATAAATCACACATTTAATACATAATTCAGGATTTAGAGCTACTTCATATGTTAAGAAATCTGGAATGTATCCTATATACAAAGGAAAAAAAATTGAACTATTTTAAGAAGATCAATAAATAGATTTATATTTTTAAAATACCATTCTTTTTTTTAAACTTTTGTTTACTTATTTATTTGAGAGAGACAGAGAGAGAGAAGGAGAAGGCGAAGGGGCAGAGAGAGAAGCAGGTTCCCTGCTGAATAGGGCTCCATCCCAGCACCTGGGATTAGGACCTGAGCCAAGGCAAATGCTTAACCAACTGAGACACCCAGGCACTCCTAAAAATACCATTCTGATCATAACGTGGAAAGAGAAAGCACTTTCAAGGAGGAAAATACAAAGTTATTTTTATACTTCATGCAGTGATAGTGATAGTGGCAATGCAAAAGAATGGATGAGTTTTTTAAAACGTTATTTATTCCAATCTAGAATTAAAAGAAATTGAAAAAATGAAGGTATGTTAATAATGAAGGACAAAAGGAAGTAAAGGATAAAACTTAGCTTTCCTATTTGGGAAACTGGGTGGTAAGTGGTTTTGTTTACTGATTTAGAAATAACAAAGGAAAGGACACATCAGAAAGGGAAAAATGTTTGGGCAGTATAATATTGTGATTTATAATAACAAGTATATATTTGGTTTTTGTACCATTTCTGCAACAGAGCTTCCCAAACACTTGGAATTTTCTAAGTGATGAAAGCAACAAAGGTGTTTATTGTTATGTTAACTGTGCCTTTTAGAAAGCCATTAGGTAACCTAAGAATGAGGGCTGGTTGCTACCAGAACCGCCTCAGGATTAGAGGTGGAGATCCTGGGAACTTCTAATTCATAGCCCATCGGTCATTCAAAGATAGAGGTAACAACCTAGACTTGATGTTAGCATTCTGAGTTTGAGGGGATCCTTAGAATCTCCAGTCTGTAAACAGTTAGTGAGAAGGATAAGTAACTACCTCGGCTAGTAACTGGTAACTAACACTGGGGGAGAGGCAGTTCTGTAGGGCAGATCTCTTAAACCGTGGAGTCCAATGCTATCCCTGGTAGATAGTGTCTGAATTGAGTTAAATTCTCAGACACTGAGTTGATGTCCCACAATTGCTTGGTCCTATAGCGGCACTCTCTCCCCTCACATTGGAATTGGGTCTAGGAACCTAAAAGGAGGCAGTTTGTGAAGATTTGGGTTTTAAGTGCCTACAACATTCGATTAAATGCATCCTAAAGGCTATTGGAAGTAAGAGACAGGAACTCAAGATTGAGGTCCCAGAGATAGAGTTGAAAACTACCTGGTCTATGGATAGTTAAAGCAATGTTCCTGGGTATGATTGTATCATTTACTTTCAGAGAAATAGTCAGAAGACTGACAGTGAGCTAATTCCATAATAATGAAATTGCACTTACAGAGTGAGGAGTTCTACAACTTTATTCTTTTTTTTTTTTTTAAAGATTTTATTTATTTGGGGGGGGGGGGAGTACAGGAGGGAGAGAAAGAGAAAGAATCTGAAGCAGATTCTGAGCTGACCCTAGAGCCCCATGTGGGCCTCGACTCCAGGAATGTGAGATCATGACCTGATCAAAGTCAGTTGCTCAATGAACTGAGCCAACCAGGTGCCCATACTTTAATTATTCTTAACATATTTGAAGGAAAAAAACTCTGGCTAAAGCAAAGCACTCCAGAATCTTAGAGATTAATACATTCAAGACAGTGCTTCAGAGAGAACTAGGTGTGTTGAAATTTGTTCACTTATCCAGACAACAGTTGAGGAAGGCAAAATTATATTGAGGACAGATTTAAAGGGAAAAGAATATAACTTGAAGCCTGATGATTCAGTGGGAGAGAACAAACCCTTCTCATTTTTTTTTTTTTAAGATTTTATTTATTTATTTGACAGAGATCTCAAGGAGGCAGAGAGGCAGGCAGAGAGAGAGAGAGGAGGAAGCAGGCTCCCTGCTGAGCAGAAAGCCCCATGCGGGGCTTGATCCCAGGACCCTGAGATCATGACCTGAGCCGAAGGCAGAGGCTTAACCCACTGAGCCATCCAGGCACCCCAAACCCTTCTCATTACCGATTAAGGTGAGAAGTATGTGTTTGTATGTGTACGTGTGTACACACATGCAAACACACAAACACATATACAAACATCTACATATATAAACATCTACATATACATACATACATACATCTACATGTATGTATTTGTATATTACATGCATATGGGTCTTCAGTCAGTTCTAGAAACAGTAGGCAGGACAATTTACTACTGCCCCATTGGTTGCCCCCTAAAACATTGCTCAGCAAAAACACATCTCCTAAACAAATTGCTCTGATTCACTTTACACTGAATATATTTTTGATAACATTAAACGATAATAATTACAATAAATTACAATAAATTAGATTTTGTTCAATATTTTTGGCTCCAAAATAATTTTTGAAAGCCATAAGCACAATTACTACGCTCAACATTATACTCTTTATATTATAGTTTAATAAGTTCTTGGCTGATTTTTATGCATTTGGCATTTTCTAATTGCCATACATGTTCTAGGAGTATTAAAGTGTGTAACAGCATAAATAGTATATATTAAGAAAAACTAATCTCCCAGATATAAGCTTTTATGATGAAATGTTTTGTTTAAAATGTGTAGAATTGAGAGTCCAATGCCAATGATACAAAATGTTCACAATGTCAGAAGATGTAAGAGTTGAGGATTTCATTGTTTTACTAAATAAATTGCTTATAAGTCAAAAGTATTTTCCTACTTATCGTATTTACTTACATTTTAAGATCTATATAGAAAGAATTCTAATGAATCTAGAAGTCCTCATAGAATGAATGATGTACTTGTCTTTATGGAACAATCCATCACATTATTTGTTGTGATTATTATTTTTTCTTTGACCTACTTAGATCATATATTTACAACTCCAATAGTAAGTTTTAAAGTTTAACACAGCATTAAATGTGAAAAAATTAAGGCACTCATTGTCAAAAGATTGATGGTTAGGATTTATGAGTCATTGGCAAAACTACAAAACCTCAACAATCATGTATTTCTGGCAGTGTCTTAGTAACCGTAAACATGAATAAAATCAAGAGGTTTAATAGAAAAAATAAAGTGAGTAAATAAATACATGCAGTTATCCCCTATAATTCATGGATATAACTATCTTATTGTCTTTATGCTTACCAATACCAATTGAACTTCTAAGTGTTGCTATTCTGATAATTGAGTTCAATCGTAACATCAATACTGTACTGAACACTCGAAAATATATATATATTGTAACATGAAAATTTTGTATACCTTTAATTATTATTAATACTTATATTCACTTTTGATAATTTGACCTTGAGACAAAAAGCAAAGCAGAGAAAGAAAGAGAGAGCAAGAAAGAGGACCTGCTTCCTTATATAAGTATGCTCAACTGAATATTTACATAAATCTTTAGTAATAATACAACCTGTTTCTCATTATTAAGAATTTCATCCATTGTTCCCATAGGTTTAGACAGTATGCTTAGTTTGGTAATAGAAAGCATTCTCCCTTTTTCCTACCAGAGATCTTCAAATGATTAGCTAATAATAGTTGCACAATGATTTCCAGATGTTGCTTACAAGGAGTGTCCACTTATCTTCCACACAGGATGGTGTGGGAATGGAGGGTCTTTCATTGTTGTAAAATAAAGATCACAGTGGAAATAATTCCCACCCAGAATCTGAAATTCTTAATAAGAAGAAAGACTTCTCCTAATGCAAGCTTGTTGACTGATTGAAGAGATCTTGGAATTAGCTACTTCAAAACTGAATTCTTGATATGCTAAAAGAAGGATTGGATTGCTTAACCAACACCTTAGGGGGAACAACAAAGAAATATCTTATTAAACACTGCTTGGTTTTCTCTCTAAAGAGTGGATTTGTGGGGTGCCAGGTTGGCTCAGTAATTAAGCAATTGCCTTCAACTCAGATCATCATCAGAGCACCCAGGATGTTCAGTCAGGTAAGTGTCTGCCTTTGGCTCAGGTCATGTTCCCGGGGTCCTGTGATTGAACCACACATCAAGCTCCCTGCTCAGTAGGGAGCCTGCTTCTCCCTCTCCCTCGCCCCCTGCTTGTGTTCCCTCTCTTGCTATGTTTCTCTCTGTCAAATAAATAAATAAAATCTTAAAAAAAATAAATAGTGGATTTTCTTCATAATTCAAAGGTAGTGGGAGTTAGTATAAAGAACTACTTTAGAAGGAGGTAGAAGAACCAGTTTCAATGTCTTCCAGCAGCAAAATATGGCCACTCCATAATTTTTTTTAAAAGAGTGAGTGTAAGACCATCCCAAAGGAACTTTGAAAATTATGTGATTTAAATTTACTAAGGTTTCTTTGCAGTGATAGTCAAACCTGATATTCAAACCATTCAGAATTCTTTACCACTTTGAATAAATGTTAATATGATGACCTCTTCATTAAGTATCTTGAGTTCTAACTTTTAAACATTGTTGATGTTGTAGTTGCTTTACTTTAAGAAAAGAAACTCAAGCAGATAAGCAGACATTTTCCATTTCCTTCCTTAGGAGATTTAGAAGAGGAAATAAGAAAAGACTGCTTACAATCAAATGCACTTGTCTTTTAGAAATATCTGAGCTTACTGAAGACTTTGCGTTGGACAACTAGACTGGGAAGGACAACAGAACTATGCTGGGTGTGCTAGAAAGGAAGGAATGAGATGAGCATTAAAGATCTACTTTGGGAATCCCAAGGAGGTAGAAAAACCTGAAGGGAGAGAACAAGATCTACAGAGGCTATACCCTAGGGTATCTCATTCTCACCCAAGATTCTCATGACCCAAGCAAGAGCCTGTAAATTCAGAGCCAAAGAACCAAGAGCTTCAGACAAGAATTTTCATCACTAATCCCTACAACCCAAGGCTAGAGTGGTTCCCTCCATTGCTTGGCCTTCAGCAAAAAGTGAAGACATCTGCACAATGCTGTGGTAGTTACTCTAATTATGTGTGCGTGTGTTTAATGTTTTAATAGACTTAATTGTTTTTTAGAAAAGTTTTAGATTCACAGTAAAATTGAGCATAAGATACTCAGATTTCCCATGTATCCCTTGCCTCCCACACATCTATAGCTCCCCCCATTATCAACACCTCCCACCAGCGTGTACCTTTGTTACAACTGAGGAGCCTCCACTGGCACATCTTTATCATCTGAAGTCCGTCATTATCACCCAAAAAATTCACTCTTAGTGTATACTCTGTAGATTTAGACATATTTTTAAGGACATGTATGCACAATTATAGTTTTATACAGGGTTGTTTCACTGTCCTAAACACCCCCTGTGCTCCTATTTATCCCTCCCTCTCTCCAACCACTGGCAACCACTGATCTTTTTACTGTCTCCATAGTTTTTGCCTTCCCAGAATGTCATATATTTAGAATCATACATTATGTAGTCTTTTCAAATTGTGTCTTTCACTTAGTAATATGTTTTTAAATTTCCCCCATGTCTTTTCATGGCTTGATAGCTCATTTCTTTTTGGTGCTGAATAACATTCCAGCGTCTGGATGTACCAGAATTTACCCATTCACTTACTGAAGAACATCTTGGTTACTTTCAAAGTTTGTCAGTTATGAATAAAACTTCCATAAACATGTGCGTGTAGGGTTTTTTATGAATGTAAATTTTCAGTTCCTTTGGGTAAATACCAAAGAACACAACTGCTGGATCGTATGATAAAAACATGTTTCATTTTGGAACCCTTGGGTGGCTCAGTCAGTTAAGCGTCTGCCTTCAGCTCAGTTGTGATCCTGGGGTCTTGGGATCAAGCCCCACCTTGGGATCCCAGTTCAGTGGCGAGTCTGCTTCTCCCACTCCTTCTGCCCTCAACCCTGCTCATGCTCTCTCTCTTTCTTTCTCTCTCAAACAAATAAATAAAATCTTTAAAATAAATAAATAAATAAAAACAAAATAAAAATATATTTCATTTGGTGAGAAACTGCCAAACTATCTGCCAAAGTGGCTTAACCATTTTGCACTTCCACCAACAATGAATGAGAGTTCCTATTGTTCCACATCTTCACCAGCATTTGGTTTTGTGAGTGTGCTAGATTTTGGCCATTCTAATAGGTATCTCATCGTTTTAATTTACATTTTCCTGATGACATACAATGTGGAATATCTTTTTCTATGCTCATTTGCCAAGTGTGTATCTTTGGTGAGATGTCAGTTAAGGCCTTTAGATTATTTTTTTTAAATTAACACCTTTATTGAGATATAATTTGTGTAGCATAAAATCACCAATTTAGAGTTAAGTGGTTTTTACTATGCTCACAGAATTGTACAACTATTACCACAATCTAATTTGGAATATTGTCATCATTCAAAACAAATAAGCAAAAAACAACAAAACAAAATGGGACACCTGGCTGGCTCAGTTGTTAAGCGGCTGCCTTTGACTCAGGTCATAATTGCAGGGTCCTGGGATCAAGCCCTGAGTCAGGCTCCCTGCTCGGCCAGAAGCCAGCTTCTCCGTCTCCCACTCCTCTCTCTCCCACTCATTTTGCTTGGGTTCCCTCTCTCTCAATATCTGTCAAATTCTCCTCAAGGATTTTGATGGATTCCTTTCGCACATTGAGGTCTGTCAAATAAATAAAATAAAATAAAATAAAATAAAATAAAATAAAATAAAATAAAATAAACCCCTCCAACAAAACAAAACAGAGTAAAACAACCAACCCTGTATCTGTTAGTAGGCATTCCAATTCCTACTTCTAGCCCATGGTAACTACTAATCTACTTTCTGTCCCCATAGATTTGCCTATTTTGAACATCCCATATAAATGAAATATAAAGTCCATATAAGGATAAAATAAATATATATAAATCCATATAAGGGAATTCATATAATAAGTAGTTTGTTATGATTGGCTTCTTTCACTTAGCATAACATTGTCAAGATTCATTGGTATTATAACATCTTTCAGTACTTCATTCTTTTTTATAGTCAAATAATGTTCCATTATGTGGATATACCACATTTTGTCTATTCATTCATCATTTGGTGGACATTGGGTTGTTTCCATGATTCACAATGATATTGCGAGTGTCCACATATTAATTTTTGTATAGTTATATTTTTAGTAATTTTGGGTATTTACCTAGGAGTGAAATTGCTGGGTTATATGGTAACTCTAACATTTTGAGGAACTGCCAAAAGTTTTCCAACTAACTGCACCATTTTGTGCTCACTGGCAATGTGGGGGGCTTCATTTCTCCACAGCTCATCAACACTTGCTATTATCTTTTTGATCACAGTCATACTACTGGGTGTGAAGTGATCTCTCACTGTGATTTTGATTTGCATCGACTGTCAAAAAGATGTTGGGCATTTTTTTCCTGTGCTTATTGACCATTAGTGTATGTTCTTTGGGAAAATATCTATTCAGATCCTTTGAATTTTTTTTAAATGGACCTTATTTTTTAAAGTAGTTTTAGGTTCACAGCAATATTGAGCATATGTACAGAGATTTCTCAAATAGTGGCCCATTTTTTAAATTAGTTTGTTTTGTTTTCTTTCTGTTGAGTTTTAAGTGTTCTTAGTATATTTTGGAGAATAGTCTTTTATCAGGTGTGTCTTTTGTGACTATTTCACTGAGTCTGTGGCTTGTCTTTTTGTCCCGTTGATAATGTCTCCTTTATAAAGCAGAAGCTTTTTTCGTTTTTGTTTTTGTTATTTAAGATTTTATTTATTTATTTGACAGACAGAAATCACAAGCAGGCAGAGAGGCAGGTAGAGAGAGAGAGAGTAGAAAGCAGGCTCCCCGCTGAGCAGAGAGCCTGATGTGGGCCTCCAACTCAAGACCCCGAGATCATGACAGGAGCAGAAGGCAGAGGCTTTAACCCAGGTGCCCCGAGAGCAGAAGTTTTTAATTAATAAAGTCCATCTTACAATTCTTTCTTCATTAATCATTTCTCTAGAGTTATATCTAAAAAATCATCACTAAACCCAAGGTCATATAGGTTTTTCTCCTATGTTATTTTCTAGGTGTTTTATAGTTTTACATTTTAAATTTAGGTCTGTGGTTCATTTTGACTTAATTTTTGTGAAAGTTGTAAGCTTGGGTCTAGACTCATTTTTACAAAGACTTTTCAATTTGAAAGATCTTCTGTTTAAAACCCAAACTGCAGCATAGTCTGGCATTCAAAACAATACTTATCATAAACACATAATAGTAAACTTAAAAAAAATAGCTGTATGATTCATTTGCTTTTTTAAATTTGTATCACTGACACGAAAATGTATTTCTCCTATGTATACTATAGCTTTGGCTTAATACACATAGTATAAATATTTTATTTCTAAAATATACAGGTACTTCCTAGACTTACCAGTTTATCTTCACTTTCTTTTTTTTTACAGAAGTTCACTCTTCAGCTCACATAATTTGCTGCTTTTGCTGACCTTGTCAATTTATTTTCAAATACTGTTTTAACTAGCTTTTGTGTGTGCCTGTGTATGTGTGTTTCTCTCTATATAAATGTACTTGAATTGCTTATAGGTTAATCCTTGCTTTATAACTTCAACTTTTGACATCTCATTTCTGAATTAGTTACTGTCATTTTGCTTGACCTTTTCAATCTTAGTGGTGTCCTTCCTATAAATACAGCAACAAGAATTAAACACAGTAGTCAGAATGTGGTCTTACTGCAAAATTAAATACTGATAGAATGACGATAGTCATTTGCACTTGGAAATAAATACACTGAAGATATTTTTACTCTAACTTTGACTTGTTTCTTTCCATTTTCTAGGTGCCTAGAAATAACAAATCCTGTTTAAAGTAAAAACGTTTGGAAAGTAAGTTATGAATGGAAAGGAGGAAAGGTTACAAATGTTTTACTTATTGTAAAAATAAAAGGATCTTAAGGATAAGTTATATTTATATATATTTAATAGTTGTAAATATTAATCTGTGATCTTATAATCATAATAAATTATATTGGTAATTCATAGTCAAAAAGGAATAGAAGACTATGTTCCTTCTTAAAAACTCCTCATTGCATTGAGCTCACACCATGGTGCTATATCACCCTCTCTTCTCCTCATTCTTCTCATATACCAATGTCTTATTCAACCTACTAAAACCAGTGAAGGCTTCAACTCCTTGATCATACTCCTTGTCCATACCTACTCCTTCCATCATTCTACATAATTTTAACAATTATCATGAGAATCCATCTGTCATCTTTGCCTCTTTGTTACTTGACCTCCTTATTCCAATGATGGCTTACTACACTCTTTCTAATTCACCCACTTCTTCAACCACACTTTACTAGAGACTCCACTACCTTAAAATAATTAATTCAAACATTCCACTCTCTGCTGAAAGCTCTTTAAGATTTGCTTGCTATAGTATTCCAGTATGATGGTTCTTAAAACTTATTAGGACTCATTCATTGAATTTTATGGATTCTTTCAACCAATTTGTCATCTCCTCTCAACATTTCTCTCTTTTTCCAGGTTGGATGCCATAATTTATCAAAGTAGCTATTTCCATACAATATTTTAAATTTGTCTTACTCCTTTCTGTTGCTCCAACTTGGGAAATAGCGTCTTTGGGGGTACAACTAATCCTGAAGAAATCATATTACCAGGTGGACTGGTATCACTATGAATTCCTGGTCCATATCCTCAAAGCAATGTTCCTTCTAGCATGTCTCTTCTCTACTAAATTTACTTTCCCACTTTCTACAGTGATGAACTCTTATGTTTCCACTGTCTACCCCCTCCACACTTCAGTCTTGGCTATGGCTTTACCTATACTTCATTGAGAAAACAGGACACTTCTATTCGAACAATCAATCCATAATATTATCTCTGTTTACTCAGATCTTCTCTTTATTACCTTTTGTTGAAATAGAAGAAATATCCTTTCTTCTTGCAAAACTTAAGCCCTCATTTGCCTTCTCACTCTTAGAACACAGAAGGAGTTCACCAAGGGTTTCCTCATGTTTCTGCATGATGCAATTAGAAACACTGACATCAGGCATTCCAGACTATATTTTCAAGATCATTTATACAGTAAACATCCTTGGAAGATAAAATGATGTTTCCCTCTGGGGCAGAGGGCAAATATGTTTGCCATCCTGTATAATAAAGATAATGTTTTCCACCATGACAAAGATTGGGAAGGCTTGTTGTGAGTCTATTAAAAAAGATGTAGGTTTCCTAACCTAAGGTTTTCTTAGCTGCAAAGAAAACCACTGCCTTCAGCAGCAGTCTGGAATAGTTTGTTTCACCCTCATAAAACTTGGGAGGCAAGAGAAATTGGCATAAGCCTAAAACTTAAGATTGCTGTTCCATGTGACATAAAGGTTTTTCTCTGGTGTGTGTGTGTGTGTGTGTGTGTGTGTGTATTCTAGTTCAGTAGTCTATATCTTCTCCAACATTGACAAAATTGCTGGCTTGCAACCAAGGTTAAAAACAAAACAAAACAAAACAAAACAAAAACCAAAACAAAAAAAAAAAAACCTCAGCCCTCTCCTGTTCTTATTAACTCTTTGTTATACTTTTGTCACCCTCTTGTAAATTTTGACCTTCTTCTCTATGAGATCATTCCCATAAGGATTCAGCATGATCTAGAATCATCTTTAAAATAATTCAAGCAAACCTAGAATCTTTCTTGACACCAAATTTTCTTCCAGCTGTTTCCCTAACTAAGGTTCTTGTCAAAGATAAACTATGGATACCACTTCTCAATTCAAGGCAATTTTTTATTCACAACCATCTAGCTTCTAACCACACTTACTCTCAGGAAACATCCTGTGAAGGTCACCAAGGACTTCCATATTATCTAAATATGATGCAAACCTTTCAGCCTTATATTCTTTAATTCCTTTTTAGCAGTGAGTATAGTTTTTTTATAATCCTTTTTAATATATATTTCTTCGTTTTCATGATGTCATGTTTTTCTGGCTTCCCTTGTGCCACTACTGGTGCTTATTTGGTGGCATCATTACTAGGTTCTTCCTTCAATATGTCCTCCACATGTCACACTTCTTAGAGTTTAACTCTCAGATCCTTTCTTTTCTCACACAAATTATCTTTTTCCTGTCACTTAACTCCAGTTAATATTTCTATGTTGAGGAATCTTAATGTCTCCCTTGAATTCCACACTAGTATTTTGTAAGTCTCCTCATATGGACATCCCACATGCATCACAAAATTAATATGACCTAGTCAACCACTACATCATAACCATCCCATCACTATTTTTCATATTTTAGTAGCTGACATTAACACAGTTTTCAACTCAGATATTTGGGTTTTACTTTTTACCTGTATTTGTCTGCACTTATGCAATGTGTTATGAAACCGTCATCAATTTTACCTGAGATATACATTACAATCTGTTTACTACTATGTCTCTTCATTTCACAACCCTTGTCTATGCCACTATATTTCTGTCTGCTGAACTCAATAACAATTTTCTGCTTATTAATTGGCTTTCTCTCTTCTCCCAGCCATCATCCCTTTGATCCTTCAAATATCACAATGATCTTTAAAATGTAGAAGTCGAGTCTTTTATTATTTTGCCTTTTTAACAAAATAAATAAGGAAAAACCTTTAATAACTACCTATTACTTAGAGAAGGATCACAAATATTACAGTGACTTATAGGACCCTGATATTGTCTGACATCTGTATATCTCTCCACCTTTATTTGACCCCATGCTTGCTTTCTCCCTGTCAGTGATGCCAGCTCATTTAAGTTTTTTGGTTTCACCATACTCTCTTCTTCCATAAAGCATTTTACCTTTGTGTATTCGCACTGTCTGAAATGCCCATAACTTTATTATTATTATTCCTGTCGTTCAGATCTAAGTTAAATTTCAGTAATAACATATTAATTTTAACTTATTACATAGTATGTAGCACAATTTGTAATTATATTGTATTTCTTCTTGTTAACTACCTGTCTCACCTACATAACTCGAATTTCAAAGCACAGTCATTCATGTTTGTCCACTATATAGCTTTCTTGAACCTAGAAGAATGCTTGGAACATGAGGGATACTTAGTAAGCTTTGAATGTATATTAAAAAAAATCAATAGAAAACTTTAATTACAAAACAGAATTATTCCTCACATAGAAACTTTTTATATTGTGTCATTCTTTTTGTTAAAATTAAAATTTCCCATTTTTTATTATAGGATTTTGATTAATTCCCTACAAATGTTGTCATCTATGATAGCATCCACTGCATACTCTTAAAGGTAATATGATTTTGTTGAGGTTACCCAATTTGCTTATCTGAAATGTTAGAATGGTACCAGACTTGATTTTACTGTGTAGACATGTCTCAAATTGATTACTAAGCAAGTTGTATAATACTGTGAATTCTGTCTATTCAGAGTACAGTCTAATCAAGCCACATTCAACTTTCATTACTCAGTATGTAAAGATGAAATAATATTGTAAACATGGTTGACTAGAGAATCAGAAGGAATCCTAGATAAAATAAATCATAACACATACAGAGTAAATAAAACCAGTTAGGAGACAGTTCTATTTTGGGGGCTTCATATTTCTTTCTTTTTAAACAAACCCACCAAGTAAACATTTATTTTTGAAACATAGTAACACTAACATATTATATGAATTTCAAAAATGTTTTTGTACTAATTTCCATTAAGTCAATGAAGTCCAAATTAAAATAAAATATAGGTGCTAATAGAGACATAATAGACCCATTTATTGGGGGGAATTTTATTGTCTAAATAGGGGAATATCACTTCTAATTTTCTTAAGATTTATTTATTTATTTTAGAGAAAGAGAGTGATAGAGAGCGTGCCCAAGCAGGAAAGGGGTAGGAGAGACAGGGTAGGCAGAGGGGAAGCAGAGACCTTGCTGAGCAGGGAACCCAACTGGTTGATCTCACAACCTTGAGATCATGACCCTGAAATCATGACCTGAGCTGAAACTAAGAGTTGGATGCTTAACAGACTGAGCCACCCAGGCACTCCATCAATTCTTATTTTTAATGTTTGGGAAAAGGCAACTCTTTTTATTACTTAAATTCACTTATATCTTTGAATACAAATTTTAGTTTTAATTTTATATAAATTATGCTGAAAGATCCTCAAGCATTATTTATTCTAAATATAAGGCATTAAAATAATATTTCTGGACTATTTTGGAATATTTTTATAAAACTCAGAATCAGATATGAGATATTCAGTTAACACTAAGGAGCTCTATTATAGCTGTCATCCGTCAACTTGAGTGGTATTTGAAATAAGAACACACTTTTGGCTCACGTTTTGGTATTATTTTAAGATTCCTTGTTCTGAACATGAGTTGGATGTGAGAACATAATTTTTGGCTGTCAATGAAAATGCTATCAGAGATGCACATAATCTGGTCATTGCAGAAGTTTTAGAAAATAAATAGACAAGGTATTATAAATGAATAGATAGAATAGAAATGAGCTATACAATGAGTTTTCCATGTGGTAAAATTTTCTTCTCTTGTGGGTTAAATTGTAGTAAATAGTAGTTATACTATAAAATATTACACCACCTAACAACTACCAAGTCACTTCTCTGGGTCAGACTAATGGTTTTTGTTATTTGTAACACTTTGTTACTTATAACATTTCCTGACATCGTGGCCTATATTAGGACCTGTGCCCAATTTCACTGTCTAGAATTAGAACAATCTCTGGAATCACATCCATGAATCAAACTCATCCATGAGTTGAATAAGGTTGTATATGATGCTGCAGGGAGAATAGCAGTTGAAGGTCCTGTAATATGTGTACACACACAAACACCACACACACAAACACATGCATACAAAATGGTATACATATATTAACTCATCACTGTTATTAACCAATGACTGCTGTGTCTTCCCGTCTTCCCTTTCTGAACAGAAAGTTTTTACTGTGTTTCCATTGCCCCTATTCCAACCATGTTTATTAGATGTGTCACCAAGGGTGGGCAAAGAGCTTGTCTTTTAGCCCCAGGGACAAACCAATGGACTTTATGCACAGGACTCAGCAGAGATCCTATACTTTGAGGTTTTTTTTTTTTAACATTTTCTTTTTTTATTATTTATTTGACAGACAGAGATCACAAGTAGACAGAGAGGCAGGCAGAGAGAGAGGAAGGGAAGCAGGCTCTCCACGGAGCAGAGCGCCCAACGTGGGGCTCCATCCCAGGACCCTGGGATCATGACCTGAGCTGAAGGCAGATGCTTAACCCACTAAGCCACCCAGGCACCCCTCTATATTGATTTTTGAACAGAGTATCTGGATGGGGCTATGGGTTTTCTGTCATGAGGAGGGATAAGGATGTATCATTTTTAAGAGAAGAAGCAAATAATTTTTCAGAAACCACAAGTTTAGACATGGTAGAAAATGTTATTTCATATTTTTCTTTGTTGTACAAAAAGATTATATATCTTGTTGTCCATTTTGGTTAGACATGGTCACTGATTCTATTTAATGAAATGTAAATGAAGTTAGCATATAGCTTTTCCAAGTCTGAGATATAAAGTTTTCCTGAGCTCTTTTCCAGTATAGAGTTGGAATACCCAGAGTCATCTTAGAAATACCATGTTGGGGACGCCTGGGTGGCTCAGTTGGTTGGACGACTGCCTTCGGCTCAGGTCATGATCCTGGAGTCCCGGGATCGAGTCCCGCATCGGACTCCCAGCTCCATGGGGAGTCTGCTTCTCTCTCTGACCTTCTCCTCGTTCATGCTCTCTCTCACTGTCTCTCTCTCAAGTAAATAAATAAAATATTTAAAAAAAAAAAAAAAGAAATACCATGTTGAAGACAGTAGAGTCTATATCTGCTGGACTTCCTGAATGAATGCATACATGACATCATCTGGCTGACTTGCCAAACTCACTCAGTACTTTTATAGAAGAAATAAAATTCTATTGTGTTCGAGCCTTTATATATCTTTGGCCTATTCATAGTAGCAGCTAACATTATCATCACTATCTAGTTACTAAAAATGAGATATAAAATCTAAGTAATTAATTCCATGAGTAGTAGATATTAAACATCTTTAAATGCCTGGGAATTGTCATGATATAATTAATAAGTACAAAATTCTTATTAATCACTAGGATGAAGGAAGCATGACTAAATATTATATATGTCATCCATATACTTTAAATAGGAGTACAGAAATAAATTTTATACTCATGAACAATCAGAGTTCTATAAATACAATGAAGGAAAATCAAAGCTGCTATCTTATCAATTATATGGTGAATAGTTTGTCTATGTCAGTAGTTCTCAATCCTGGTTTTGATGTGTGTGTTCAACCCCAGGACCCTAGGATCATGCCCTGAGTTGAAGGCAGAGGCTTAAATGAGCCACCCAGGTGCCCCAATCATTAGAATTTTTTTTTTTAAGTTAGATTTTTTTGTGTGTGTATTTTTAAATTAACATGTAATATACTATTTGCTTCAGGGTACAGGTCTGTGAATCATCAGTTTTACACGGTTCACAGTACTCACCATAGCATGTACCCTCCCCATTGTCCATAATCCAGCCACCATATCCCTAACCTCCCCACCCCCAGTGTCTCTTAGTTTGTTTCCTGAGATTAAGAGTCTCTTATGGTTTGTCTCCCTCCCCACTCCCATCTTGTTTCATTTTTTTCCCTCCCTACCTGCCAAGACCCCTCACCCTGCCTCTCAAATTCCTCTTATCAAAGAACTCATATGATAATTGTCTTTCTCTGATTGACTTACTTCACTTAATATAATACCCTCTAGTTCCATCCATGTCATTGGAATTTGGCAAGTATTTGTTTTTTTCCCCCCCGAAGGCTATGTGGTATTCCTGTGTGTGTGTGTGTGTGTGTGTGTGTGTGTGTACCACATCTTCTTTGTCCATTCATCTGTTGATGGACTTCTAGATTCTTTCCATAGTTTGGCTATTGTGGACAATGCTGCTATAAACATTTGGGTGTACATGCCCCTTTGGATCACTACCTTTGTAAAAGAGGATAAAATAGCCAGTAATGCGATTGCTAGGTCATTGGGTAGCTCTATTTTCAATTTTTTGAGGAACCTCCATACTGCTTTTCCAGAATGGCTGCACCAGCTTGCATTCCCATCAACAGTGTAGGAGGGTTCCCCTTTTTCCACATCCTTGCCAACATCTGTCGCTTCCTGACTTGTTAATTTTAGTCATTCTGACTGGTGTGAGTTGGTATCTCACTGTGGTTTTGATTTGTAGAATTTTTTAAAAGCTTCTGAAAAGATTCTACTATGTAGCAAGAATTGAAAAAGTGTTTGCTCTTTAAACAATTATCACAATGCCTTATATTCTTTTCTTTGTATTTTTGTATCATCCTGCCTGCTGTGTCTGGAATGCCTTTATTACAGAAATAACAACAACCATTATTGGTCTAAAATGAAAACTTTAATGAAGCAGCATATGATTGAAAATAATTTTAAATACAATTGCATGAATTAAACAACTACTCTGAATGACTGATATCAGAAACGTTTTGGTTTTGAAAAAGGGAGTTAGAAGTGTGTCTGAGAGTAATTACAAGGACAAGATATTTCTCAAAAAGAAGAGGGCTTATCTTCGACAGATTAAAAAACCCCAGACTTGTGCAAATCAATATATTTTTTGGTCATAGTTATCCCCATTGATCTCAATTTGGGGGACAAATAGAATCTGTTGCATATGTAATTTTTCTGTCTCTAATTGCTAATTCAAGAAGTTAAAAACCTGAGGTACTTTCTCATTATAATTTGTCTTTCCAAAAGGACTGCAATACTACTCCATTTTATTGTTACCTATATAAAAGCAGAAAAGTATGTATTGTTGTCTGGATATGCGAAGATTTAAGATAAAACTATCTAAAACTATTTTTAGAATCATAATGACTACCTTAGTCAATTTCCATGAATGGAAACTTTTTATCCAACTTGTGGGAAAGTACAGCTTCCTTTTGCCTTAAATGCACTGAAAGTCACTCAGACCAGTAACTTAAACAGCTGAAGTTTTTCCCCTAGATTTGCTTTTCTAGCAGAGACTTAACTACACTAAGTTACTAGGCATCCCCTTCATCTATGGATACCAACTATTATTTTTTTTAAAAAATTGAAGTTACTTCTTTTTCTTTTGAACCCAGAAATAGGGTATTGTGTCTGAAAATGAAATGTTTTGGAATTTATAACTGCAAGCGAGATCAGAGTTTTTAAAAGGTAGCTATGGCTAAGTTACATAATTGCATAAAAAACCTGGATATATATTACCCTAAGTGATATAATGTTGACTCTATTTGGGGGGGAATAGAGTTTTACATTTCTTCTAATTAAAGTCCTAATTGGACTTAGAATATATGTCCCTGTGAGGTAATGCAACTCATATTATCAAGTCATACTTACTTCATACTTCAAAAATTTTTATCCACTATTAATACCAAGTGTCAAGGGTCAGAAATCAACCTATACTTATTTCAATTCAAAAATTACTATGTAATGAAGTACTTTAGGCTGGAGGAATCTTTGGAGAATTATGAATATACATCCTAGTCCTTAAAACAAAATAGATATCCCTGTTATAATGAAGTATGAAATCAATAATTATCTATGTCTACTTTGGCCCTTGATTTCAATTAGCTTTCCATTCTTTGGTGAATGCATACATGCAGGATTCCTCCAGTTAATAAATTTGTCTTAATACAAGAGGTGGGATGTTTAAGCTTTGTTAGACCAAGAGAATTTTTAGAAGTGGGGATATTTCCTGTTCATTCTTTTTTAATCTTCAAAACTTAGACCCTTATGCTTTGCAAATTCTAGAAATTTAATGTGTTTTGGGGTAAATGATTATCAGATGAGTAATATTGAAAGCAAATTCTACAAAGAGAGATTGCCATGGACAAAGCACGAAAGAAATTTTAAATGTTATAAATTATTGATCTTCATGATGACTTTGAGCTAATTTCAGCACTAGACATTGTAGAGGGTCAGAGCCATTATTTGAGATTCTGATCGAAAATAATGAACACTTTTGCCTAAAAAATACACATTTATACATTCACATATTTTTGCATGTAATTCCAGGAAGCCTTCAGACATTCTTAAGTCCCTCCATGGATACATCTCTGGGTACATAGGCCCTAGATGAAGAAATTCTAATTTTTTGATTGTTGTTTATTAACATCCCAAGATATGAGTGTATTTTAGTCCTTAATGCTAAATAGAGTTCCCTGTTGCAAATGACTGTGAAATAAACAATAATATATGTCTTAATTGTGAAGTACTATATATATAGTACAAATATATACTATATATATATATATATATACATATTTGTGTATATATTTGTCAAAACTCTTAAAATTATATACTTAAAGGGGGTGATTTTATGATAGAAGTTACAATAATAAAATTTATTTTAAAAAGGTAATAGCTTTTTAAAACTACATGACTAGCAGAAAAACTACATCCATAAAAACATTAGCTCGACTATGTTGTGTGACATTGTGGACAACTCTTAATTTGTATTAATAAACAACAACAACAAAAACAGGTGCAGGTTATAATGAAGGCATCTAGAGGACCCTGGTCTGAACTGAGAGCTGAAGACAATTCTATAGAGCAAGAATCTTTTTTATAACTCAGAAGAAAAAGTAGAGAACCATTGATTGGTTTTGACTGGATCATCTATAACCAGAACTATAGGAAAACAAAAAACAAACAAACAAACAAAAAACCACAATAGTATCTTAGGTCTAAATTTTCTCTGCTATATTTTCATGGAAAATTCCCCTAAATTCTGAACACTGTTTTTCACGTGTAGACAAATTTTATCAAAAATCTACTAAAAATTATAATGACTTTTCACTGTCAGTGGGCCAGTGTGATCAATGTAATTTTTCAAGTCCCATTTTTATAGTATCATCTTATATATCGTGCAGTTTGAATGGCATGTCTTTAAAAAGAAGCAGCAGCAGCCAGGGAAGGGATCAACTACCTTAAGAAAACTGTGGTGAAGACATACCCATCTTTACTTAAAGTGAATATATGCCATCTATCAGCAAACACCTTCTTCTCCAAATCCTTTTTGACATATTGCAGTTCAAGCATGTGGGAATATAGCTCTTGTGTTGTTCATGGTATGTATGTTTGTGCTAGGACAATGTCAGGAATGGGGTGAGTAATGACACTGCAAATTGAAGTCATCTGCTTTTTTTCCACAGGCCTGCCCAGAGCAAGCAGCTGCAAAGGAATTTCTCCTGTGTTGCTTTGCCCATGACCTTGACCTCAAGAGTACCATTCTTCAAAGAGAATTGCAGAACATTTTGAGAGAGAAACTGTATTATTAATTTATCTATTTTCTGGTCCCCTAGAAATAAGAACACATTTTTCTAGTCTAATATTGTTATCTTAGTCCACATGTTTTTCTTAAAGTATGTTCAAAATTGGTGATGAGAAGATAAGACTGTAGACCCAATCAGAAATCAAATAAATGAAAAGGATACTTGAGCATATATCTTTGGATAAAAGCAAGAAATACTATAGATATTTCATATGTGTTAGAGGAATTAAAGTCTAGTCTACTATTATCATAGGCAAGGATAAATACAGCTTATGTTACTCAATTTTGACCTTTAAAAAATATTTTTCCTACAAGGATTCCAAATAATGACTAGTTTCAAACTGCCGCATTGCTGGCTGGTGCATTTGCCTAACCAAATTTCTACCCCTACACTTATCCATGCACATTGTTTAAATAAAAACAAAAGATAGCTTTTTATCTGCAAATCACTGGAGCAGGCTAGGTCCTCTGTACCAAGTATATATATATATATATATATATATATATATATATACATATATATAATATTTCCAAATTTATTTATTTCATGTGTTTTTGGAATTGTGAATAATTTAAAAAAGTAGGTAGTTTTGTGTTCATTCCAACATGTTTTACATTCTTAAATGACCACAGTCTCTTTTCCACTTGGAAAATTAACTTTGGCATGTTGTAATACAAAAAGAAGTACTGAACTTTAAGGGGAAAAAATACAAATGTTTTCTGCTCCCATCTCTAAAAAATCTGTGTGATGAACTTGAGTGAGTCACTCGATCTCTCTGACTTTCATTTTTTCCCAACTCAAGTGAGGATCTGGTCATTCCTAATGTCATTTATAATGAAAAACTTCTATTGTCTATGATACATCACTATAGAGCTATAAATATTTATTTGCTAGTCATAGAGAATGAAAGGAGAGGTTCTGCTGTCCAATTCTCATGAAAATATTGGAAGAAATTTTTTTACCTGCTTATAGAAGCACCCAAAGAGTACTGACAACATATTTGTTTTTTTTGTTTGTTTGTTTGTTTTTTTTGTTTTTTCTGGATGAATACCGTTGCTAGTATTACACCATCATTCCTTGACATTTTGTCTTTGGAAGTTGTCTTTCTAGAATGATTTGACAGTTCAGCAGGAAGTATGAAGTTTCTGGCATTTGAATACATGCCTAATACACACACACACACACACACACACACACACACAATCTATATTTCTTTGCACTGTTTTTACTTGACACATCTATTTTCATTTTTTATATTGAGCATCCTTAACCTTAGTAGCTGGGATCATCTGACCTCCACAAAAGATAGAAGTTTTCCTTGTTGCTAATTCTCATTTTCATACAAGTTAGTCTGAAATGATGCCTATCTCCTAAAGTTTTCAAAGTGACAACATTGAAGGTAACCACCATAAAGACTCTGCAGAAATATCTATACCTCCTGATTCCAAGTGTATATAGACATTCCTTTGAGATTCATATGACCAGCATTTAAAACATCCATTCATTATCAAGAAAAAAAAATAAATTAATGAAAACTATAGGATTTATGAGTATCCTACTTCAGCATCACTACCTTGTCAAGTTGGCCTCTCAGACAGGCCAATCGACTCACCACTGGCTTATTCTTCATAGTTGTTAATTTGACTAGAAAGGCATCATCCTAGAAATACACCTTAAAAATGTGAAATAGCCCAACCCAGCATCTCCCATCCTGGTGACATAATTCTTATAAGTATTTCTGTCAGGGGTTTATACCTAGATCTTCACATAAGCCATTACAATATGACATGGCATGCCGGTCTACTGTGCCACTTGTTCTCACTTACTCTGACTGAATTATATTATAATCTTGTTTGACACAAATTCCCTCAGAGAAAAGATTTTATTGCTCTTTTCTATTTCAGTGATCTAGAGCTTCTCTCTACCTTTAGTCCGCCACTGATCAGTGGCTGTTTTTTTTTTTTTTCAGAAAGATGTACATAAATATACCTTATAATTAGATGCATAATAAAGCAGAGACTTATTTAAAATGAAAGACAACTGACGTGTTTTAAGTTTCCATTTACTTGGCAAATACTGGAGACAGTTCAGCACAAAGAAAAAAGTAATATAAAATTTATGAGGAGCAATCTATCTCTTACTAAAATTGTTCATTTTGAAATCAGCTCACCAATAAATGGAGACAGGAAATACCTCCTTGCTTTGCATGCCACAAACTGTCATTTTTAAAAGACATTAATGAGAAATTCTTCCTGCAATCAACTATTGATTCTACTAGTCATAATGATATAAAGAACATGATATGTTAGCATAAGAACACCGAAGTATCTGTTTGTTTCTGCTACTATAGTTACATTAAAATTGCATTTGTTTCTGGGAACAGAAAACACCCTACACTTCTTTCCTATGGTCTTCATGTCTACTTAATGTTTAATTTTCTATAAGAAAGGATAAATAAAAGGAAAACAGAAACATCTTAAGAGTGTTGAAACACAATGAGAAGCTATACATTTCAGCAAGCATTTAAAATAAACTTCCAAAGCTGAACTTAAAAGTAAAAACAAATATGTACTGGTGACTTTCTAGGTTTTTCATTCATGAAAAAAGAAATAAATAAATAAAAGTTGTTTTTTTTTTTTTTTTTTTTTTTCCCTCAGATAATCTGTTTAGGAATTTTAAATGCCCAGATATTTTTCTGAACAACCTGTATTTCTTTTTAAATCTTAACAATTTAATCCATCTTTCAGATTAGTATCTTCTGTCTCTCTTCTTTTTATATATGTGCATTTTTTGTTAGTCTCCTTTACTAGAAATTTTTTCAGATTAATCCCCATGGTAGAAAATTAAAAGGCTATCTGAGGAAGAAAAAGGTTAGTTAAAAATATGTCTCCCTCCTTCATCAAGATCAAAAGCTTCTGCACAGCAAAGGAAACAGTCAACAAAACAAAGAGGCAAACCACAGAATGGGAGAAGATATTTACAAATGACAGTACAGACAAAAGGTTGATATCCAGGATCTATAAAGAACTCCTCAAACTCAACACACACAAAACAGACAATCATATAAAAAAATGGGCAGAAGATATGAACAGACACTTCTCCAATGAAGACATACAAATGGCTGTCAGACACATGAAAAAATGTTCATCATCACTAGCCATCAGGGAGATTCAAATTAAAACCACAACGAGATATCACCTTATACCAGTTAGAATGGCCAAAATTAGCAAGACAGAAAACAACATGTGTTGGAGAGGATGTGGAGAAAGGGGAACCCTCTTACACTGTTGGTGGGAATGCAAGTTGGTGTAGCCACTTTGGAGAACAGTGTGGAGATTCCTCAACAAATTAAAAATAGAGCTTCCCTATGATCCTGCCATTGCACTACTGGGTATTTACCCCAAAGATACAGATGTAGTGAAAAGAAGGGCCATCTGTACCCCAATGTTTATAGCAGCAATGGCCACGGTTGCCAAACTTTGGAAAGAACCAAGATGCCCTTCAACAGACAAATAGATAAGGAAGATGTGGTTCATATACACCATGGAGTATTATGCCTCCATCAGAAAGGATGAATACCCAACTTTTGTAGCAACATGGACGGGATTGGAAGAGATCATGCTGAGTGAAATAAATCAAGCAGAGAGAGTCCATTATCATATGGTTTCACTTATTTGTGGAGCATAACAAATAGCATGGAGAACAAGGGGAGATGGAGAGGAGAAGGGAGTTGAGGGAAATTGGAAGGGGAGGTGAACCATGAGAGACTATGGACTCTGAAAAACAATCTGAGAGTATTGAAGGGGCTAGGGGGTGGGAGGTTGGGGGAACCAGGTGGTGGGTATTAGAGAGGGCATGGATTGCATGGAGCACTGGGTGCGGTGCAAAAATAATGAGTATTGTTACACTGAAAAGAAATAAAAATTTAAAAAAAAAAACTTTAAAAAATATGTCTCCCTCTCTTTTTCTTTCCTCCCCACTCTACACACACACACACACACACACACACACACAGTAGGGGTTATGAAGCAAAGGGAGGCTGGGAGGAAGAAGAGTAGAGAGAGAAAAAGAAAGAAAGTGAGAGACTATTTCACTAAAGTGCTAATTTATGCCATTATTTTTGAAGAGCCAAAATCTGATCTACCTTATTGAATGGGGAAGAGAATGAACTCCAAATTGGACAAATTTGAAGTCAAACTTACTAGGTGTCTTAGGCTTATAAATTGAGGATATGATAGCACTTACCTCAAAGGTAAAGTTGTCCATAGAATTAACTGAGTTTAGTAAAATGTCTAATATGGTATTTGGCCCAACAAAAGCCCTAATAAGTATTTGCTGTCCTTACAACCTTGCTACTTTCTTTAAGGAATTTACAGACTAAGGAAGAACAGACCAAAGGACAGAAAATACTAACAAAATGTGTCAAAAGCTGAGTTAGACTTCTGCCCAGCATGCTGTGCAAACCAGATAGTAGAGTCTCAGCCATGCATGGGGCTTAGGGGAGACTTGTAGAACGACTGCATCTAAGCCGATCCTCTTGCCATGTTTCCAGAACTCATAAGCAGTTAAAGCATACTGTGCTTTTCAAAGTTCTTCCCTAAAAGTCTGGGAGCATAGCTAAGAAACACAAAATTCCTTTAAAGGGGTCCATAATACAGCAGTGAGGAGAACGCGCTCTGGACTCAAATGCACCTCCTTTGAACCTGGCTCTGTTTCAGGTAAATGTCTGGGCTTAGCATCTCTCAGCCTCAGGATTGACATTAAGAAGGGGGAAATTTAAAAAAAAAAAGAAGAGGAAGGAGAAGGCAAGGGAGAGGGAGAGGTGAGGAGGAGGAAGAGGAGAATAAACAGGAGAAAGAGAAGAGGAAGGAGGAGGAGGAGGAGGTGGGAGAGGAGGAGGAGGTGGAGAAGAAGAAGAAGAAGAGGGGGAGGAAGAAAGAAGAGGAAAAGGAGGAAGGGGAAATCATAGAACAATCCACTCTTCTCAGGTATTGTGAGACTTAAAAGAGTTAATGCTTGTGGAGTCCTTAGCAGTGCCTACCACTGTGTAAGTACTCAATACACAGTAAACTTGTTTTATATCTTTGCAGTTTGATATATAGTCTTAAAATTTATATCAGTTTTGTATTATTATATTGCCATGATATTGATACTTGTTTTAATATAGGGTGTTTTCAATTATTTAGAATTGAGAAAAATCAAGATATGCTGTTTAATCTGACTTCTTAAAAAGAAAGAATATTTATTCATTTTTTTCATTTAATACGTATTTATTATATGCATACTTTAGGTTAGACACTGAGCTAAATGCTGGGATAGAATAGTGATAAAAAGGTGAACTTTTCCCCCCCCAGTAGGGGAAGCAGGCGTTAATCAAATAATCATATTAATAAATGCATAATTGCAAACTGAGACAGACTGAAGGCAATCAAGCTAATGAACGTGTAAATGTTCTTTAGTGAAGCTGAAAGGATAAAATTGAGGAATCTGACTTAGATGAAGGAGAATGGTGATCAGTGCAAGTGTGAACAGAAAAACCATGGGCTACATAAGAGCTTCCTGCTCCAATTTGGTGGGGAAAATGGAAATTCAGAGCACTCCTGGCCAAAGGAACAGACTATATAGAAGCTAGTATCAGCTGAGTGAGAGAAGGCACATTCACAGAGCAGAAGCATGGGTGAGTTGGAGCAGAAAGAGAAAGGGAGAGAAGTCTGAGATGAGTTGGGACAGCCAGGCTGAGTTTTGAACTCGCTGTTACAGATTTGAGTCTCTGAAGGGCAGAAGAATGAGACTACATGGTTCTCAGCAGTAGTGATGAGGTGAGATGTTCATTGTGTGAACCGCTCAAAGTATGGAGGAAGGATGGGGTGGGAGAGCCAGAGAGAACTCTCAGGATGTGTGAATCCAGGCCCTTAGAGAAGCAGAGGTTAGACGTACAAGAAACTGGGAAATGAGCTGGGAAATGTAGTGGGAGTCATGAGACTCCTTTGTGAAGGAGAGAGTACAGGAAGACATATAAGTGAGAAAGTCTTAGCCTGCAGTTCACACCGCTGATGGGAAGCTCTTAAGCTAGTCTTCTTTTAGATGAATCCTACATCTCCTGGGAATGCACCTACCTTGGCATGCCTGTAATGCTCAGTTGCTGGCTGGGGGCAGTTTGTGATCCTAACGGGTGATGAATTCAGAGTGCAGCCTCTGGGACCCCTGTCAACTTTGTGCTTTGGTCAAATATGCTCTGCAGAGAAGATCTGAGAGGTGCAATTTCATGTGCATACAGAAGGAAATAGACTTTTACCATGAAGATTTAAGACTTAGAGTTATCATCAGAGCACCTGGGTGGCTCATTCGGTTAAGCATCTGCCTTTGGCTCAGGTCCTGATCCCAGGGTCCTGGGATTGAGGCCTGCGTGGGTGTCCTTGCTCAGCTGGGAGTCTGCTTCCACCTTTTCCTCTGCTGCACTCTTTTCTCTCTCTCACTGTGTCAAATAAATAAAATCTTTTAGAAAAATAAAGTCAACATCACTTCATAAGACTTTGGAAAGGTTTACATGCCAGTGTGTCAGAGATGACTTCCCTGTCTACCCTGCCTGTGAAAGCACCTCTCTTCTCAAACATAACTCTGTTCTCTCATGGTTTTATTGAGGATCTAGCATATGCCAACTTCTGACATGTCTAATTCTTTATTGCCTGTCTGTCTATACTCTTCCTCCATGACTATCCATACTTAATGATTACAAGGGACTTATTTGCATTTTATTGCTGTTTTTCTAGCAACTATTGAACAAATGAATGGGGGCTGGTTTGGGGATGAAAGAAGGGAAATTGTCAAAGAATTGTTCCAGTTTTATGGTATGCTCAAACTGGATGGATGATAGTTCATTCACTGATGAAATACACACTGGAAATCTTGGGCAGGTGGGTCAGAAAGTAACGAATTTTTCTTTATACTTGAGCTTGAAATTCCTTTGAGACATACAAATGGAGCTTTTGCCCTTTTTTAGTAAATAAAATATTATAGTACAAAATTTAATGCAAGTAATAGAAAGTAGCAGGTGTAAGTATAAGTTCACTCGGGTTATGCTGGCAATTTTATAACCTACTAGAGAGTTGCAATCTGAGAATTAACCTGTAGAATCCACACATAATATACACAAAATGCCATTAAGAGATGACTGAAGAGATTAATGTAGAACAGTAATGTTTACAGGGAGGTTGGCCAGTCATGAAAGAAGAGAAAAGGGGGAAAAAAAATCACGGACATTGAAATTTCCCCTATCCATTCGGACACTTATCAGGAAGACACTGGGTATTTAGAATTGAGTTCCCTTGGCAGAACCTTCCTTCTGTGAAATAGATATGCAAAGTTATGTTAGCAAATATTATAAAATATTTGAATAATTGAAATCCCTTAACTCTGATTTCATGCTTATAAAATTGAACTTCTTATGGTTGATTTTTTTTTTCAAAATTTTCTTGTCTAACAGAAAAGTAAGATCATATAATAATTTCTTATTATAATTAGTGATTTGGAATTCTGACTTCATGTAAATCTCTTGGTCTCCGTTAATATGTTCCCCCCTCCCATTCCTAACAGAGGTATTAACCCAGGTCACATATTAACAATATCTGGCTACGGAACATCCACAGCTTAAGGTCAGATCATATATCTGATAAATTCACCAAAGTAATAAAATGCCACCCTGAAACTTCTTTGAAGTCAGCCTACTAAATATTGTTTTCTGTGGCAAAATCTGGACTTTGCTAGTGTAGTAGGAGAAAAAAAAATAAATTTGATACCAAATTATATGGTAGTTGGCTTGGTCTCTAGGATAGATCAGTTTTCCTCTCAGCAGTGAACTAATTTTGTCCCTCTAGGAGCAAAAGGAATTCAGGATAAATGATGTTTAATTGTGGGCCATAAAATGAGTATCCATGTGTATCCAGTCATGCCCATCTACTGTACAGCTGTGATGTTTGACACCTCTGGCTCTTTGAACCACAGCACTCATGTTTGTAGGATAGTGCTAACAGTAACAACTATGCAAAATTGCTTTGAAAAACTCATGACATGGTCTATATGTGAAGTCCTGTGACACATAGTAAACACCCAATAAATAGTAAGTAAAACATTTTAAATGTATGGAAATCCAGAAAGGAAAAAAAAATTAATAAACTTACTCTTATTTCCTCTTCCCTTATTTCACACTTGATTCTGAGAGGGTGATACATACTTCATGTTCACTAGTTAACTTCCCTTTGGCAAATTATGATATTCATTGATAGCAAGGCAATATATACTTGGCCAGAATAATCAAATAAATGTCCATAACATCTGTGGGTAATTCACCCATAAACAGGCAGTCTTGGCTTTGCACAGTGCTGTGTAACGTGCAACTCATGTATACGGTAGCCATGCAAAGACACAGTTTGTATACATGCAAGTTTAAGTTAACACAGTTAACCGAGAGTGAAGACTGCCCATATTGTAATTAGGTCATGAATAATTAACAGTTGTGGATATAGTTATCCTTTTGTTCTTTCATCTCTTTTTAAGAAGATGACATTCATAAATATAATATTGGTCAGTCTTCTATTCATATATGATGGCGGCCATTTATCAGAACAGATGCATATGGATGGCATTCTCTGAAGAATTCATCTTCCTTCTACCAAATTTATTCTTTATTTGCTCATTGTTAAAGAGGTTAGGTTAGTTTTTTGAACCTTGAACTTTAATTTTTTTCTTTCTTATTCCTCATATCCAGTGGAAGAGTTAGTACCATCATTTTTGGCACCAAGCTGTCTGTTACAGCCATGTGTCTCACTAGAATTTTATTGCTTCTACAAGAGATCGTGCTACCTTTATCTTCCCCTGGATGACTCCATAGTTTTTCACCTTGTCTGCTCTGCCTCTTTTGTCATCAAATTAAACCAACACTATGTTCACTGCTTAATTTTCTTAGCACACACATGAGATCATTCTATTTCTCTGGTCACAAATCCCAGAACAACCAGCATTGGGATTCAAGTTCCTCTTCAACCCAGGCCACATATTAAGTTTTCCATCCCCATCGTTCACTTCATTTCTCTAAATCTATACTCTAAATTCAAGAATGTAGAATATGCAATTTTTTAGTTTTACTTCAGGTAGTGTGAACAATAATTGTCATTTTCTTTTTTTTTTTTTTTAAGATTTTATTTGTTTATTTGACAGAAAGAGATTGCAAGTAGGCAGAGAGGCAGGCAGAGAGAGAGAGGAGGAAACAGGCTCCCCCCTGAGCAGAAAGCCCGATGCGGGACTCGATCCCAGCACCCTGAGATCATGACCTGAGCCGAAGACAGTGGCCCAACCCACTGAGCCACCCAGGCGCCCCAATAATTGTCATTTTCTCATTTCCATTCCTCACATGTATGCCCTGTATCTTCCACAATCTCTAAATGACCACATTTCCTCCATTTTTAGGACTAATTACAAATGTCACGCACTCTACAAGCTGTCCTATTCTTCAAGCTAGGTGTTCCCTCTTCTTTTCCACCACCACTTCCTTTAACTCTTAAATTTCTCATATTAGGCATTATTTTCCATTTAATATAGTTTATATGCATGCTATAGGTCTCCAACTGTCCTAGATTATCCAGAGATAGGGAATTTGTTTTGGCTTCACTTATGTTCTCCTACTGTATTTTGCACTCAGTGATTTATATAGAATAATCACAACCAAGCACTTTTATTACAGCATGACAAATGAATAATAGAAACACTCATCCTTAATAATTTTAAATATCTGTGTAAGTGCTGCTGTACCAACTTAATACTGTTTGTTATGAATGTTCATTAGTATAATTAGTCCTTTAAGAAATATAAATAAAGTTATAGTAACATTTTTATGAGAAAATATACAATTACAAGGAATGTTATCCTCAAAGAGCTGTAAAAGTGTACTTGTTTCTATTTCTTTTAATATTCATGCTTAGAAAGAGTTTAAATTTATTTCAACTCAGTCTTAATCTTTAGAAGATACTAGAACAAAATCCATTTACATTCTCATTGCTATCTAGTTTAAAATCATGTCATTTAAATATACTTAGAATTCCATCTAGCAAACATATTAAGAGGATTATGTCTTCCATCAAAATAAGCTCATCTTCTTTAGGGCAGAACCAATAATCAACCACCATCATATCTGAGCTTACTAAATGTAGAGCCTTTTAGAAGGCTCATTTATTTATTTATTTATTTGAAGATATATTTTCTGGGAAGAAATCACATATTCCATTTTGTGTGTCATTTGAGAATTATAGCATCAGGAATATCACTGTGGACTAATAAGAAGAGAAATCTTTTTAGGGAGAAATGGATAGGAAAGATATAAGACCCAGTTTGCAGTTTATTTCATATAATTAGCATGACATTCTGCGCTGGGTTGTTGTTCTGAGAAAGAGTAAGTCTATATGTTGGTTTAAATTAGGCACAACATAATGCACGTTCAAAGAACACTTTCTGACAGCAAAGTTTGAGATCATTACCAAATTCGACAGAATACATAGAATGGTACAGTAGCAGAGACAGGCCCTTGAATATTTGAATAATAACCTCAAGAAAAGATGAAATATCTTGGTACAAATAGACGATCGTAGTTCAAGCCAGTGTAATGTTCCATAAAGGCATGTAAGAATATTTAATTTATTTGACTTCATTTTATGGTTTTGATGTTGTTGATCCATTCTACAAGTGTGAAAACTAGATACAATGTCAGACCTTGGATTTAGAATACTTGAGTTTATGTGTTTCTCTAATAATAGTGTCTGATTTTGGCAAACTTCTATGACTCTCTGAACCTGTTTCCCTTGCCAAACATCCTATAAATATTACTTGTTTTTTTTTTAATTAGAGAAGTCTTATCAACCCAGTCTTACACACTCTTCAGACTACTAGAAAAAATAGAAATGTTACTTTCTGAGATTTTTTTTTTATTAAATATTTTTTAATTAATTTTTTATTTTTTATAAACATATATTTTTATCCCCAGGGGTACAGGTCTGTGAATCACCAGGTTTACACACTTCACAGCACTCACCATAGCACATACCCTCCCCAATGTCCATAATCTCACCCCCTTCTCCCAAACCCCCTCCCCCCAGCAACCCTCAGTTTGTTTTGTGAGATTAAGAGTCACTTATGGTTTGTCTCCCTCCCAATCCCATCTTGTTTCATTTATTCTTCTCCTACCCACTTAAGCCCCCATGTTGCATCACCACTTCCTCATACCAGGGAGATCATATGATATTTGTCTTTCTCTGCTTGACTTATTTCGCTAAGCATGATACGCTCTAGTTCCATCCATGTTGTCACAAATGGCAAGATTTCATTTCTTTTGATGGCTGCATAGTATTCCATTGTGTATATATACCACATCTTCTTGATCCATTCATCTGTTGATGGACATCTAGGTTCTTTCCATAGTTTGGCTATTGTGGACATTGCTGCTATAAACATTCGGGTGCACATGCCCCTTTGGATCACTACGTTTGTATCTGTAGGGTAAATACCCAATAGTGCAATTGCTGGGTCATAGGGCAGTTCTATTTTCAACATTTTGAGGAACCTCCATGTTGTTTTCCAGAGTGGCTGCACCAGCTTGCATTCCCACCAACAGTGTAGGAGGGTTCCTCTTTCTCTGCATCCTCGCCAGCATCTGTCATTTCCTGACTTGTTGATTTTAGCCATTCTGACTAGTGTGAGGTGATATCGCATTGTGGTTTTGATTTGTATTTCCCTGATGCCGAGTGATATGGAGCACTTTTTCATGTGTCTGTTGGCCATCTGGATGTCTTCTTTGCAGAAATGTCTGTTCATGTCCTCTGCCCATTTCTTGATTGGATTATTTGTTCTCTGGGTGTTGAGTTTGCTAAGTTCTTTATAGATTCTGGACACAAGTCCTTTATCTGATATGTCGTTTGCAAATATCTTCTCCCATTCTGTCAGTTGTCTTTTGATTTTGTTAACTGTTTCCTTTGCTGTGCAAAAGCTTTTGATCTTGATGAAGTCCCAATAGTTCATTTTTTCCCTTGCTTCCCTTGCCTTTTGCGTTGTTCCAAGGAAGATGTTGCTGCGGCAGAGGTCGAAGAGGTTGCTGCCTGTGTTCTCCTCAAGGATTTTGATGGATTCCTTTCTCACATTGAGGTCCTTCATCCATTTTGAGTCTATTTTTGTGTGTGGTGTAAGGAAATGGTCCAATTTCATTTTTCTGCATGTGGCTGTCCAATTTTCCCAGCACCATTTATTGAAGAGGCTGTCTTTTTTCCATTGGACATTCAATGGAAAAATGTTCCATGCTCCTGGATTGGAAGAATAAATATTGTGAAAATGTCTATGCTACCTAAAGCAATCTACACATTTAACGCAATTCCTATCAAAGTACCATCCATCTTTTTCAAAGAAATGGAACAAATAATGCTAAAATTTATATGGAACCAGAAAAGACCTCGAATAGCCAAAGGGATATTGAAAAAGAAAGCCAACGTTGGTGGCATCACAATTCCGGACTTCAAGCTCTATTACAAAGCTGTCATCATCAAGACAGCATGGTACTGGCACAAAAACAGACACATAGATCAATGGAACAGAATAGAGAGCCCAGAAATAGACCCTCAACTCTACAGTCAACTAATCTTCGACAAAGCAAAAAAAATCTCATTTTTTTTAACAATACAGAGATTTTTTTAAACAATACAGAGAGGCATTAGTTTAATTTTGCTTTTTATGAAAATGTTAACGACTGAATTATTTACCCAGATTCATATATTGAAGGCCCAATTCCCCATGTGATTATATTGAGAGATTTACAGATATGACCTTTATAGGTAAATAAGATTAAATGAGGTTTTAAGGATGGGGCTCTGATCTAATAGGATTACTGTTTTTTTTTTTTTTAAAGATTTTATTTATTTATTTGACAGAGAACACAAGTAGACAGAGGCAGGCAGATAGAGAGGAAGGGAAGCAGGCCCCCTACTGAGCAGAGAGCTTGATGATATGGGACTCAATCCCAGGACCCTGAGATCATGACCTGAGCCAAAGGCAGCGGCTTAACCCACTGAGCCATCCAGGCGCCCGGATTAGTGTTCTTTTAAAAGGGACACACACCAGACAACTCACCCTCTCCACCTTCCTGTTTCTCTCTTCTTCTCCTTCTCTGCTCACCAGCTCTCTCTCTCTCTCTACCATGTGAAGACATGTGAGAAGACAGCCTCTTGCAAGCTAGGAATAGAGTCTCACCAAATCCCAACCATGTTGATTTCAGACTTCCAGCCCCTAGGCAGTGAGAAAATAAATATCTGTTATTTAAGTTACCCAGTCTGTGGTATTTTATTATATGACAGTCCAGGTAGACTAATATAGAGAGGACTCAAGATAGCAATAACTATAAACTATAACTATAAATGTTCTGAGTCAAATAAATTAAAGTAAAATAAATCAACTGGAAGCACACTTTTTATAATTACATTCATTCAATGGATTTCCTTGCAAATATTAACATAATACATAGTTACATAGGAAGATAAATTACATATTTAAAAAACTATCTATTAAATAAAAACTGAAAATTATAAAACTAACACAGCATGGGCCCTTATTTTACATATGTGTGTATATAGTATATATGAAAATGTCAGTGGTGGTGATCTCTATTTGGTGAGAATATGAGTCATTGTAAATTTCTTCCACCTTTGGCTTAACTGTTAGCTTTTTAGATAAATACATATTAATTATGTAACATAAAAGATCAGCTATTTCAGGTTTCAAATGTAGTTTCACCATATTTTAAAATATTATAAGTTAACACCTCGAAGAAATAAATAATAAGAACATTATGCAAGAATAACACATCCAGATTTTGAAAAACTTTAGATATATTTCAAAGCTGGGCTTCTCAAATGATAATGCCACGGAACACATTTAGACCAGAGAGCTACTAGTGCAGTTATTAGCGAGCAATTTAAGCAGTGGATAATCTGATTAAATATCTGATCTTCACTTCATCTCTACTCTCCAATCCTTTTGAAACTCAATCATGATAATAGAGAACACTGAATATTTTATCATGAGTGTGATAGGTTTAGAAACACCAATGATCAATATTTTATACCATCATAACATTCAATGTTTAAACATTCTGAGCAGAACCATGTGGGGATGAGATGTTGATCAGAAAATGTCATGATCTTCCCTTCAAAATTAAGCCCAGAAATATTAAGGTGGGTGTGATTGGTGGAATGGCGTTCAGGAATTGGGTAAAGCACACATTTATATTTATTGACTGACAGACACTAATCAAAGCTCTGTGATCTCCTGTTGCTTATATTCTGGATGAGGTATTAAGTAATTAAGTAATAAGCAATCAAGATAAATTCAGATGGTGATAGTTAACATGTTAACAGGACAAAATGAAGGACAGCTCTGTGTGGTCAGGGCAGTAGAGGGAGGGTGTGGGATTGGGGAGGGGAGGTGGGCTCTATAAGAGATAATAACGGGAGGGACCTAAATGACTAGAAAGTGAATTCCATGAAGGGATCAGAGGGAAGATATTTCCAGCCACACAGATTTGCAAATACAAAGGCAGAAACAAGCTTGGCATTTACAAAGAACAGGACATTTAAAAGTCCCGTGGATGGCGCATACAAGCTGGGGAGCAGGTGGTGGGAGAGAAAGTTAAAAAGAACTGACATATGGGGTTTGTAGGCCAGAGCAAGGGATTTACATTTTGTTTTGTGTGAAGTAGGAAGTCATCAGAGTGGCTTATTCAGGGTGTACTATGATATGATTTCCAATTGAAAATGACCCTCTGGTTGACCAAATTTAATAAAAGCTCATGGAGCTGGGAAACAGAAAATAAGAATAGTTTTTACAAGTGAATTAAGTGAGTCTTAAGATCGAACACATTTGAGAAATTTGTCTTACGAGATGAGTGCCAGCATTAGCTGCCAGGGAGGCAATGCTTAAGTCAAGTGAAAACATATCAGAACTTACAACCTCATACAAATCTATTTGCTCTGAATCTGTCCCAGGAATGTTTATAAATATTAAAAAAAAAAATTAACTTGGCCTGTGATTGATCTCTTGGAACTTACATTCTAGAGAGGTAAGTCAGACATTAAACAATTAAACAAAAAAAGAACACTATTCCCCATCTCAAAGGAACTAAAGAGCAAATTAAAAAACACCATGACTGGTCAACAGAGAAACTGCAGGAAAAAGGAAAACTTCTCCCCCTTTTTGAACAATGGACCTAGCATTGTCGTTTTGTTCTAGGGCACGCAAATTGCATAGCTGACCATGTTTATAGATGCTCTTCATTCTGTAAAATTAGAAGAAAAACCCTACCTTGTGGAGTTATAAAGATTACATAAAATAAAGCACATGTAGCACCTGGCACAATGCCTGACAAATGTAGGTGGTCAATAGAAAATAGTTTGTCTGTCCCTTTTCCCCTTTACTCTTTGTCATTCATAAAGAACAATGTCTATTAGGATGCTTAACCTTCAGTTTCCTTGGCTTTCTCTCCCATAAAATAAGAAGGTTGGGCAAGACACTATCTGAGATCTCTCACGGAATTGTTTTTCTCTGTAAACCAAAGTGGTCCCCCTACCAACACACCCCAGAATCGAGTCATGGCCACAGTCAGGAGCACCCCCACCCCTGAAGCTCAAACAATTGCTTCTCTTAATTACTGAGGCAACAGACATCGTACCTTGTAAAAAGAAGCATCTGTTACAAGGATTTCTATTTAAGCTCTTGCACTTGTTTCTAAGGCCTTTGATGTTTTAATTATTAATAAAATATTAATGTGTATATAGCTGGTATTAAAATGTTCTTATCTCATTATGAAATAGCTATGCCTGCTTTTTATTTTTTAAATCTGCTGATTAAAATCTTTGCTACTCCAAAAACATATCACACTTTGCATAAAAACCAATATACATCTATGTAATTTTCTGGAGCTGCTTTTAAAATATTAAGTGTTGAACATCATGAAGTGAAGTATGTGAATAGATTATCTCTGCATTTGCAGGACCAAATTTATAATTATAAGTAACTTTTAAGATATACCATGAGAGGGAAATAATTAAGAAAAAAAACTATATGAGAAACTAAAATAATTTTTTCCTTGACCTTCCACTTCACTTTTGAATCCCTTCCAAAAGGAGAAACTTGTCATCTAAATCTAATTGCAAAATTCATAAAACACATAGGAAAGAATTGATTGACAAAATGAGAAAACATCTCTACTCTGTGTCAAGGAGTTGAAAAGACAGGAAAACATCCCTATTAAGTGGTAAGGGATTGAATAGGAAACTAGAAATCAAGTTTTCAGAAAGATAAAGTAGTTTTATACAGTTAGGGCTTATGAATGGAGGTTGTTGTCTGAGTGGAATATTTAAAAAATAGTAAAAAAAACACTTATCAAGTGATTATTTGTTACCTTCATAGTGAACAGAATAAATAAATGCATTACTTTGTCATGGGTCAAATCAAATAATAAATGGTCTGGGAAGGATGATTCCCATACATTTTGGTAATTAGAAATATATAACATTTAGGGTATATTTTTCACGTTGGTTACCAAATAGAACACATAAAAGAAGAGGGTTTTACTTCATAGAGACTCAAATCCATTAGTACCATTCTAGGACACTAAAGGTAGAGTTTTCCTAAAATCAGTTCTAAGAGAAAGTCTGGTAATTAATTGTTCTCTATATCTTGGGAAACACTCTCATTGATTCTTTCCCTGTAGCTAATTTAGTGGGGCATACATTTATTTTAATTTGGGAATGTTCAAAGTTAGAATTCTGGGGCTGTACAATGTTGAGAGAGAGTATATGACAGTTGCCACCTTAAAGCATGGGTCTTTAGCGATAGTGTAATGCAGATAGATCAAATTCACAAAAAGACGATGATACAGCTACAAAATGACAAGGACATCCATCATGAAGAGCTGCATAGGTATTTTCATGAGAAGCTTATTATATATTCGAAGAAAGGAAATGTCATTTACTGGTTAACCTATCTGGTAGCTTTTTGTGAGCTGATGAATAAATATATTCATTCCTGTAATTGAAACTGAGTCTTCCTGGGGCGCCTGGGTGGGGTGCCTTCAGCTCAAGTCAGGATCCCAGGGTCCTGGGATCAAGCCCTGAATCAGGCTCCCTGCTTGGCAGGAAGACTGCTTCTCCTTCTCCTACTACCCCCTGCTTGTGTTCCCTCTCTTGCTGTCTCTCTTTCTCTCTGTCAATTAAGTAAATAAATAAACTCCTTAAAACAAAACAAAACGAAACAAGAAAATCTGAGTCTTCCTGAGGAAATCTGGTATAGTGAATGAATATATTTACAAAGAATTTGGATGAACTTTAATGCCTTGCATTTAAAAGGATTGGCTCCTTATTATCCTTCATGTAATTACTATATGATGAAGGTGGGTAATATTTATTACAGTAGTATCCTTATTCAGTGCCAATTATCTGAAGAGATCAAATACATTTAGAAACTTTCAACTAAATAATTCACTGTGGTAAGCATTACAGGAAATGCATCTGTCCGATGGACAGCAGAGCAGGAAAAAAAGTACTCAGGTCAAAAGGAAAGCAAGTCTATTTTCCTTAAAGTTGACTTTTTAGCTTTCTGGAACAGAGCTAAGAAACCAACATGCCAGATAACTCTGGGTAGGTCAATGGTGTATCTAACCGTACAGCCCAGGAATTTAATTTCCTCAGAACACTCCCTATTTTTATAGCCTGACATCAAAAGACAAATGGGTAAAACCCTGTCAATGTATAGGCCGGAATTTGTTTTTACATGAAATGGAGTAAACCGACTTAGGAGACAAATTCATACTGACCCATCACCTCTAAGTGTTGGTAGGACAGTTGGAGTACGTTATAAGCAGGAAAACGGTTTATGGTAAATGGAAGGATATCAGGATTTAGGGCTCAGCTAAGAATGATATAGAATGTTAGTCTGAGTATAATAGTTGGTCAGAGGAGAAATAAGGAAATATTCAAATGTATGATAATTACTGCTGAGTAGCTGTGAAAAGTATGGTTGACATGTCATTTCTTTCACATCTAAAAGCAACAAACTGGTGCTTAATTTTAACCTGTCTTAAAGTACAACTTGTTTCCAACCAGAAAAAGAGATTCTGGTTGGTTTTGTAGATATGGTCCTTAACACAAGATGAAATAATCTAGATAAATCCTTGTTACTAATCACAGTAATTTCTGATTGTCACTGTGGCATCCATAGTACCTCACCTATAGGGGCCACTCAATAAATGCTTATGAGGTTATGATTATATGGTATTGTTGTACTTTACAAAAGTTGTTTTATTTAAACCTAGATAATACATAGACTATTTGGTCCAAAAGTAGGGTCGACATTGATATTCTTTGGTTAAAAAAGGCACCGTTTTTTTCAGTTTCATGATTCTACTGCATATTCTGCTAAAAGAGTCTAGGTTTCTTCAGAATTTATATAAAGATTCAACTATGAGTTTGAATACTAATGTATTTTAAAAAGTTTAAAATCATATTCCATTTGTGTGAATGCTGAGAGATGATTAGGAGCTGTCCTCTGGGGTTCTCTTAAAGAAACCAGGTGTCTGAATTCTCAGAAATTAGTCCTTAAGGAGAGATCTGTCTTTGGAATGAGAACAAGGTTAGAGAATTGTATGAATTTTATGCCTTCCTCTTCTGATCAGGTGCCAAGACAACCGCATAAAATACTGCTAAAAAGGAAGCATTAGAAAATGCTAACAATGAGGCGAATGAACTCAAAAGACAAAGAGTGAAGAGATTTCCATTAAGATGTCAAGTAATGCAAATATTAGCAGTGCCTGTAGAATTAAGTTCTACAGGTTGTTCAAATACTGGAAAACTATCTAAAGCAAAGGTGATCAGTAACTACCTTCTCTACTGATGGACAATTCCAAGTGCACAGAACTTCTCTTTCTTGATGTAATGAAAATAATCATCTGCCCTTCAAAATATTTTTTTTTTAATGTGCTTCACACAATAATATGTACTGTGGGCAGGGGCTGTGAGGTGGGGTGCGGGATAGAAGAATATACAACTATATAAGGAGTAGTTCCTATTGTTAAGCATTTATAGAATTTTTTAAAAAAGGTTAACATGATTAATAAACTATAGCAGGAGTAATCATAATGCCATATACTCCTATCTTGTCTGATTATATCTATAACATTATTAGCTACAATATATTTTTGATATTTTATGAATCTATCAAATTAACACTTGTTAAGTGGAATGAGGGTGTCAGGTTGTAAGTTGTAAGAGACACTGAAATAAGCTTAAGATTCACAGATACCAGAGGAAGGACATGGCATTTCTTGAGGGGTCACACAGGGAGATAAGGCAGAGTACATCTAGAGAGGTAAGACTTGAGACATATACATTCATTAGGGTCTGTGAGAAGAGTATTTTGAATTTCCTGGACTGAAGCCAGACTGATCAACTCAAACCTAAAGGGTAAGTCCCATGGGAGTCTTAATTAAGGAGCATGTGAGGAGAAAGCTCTGAAATGCAGGGTGGACTGTTGATCACGAGGGCTGCTGGGGCTCAGATCAGGAACTTAACATTTGCCTATGAGTCTACAGGCTGTTATCACGGGACTTCCCGTGTTGCTTTTTAAAATATTTTTATTTATTTATTTGACAGAGAGAGAGAAAAAGCACGAGCAGGGGGATCAGCCAGCAGAAGGAGGGGGACTCTGCACTGAGTGGGAGCCCAACATGGGGGCTTGATCCCAGTACCCTGGGATCATGACCTGAGCCAAAGGCAGATGCTTAACTGGCTGAGTCACCCAGGCTCTACTACCAAGAGTTTTTGAGTTAAAACTGAAATAATACAAATTTCATTGTAAGTATGTAAGAAAATATTTTTGAAATGCAACATTTTTTTTTTACCTTTTCTTCAGTGAACTTTCATTTCTGGATAGAACTGCTGTTTTAGAGTTGATTGCTTTCTTTAATGTGCTAGATCTTGCCTTGAGACTTTAGGAAAAGAAAATTTTTCTTCTTAATCTCATACTCTTTTATAAAGAGATATCCGTGTGGGGCCTGGTGATCTTACTGTGCATATGAATAGTAAACATACCTTCAAGTCTGTCCACCAGGACTCAACAAATAAATGATTCTTTCCTTTGAATCAAGAAACAAAAAAATTCTTCTGTTTTATCTACCCCTTGAAATGTGAAGTATATAGAATGAGTCTATTCAGATTCATTTCTACTACTTCATTTTGATGCCAGTCACATACCAAAGAGAGCCCAAAGACACTGGGGAAAAAAAATAAAGGAAAAAAAAAAGTACCAATAAATTATGTTGACCATACAAGTGACAGCTCTTAGATGATAACCTACTATAATTGTAGCACTTTAAGCATCATTATCTAACCATCCATACATTTCTATAGCATCATTTACCCAAGTTTGTAAGATCATTGAGAAGGCTAATATTTTATAACAAAATAGTAACCAAAAAAAAGCAATCAAATCCTTCTGGTTTTGGGCTGGAGCTGGGTTGTGAAGTTCACAGAAGCCTGTTGAGTACATTCCTTTCACAACTCCACATTCAGTGACCTCACAATAGCAACCTAAAATTGGCCACAGTGGAAGGATGTACAACCGAATATTTTGTCTTCAAGATTGGAAGGGAAATTATCCCAGAGTTTATAGACCACCTGGATATGTCTTTAGAAAAACCTTAAAAGCAGATAAGGAATGTTTGATTGTGTAAAAAAAAGTGGTGACATGTTTTGGAAATCACTGCAGTTACTAACCTTGACAAATTTGCTTCCAACATGAGAGGAAGTGCTAAAATAGTGTAAGTTTTCATGTCAACCAAGAATAACGGGATCTAAAATATCACCCTTTCTATGACCCAAGTTCTGAAGCAGAGAACTCTACGAGACTATCACATGAAGTTCCTTCACTGAACCACACTGAGATTCAGCATCAAATATAGTCTATCTAGGAAAAGGACAGAATGTCTGTGAATTTCCACCATTTGTCTGTAATCTGTGTATTAAGCTGTCAGGGACTATCTAAATCACTTCCTTTTCTGTCACTCTGTCTTTGGACAACATCCTTTGAGACACAACAGCATTCAGCAACGACCTTTCCCTCTGGCCCCCTGCCCCCCCACTCCAAGTCTCAAAATGATATGTAAATCCTGCAATTCATCATGCTCTGTGTAGTACAGGTTTAATTCTTCCTCCTAGGCCTCAATCTGCTGAAACATTACTCTGATATACAGTACAAAAGCAGTAACAAAGATGTTCATATCAGCCCATTGTGAGTTGGTGGCAGGCAGAGAAATCAATGAAGCCTAGGGGACAATAGTTGGAGTTTAAACAGGCTGCTGAAATTTGCTAAGACGCAGACAAAGGGCCCATGCTGAAAGGCGAGCGGCCGTGGAATTCCTTGGCCTCCATTATGTGGCTGAAACAATCCTTACTCAGAGAGTGGATTTGCATTTCTAATAGAGTTCAGGCTCTGTTTGTGAAAGGCTTTCGCTAGGCCTGACCCCGAGTCTCAAGAGCACACTGATACCCAGCGCCTGGCCTCTGCCTCGTCCCACACCACAGAGAGCAGTATCATGGGAAAATGCACTAACTTAAAAGAAAGCAAAGGAAGGCAAGAGGAAGGGAAAAAATGAAAGGCTTGAGGCAGTTTTGGTGGTACTTAGTGGTGAAAATTACTTTGGCAAATAATAGAACCTACTGCTGGTAATTACTGCTAACAAGCTTCCCCCAGCCCAAATGTGACACTTGGGCTGATGTGAGAAAAGCTGATAGAGGCCAAGCTTATTAAGCTTGAATGAAAGGGAACCTTTTCCCTATGAAAATATAGCAACTCGGGAGCTTACAAATCTTGTAATCTAGTGTTACCAATTATTCAGTAAAACAGAAAAAATGGCACTGCAATATTTAAAATGCTTCTTGGATTTAATTCAGTATGGTGCCCTAATCCCATGCAACTGTAATCATGAACATCGTTGGTTTCCTAGACATGCACTCTCAGTTCCAAACAAAATATTGTGGGTACTTAATCATCTACTTCATGCTAGGGACCTCTGGGGAAACCTTTCATACTTGATGTCCAGCAGATAACCTGATAAAAAACATTTTTCTTTGGGAGACCATGGTGGGGGAGGAAGAAAAGAGTTCTAATCTGAAACAAGGCAATAGAATCTTGCTCAAATATGTTCATGACTTATTCATAATCTTAATTTTAAATTTAATTTTGTGTGCTTTGACATAGCAATGTCAACTTTTTCATCAACCTTAAAATTGTTTTAATTAGCATGAGAAAGTGATCACATGAGGTTATAGCATCTTTGTTATATTAGTGAAATAATGTGCTTTGAGAATAAGCTCTTATTTCATGCGTAGAAATGAGTAGGAAAATAAAATACATCTCAAAAATGTACTCTATTTATTAATATATTAGTCTTCCATACTTAGGACACAAGCATTTGTGCCCTAAAAGATTAAAAGATGAGGGTTTCTTATATATAGCAATAATTACATGAAAGATAAATGCTTAATTCATCATTTGGTTAAATTGTGATAGAATTATCTGACATATTCATAATCTTTACATATTCATATTGTCACAGATTTTTAAAAATATTATAATTGGCTCTATGATATAAATGACACCTTTAGTATCTAGCAAACTACAGAAATTTTAAGTATACACTCATTTAATTCAGTTAAACAAAATCATACGTTATTGTGGATCTAAGTACTGTGTTCAATTACACTTAATTTTCAACTTTGCAATGTAGGGTTTTTTTTGACTTCCTGATAGTCCATTAGTTCATTGCTTGAATGTATCAGTTGAATTTTCCAATAATTTGTTTTTCTGTAGCCTAATTACATCAAGCATGCGGCAACACGAAGAGACGTTGTATACTGGATCATTTAAGAATTAGTATAGATGTTTAATCTGTATTTTTATAATATGACTATTTTATAACATGCTTAAGACACATTTTTCAAACGTGCAAAATAATGAAACCAAGAAGTCACACACTTTGAAATTTTGAAATATGCATGTTTAGATCTAGGGCTCTACTGTGTTTTATGATCATATAGCCTTTCAATGTTCAATGTCCTTCATTCAACAAAGTGCTGACTGTTCATATACGTAGGATTAGCGCTCTGTGCTAAAAGTAAACCATTCACTCACCAATCATGTCAGTAAAAACAGATTTTGAAAATTCTGCACTAAATGAACAGAGTGAATTTTTAATAGTTCCTCAGATAAAAAATAACACAAAGTTGAGGATCAGATTACTAAAATTTTTCATATTAAATTTGTGAACACTCAAGATATTTAAAAGACTTTAACCACGTGTTACTAAACTTAATGGTGTTCTTATATTCAGTTAATTCCTATGCAGAATTATCTATTTTATTATTCCTGTGTTGTTGTAAAATCATGAAGATATCTTTTCCTTTATTAAGATGTTTTCATAAGCTATGATTATTTTAATATAACATTTGTTTTTAAATAACTCTGCATATGAATCATCTCCTACTCTTTTCTAATAAGATGGTAAGTAAATCTAATCAAATAATTTCATCATTCACTAAACGTAGTAAAGACATAATAGCCTACTACTTATGAAGGCTGTGAACCTTCGATCTAGCCAACTGTGGTTTGAAGCCTTTTAAGGGGAAGTAGAATTGTTCAGGAGAATGTTGCTTATAACCATGAAGTAAATTTTGCAAAAGATGACTAATCTGTGATTTAAAAAAATCAACTTCATTTTCAACTTAACAAAAGGATAATCATTTTATAATATATGATAACAAAGAATTATCTCTTGCATCTAGTCCAATAATCAGTGAAAAAAAACCCATCACTAGGAATTTTAAAGAAGCTTAAATAAATGAATAAAGAATATAGCCTTTCCTCGGTTTCCTTTTTGAGAAATGTAAGTTTTTTCAGATGGAAGTTTTCACGTATGCTTCTGATGTATGTGTTTTAAGGTGTTATTGCCTTGAAGCACAATGTATACATGTAAAATAAAAATCTTCCTGACTGAAAATAAATACTATAATTAATTCATACAATTGCAGTCCTAATGTGAACCACATAGGATACTGATGTTGCAGTAAGAGGCAGTATATATTCTTAGTGACACTTCATGGCAAAAAATAAAAATAAATATATAAAAGAAAAGGATGAAGTGATGAGTGAGAGGCAAGAACAAGTCAGAGAGAGAGAGGGTAAGAGGGGAGGGAATAGAGAGGCTGAGAGAGTTGGAGAAGCCCAGTTGAGGTGAGGCGAGGAGAGGGAGGGAGCTGGCAGAAAGAAAGAGGAAAGGAAAGAAAGGGAACTCATGAATCCCTAGTATGAACACTATACTTCGTGATTTTTATAACCCTGCGTTCATTAGGATATTTACAGAAAAATTTCAAGTTCTGTTGGTGATACATTTCATCTAATTCATAATCCCATCTAAGACTTTATGTAAAACCGATTCTGAGGCATTTTGTTTCATTATAGGGAAAGCCTATAGTTGAAAACAGACTTTATGAGAAAATGAGCTTTTCAGAGCTCTGTTAACACATTTCTATGGAGAAAAAATTACAAACTTAAGGATAAGACTGTAATGAGTTTGAAGGAACCATGCAAACAAATTTGGTGAATCATCATATTCTTTAAGCAATGTGTCACTTTTTTTAAGTATGTGATAGAGAAAATAAAGGGAAGTCCTGATTTATGGGGGAGAACGCTGAAATTGATTTCAAATACTTTACTCTGTAAAAGTATGTGTCAAGGTTATGTATAATATATAATATATATGTCATATATAATATATATTTTAAAAAATATTTTTGTACATATAATTTGCAAGCTGGGAAATGATCCCCAGATGAGACCTGTCATTGACAATGGGAGCATTCTGAGACCTTCAGTCACACCGACACTCAAATGGAATTCTCAGATGTTTAATTTCATACACTATGTTCTACCAAAATGGTAGAATTTTGTCAAAATGTCCAATTTTGAAAGTGTTGTTCTGGGACACCTGGGTGGCTCAGTGGGTTAAAGCCTCTGCATTCAGCTCAGGTCATAATCCCAGGGTCCTGGGATCCAGCATTGGGCTCTCTGCTCAGCAGGGAGCCTGCTTCCTCCTCTCTCTCTTTCTGCCTGCCTCTCTGCCTACTTGTGATCTCTGCCTGTCAAATAAATAAATAAAATCTTTAAAAAAAAAAAGAAAGAAAGAAAGAAAAAGAAAGTGTTGTTCCCTCTGACACCTGCATTTCCCTTCCTCTCTCCAACACGAGATGTTAGTCCCTATAGATCCTCCCTCCTGTACCTCTCATGTCTGCTGCTTCTTTCAGTTCCAACTCCATCCCTTTTTTCTGACATGGTGGCAGCCTCTAAATTTCTCCCCCTTTCTCCACTGTTTACCTGAATAGCCCACTCTGTATAGAGCTGTCACATTAATTATCCTAATGTTTGGATCCAATTGTGTCACACCCATGCTCAGAACTTTTCCTATCTCTTTCCTGCCTTCAGAAAAGTGTTTGCATTCCTCCAGCAAGCAGCCAGAATGCTCCAAATCTAGATCAAATATCCTTTCCAAACATATTCTTGCTCTTTCTGCACATAGCACATCCTTACGGGTTTGTCCTATCATGAACACGTTTCATGTGTTAGACCATTTGGTTCTACCAGAATCCTTCCTCTTCCTCTCTGCACCTCTATTTACTAACACTGAGGTGTGACTTTCATTATGACAAATGCCCAGACCTCACCTGCAAGCACTGCCCCTGAAATGTCTTTGTTCCAAATGCTAAACAGCACTGTACTTTATTATAATACTTGCATATTAAATCATGTCATTTAATTTCCAGAGTACATAATACATTCCCTCCCCAAACTAACACTAAATTAAATTGAGTAAATTGAATACATGGGAAAAGAGATTTCAGGTGTTTTTAACTTAACAACAACAATAAAAAAGGTATTTATAATGCCAACAGTTAAGTTACCCAGAGGGGGAAAAAATTCTTCTATTTTTCAAATTAAAAATAGTTACATTGTCTTTCGTGGCAAAAATCAGTATATCTTCTACATAAGCTGGTCCTTTCCAATAATGGATACAGTTTATTACATTGAAGGATTTATTTCCAAGTTAATATTTTAAAAATCAGAAAATGAAAAATATTCCTCAGATAATTCTTAGATTTTAATTATGCCTTCACTAGAAATATAGATGCAGATAAATACTGTGCCTGAGTACTGAGTTTCCTTCATGTAGTCTTTCCTTAAAGAAATAAGACTTCCATTTTGATATATTACAGGATATGGCGATTCTTACAAAAATATTTGAGATCATTATGACATATATATCCATAATGAAATTTATAAAGCCATAATTTCTGACACTATGGGAAGCAGCATGTTATGGGATAGATAGACGGATTAACCTCAAACTTTCCATAGAGAAAATACTGTAGGCATCATGGAACAGAAAGAAATAAGGTTTGTTTTTTAATGGATACTTTGACACAATTCTTGATTTCTTGTTATTTTGCCTGACTGAAAGGCTACCATTTTTAAGTTCCTTTATTCAAGATATTAGCATATAAACAAAATTCCTCAAAATTGTTATAATGCTACAATGTCATTTTTAATAGAAATTCATTCATTCTTTCTATACTGAAATTAAGTAATTGTTGATGTATTTTAGAATGAAGTTATAGAATTTTTGAAATCTCCCCTTTCTTTCCCAAATTCATAGAATGATCATTTAAAGTTCTGCATACATACATACATATGTACATACATGTACTCACACACATACATACAAATAAAGTGGCTTTTACTGAATTGGTAGGATTTAACAGGAGTATGCATTAAAGCTCTCTTAGAGTTAACAATGAACTTAATAAACATAAATCTATAGCAGCTGAGGATCTTATTTTGAAGATTAAAATGAGCTATAAAACTATAGTGTCAAACTGCTTATTTGATTTTTTTTATTTTTAAAATTTTTCTTTCATTCTGACAAATGCTATTGAAACATTAAGTTAATGTCAAAACTTAATTCCATTCAAATTTACGTTAGAATGGTACATTCTTAAATTTTCCTTAGTGTTTCTGGCACTGTAACAAGTGTTTAATATAAAAGCAGCAGCAAAGGGTTACTTAGTTTCTCTTATTTTTTGGAACTTTAAAAAGTATTTTACTGATTTACCAGCATCTTGTTGAAAATGGCTAAAATCTTGTGACTCAAATTTCCCACTTGGGTTATCAACAAGTGTGGAAGACTCAGTAATAATTGGATATTTCAAATCATTTCAAGCCTTCTGAATATTGTTCATGGTGCAAAATAACAGGCATAGATTGTGTTTGGCTTCAGTACCTGAGGTGTCTTTTGTGTGGTCTCTACAAATTCCTACATCATGATGTGAAAATATTTTTGTATCGAGTAATGTGGTGCTATACAAAACTAACTTAATTTTTAACATGGCTTTCATGCATTATGGAATCTTCCACTAGTTTTCAATATGTAATAGACTGCTATGAAAATGTGAGAGAAAACACAATAACTTTTCTCATTTCATTTGAAGATGTTACATGAACATTATAATACCATTTAATGAAATGCTCAAAATATTTTATTTCCCAAAATTAGTTTTAGGTTTCTGAGAGCTCCAAAAATCAGAGGAATTTATTTCTTCTATTCTGGATAAAATAACATGGTGGTCAAATGCATTTTGGGGAGAATTTTAAGACTCCATATGGAGTAATGCATTAGAGCCCCTGTAATGTTTGCAGTCCCATCTTCTGGAGGTATTTCATCTGCTTCCACATAACAACAAAAATCTGTGCCTTTAGTTTTTGTTGTAGCAAAGGACAAAGACAACCTACATTTTTGAACTTGAATTTTCAGATCATAATAGCATTTTGTCTCTTTGGTGTTTCTTTCTTTCTTCTTCTTCTTCTTCTCCCCCCCCCCCCACCTTCCCCTTTTACCAACTGGATGACTTGTTGAAGGGAATAAAGAGAGAAGGCTTCATACAGGGGAAGCCACCGATATCATTGGCAAGTGAAGCTCACGACAAATGAGATATTGTACGGGCAAACACAAAATGAGCTTTCACGCAGGGCTCTGTCAGTGTCATTCAGCTTTGCCTGAATGGATAACCCTCTCATGATTTATCTTCCATTCATCAAGTCAATGCCTGGTATCTTTTCAGTTGTGATGGATAAGACCTTGCTAAATTGACTACTGCCTGCTGAGCATTGTGGAGCCTGAGAACTGAACAGGAAGGGGATCCAGTCATATTTCATTCATATAGTAAGTCAGCCATTCTCAGTAGACCTAAGGACTGAGGATTATAAGGAGCATTGTTTCAGCTGGCCCATTGGGCTGAACCAGAGAGTAGTCAAGGATCCATCTAGTTTCCTGGACTTGAAAGTAAGGTGGCAATAGGGAATATTTGTAGCTTCCACAGCAGACCAACTGGAAAACAGAAAACCAGTTTATTAAGAAAAAACTACTATTCCACCAAGTCTTATTCTAGCTAATGAATATTCAGCTAAATCCTTTCAAATATCATGCTTATTTTAATGAAGCATAACTTTATCAGATACACATTTCTCCTCACATTTGACTAAAAAAAGTTTTTAAACTTCCTTATAGCAGTGAGCCCGACCAACGTATTTAGTTTTATATTCCTCAGCTGCTAGAAAAGAAGAATATCTAGCTCAATGAATGTCCGTAGGTAGATGGAAATGTGACAATAATGGAGTGAGGTGGGGAAGAAGAGACGGAGAGAGGGAAGATGGAAGAAGAGGAAGGGAAGAAAGAAGAAAAGGAGACACCTATATTCATACGTTGAATTTAGGATTTGGAGTGTGGGGATGCATTTCTAAGCACTGTGTTTTTTTTTCCTGCTTTAATAAAAATTAACCTGAAAACTTCCTGAAATACTTGCTTGAATGTGAAATATGAACGAAATACTTGCTTGAATGTGAAATATGAACACAAAGCATCTATTAAAATCTCCTTTGTAGTATTGCATCTTTTGGTCCCTAAGTAATTGCCCCTCCCCTCATATTTAAAGACATAGGTGAATTGTTTTGTTCAAAAAATGAGTACAGTCCCTTCATTCACGTTCTGAAGTTCAGGTATCCTTAAATGAGAAAGTCGTCGAATGTCTTCTGTTCATCAAATCATGACTTTAAAATGCCAGTGTACACATTTAAAATCACTGCCACAGTGTAAAGCATTCAAAGATATGAATGAAGAATACCTAAAAAATAATAGGGACCATTATCATCATACAATACCAAAAGTAAAGAAAAAGTTAATAATACAAACATAAATAAACACAAAATCTAAAATAAATAACATCTTATATCCCAATGCTATAGAGATTAAAACCCTTTATTTTGTATACTCACAAAGAATTACTTGAACAGTAAGTTCCATATAAAATATCATTTCCTTTATTTTTGTGTCTGCTTTTAAAAATTGATTAAGTGGGGACACCTGGGTGGCTCAGCTGGTTAAGTGGCTGCCTTCGGCTCAGGTCATGATCCCAGTGTCCTGGGATCAAGTCCCACATCGGGCTCCCTGCTCAGCGGGGAGCCTGCTTCTCCCTCTGCCTCTGCCTACCACTCTTTCTGCTTGTGCTCACTCTCGCTCCTCTCTCTCTCTGACAAATAAATAAATAAAATCTTTAAAAAAAATTGATTAAGTGATTCCTAACATTTATTATATCAATAATATATAAAAAAGGATATTAAAGGATCATTAATTCTTCTGAAATATATTAACAATGACTTTTTATAGATATGACGGATTTATTTAAACACACAAAATGAGAGTGAAGCATGTATCTCTTGTATATTTCCAAGAAGGAGCAATCTGGAAAACTTCTTACAAATTTACATGGCCTTTATTTGAAGAGTTAACTAAATTTCTAAGCCTAGGAATTGAAGGGGGTGCTCCACAAGAACATACCCTACCATACTGTAAGAGGTGTCATGCAAGAGAAAATAAATAGTCACGAAAAAGGGTGTTAGAGGAGAGAGTGAGAGTAAGTGATAGCTTTGTTGGTGTGTTTTAAGAATTTCCTGGCTAAGCTATTCTCTTAGTTACAGTTGCTTTGAATTTTCACTTTTTATTTACCAGATGATATGTACCTTTTTTAGAAAACAGAGTAAACAAAAAATACCCCTCCTTGATAGCTTAAGGCATAGACATCATTCCAAAATGGACCAGGCAGATAATTTAAGAAGTGTCTACAGGCAGACAGACAGACATACAAAACATACACACCCAAACACACACACAATGTTGGTGTAAAAAAATTCCATGAATTTCCAGAACCTCTTTTTCTGGAGTTTGGTATAAAACTTTTTCAAGGGCTAATAATAAAATTGTACATTTCTTTTCATTGTTTGATTCTACTTGATCTGTATTCATTTCTCTATTAATCAGCTGTCCCAGAGAGATAAACTGTAGTTTGTGTTATTTGTAAAAGCAAAAGAATTGTCTAGGTGGGCTTTAATAGCATAGTTTAAAATAACGTTCTGAAATTGTCCCGGTATATAAGTTGTGTTTTCTTTCTCTATTCTATTATTAAAGGATATAGTTAATGATGAACAAGTTTGATTATATTAAATTGGCATTGTAAGGCATCATGGTTTTTTTTTTTTTTTAACTACCATTAATTGGTTTGAGGAAAAGAATTAGTATTCTGAGTTATTTTTTATGATCATTTGAGAGAATAAAACTGCTAACACCCAACGTGTCCTACTACATAACCCAAATCTCACAAATGGGTTGCATTCAACTTTTATTCTGTAAGTATTTATTCAGTCCTATGTCCCAGATGTTGTTCAGGAAACTGGGATACATCATTTAACAATATACTAATAACCTTCACATCTTGGAACTTATATTCTGGGCATAGGAGGTGGCATAACTTATAATAAATATTAAAATGATGATAAATAACTACCAAAAGTTGGAAAGGCAGGATACTTCAAAGTTTTTTGGTAATTTATTCATAGGTCTGCTCTTTAACAAACCCTTAGGGCTTTCTACTTTTTTTTTTTTTTTAACAAAATACTTTGGTAGCTTTAAACACTTAAGTAATCAGAAAAGCCAAGTTTATAATGTCTCAAAGTTACCCAGCAAAGAAAAAAATGACATTACATTAAGGGCAAGGACCTCTAGCTTGTAGCCCAGACTTCACTGTCATCTGTCTGAACGCCATGTAGATACGTACATTCACCAAACTCACTGAAAAAGTAGATGGGTATTGGTTATCATCTGCCTTACTACAGAAAGTATTTATTATCAAATAATAAGATGTCCAAGGAAGTCCTTTTAAAAGGATAAAAAACTCTGCACCTCCTTCAGCATCTTAACACAATGCCTGGCATTCAGCAGATATTCTACCTACATCTACTGAAAGTATAAATAAGTGAAGAAAAGCAAATGTTCATGCTCTTTATGTGATTCTTTGATAACCTGTTTTTTGAGAGTCTTGTCTTTTAATTTAAGCATCATCGTGATAAAAATAGAGTCTATTTCTCCCTCTAGGGTTATACAGAGAGTATTTTTTCACAGATTCTAAATTCACTTAAGTGCCTTTAATGAAGGAGTTTTGTTGAAATAAACAAACTAAAGCCCTGTGTGTTAATGTTAATGAGCATATTGCTTATTAAATAATGATGGTTCCATCAGGTGCTCCTTGAGTACTGTTAGTTCTGCAAAGAGGCTTAATTTGTATATTTTAGAGTTAGCCTAAGTATCTTGCCATGTAATGCATTCAGAACCAATGAGTACTTAGCCTAGCAACTGCTGAAGGATTAAGAAGTAACATAAAATCTTTATGAAGTTTTATACAAATGAAATTTTTCTTCCCTTATGGCTGTTTTATTTTATAGTCACAATTTGTTATTTCTCCCTCATTCTTAATATTTTTCCTCTGGACCGATAGACTGAAGAAAAAATAAAATAAATATTGGAAAGCCATTCATTTCTCTGACCAAGTCTCCACATATCAAAGACCTGGCACCACAGGGTACAAAATGGAAGACTGAAAATCCAGACTCAGTTGCCCTGTCACTTGGTTTCAGCCTCAATCTCTGTTACATGATCAACCACGCATGTGAACAAAAGAGACATCCTCAGAAGAGAGGAGGAGTTTCTGATGGAAATCGCAGGAGCAAAGAATATAGTTCAGAAAAAAAGCAAGAAGATAGCCTTGTGGGTTTTGCTAAATGGGGAGACACCCCCATGCTCTTTGCAGTGATTCTTTTCTTCTTAATCTCCCTCCTTCTTTTTCAGAATGCATTAGGTCCAATCAAGGAATCTGTTATAAAGGAAAGTTTTGTATATTTGTGATGTGTGTGGGAAAGAAGTGTCCCTGGGGAGGCTTTATTTGGGAATAGATTTTAGTAGAAGCATTCTCTGAGAGGAAAGGGTTTTATGGGGAAGACTTTGTTATTAATTGCTTAACCTGAAATCCTGGGGTTACCTATTGGATGCTTTTTCTCATCTCTTACAGTATACTAATACTAATACTACACTAATCAGTTAGCCAATTTTCCAACCAGCCAAAGGACATGGCATCTTCAGAGGAAACATTTTGGGGATGAATTGTATCAGATCAGTCTTTTGCCTTTAGTTATTTTTGTGAAGAAATTAGAGAAATGTATTTACCACTAAAAATATGGAAACTGATGAAAAATATGAGTTGATATTAAATTGAATCAACAATATTATACCAACATGTTCAATATGTATTTAATGTGGAAAAAAATTAAGACAAAAAAATGTGGAAAAATAAAATACGACAGTCCACCCAGAAAAGGGAAATTTTGTTCACTGGTAACCAAGTCAATGTTTATCCTATTTGGAGTTCAAAAAACAGAGTTAACTCCAAAATTTTGTGAGTTAACATGACAGATGATGTTTCTCAAAAGATTCTCATTAAACACATGTACTCAGAACTAAAGTATTGATTTATTCATTTTCATCATGAACTAAATGGAATTATATATATCTTGAGAATCTCAATATTTAAAATTTAATGATCAGATTTAAAGTTGTTCCTTCTTTCCTGTTTCTTTGTATTCACAATGAACACATTCCCTGCCATCATGGTCATTAAACCTTAGTTGAGTAGTTGAAAAAGTGGAAAATTTGAAATAAAATAATTAAGAGTCATTTAATCCAATAACCAATTTAGAACTGCCAACAACAGCTTATATATTTAAAGTGTTGGATGAATTAGAATAATGTCAGAAATTCTAACTGAAAATTAAATCCCTTTTGCGTATGTTAAGGAATGGAAGGGAGAGTATAAAAAAACAAAGGGAAAGGAAACATTTTTTACTATTTTATTCTAACACCCACACAGGTACAAAGAGTTCTTTACATCCACATACTTTGCCCTAAGAAGCACTCTAAATACACTGCTAGATTGCAAAATAATAATTTCCTCTTATAGAAATTAAGAAAAAAAAAACATTTAAAAACTCCACAAAAATGAAAACCTTTTAGGGAACATTAGGGTTTAAAATGATATAACGTTAGGTTTTAATTTTTTGAGCTGTACCACCACTCTGAAAGTATCTGGAGCCTATTCACTTTCTGGCTTAAATTAAAACATAGTAACTACGGAGACAAGAGAACTAACTGTATCTGAACCCGCCAACTCTTGACTTTCCAGCAATGCCCATCTTAGCTTACAAACTTTAGTGAAGCTTCTTCTGATACACATTGTAGCATCAGTATAATAATCATTAGTGCTAGCCACTCGATGCAAAAATTGAACAATAGCTTCCCAATATGCAAAAATTGAACAATAGCTTCCCAATATGAATTTTAATATGTATATTGTCTATTATTTTTCCAATGAGACCATCTTCAAGCTCCAATATACGCTAAATTAAGTTGGCATGTAGTTTATTAACATCAAAAGCATAATGTGTCCAGGTCCTGAGATAAAGAAGATTTTAATGAACATTATTCAAAACAAAAGAACAGGTACTCTTTTTGTTTCTTAGAGTTCACCATGTGTCAGGCACTGTCCTGGTAGCATTTTACACACGATCTCATTTTATCTACACAAGAACCTCGAAACTGGAAACTACTCTCTTTATCCTGGAGGAGTAAATTAGCCTTTCTCTCTGTTTCTCCCTAGTTCTTCTGGGTGTAGATAACCATTTCTTCACTGCCATTGAATACTCTATGAGATTTTCCATTGATACTGTTGCTATTTATATTGCAAATTCTGCCACTCATTCCTGCTAACTCTTTGATGATGATGATAAAATAATAAGGACTAGCATATTAAGTGAATAGATTGTGCCAGTTACTATTCCAAACACCTTACATATATTAGAGAACGTGTCTTCTCCTTTAACAGAACTAGAAATTGCATTGCTCCTTTTATATTTTGAAAAATAACCTTGTCATTTTTGCTGTGAAAAAAATTAGAATTACTCAATTTCATATGGTCTATTCTAATATATCATATGCTTTAGTTTTATTTGATATTTAATGTGATAACAGGCTAATATACATCAATGTAAGTTTTATAACTATGAAAGTTATTCAGGCAAGAGTTTTATTGACCAATAAAGTTCTTGCATGTATCTTATAATTTTGTTTCATGAGATATTGTTAAATGTGGCCATTTCATTGGCTTTAAATCATAATGTCTACACTGCTTATGAATATAACTTTATTCAACCTAGTAATCATCCTTTCATATCCTTTCACAATGTGATCAACGCATTTTCACATTTTTATTGATCTCATGTTTACAAAATCTCCCCATTACTTAACAGCAAGATAAATTACACTGGCTAAAGCTGGCAGTAGTGTACTATGACATTAAGTATTTACCCAGGGTCAAAGGAGAAACCCAAATAGATTGCTAATGAGATTTACTTTATTACTCTGGTAATAGTCTAAGAAATAGTTCTAAGAAATAGTTCTCACACACGATGGGCACTAATATTACAGACAATGAGGGTGGTAAATAAATGAGTGTTGATTAACTTTTTTCTCAATCATTTTCTTTACCTTCATTATTCGGGATAAAAATAGAGCACTTTATTGTTTTCCATCAGGAGTCTTTATTTTTAATTATTTAACAATATACAAGCTACTGTTTTACTCTACTGCTAACACTAAAAAGACTGCTAATTCTGTCAGTGATTCCAATTTTATAATTAAAAAAACAAATCACAAGTGATTGAGTCAACAACCCTTAATGGTATTTTAAGTAATTAGATTTAATCATTAGAGCGAAAACATTTTAGCAGCAAAAACTTGTTCCCTAAGAAACTTAATATTGTCTCATATAGGGCAGATGAATGTTTTAAAATATTTTTAGCATATGCCCTATAAGGTTCAAAAGACAACATTTTCTATCATCAATCATTCTCTTTGCTAATAATGAACCAATCCTAACCATAAAATATAGATCAGATTTGCTGCCCTCACATTTAAAGTTTCAGGTTCTCCCGCACTGATTACAGGATCGCCAAGCCGAAAGAAGAGGTCTTCGAAGAAAAAAAAACAAGGCTCCATTAATCATGAATCATTACGTTTTGTCAGTTGGCAAAGGAATACTTTGCTCATTTATCCTTTGAATGAAATTAGTTCTGGCTCAGGCCCTTGTAGAAGGAAATTCTAAATTGTCTTGGCATCTTCCTATAGCAGTTTGTGTATGTGCCATAAAACGGCAGATGGGGTTTATTAATGGCAGATGAGTTTAGTTCACAACGTTTTTTTTTTTTTTCTCTATTTGATCATTTTAATATTGAAGCTCAGATAAAACTCATACATTATTGCTGCATATTTATCTGTAGATACATTTTATCTTATTAATGAGAGGTAAAAGAAAACTGAAAATGTCTGTGATGCCAGATATAAGCAAGCTCTTTATTCCCTGTGCCTTAAAGAAAATGGTCACAGATTTCCGTAAGTATCCAGGAGGAATCAAATAATCAAAATCATTGAAAATATTTACAGTAAGTATGCGAAGATGATAGTTTACTTGTTAACAGCACTAGTCACTCAATAGAGTACTGTAAAGATTACAGTCATGTCAATCACTGTTTAACAGACATATGAGTACGTTTTGAAAAGCAATGTTCCTATATGAATAATTTTTACACAAATTTTACTGCCTTCACTCAGTCATCCTAAGTGGAAAAAAAAGTGTAAATTTTCAACATGAAACACTGAGAACTAAGCTAAATGACTGAAATAACAGAATATCTTCTGGGTGTATTAATCAAAGGTTGAGTCCCTTCTTAAAACCCTGTGGGGTAGACGCTCAGGCAAACACATGGATTCTTAACCATGAGTGCATGGCTGGCAGCAATCGGTAATGCAGACTATGAGCCTGCAAGATACTCCCTCAAACACTTATTTAATTTCACAGAAGTGACACAGGTGCTGGGGAAAATACACAGATAAAAGTGTTTTATAATCTATAAAGAACGATAGACATAAAAGCCGTTATTCAGCCTAAAACCAGCCGATATAAGGGCTTTAACAAGTTGTTAATAAAAGTGTTCTATGCTGAGTGTCCATATGTTAGACTTGGTGGGAGCTAAGGGTGAAAATTTTATTTCAATAATTTGAAACGTAGGTTTGACTTGCTTTTGGAGAGGACTAACATATGTTTAGAATAATAAGTCACATACTTTTAAATACTTCAGGACAGGGGAAAAAGGAAATAGCATCTTTAATTTAAAAAAAAAAAAAAAAAAAAAAAACGTAATCAAAGAGAAGTTGTAGCTGAATGCATTTCCCTAATATACAAGTATAGTTTTACTGCAATTTGTGCTTATAGAAAAGTATAAAACAATAAACCTTTGATTTTCTTTCTTTTTTTTTTTTTAAGATTTTTATTTATTTGACAGAGAGAGAGAGAGAGAGAGAGCACAAGCAGAGGGAGCAGCAGGCAGAGGGAGAACAGGTTCCCCACTGAGCAGGGAGCCCGATGCAGGACCCCAACCCAGGACCCTGAGATCATGACCTGAGCTGAAGGCAATCGCGTAACCAACTGAGCCACTTAGGCATCCCAAATTCTTGATTTTCTTAATGCTACTTGAAATAATAATCAGTGGCTATAACACCATGATATTTCAGTTAAAAAAAAATCTTTTAATTTTTTACAACTTCTATATTAACATCAATTAGACACTTGTGTTGATTATCTTCTTAATCCATTAAATGCTTTTTAAAAAATCAGGTGTGTCCTTAGTAACGTTTTTATTTTAATAAAATGGAAATAGCTAAGGTCAAATTTGATATCAGTCTTGAATAATAAAAAAAATAAATACACGGATTACAATGTTAAAATAAATTCAACTAAAACTCTGTTGGTACTTTTCAAGATCCATAAATAGCCAGTCATTTCCCACGATGACACACAATGACACACAGTTTAAATCACACTCCATATAGATACAAGATATTCTTATATTTTGTTGGGGGGGGTGTGCCCCAATATTGGATTCAGGATCAGTACGTCCACATTGCAGCGAATCACTTGCTTTATTGAACTAAAAGTAACTTTTCCAGTAACTGGAGAAGAATAAGGCAGTTTATGCCTGTGCAGGATATTAGGGAAATGTTTGCTTCTGTTTCATAAATCATTACTGAATCATAACTTAACTCTGCACCTAACAGATCTATAAAGTGTGTGTTCTGACTCTTGCTACCATCACATATGCTATATTCCCCCAATACTAATTCATATGTTCAGAGGATGTTGCGTATCTCCACGTCAAGCACGGAAGGTCAGGATCCAGCTATTAGCTTACTCCAGATTTAAGATGGTGATGAAATGTGTATTTCATTTTGGCTGCCAAAAGATAATGGAATCCCCTGAAATCTCAGTATCTGCAAATGAAATGATAGTCTTCTTAAAAGTGGAAAAGCAGAAACGGAAGTGCAATGTTGCTCCAAAACTGGTACTGTAAATTGATATCTATGCACATTACTATTTATGTCAATGTTTCATATAGAGAATAAGTTTCTCTTGCATTTGGGACCTGTTTTGAAGAAATCACACACATACTGGAGTTAGTCTTCTCTCCATGCTGGAGATTTAATATAGATAGATAGATAGATACATAGATGGATAGATAGTAGATAGATAGGTGTTATATATTTAACATATGTAAACGGTATGAAATATATATATTTGTTAAAATAAACATTTTTCTTGCATAACTTCCTTTTCTTCTCCTTTTTTATAATTTCCATTCTTCCCTTTCTCCTATTCTGAAAGGTCTCGGAGGGCTGGATTCCACTCCTCAGCAACTGAGTTGAAATCTGACCAATAGAAGAGTAGGTACCTGGATATAGACACATAATCCCAGCTAGACCAGTACCACTCAGGCCCCAAATTTTTGCTTGGGTGAGTATAATAACAAATAAATGCTTATTACACACCAGGCTGTGTTCTAAATGGTTTCCATGCATTTGATTTTCTTTTAAGATTTGATTTATTTATTTTAGAGAGAAAAAGGGAGCTTACAAGTGAGAGGTAAGGGTAGAAGGAGAGGGATAGAGTAAATCCGAAGCGCATTCTACACCAAGCTCCACGCCAGGCATGGGGCTGCATTTCATGGCCAGGAGATCATGACCCCAGCTGCAATCAAGTCCCACATTCAACCAACTGAGCCACCCAGGTGCCCTGTTGCATTTAGCTTTTTCATCCTTTTAATGACTTTATGAGATACTGAAAAAATGGCATGCTCCTCCCATTGAAAGTTAAAAGCCTGATGCTCCCCAGAACCCACAGGAAGAGTGTCTGCATGAGACTGTACCTACATGGAGAAAAGCTGACCTGAGCAAGGAAAGGAGATCATGTTTTGGTGATACTGTTTGATTTCCTAGATTTGAATGTGAAAGAAGTCAGTCAATTAAAAAGCAATAGATTAGGCATTAGAATAATTTTATCAAATGCTACAAAGAATGTGAAACTCGATAATTATTAGCATTACTATATGAATTATTGAAAACTAAGCACTGTTTTTCCCGATGATATTTGCAATATAATGGGAATCAAAATGTTAAATTAACAGAATGAATCTAGAGCTAGCAGAATTCCCAGCTTGTACAGAATTTTATGGCAGGGACAATGTCTCCTTGAGGCTTTCAAATCATACCAGATTTATACTGAATGAACATGTACTTGGCACCCGTTATAGGAAAATACTACAGAAAAGAGGTTGCAAACCCAAAAGTCTACAGGGGCCATGCCGGTGTGCATATGAGGGAATCAGACCAGATTTTGAAAGCCAACCTAAGAGATCAAGAGAAACAAGGTTTCTGTGGTGCTTTTTGAGTTCCTGTGATCAAATGAGCCTGAGGCTTGCAAATTCAAATTCAAAAAAGTCCATTGAAATGGACTGTGAAGATACCCTAGAGTGGGCAATGTATGTTCACCTTCCTTCCTGAAATGTTTTCAAACATTATTCTGTTTTTTAAAGGGAACTAGAATAGGAATTTTTATGCAAAATATTCCAATTCTTCAATGCCTGCTTAATTTATTGAGGTGTTGAGTATGAGAACCCCAAATGAAGCCAAACCAAAAAAGCCTACAAACCGATCATACTAGGTATGTAGGCTGTCCATTATGACCTCTGTAGTATAGGATACAGACACAATAACCACCGTCAGTTAGAAATCTGTAATTTGAAATGTGTCTTTCAATATTTATGTTTTGCTTAATTACTAAAATAAGCCACCAGACCTGTATCTTCAGTTTATTGATGAGAAAACAGAAGCCCAAAGAAGTTAAGTGAATCGTTGGGTGTATAGTTAAAGATTGTAAAGTTTAAACACACATTCAAATATTTAACCACAAAATGACTTTGAGATAGATTTGAAATGCACTAACAGTTTAGAGTAGTCCCTGATATGGCTTTATTATTTATATATGTATTCATTTATCTGATTATCCAGCAAATATTTGCTGGGTAACGACTATGTGTCAGGAGTGCTAAACACTAAGAATTATTGAGGTTAAAAACAGTAATATAATGAGTAATAGTGAAAAATGAGAAAGAACAGTCTTTCAGAATCTCACTTTTTAATTAATACAAAAGCTGATGCTATCACAAATAGGACTCGGCAGGAAAAAAATCAGGACAAATGTAGAGAATCTTGAATGTTGAAATTAGACTTGAATAGGTGGGACAATGGTTTATGTGCTCTCAGTTATCATATAGTTATCAAAAATCTGAGTCATTGGGATTTTTTGATCAACTAAGTAAAATGAAAGCGTCTCTTAATCTGTGATTTTTAGGTTTATAGGAACTACCTTAATTTTATTCAAATGTTTATATGTGTGTCTGCATGCATGTGGCTGTTTCTCTGGAGATAGGGTCAGAGACTTCTAGATATTTTCCCATTCCCTCCTTCTCCCTCTCTCCCCCACATTTTCATCCTTCCTTTCTGTTTTTTCCTTCTTTCCTCCCAGTCTTTATTTTTTATCCATTTTCAAGCCACATTTCTGCATGATTTAGATAAGACCAGGAAGAAAATGGATATATGACACATAGGTAGAAAAAGTAAAATGAAATAATTTGAATAATATTTAGCACTTTAAACTAAGCTCTGTCTAGAATTGTCTGCATTTTGATCTCTAGTAAGGAATTCTCTCTTCAAATATACTCTAGTTATCTTCTTCAAATGTTGGTTTATGTAAAAACATTCTTTGGGCCTTGATTTATTTCTCAATGAATGAAATATAATGGCACAGAATTTAAACATGTTTAAATGGGTGGGTCTAAGTTATTGAACGATCAATAAAGTTAAACCACAAGATTTTAAACCCTAGCTATGCCATGAAATCAATGTGTGCCATTCAACAAGTCACTACACATTTTTTTTTTGTGAATCAGTCTCTTAAACTATGTGATTGCTAATTCCTTTCTGGTTCTAAAATTCTGTGAGCATGTAAGTCTTGAATGTTTAATATATTATGAAAGTATTTTTCCTGTCTTACATAATGTAGCTGTGCTTAAACAAAATAGAATAAAAAATATAGTGCATATTTTATGTGATCATTTCAGGTACAATCCATAAGAAGTAAGAGTGAGGGTACTCTGTTTATACCACAGACCCTCCCAAATTATGTAAGATTTTCTAAGTGATTACACCTTCAGTGAATTGTAATAATTTTATCCATTAATGCCTATGATTTCATGGGCCAATATCTACTTAGGAAATTCCTATGGCTTTTTCTCTCAGTTATGTATAATTATTAAGCTCTCTGAATATTCACTGTGGATCCATGTTATTCATCTTTTCTAATTTTCTTTTTGGGAAAAAAAGATGTACCTGGGGTAAACATCAAGAATCACTAACATGAGAATCTAAATGCTACAAAATAAAAATTATGAAAAATATATAAGATTAAGAGGAAAAGCAAAATAGAGGTTTTACCTATATAAAGATTGTAAAATGAAAAAAAAAAAAAAAGGGCAGGGGCGCCTGGGTGGCTCAGTGAGTTAAAGCCTCTGCCTTCGACTCAGGTCATGATCATAAGGTCCTGGGATCAAGAGCCCTGCATTGGGCTCTCCGCTCTTCAGGGAGCCTGCTTCCCTCTCTCTCTCAACCTCCTTCTCTGCTTACTTGTGATCTCTGTCTGTCAAATAAATGAACAAAATTTTTAAAAAAAGGAAAAAAAGGCAGATCAACAATCTACTAAAAGAGAAAATACAAAATTTTAAACATGTTAATTGTGTCTTTTTCCTCTCTTTCTGAATATTGAGGAATTTTTAAATATAACTTTTTTCCTATAAAAGTAAATGTTTTAAAGGATAAAGATATGTAAATGAACTATATTTACTTGTGTGTGTATATATATATGTATATGTGTGTATATATATAATGTGTGTGTATGTTTGTGTGTGTGTATATATATATATATATATAAAATTTATTTGTCTCAGTTCTAAAGTTGGGTGTTTCCTTGCATGTAAATGGGCTAAATTAATAGGCATCCTGTATTCTATTGTTGTTGTTACCTTCCAATTTAATTATGCTAGTGTAGTGAAGACTTTTATAGATTTACTGGGTATTAGTATAAATGTCATTTTACAGTGATGTTGGGCATTAAAATGTCAGTTATTTGCTTTTAGGTTAATAAAATGTTTTTATAGCAACAAGAATGGTGATGTGAAGTGCAGTGTAATAAACCCATTTTGATATGCACACCATGTAATTATAGAAGCCACTCCATGAGCAATCTATTTAACTCATGTCTCTTGACAAAGTTCTACTACAGCATCACTATAGAGAGCAAGATAGCCTAACCATGTATTTTGCTTTAAATCAGACAAGTTCAGAATCTTTGAGGAATACAAAGTCAGTTTCTTCATTCATACTATCCCAAGGAGATACAATCACTTGTCTGATGGGACAGCTATTAGAGAAGATAGCAAAGTGCCTCAGGCACCTTCTGAGGCTGATAAAACATAGAGTGGCATCAGATAGTGCCTGAACATCATTATATAAAATTGGAATCCTACACCCCAGAGACCTCTCACTTGATCGGGTACATATTTATGCCAACCACCTTGGAATACCTACTTTCAAGATAGGACAGAAAGGTTTCATCTTCCACATAATTACAGATTACCAGATTAGTTGTGTTTTTGATGAATGCATAAGTCTGAGTATAAACATTCATGTGCAAACATGAGAAAGTCAAAGACCACCTGATTCTGGGGAAGTTGTGCTCATCATTTATAAGCTAATTCCAGATCTCCTTACTTCAATTAGTTAATTAGAACGCCAAGGGTGTGGATGGCTTAATCCATAGTCAGAGGAAACAGAATAAAATATACTGAGGATAAAATGGACCAGAATAAACAATCAACTACTATGAAAGCAGGAATAAAGAAAAAGTAACAACCATTATTTACTACATTTAATAACTAATTTTATGGACACTATAATAATCTGATTCCATTTAAAAAAAATATTTGACAGCCAACAGCTTTTAAGTCTCATGCCTTCCTCTACCCCTGCTGCTCTGCATCCAGGCAAACTGATGAGAAACCCTGGTTTCCTCTTTTGCTGATGACAGATTTAAAGAACACAAGTCCCTGCCCCACACAGAATCTTCACCGTGAACCCATGACCTAATTACCATAAAACCCTGAAGCCAGTATCCTCTCTGCTCTCACAAGCAACTTGGATCAGCTTGGGGGCTTGCCCAGTCTTCCTACAAAACCTCATGATGTAAGTAATGAGCTTACTCATATACTCTTGGTGTATACATAGCAACAACAGTCTTAACATCTAAACTACATCATGAGGGATTTCCAGTCTAATTCTAGAGAGTGGCTACAATAGAAACAAAAACTTGTAAAGAAAATGCGCATGACCAGATATAGGTAGGCATTTTCAATAATTTCAAATTATCAATAATGTCTAAATGTAAGATCATAGACTATTAGCCCTTGCAGTCAAATAGTCATTTTCATTTCCCTTTCAAATTGTATGTAATATTCTTGCTCTGTAGATATCCTGATAAATATTAATGCTATGTCACAATAATGTTCACTTAGCATTTAGCAAAATGACACATTCTTTTGTGTCCCAAATATTCTACCCTAAGGGAGAAAAAAATGGATATTTCTCGTATATGTTAGTTTCCTAAGGCTTCCATGGCAAGTTATCACAAGTTTTTGGTGACTTAAAACAAGAGATTTTTTTTTTTCCCCTTACAACTTTGGAAGGCAGAAGTCTTAAATAAAGATGTCAGCAGGACTGCTGAGCTCTCCCTGGAGGCTTTAGGGAGAATTTTGTTCCTTACTTCTTCCGGTTTCTTGTGGATGTCAACATCCCTTGGTTTATGGCTGTATGTCTTTCAACTCTGTTTTTTGTCACCTTCTCCTCTATGTGCCTATATCCTTTTTTCTGTGTTTGTCTTATTTCTCACTACCCACCTCCTATAAGGACACCTGTAATTATTTTTGCTGCCCACAAGGATAATCTACTATAGGTTTCTCCTCTCAAAATCCTTAACTTAATCACATCTTTTGCTATATAAGGGAATATTTACTCTTTAGCTATATAAGGTAATATTCAAAGGTTGTACCGATTAGGACATGGGTGTATCTTTTCTTTGGGGGAGTGACCATTCATGCCATTACATCTTGGTTAATAGGTTCAAAAAATAAAGGATGGTTTCTGTAGCCCCAATTCATGCCATTACATCTTGGTTAATAGGTTCAAAAAATTAAGGATGGTTTCTGTAGCCCCAATTCCATGAAAGCATTTGAACCTTCTACCTGGTCAGGCTTATGGAAAAAAATTAGTAAAAGTGAATATAGATGTGTCAATGAACACAATTTTGTCTTTAAAACTGATCCCATGTGCCTATTCCCTTCCATACATCCTGGATTATTAGAGTGAACCCCTGACGTTGCTTCTATAAGCCACGCGTTTCTGCACTCTGAGTTCTTCTTAAACTGTTCATTTAGTTCACAGTGCCCATCTTGCCATCATTTCATGTTCATTTCCTATTAACCTTCACTATCTGTTAAAATGCCAATTGTTCAATGAAGTCTAACCAGACCATAAATTAATTTAGGAAATAGATTGCATTGGACACTTCACCCCAGCACCAGACTTCCTTCTACATACTGTTACGGAAATGTTTGACCAAAGAATGACTTGAAGCTGTCAGTTTTCCTCTTGAAGCTACATTTCTATTTTTCAGTCCTTGATCCAAATCATCCCTTGTCTTTGACTTTTATTCGTAACTACTGGATTTTACTGCATTCTTACTTTCCGGGGTGGTTTCTTGCATTATCCTTATACTGGGTCTTCTGAATCCTCAACTTTTGATGCTGTGTCTATATCTCTAGGAGCCCTAAGCATGCCTCTATGGAACTGTTCTGAATCTTTCATTCTAGTGGGATATAAATTCTTGTGAATTTAGAAGGAATTAAATTCTTAGAAGAAAAAAAACACAAAGAGATATAAGAAAACTGTGGAGGATAATGGGCATGTTCACTATCTTAATTGTTGTCCTGGTGATTTCACAGGTGTATAGGTATGTAAAATTTTATAAAATTGTATTTATGTTAATTAAATATTAGAAATATGTCTGTTAAACATTTTACTGTTCTAATTTATTAAAAACTTAATAGGTAAAGCTTTGCTAGAACAATTTAAAAAAGGAATTAAATTCTTTTTTTTTTTTAAAGATTTTATTTATTTATTTGTCAGAGAGAGAGCGAGCGAGAGCGAGCACAGGCAGACAGAGTGGAAGGCAGAGTCAGAGGGAGAAGCAGGCTCCCTGCGGAGCAAGGAGCCCGATGTGGGACTCGATCCCAGGACGCTGGGATCATGACCTGAAGGCAGCTGCTTAACCAACTGAGCCACCCAGGCGTCCCAGGAATTAAATTCTTAATGTTGTCTTCATGCCTTCTACATATTCCTAGAACCATTTAGATGAATGAGAAAGAATGGGTTTGTTTCCCAGTGAAATCAGTCAAATATACCATATTCATATTCATATTGTTCATACTTATATTCTGTCATATAAGGGAATCTACCAACATTTTTTTAAGATATTATTTATTTCAATTTCAAGTGGGTGGAGAGGCAGGCAGAGAGAGACAGAGAGAGAGAGGAGGAAGTAGGCTCCCTACTGAGCAGAGAGCCTGATGTGGGGCTCGATCCCAGGACTCTGAGATCATTACCTAAGCTGAAGGGAGAGGTTTAAACCACTGAGCCATTCAGGTGCCCCAGCATTTTTTTTTTTTAACAGAAACACACAAAAACCATATTTCTATCTGTTGAAATTGGCAGTTGAAGCTAGGAGAGGCCAAGTGACAATACCTCACCCACACGGGATAATCTTTATTTGGCTTTTACTGCACAGTGTGTTCCCTAAAGGGATAGCTGTGTGGTGCCCCTCCTGGTGTGCAAGAAATAGGGAAACATCCCACTTGCCATCACTGGCCTTGGAGTTAGATAATCTGGAACAAATGTTCTCCCATGTTGCTGACTGACTTTGTGAAAGTCACTGCTATCTGCTGTCCATAGTTTTCATAGAGGGTTGGATTCAAGAGTAGAACCGACACTCCTCATGGCTATTGCATTGTTTACATGTGATATATGATTCAATTGTATTTCACATATCCTAAAAGCATAAATTGACTATGTGATATACCAAGCACTATGCCCTTTTGTGCCAGAATAGTCTGGTAAACAAACAAACAAACAAACAAGATTGCTGCACTCAAAGAACTCAGGTCCCAATGGAGAAGATGGGCAGGTAACTAGATATTATTAACATAGAGATTGTGAAAAGAATTACTATGTTAATAAAAATATTTACTGCTTTACACAGAAGGACATGATAAATGTCTTGAAAAGACATATGAGGAATAGGCAGCACTGTTAGGATGAGAAGATCCTTGGAGAGAGTCTGTTATATGTTAAGGTAAAGTTCTGAGAACATATTACTTTAAGGGAAAAGAATCTAATGTATTGTCTGTAAGATGTGACATGAATAGAAGATTTTATTGACATGATTATTTATTCAATATATACTTATTGAGTTAATAGTTCAATGCCACGAAGATAATAAACCAATGAAAAAACAAAACTCTCAGCCTTTATGGCACTTACATCAGGTTTAGAGGAAAGTAAGCATACACAGGATAGGTAAGTAAGTTATGTGATCAGAAGGTTAGGAATATTCTAGAATCTAGAGCAGGGACAGGGGATGCTAGTGGCGAGGGGAGTGAGAACAGTGTGCCCAGAGTGGGCCTTATTGAGAGGGTGACAGTTGAGCAAAGACTTGAAGCAGATGAGGAAGTGGGCCAAAGGCATATCCAAAGGGATATTAGGCAGAAGGCAAAAACTATGGAAAGAACCGAGACATAGCACATGTCTGGCAGGTTCAAGTAGCAGCTGTAGGACAGTGCAGACAGGAATGAGGGAGGGGCAGAACAGGAAGAGGTGAGGCAGAGTGGCAGGTGGAAGCCAGATGAAGTAGGACCTACTGGGTGCCATAAGAAGTTTAGAAGTTTAGGCTTTGTGCCAAAGAATGACCTAAATATACTTCCATCTTAAAAGGAGCATGATGTCTATTCTGTCATAAATAAACTAAGGAAGGCAGACAAACCAAAAATAAGCCCAACTAACATCCTACTGTGCTGTTCCATGGAGGTAAAGGAATATTTCCAGGCAAAATCTGATGGTGACTTGGAGATGGTGGTAGTAGTAAAGGTGGTGGGCGTTCGTTGTATTCTGGCAGATGCCACTGGAGGACTGGAGACATGTTAGGAGAAAATCACAAGGATTCAAGAAGCAAACTGTGTATGTTAAAGTAAGGGACTAAAAATAAAATTATATTAAAACTTCTTTAAGGGAAAAGGCAATAGAATTTTCAGTTAGAGAAGAAGTCCAATCACAGTTTCATGCACTGTTAGGATACAGTAGGAAACTGAATTTGTGGTTATAGGACAAAGGGAAGAGAACCATAAAAAATTGTCGCCTGGTATATAAAAGAATCTAGTGCACAAGAATGAGATTTGTATCAGATGAAGGCAGAAAGTTTTCATCTTCAGAAATGGATTAGAAGGCAGGAGTAGGTGAGGGACTACTGATGATAGTAGGTGGACAAGTGGAATCATGTGAATTTGAGGAAGTTCTCTTGTGATGATGCCACCTCCCTTTGTGCAATAAAAGCAGTTATTATTTGAGGGTGAAGAAATAATGAGAAATGGAGTAAAATAAATAGTATTTTAGGTAAGCAGATGAGTTAACAAACTAAAAACATGCAGTTTTATTACCAGACAGCATTACAAGTTCACTTGATTTTTTCTAGCGATAAATTCGAAGTTAAGCCAATAAATATAGCTGTTTGTATTCTCTAGACCTAGAAAAAAGTATGAAGTATATAAGGAAACATATTTAAGCAGGACTGAGAATGCAAACAACTGTGAATATTGGAAGAAGTAGAAAAGGACATGAGGGTGTAGAGAGAGAAGTGTGAATGATTTACCATGGCATTTCAGCTGTGTTTGAATGAGGAAGAAAGGGTATCTTGAAAGTGGAAGATACAGTGACAATGTTGTGACATCAGTGAATTTCAGTAACACTGTACTTGAAGAAATGATGAGGTTTGGATCTTAAAAGGAGCAAGCTGTGAACATTGGAGGGAGTGGTTAGAGAGTTGTATGCATGACGTTGTGATTCTGGATAGGCACATGATACAGATGGGAAGGTTTAATTTTCAGTGTGAGCATCTGTCTCCCATGATGTAGCAATCATGGATGCACTAGTTAACAGAAGCACAACATGGAGCAAGCACATGGGGTGGGGTGCCTTGGAGAGTTGCCTGGAAACATGGCAGGCTTTGTGTGAGCAATAAATAAACACTTACTGTTTTATTAGCATGAACTTTATTGTTTGTTACTGTGCCTAACCTACCCCATCTTGACAGATACATTCTAGTGAGCTGTTATTGTCCATTGTCTCAGTATGTCCGTGAGAGATGAAAGAAGTTGAAAGACAGTATTATTGGAATAACACAATTCAAGGAGTTGAAAAGGTAAATAGATTACAAAGATTATTGATCTGTTTATTCAAATCATCAATAATTAAGAGCAGCCAAAGTTTAAGGAGTTAATATAATGAAGGGATAACGGGGAGCAAGGTGGCGGTTGGTAGATGACTGCAGAGATGGGAATGTGAGAAATGTAAGAAATATGTGTAGGGGCGCCTGGGTGGCTCAGTGGGTTAAGCCACTGCCTTCGGCCCAGGTCATGATCGAGTCCCACGTTGGGCTCTCTGCTCAGCGGGGAGCCTGCTTCCTCCTCTCTCTCTCGCTCTGCCTGCCTCTCTGCCTACTTGTGATCTCTCTGTCAAATAAAAAAAAAAAAAAAGAAATATGTGTAATGAAATGAGATTCAAGGTGTGAGTTTAGAAACAGAAGTGGAGTCAATTTGACTCCAGACCAAGAATTATGAGGACCATGGAAGGAAACAATTCAACCATCTCTGAAAGAATCCAGGAACTTCGTTGTTCACATTTCAGTTAGAGAGCAGAGGCAAAGGGGAATTTTACAGAAGATAATGAATTAATATAAGGGGTTCTGCTAACTAAGAGTTCCAGAGGATAGAGTAGAAAATTTTCAGGAGATGGGAATACTAGAACAGATGTGTCTAATTATGTGAAGGTGATAATGTGGAGTTAAGGAGCTATTTGGGAATCTAGAATCTCATTTGGTAGTTGATACAAACAGGGATAAAAGCCATAAATGACACAAGTTCTCATGAATTTAAGGCATATAATGTTGGTGATGATTTGAATATAAAGGAGTTGAAGGGGTGATTGCATATCTAGGAATCTATTTAATTGCTGCAAATAAAGGTTGGGTGACTAGGGAGGGACAGTCTTACCCTAAATCTGTGGGGTCCCCTCTTGATCTCTGTTTATGGCCAGTGGGGAAGCACCATCTTAAACCTAATTAATTCCTGCAGCTCTCACCGGACTCTGGAGACATCTGAGAGCTAGAATTTAGACTGCTCTCTTTTTTGATGGAGTAGAGGATTGTTGCAATATTTTGTAGTGGGTGTAATACTCTTCATTCTAGAGACAAGAAAATGTTTGCACCTTGAGAAAATTATACAGCTAAACAAAATTCAAGATTTGATTCAAAATCTAATCCCTCTCCATAACACTTCACTGTCTCATGAATCCATGGCAAAATCAGTCCTCGCATGACTTCTAGAGGTATATTTATTTCTTGTTTAAATACAACAGAGTATGGCTATTTATGTCACAGCCATTATAGAAACTATCAATATGGTAAATATCTGTGCTCTGTCGTATACAAACAATATGTGCTTTTGTGGTCATATGTTCTAAGGCACAGCTGTAGAGATGATTTACATAAGATGTCCTACCTAAACTTGTGGGTTGACATTAAAGGATTGCATAATAAATAAATTGAAAATGCCAATAATGATTTTCAGTGAATGTAAGAATAAAAAGGACTAAAACCATTCAGCAGTGGGCCAGATTTCCCCTGGGTGTTATTAACCCATAGATCAGCAGCTGAAGATAGATACAGAGCAGACCCAAGGCAGCAAATCAGTGTCACTCCAAGCACTGAAATGAACTCTAAAGGAAAAGCAAGGCAGTAAATTGTGACATTCCCTCCTGGGTATTCAGTATTTATGCAACTCCATGTTCCGTATCTACATCACGTCCATAGAAGGAACAGCCTTATGCTTGTGAAATCATGTATGGTGAATTGGTATTCAGGAGCACTATGAAATCCTTTTCCAATCAACACTGCCCCCATTCTTCACAGTTGAAATCTTATCTAAGCTTTAAACAAAGAGAGATATTTGTTGGAGTTTATTATTGAGACAAATCACAAGAATAGTTTTTGTTGTTGTTGTTGTTTTTTGTTTTTAGATAATGTCCAGATGCTATAGAGACTCTTAAAAATACCAGCTAAAACTACCTTTTTTTTTTTTTTTTTTCTCATTCCACACAGCACTAAGACAATCTTACCAGCACCAGCATTATCTCCTAAGGTTCATTACCACTTTAGTAGGTCAAGTTAGGTTTACTGGAAATATATTAACTACATCATTCAATTAATATGAAAATCCATAGCAAGATATTTGATAAAAGAAAGTGTCTTATACTTCCCGTATATGTATATTTCTTTTCCTTGAAATCATTGAAGAGGCATTAATCTTAGAAACCTTCCAATTATTTTTACTTTTTGAATTTTCAGTTTTTGTATTCAATTAACAAATTGGAAAAGAAAGGAGATAATATAAGTCCCTTCTTAAGAAGAATGCTAGTGAGATAGAGAACATGTTTTGCATCTTCTAACTTCGTCCTCATATTTTCCATTATGCATCTGTTTTCCTATTTCATATGATAGCCACACTGCCTCATTTGAGGAGGAAAAGCTGTGGTCCATTCTTCTTCCTTGGTAAGGACAAGCATTAGAGCATTGTCCATGGACCAACTACTTCAGAATAAGCAGGAAAAATTGTTAATTTAGGGTGACTATGTAATGCATTTCCAAAGCAGGGCCCTTCTGAGAGAGGGACCGGAGGATTTGATACCAGGTGAGTAAGCTTAAGCCAGGATACCCTATTGTCACCTTAGTAAAAATGTGAATTTGTGGTTTGCAGGCCAAATTTACTGAATCAAGACAGTGCTTTGCTTAAATATGTGGAAAGAATTTGATGATTTTCAGGGAACTTTTGGAAAAGGGGAGAGCGTCTGAAGAAAAGAAGAAGTTATTTGAAAGAGAATTTCAAAATTATAACAAGTATCCAAGGGATATAAGGAGATCCTGAACAGTGGAAAATGTTTAACAATTTTTTGTGCTATAATGTCTAATACCACATTAAGTTATTACCACTACTAAGCAGTATATGGTTCTCTTTGCTGTATCTAAATATCAGTTAAAATGCTTATTCTAACAATAATTCTTTAACATTTAATGATACATTTTAGAGAAGTGGTATTTGAAGATACAAAAGGGATGGGGTTGGGTCCAAAATGAGAAAAAGTGGCACAGAAAAAAAGAGTTTTATGGGAAAAGATGCAGAGTAGAAACTAAGAATGCAGAGGAAACAGGCCATTGAAATATTCCATGCTCCAGAGAAACACTAGTATCATCAATACGGGGGGACAGATTGAATTCTTTATAGTAAATGGATTCGGGGGACATCATAAAAGGTCCATTCAAAGGGTGCCTGGGTGGCTCAGCCATTTAAGTGTTGCCTTCTTCGGCTCAGGTCTTGATCCTGGGGATCCTCTCCCTCCACCGCTCTCTCGTGTGCTCCCTCTCTAAAATAAATAAATGAAATCTTCAATAAATAAATAAATAAATATCCTTTTAAGCCCTAAGGACCTTTGGAAAGATCACTTGAGTCACAATGATAATCTGATGGATATACTCATGCAAAATGTTTTACTGTGTATTTAGGGAAATTTCTTCATGGTCGATTCCCAGGTATTTAGTTTCTCCTTGACATACAGAAGTATGTTGAGACTCCAGTAGGCTATGCTTATTGGGTTTGCAGGGAGGATACATATGAGAGGGAGGATATGCAGGGTTTGCAGCAAAGATACAAGTTATAAGTTCCACTCCCCCTTGTTGGCTTTAGGAGGTCGGCTAAATTTGTTATTTTAGGAAGGGAAATCTGTTAATGGTGAGAGAGATAATTGGAGTAACAGAGGGCAGGAAAACTAGCTAGTCCCTATAGAAACATAAGAGTGTAGAAATAATTCACTGGGAGAGTTGTAGGCAGGATTGACAGTAGAAATGAAAGTGCTCTCAGGTCCAGATTGATATAAGCATTTCTACAAATTTAAATATAATTGTAGCACATCAAAATTAATTGAATGTGGATTAAAGGACACGGAAGCAAAAAATTAATTTTTGACATTTAAATGAACATTCCCCATAATAAGCCTTTAGGCAAAATATCTGATATCTGTGCCTCAGTATCCTTATTAATAATATATCAATTTTGTACTTATAAACTATTTGTAATAGTCCCTGCCTTATAGTTCTTGTTAGTTACATACTCATAGCATCACTTTTATACACACACACACACACACACATATATATATATATATATATATATATATATATTTTTTTTTTTTTTTAATATAGTGCCAGGCTAAATAAATACTGACTGTGGATGTTATGGTTGTTGTTGTTATCATTGCAAAATAACGCTTTCTTTTGAACACAATAGGAAGTCAGAAGGGTGAATACTAATAATTAACTTTTGTCAAGTTAAAAGTTATGACCTTCATCTGGTCATTTGGAAATAAGTAAATGCCTTTGGTCATAAAGAAGCTTGAGTAAATATGAACAGATGAAAACACATGTGTCTGAATTCCTAAAACAGCTTGGAGACATAGGGCTTCTGATAATGTAGCAGCAACAACAGCAGCAGCATTTCCTGAAAGAAGAGGACTGTATTGTGCCTGGTAGGCTAAATTGCTCTGTGGAGAGCAAGGTATTTCCAGTAAGTAAACCCAAAATGTATATCCCTCCTCATTCTTCATTCCTCTGTCTCATTATGGCTGTTTTGTTTTTGCTTTGTTCTTTTTCTCCTACACACACACACACACACACACACCTTATACCTACAGCAAAATTTCCACCACATCAAAAAACTACAATTAATCCCAAGGCAGCACTCTCAAGCTGTATGACTATAAGCAATCTGTAGGCATTCTTGCCATTCAGAAGGGTCATTTAGAGTTCTAAAATGCAATAATGTTAAGCAGTAGCTGTTCTGCATTACTCCTATGAGTCAAGGCTTACCATTACAAGGTAATTATAATAAAATCTCACACTGCCTTCAATCATTGTTTGCCATGTACCATGGAAATAATAAATAGCATCGGGTGTTTACAAATACTATTCTTTCTAAAATGACTCATTGGGTCAATGTTTTTAGACCACAAAAACGACCACAAAAAATAACTCTTTTAACTGCGGTCCAAATATGAATGACTTATGACAACAGTCACTGATGGCATTGACACTGTCCGTGCAACCCATGATAATTACTTTTGTACCCATGTATGTATATGATTTTGTATTTACGTGACTTGAATACAAAAAGACCCCCCACATTCTTCAGCTACAGTGGGAAATGAGGAATATAGAAGACACAAATTTGTTGGTTCAATCTTTTGAAATAATTCATTCAGATTTTATTGACCCCAGATATTATCTAATTTTCTCTCCATACCTCCAACTTGGGTTTTCCTTTGGAATTTTCAATGAGACTGCATTATTAAAATGTGGCTTTAAGTTTCTTATCCTACAGGGTGAGGCAATGAATGGCATTAGTATAACAGATTAAGCGAGGCATGCCTTGTAAAAGCAAATTGCTAACCTTTCATGTATACATCTGCACTCTGTGTGCTACAATGCTCCCTAGATATTAAAAAACAGTGAATCAAACCGGGCCGTGCCTTGCAAGAGAAAAGATCAATGGTTTTAGCAGGTTCCCATAGACAGCCAAAGAACCTCACCCAATGAATTTTTATTTGAAGCTCTTAAATATCAATAAGAAATGTATCCAAAGGTGAAAGCATAGCAACCAACAAAAACTTTAAACAATACCGACATCTAGGAGTCTCCTTTATATCCTGCATAGAATTATATCCTGCATGTTATGATAGGATTGCAAAGAAAATGTAAATGTTTAAGAATTTATTGTTAAAACAAATGATGCTAATATCTTTTTTGGTTGTTACACAGAGTACCTCACCAGCACCACAAACACCACTGCCCCTCACCCCAAAAAGAAACTTTCTAAAAGCAATGATTAAAAATTTTTCAAACATTTTTTAGGTAGCAAATAATAAATATATTGTACATTATAATTTTTAAAAGGAACTTGGAAATCTTTTTTAATTCAACCTTCTGGATTGTATCATTTTATTTGAAAATACTCATTTCATGATACCACATTCTTCTGAAAACAGACAATCTTAAGTTTTCTAATTCTTTATTGCAAAAGTGGAAACTTCTATAAGGCTGTTGGATCCCAGTCTTTAAATATTAAATATTTTACTTTCCTATTTCAGATGTTAATGATTGCTTTCATAGAATGAATAAAATGTTTTTATTAACAGCTTGAAATTATGTGATTGTTTCAAAGGCTATTACATCATATCACAATTTTTATATCTCTATAAAATCTTTTAATAGTCAATTCAACCACCATTATGATGAAACATACTGTATTTGCTACATTAAATCAACCTCTAAAAGACTTAGGGGGTCATTTTCCCCTCTTGAATGCTTCTACCTAGTATTTATTACTATTACCAGTGCATATGGAAGAAGGTCTCAATCCCTTAGGGTTTAATTCCATGAGAGAAAAAGGGAACACCTGACTGTGTATACATTATCACTGAGTTATATTTCTTGAGTAGCTGTAGAGAATAAACTAGAAAGGATCAGCAGGCAGAGCTGGAAAAATCTGGCCAGGATTTGGCCAGGAACACACAGGAATACCTCACGCTCTACACGGGTAAAAGTTTAACTAAGTGTTATAACGGGAAGTAAAGAACTGCATTCTAAAATGAACTTTATCCATTTGTCTGTTGAAGGGTATCTCGCCTCTTTCCACAATTTGGCAACTGTGGACATTGCTGCTATGAACATTGGGGTACAGAGGCCCTTCTTTTCACTACATCTGTATCTTTGGGATATTTACCCAGTAGTGCAATTGCTGGTCATAGGATGGGGAATGGGTGAGCCTGGTGGTGGGTATTATGGAGGGCACGTATTGCATGGAGCACTGGGTGTGGTGCATAAACAGTGAATCTTGGAACACTGAAAAAAATAAAATTAAATTAAGATGTTAAAATAAATAAATAAAATGAGCTTTGACAGGAGGAGCTGTGTGACTTTGAAAAGATTATTTAATTTCTCTGGGCATTTCCCCCGACTTAAAAAGCTTTGGATGTTGGGTGACATGACAAGTAAAGTGCTTTGATGTATTTTATTTAGCCCCCAATCTGAAAAATGTTTCCCAAGAAACATACCTTAAAAAACAAAGTTTCCATTTAAATATTTCTTCTTTCCTTATCTCTCAGTCTTTTGTGATAAAACAATGTTGTGAAACAATAATCAGCATGCTTTCCACTCCACAACATTGCTCCTCCTCTCCTATTTTTACTAAAAGACTCCTTACACCCCTGGAAAGTTAATCATTTACTATAGTCACAGGGGGACATTTTGATGACAGAGAAATCTCATAGACTGGGTCAAAGTATAACATTTGAAAGAATACTTGCAGAACATTTTAAAAAATTTATTTACACATTTACATGTATATGCATTTACGTATGTATGCATGTATTTTGCATCGCAGAAGAAATACAAACACAAAAAACAACTCTGTGTTTCTAAAGCAAATTGCAGGACAGTTGGATGTTGAGGGACTTTTGTCTAACCACATCCCTTAATTGCTACAGAACCCTATATACATTTGTGGCAATCCAAGCATGTGGAGACTTTGGTTGAATTTGACCCTCTGGTACCTGAGAGCAGAGGAGCCTGGCAGAGGTTTCCATATTGCTTAGACAGAGGAGCCGTAAAGGAATCCTAGCTACATGGTTGCCAAGGGCTGCAGGATGGGTTAACCTTCCAGGGTGATAGAATAAATCTGTGCATCCTAGGAATACTGATGTTCTTGACACTGACCAGACCCTCTCAGTTCCACACGTTCCATGACAGGAAACTACTGTGGAAGTTCCTGGGGTTGAGAGCCCAGCTCAGGGAGAAAAGAGTGTGAGGGAAATCATCTCCATGTTCTGCATATAATTTGCCTGATCCCATGTCTGGTACATAGCAGGTCCTCATTAAATAGTTAATCATTATTGGTTAGCAAGATTTATTATTAATATTACTCAGAAACTAAATACTGAATGTATGTATTGCTATTTACATATCTTAGTTGATTTCATTTTATTAAAAATAAAGCCTCATTGGAGGAAAACACTATATTTACCCACAAATACACATTTTACTCATTTTTTCAGGTACTTGATACTGGCTACAAAAAATCAAATATAAAATATAGGTGCTATAGAAATACATTTCTAGGTATTTCTTCTATGAATTATATAGAAATACAACTCTATAGATTACAGACTTGAAAACACTAAAATAATTTGCTAAGCCTGAAATGTTAAAGTGCACAGCAATAATGGTGAGAATGACACCATAAATTAATTTTATGAATTGAATCACTTATTCTTTGGAAAAAAAAAAAAAACAACTCTTAGAGATTGTAATGATTGCCAAGTGAAAACAGAATGGAGGTTGAAATAAACTGATTATATTTTAGAATGTTTTTTTCCTTTGCTCAACACAGCAATAGCTCTTTCAGATACTGATACAAAAAATGGCTGACGACAACATGAAAAGACGAGCCAGAAAATAGATTTGGGAAACATGGGTCTTTTGCCCTTTCTCAAAATACAGACATAACTGACATGTCAAGAGTGAGGCTGACAGTGATGGTATAGAATCTGACAGCTCCAGCACGCTGGCTCATCAGCCTGCTGCCGCCAAGCCCAATATGGCAGGATTCCACCATATAAACATGTCTGTTATCTGGAAGTTAGAAGAACTGCTTTCTGCCTTCATGTGATTGGAATTTATTATTATTAAACTGAAGTATTAGTTACCACTTAATCTCCAACTTCAAGGCCGGATACAAACCCTCACTTTCCCAATTGGGAAGAATGTGCTTACAATATCATCTCCCTTGGAATGCACTCAGTCAGAATACAAAAGACCATGGGCAAGGGGGACCGTATTTCAGTAGCACTTCTGAGATCTGTCACTTTTGCTCATGTGTTTGAAAATCAAGTTTTAGATTCTAATTTTCTGGCTCACTCAGATGATTTGCTCTGGTGATGTCAGCACTTTGTGGCACTTGATGCCAAGTGTTGTTTATGCCTTTCTGTCCTCCAGGGACTCGTAAATCCATCCTGTATCCACCAGCTGTCAGAGGAGAAGAAAAGCGCTGGTCACTGACCTCGTCATGATCAACATCGGTCTCAGCACCTTGGCTTCTAGCTTGGCCTGGAAGGAAATGAGTTGGTAATACAAATGTGAATCCAGGATTTCCTTTCTGTCTTTACCATCAGTGGATCTTCTTTTCTCCTGACATTCTTTACATCATATTAGACAGGTGTTGCACAAAGTTGAAAACATATCTCTATTAAAGAGTTTTGTGTGTTTGTGTTAAATAGGGCTATTGAAAATTTTATTACAGTTTTCTAGGTCCCTTCAGGTGGCTTTTTTCCCCCTTTGAATTCTTTTAAAGGGAGAAGGCCCTGCACAAAGTGATATGAATGGCAGTAAGACTGAGCGTTCTCTGTTCAAATGGCCCCATTAAATCCGCCATTGCCCCCTTGATGGGCCGTGATGGTTCATTTCTCTCAGCAAAGCATACTACCAGTGTTGATGTCATGTTCAATAATCTTGGGCTACTGCTCCGGGAGGAAAAAAAAAAAACAAAAAACAAAAAAAACCATATGTATCTTTTCCAAACAGTGAATGTTGAGCTTCAAACCTTCAAATTATTTTCAGTTTTTTCGTTCTCAGAATGAGTAGACACAGATACTCATTTTCTCTTTCTTAACGTTTTTTATTGATATACTTGGCTGTTCGTTTTACTTTAGATAAGAAATTCTGTTCTGAAAGCTGTAGAGATAAGATTTCTCTGTTTACTCACAGCCCAGGTGCACAAATAAGCATTCTTCCAGGAGAGCCCCTTATCTTTAATACCAATTCAAGAAATAAATTGTTTAAAAGCAAGCCCTTCAACATAGTCATCACTTCAACTTAGTTTGAAGCCAGTGGCCAATCTTACCACCTGAACAATTTTTTGACCTTAGAAATTCATTGTTGTGAAACTCACTCTTTTCAACTTTACTTTGTCTTGATGTCATAAAGCTTTATATTTTAGCTTTATGACAAAAATCCCTAATATTTTAAGATTATGTTTATCCATAACCTGCTAGGAGAAGTAGCTTAATAAAATGGACTTCCCATGACTTTGAACTCAAACTGACCTGAGCTCCAACACTACTGCTAACACCTCATAGCTTTGTGCTTTTTGGCAAGATATTTAAATTCTGTATCCCTTTGTTCATTCATCTTAAAAAAGAAAGTAATACTAACTTAACCTTGCAGGGTATTGTAAGAAGCAAAGGCATTATTTTATTTATAAAGTATTTGGAATAGGTCCTTGTATATAAACAAGGCCCAACATGTATTAACTCTACCTTTTATTCATGCAAATTGTCCAGCACTTTCACTTAGAAGGAAGCCCTGCTCCTTAGGGGGGGGAAAAAAAAGTTATGCAAGTAAAATGAACATCTACGGCATCCTTTAAGGAAAAGAAATGCAGAGATTTGGTTTTGTGGAGAAAGGTGAAGTAGACGTAAATTGGAAGGAAATATTAGGACATATTAATTTTTTTCTTTATTATAGATTTTATCAGGTCTATTTAGGCTAGCTGACAGTACTATCTCCTTCATCTCTTTTGTCTGTACTACATTAGAGAGCCTACCGTTAACCCCAACTCCCAGATGAGCCAGAGTTGATGTGACTATTTTTCTGCCCTAGAAATGGCCCTGCCAGATTCCTTTCTTAATCCGTTAATCCAGTATCATCACTCAGTAAGATCTATGATCAATTCTGACATTTACTCACTGCTCAATGACATAGCTTAGAACTAGTTTTCTTCTCAAAGTACGATCAGGGGTTTCAGTGGTGTCTAGTTAAGAAAACGTCTTCCTTAAATTTTCTCCTATTCCTTCCTATACTTCCTATAACAGATCAAGGCTACTCTCCCAGGGTCCATGCTGGTTTACCAACACAGTAACTGCTCTTTGGTATACAGCAAAATTATAAATTGGTTTTCATGCCTATGTTCTTATCTACCTTTCATCTCTAGTTGTACTAGCTCCAATCCTGGGGATCAAAGAGACGATTATCTCAAGAGTATTATATGTTTTCTAATTCTTGTTGTATTGGTAGTTTTCACGAGGCATTGCTCCACATTCCCTGGTAGAGTTTAGGGTGAAAAGGATCATTTGAAGACACTGTTTCTCCAAGGAATATTCTTAAAAGAGTGAACAAGTTTGACCTCACGGTAGTGTAAATAAGAACTCTGTTCTAGTCGTTTCTGGCTGGCCTCCATCTGGTGTCTTTGGAACCTCTCTTTGAGTTTTTTCTCTAATGGGATGCTATCCTAACCTTGCAGTGACGATCGTTTGAGGAGCAGAATTCTCTCCAAAGTGATATGAAAAGCAATCTGGATGCAGAGTTTCCTTGCTTTTTTTCACATCTGAATCAAAAAAGGTTAAAGACTCTCCCTCAGCAGGAACCTTAGCGACTCCTCAGTATTCATATTTGTGGCTGAAAGTTCCCGGATTTACCGTTTCGAGTCAGAAAAAAAACAACCCACAGTGTAGCCCTCCAAAGCACTTAATATCTGGCATATTTTTCCTGGGTTCCTCATTGATGCTTTCTTATTGACCTTTCTTATTTCCTCCAATTTAGAATCAGTTAATCTGTTACTCCAGGGAGGTATGAATTTCCATATTCTGGTTGATTTATATGGATTTCCTGTAAACCCAAGACTGCAGGATGAAATCAATCACCATGATGCCTACAGCAGGGGCTCAGCATAAGATGTGCGAAACACCTGACGTTTTCCATTCTTATTAGGAGTCAGATGAGAGTATGCTATTTTCATGATGCTTCTTGTGCTGTAAAGTTTATTTGGAGATCCTCACACTGGTAAGAGAATAGATACAGGACAGTTTGTAGCTGATATTTTATGATGGTGTTTAAAGGAATATCTGAAGGCTTTATCTGGCCCTTTTAAGAACTATTGAGCTTACAAGTCTTCTCTGGGTAGGGACATGAATTAGTATCCCAGAATCTAAGAAATTCCGAGTTACATGTTGTGAGAAGAATGTTTAATTTCATTTTTTATTTGGGTTATTTTTCTTACAGGTCTTTTGAATGTGGGAAATACTATGTATATATTCAGTTACCAAAAATAATATAAGCAACCATGGCCAAGATAAGACTCTTTTTAGAAAGCATAAAACATCACTCTGACGGCAACACCTGATGTTAAAAGTTTATGAACAACTTGCTAGATGACAAAGAGAGCAAAGAGAAAAGAAATCCTAGGAAAGGTTTCTTCTTTGTAGAGGTTTCTACTTTGTAGTGGAACTTTCAGGTTTTTAGTGTCCAGATTCCCATTTGTCATGAAAATTTAAAATTAAACCTCTTCAATGTGCACATTTTAATTTAATATGAGGGAATGTAATTTATTATTTGGCACAGATTTATTGTTGTAAAAAGCTCCCACTGATGTCATGGTGAATTCTGTGCATGAAATGAAGGCAAACAAATGATTCATTTTTCATGAATATTAACAATCACTGTTACATTCTCCTCACACAGCAGTATAAGGTTCTTTACCAAAATACTCAGCTGTTCTTAGCTTATATTTCTTTCACTAAATCCATACGGTAGAGAAAAGTTTTATGAGAAGTAATGGCATTACCACAGAATAGTAGTACAAGGTAGAAAGTTGCCAAGTTATTTTAATTGCAAGAGACCCAGGAATTCCAGTGGCCAAGTGATGGTAAAATGACCGGATAACCATGTAGATAGAGTTACCTTGTAACCTATGATGTATTTTAATTATTTTAATAGATAGATTGCTCTCAAGTCTCTATTGCTGTGATAGTATGAAAGAACTCTTGTTTTCACATATAACTGTATCATAGAAATAGGACTCACCCTTTATGAATTAACTCTTCCTTCACCCAGCAAATACTTAATGAGTGGTTATTATGTGCCAGAAACTGTGCTGGGCATTTGAGGTACAGCAATAAACCAGATTGCCAATGTCACCAATATGTCACAGAGCTTATATTCTAGTGGAAAACACTAGTAATAAACCAACACAAATGGAATAACTATAGAGTTTAAATATTAAGAGTGCTATAAATTCCAAATATGAGAGACTGACTTATTTATTATTTCTGTTTTTGTAATAAAAAATTTAGTTGAATGCTAAACCTAAAATAAGATGCAATATAATATAATAAGGACTTTAAAAAAACAGTAATTAATGTTCTTGATTTTGTTTCATTTAACACATATACACCCATTTTAGTCTACTTTGTTTTTCTCTGTGGCTGTCTCAGGTCAGCATTCTGATAAGAAATGCTGAGTGAATTTATCTCCACTGAGCTATGTAACTTGTGAAACACATGCTTGTTTTTGTGTCCTAGGGCCATCCTAACAAATTGCCACAAACTAGGTGGCTTATTACAACTAAGATGTATTCTGTCACGTTTCTGGATGCCAGAAGCCAAAACCAGAGAGAATCAGTTCCATGCCTCTCTTCTAGCTTCTGGGGACTGTGGGCAACCCTTGATGTTTTCTGGCTTATGGATGCATCATTCTAATTCCCACCTCCACGTGTCTTCATTTGCCCTTTCCCTCTGTGTCTCTATATCTCAAACCTCTCTTTACTTTCTCTTCTAAAAACAACATTCATTGGGCTTATGGATCCATCTTAATTCAAGATAATGTCATCTTGAGATCCTTACTTTACACATGCAAAGGTTAAATTTGGTCAAATTCTGAGTGGACATATTTTGGGGTGGACACCACTTGATCCACACTTGTAAATTAGCATTTTACTCATTCTTGAGCTTGGAAACAAGTATCATTAGGTTAATAAATCACTTTCCCTTTCCCATTTTAAAATATAAACTTGTAGCCATGGGATGATGAGCAAGTTACTTGTCCTCTCTGAGTCATGTACGCCACATATAAAGTTGTGGACAGATCCAAGAGGCAAAAGTAGGTAAGGATGTAGTTGAACTCAACAGCACCATGAATCAGCTGGACCTACTTGAAATTTATAGGATACTTCATCCAATAACAGCAGAATACACATTCTTCTCAAGGCCATACAGACCATTCATCAAGGCAGACCACATCCTGGGCCACACAACACATCCGAACAAATAGAAAATAATAGAAATCATGCAAACTGTTCTCAGACCATAATAAAACTAGAAATCAATAAAAGAGTGATAGTTGGAGAAATTCCAAAATACCTGTATATTAAAAACTTACTTCTACATTACATGGGATCAAAAAAGTTTCAAAAGAGAAATTTTAAAATATTTTTAACTAAATGAAAAGGAAAGTACAATTTAAACTCTGTAGGATCAAGGATTAGAGGGAAATATATAGCATTGAATGCATATATTAAAAGAGAAGAATGATGTAGAATCAATAACCTAAGCATTCACTTTGGGAAACCAGAAAAAGGAAAACAAATTTAGTCCAAAGTAAAGTAAAGAAAATTAAAAAAAAAAAAAATAGGCAAGGAATCAATAAAATTTCAAATAGAAAATTAATAGAAAAGGAAAAATTATGTGAAAACTAACCTTGGTAAGCCAGATTTCGGTGTCTTTTTGAAAATAAAACCAGAAAACATGGAAGAAACTCGCAAATAAATACAGGCATCTAATGTTGAAAATTACAGGGAATGTTGATAATCTCATACGTTTTTAAAGGTGAACTCAAACAGCATTTCAGTACAAAAATATTGTCCGGAATATAGTAGCTGTCTATTATGATATTCACTAGTTTCCCCCCACCCAAGATATTTATTTATTTATTTATTTGACAGACAGAGAGAGAGAGAGATCACAAGCAGACAGAGAGTGGAGTGAGGGGGTGCGGTAGCATGCTCCCTGCTGAGCAGAGAGCTGGATGCAGGGCTCAATCCCAGGACCCTGAGATCCCAGGACCCTGAGATCATGACCTGAGCCGAAGGCAGAGGCTTAACCCACTGAGCCACCCAGGTGCCCCAAGATATTCACTGGTTTTAACTGTGTGATTCACTATTTGTAAGCATGCTTTATAAACAATAAGTGAATATTTTCATTATGACCTTCGGGTTATAAATAGCTGCTGTCTTAGGCATATGGTCTTATACAAACTTACATATTTTCATGAAACAAATGTACCAAATTTTAAGAAGTAGGCAGGAAGAACTATGTCTAGAAGAGCAATCATTTTAGATAATCACAATTCACTAACAGCTACATTCATCAATTTTTTAGTCTTGGAACACTTGTAGATATATTTACTAGTACTAACAAAACTATTGCATTTAGGCTTAATATACTGATAACAGACATGAAAAACTTGATTTTAAAACAATCAGAATATCAAATAGAAACAGGAAAAGAGAGAGAGAGAGAGAAAGACAGATTATATGACATGTTTTCATATAAATAAAATTTAGTGACAATATAGTCTGCAGTGGAGTAAGGTGGTAGCAGTCAGACAGACTTATAAAGAAGTAAGTTGTAAATATTTGGTTAACTCTTCACTAAGTTAACTTACTCTTATCCAATAGGAGTTAAATAAGAGTCCAACTAGGACTCAGTTTACTTGTTCTGTTCTCATTTTCTGTTCAAGTCATCCACAGCATTTCTGTTAAACTCTGGTGCATCCATTTGAAATACAGTTATGGTATTTTTTAAGAAAGCAATTGAAAACTGATCCTTTTCATTTTGGAAATAGATTAAAGAGTGAGAAAAGCTGATAGGTGAACCAGATTACTGAGTATATTCACTTTTCTATTTTAATCATACTCAGGCAATATGAATAAAAATTTCCATCTGCACAACATGAAAACTATAAATTGAAATATATTCCATTGAGTAAACCAGAACAAATGTTACAAAATAAAATGGAATTAAGGTATAAGTATTCATTATGAGAAAACAAAAAATGAAAATGGTACAGTACTTGAAAACAATGCAGAGTAACAACCATTTGTAGACCAGCTTTGTAAATGTTGCCCAATATATGTTTCAGTAATATTTACCAGTATCTCTACATTTCCATCTAATGGTACAAATATCTCATGAGCTGTTGCATGGAAAAGATTCTGAGATGGTGATTAAGAGAGCAGGGGTTTTATTAGGGAGTGCTCTTGGCCCTGACTCCTTTAGAAATAAATGAAGTGAATTAGACAAAGGAGACGGGGTAAACCAGTCTCAATGGAAGTGGTCACCAAACCACCTGGATCTGGGATAACCCTTCATACTTGTGCTGACTTGTACGGAGAGAGCTGTATCTTCACAGCCCTCAAGGGTCACCAGAGATGTGGCTGCCCCAGAAGACAGGCAGGACTTTGGGCAACACACCTGACTCAGCTGGCTCAACCATGAAACTGGGCAGATGGGGGAGAACTCATTATGTGTTGGCAGTTCCAGTGGCTTCATCCTGAAGGGGAACCTGGGGGATGTCTGGTCCTTACCTCACTAGGAACTATTTCTTCTATAAATTCGGGGAACAGTTAGCTCAGGGCTCCAGCTCAAGATGAAGAAGACTGGGGAGAAAGACTATAAGCACTGCTGCTGCCTTCAGTATGGCAACCACAAATGTCCCTTTTGCTTTCCTCCTCTACTATCCAATCTATATTCTCTTCAACATCAAGTAGCATTTTTGTTAGTGTCAGGGGCATCATGCATAGCCTAATCCCTGAGAAGTTTAAGCCTTTATTCCTCATACATTTATCTAGAGGGGGTTGTAGCCCTTGTCCATTCACTATGAAAACTGATCAAGGCAGTATCAAGAAAACCCATGTATAACATCTGGAAATTAAATATATTCCTTCTTTTTTTTTTTTTTTTTTTGCTTTTTAGAGATTCTTTAAAATTATTTTTTTTAATTTTTTTATTTTTTATAAACATATATTTTTAGCCCCAGGGGTACAGGTCTATGAATCACCAGGTTTACACACTTCACAGCACTCACCAAAGCACATACCCTCCCCAATGTCCATAATCCCACCCCCTTCTCCCAACCCCCCTCCCCCCAGCAACCCTCAGTTTGTTTTGTGAGATTAAGAGTCACTTATGGTTTGTCTCCCTCCCAATTCCATCTTGTTTCATTGATTCTTCTTCTACCCACTTAAGCCCCCATGTTGCATCACTACTTCCTCATATCAGGAAATATATTCCTTCTTGCCTCTATTACATAACAATGGAACCACTGTAGAGTCCTGATGATCAGATTCAATTAACTCTCCCAAAATGATGACTCTCCTTCTTGCCTTCTTTCTTCTCCTGACCCTATGCGTTGGTCATGCACCCTTAGATTACCATCCCATACATATTCATGCTGAGTAGGTCACAGTTCCTTTGAGACATTGTCCATTTTCTTCCTTACAGGGCCCTGCCTGCCTCTAGCTGCATTATTTCCCAACTTAACTCCAGTGGCCAAGAGGGGAATTGGGGACAGATCTTGAGGATGGGGCTCATGTTAACGTGTATGAGGGAGGACTCTCCACTAATTTCAAGCAAGGAGGGGAATTTGGGGACTCAATGTTTACAGGTCAAATTAATCCAGATGCCCCTATCCTATGTGACAAGACAGACTTGTTTCCTCATTTTTGGATTTAGCATAACATAACTGATTAGATTGATAGTAAAACTATCTTTGGAGCTCTGTTACTCCTATGAATAAGTTCTGGAGCTAGCCTCCAGCTTTCTCTGATAATAGCTACAAGAGGTGAAAGCCTTTTATATGTTAAAAAAAAAATCCCCTAGCTTTCACACTTGTCTTTCAAACGTCAATTAATTACTACTCCGAACTTTTCCATCTCTCTTCCTAAGGCAATAATGCTTAACACCTCACCCAATTAGAGGCACTTTATAGCTACCTTTTGTTCTTTATTTCTCACATACCTAATATATGGAACCAGGGTTATATATATAATTGAACCTTGGGTTCAATTCCTTTGGAAATAAATGAAGCCGACTTAGCAGAGGGAGAAGAGACGTGATGCAGTCTCAATGGACGTGGCTGCCAAACCTTTTGGAGTCACAACCAGACAAGAAGTAGGCAACCCAGTTTCAAAAGCTCATCTCCAGGCTGTTTTCTCGGATAGCTATCAGCGCCACTTATCTCTGGGTGGGTTCCCCAGGAAGCAGACTCTGGGATGGAAATTCCCATGCAAGGAATGCTCTTGAGATTAACTCCACAGAAAGAGAAGCAAAGAAAGCAGAGTTGGTGAGGGGAAAATAGTTGAGATCTGATACAATCTCAGTAGAGACTTTAGTTGACCATACGTGGAAAACTAAGCTGGGATGGTTTTTTAGAATTGTCCTAAATTTAAAGAAAATGGGTCAGTTCTTTTTCGATCTCTCTCAGGTCAAGATTAGGAACAATACAGGGCATCCTGCATGGGAGCATACCTTTGGGTCACATGGTTGTCATCACTTATGGCAATCTCCAAAAGAGGCTGAAAGCTGAGGTCTATAGACAGGAGGTACAGAATGAATTATTCATTCTTGCAGGAGAATCTGGCTGGTGTTGTCACAGTGTCCATCAAACTGTGGTATGACATTGTTACTCAGTTTTAAGGCAACACAACCTCAGAAAATCCTCAAAGATTTATTAAAAATAAGAAATTCATGGGATACCTAGTGACTCAGTCAGTTAAGTGTCTGCTTGCAGCTCAGGATGTGACCCCGGAGTCCTGGGATCAGAGCCCTGCATTGGGCTTCCTGCTCAGTGAAGAGTCAGCTTCTCACTCTCCTGCTTCCCCTGACTGAGCTCGCACTCTCTCTCTGCCAAATAAATAAAATCTTAAAAAACAAAAAAGAAATTCATGACAAATATTTTCTTTCTGTCCATGTAAAGTCATTTGGTTTCTGGTTGTGGTTAGCCAAAGGAGAACTCAGGTAGGAGTTCAAAAGAGAGCAAAAATAAGTTCTTTTTATTAATTCTCTTAGTTCTCTCCTTTATTTATTTATTTCTTAAGATTTTATTTACTTATTTGACAGAGAGAGAGATCACAAGTAGGCAGAGAGTCAGGCAGAGAGGGGGAAGCAGGCTCCCTGCTCAGCAGGGCTCAGGATGCAGGATGCAGGGCTCGATCCCAGGACCCTGAGATTAGGACCTGAGCCAAAGGCAGAGGCTTAACCCACTGAGACAGGTGCCCCTTATTTCCCTCCTTTTAGGGCAAGTCACTGATTTTTGTAAGGCAACCAACTCTAATGATTCTTTCTCTTTATTGATTGAAGTGACTTTCCTGCCAGACACGCAATCCAAGCAGGGTTGATGTCTGCTCCTACACTGCTAGTTCTTGCCCTATACTTGTCTTTCTTAATCCCACCCTAGTAATAAGTCCATCTGCAAATAATCTCTTCTCAAGTTATTCTATCTTGAGTGTATCTTTGTTTCTCACTGGGACCCTGATTTACACAAACATCTTTCTTAAAATTATCAGTGGTCTGTAAACTCCCTTAGGGCCACATCTGTGCCTGTTTTGTCTTTGTGTCTCTAAGGTGTTCTAAGTGTTCTGTGGGCATGCAGTAATTGAATTAATTTAGCCAGTCTTTTTGAACATATGCATAGGATTTTTATTTATGGCAATACTCATATCATTTGCAGTTCTGATTACTTCCTATTTGTCAAACTTGGAAAGAAAATCTTAAGTGTGGCAACATTTCCTGCATATTTTAGTTATAAATAAAATATTGAATTCTCACTTATTTGGGCCTTATTAGGGAATGCAGAGACCACTTAACTGGATCATGAGAAGCTAGGGTTACTCAAGATAGTCCATTATTTACATGACCTGATAGTTTGCTTGGTTTCTTGAGGCCTTGTTTCTTCATGTATGTAAAAGCTGAGTGGGATAAGATATCACAGCATTCTTTGTAGTTCTAGTCTTTTTTAGTTCTCTGATGAAGAAAGTTATAAAATGAGCATGTTGCTTTGAATTTTTATTTTAAATGCTTTTTACTTCTGAGTCACTGAATTTTTTACAGATAACATTCTAGGTTATTGATTATCATTTCCTATCTTTTAATGGATGGGAAGAAAATGAGAAATAGACAATGTCATTGAGATTTTTGGCAAAGATAACAATGTAAGGTCTATAAATACTGCATTTGTACTTTGGTGAAGTGGCTATTGCTCAAAGTTAATGGTTTTGGCAGCCCTGGATGGCCCAATGTTGATTGACTGACATAAAGGTCAACTGCTTAATTTATGATCTGTCCTTCCAGAATAAAGACGCTGATGGTGACCTGCTGGCAAAAGAAGCTGCCATTGAGACTGTTGATACAATAGTGATGACAGTTTAAAAAGAATCTATTCACCTTCTTTTGATCCTTGCCTTTTGTGATCAATGATACTCAAGCCAGGTCAAGATTAGGAACAGACACTTCTGTGGCTGTAGAACAAATTCAGGCCAAGTCACTACTAAGCATTATTAACTTCATCTGCATTCTGAACTAGCCAGATATAGACAATTACTACTCCCTGGACTACAGACAAGTTCAGGATAGCATTTTCTGTTCATTCTAAACCACTCAAATAAGAATCCAATCACTCCATAAATTGAAAATCACTTAAAATTTCAAACTCAAAAGATGATTTAATTTTTTTCATATCATAAGGGCATCACAAATCAACCCCTAACCCTACACTGCTTTGGATATTCTCATTGAAACTGGTGATAGTAACATGAAAATTGGTAATTGTAGATCAATAAGTCAAATTCTTTGAATTTCCTGAGAATATGAACACAGAATTTAAATTATAGTTTCTCAGTCTAGACACAAATGCCATTTTGAGCCCAATAATTTGTTGTTTCAGATAGGTTGTCCTGTGCATTTTAGAATATGAAGCAACACCCCTGGCTTCTACCCACTAGATGCTAGTAACAACCTCCCTCAGTTGTGATGTCAAAAAAATGTTATCAAATATCCCCTTGGGGGAAAAATTGCCACAAGTTAGAAACCACTGATACAATTAATAAATGTTTTAAATTTTATTTTGTTACCAAGCAGTGAGTATTGGAATTTCAAAAATGAATAGGATGGTGCACTCTCCTCCCAAGAACCTTATAATCTGTTCAAAAAAAGAAAAAAACAGGGCGCCTGGGTGGCTCAGTGGGTTAAGGATCTGCCTTTGGCTCAGGTCATGATCCCGGGGTCCTGGGATTGAGTCCCTGCTCAGCAAGGATCCTGTTCCTTCCTCTTTTTTTCTCTCCCCACACTCATGCTCTCTCACACTGTCTCTCTAATGTAAATAATTTTTTTAAAAGACCGATAAATGCTACCATTGAGGTATGTAGAAAGCATTTTTTTTTTAACTTCCTAGGCATTTAGAAATGTTTAATTCAATAAAAATTCAGTAATAATATATGTGGCAATGAATTTTCTATTAATTGATAAAGCTACTCTTTGTAGTCTTGCCTGAAGGAAAATGGGGAGCCTAGAAATGTCAGGAAGAAGTGAGGGAAATAAGACCAAGATGAAAATAAGATTAGAATGGAAAAAAAACTGTGGCCCAAACTTTGACATTCTGGTGCAGAATAACACAAGAGTTAAATTTAAAGATGAAAATTAGTATTTCTGGGGCTCCTGGGTGGCTCAGTTTGTTAAATATCCGCTTTGGCTCAGGTCATGATCTCAGGGTGCTGGGATCCAATCCCTGAGTCTTCCCTGCTCAGCTGGGAGCCTGCTTCTCCCTCTCTCTCTGCCCCTCTCCTTGCTTGTGCTTTTTCTCTCTCTCTCACATCGTCAAATAAATAAATGAAATCCTTTTTTTTAAAGATTTTTTTAATTTATCTATTTGACAGGGAGAGAGATCACAAGTACGTAGAGAGGCAGGCAGAGAGAGAGGGGGAAGCAGCCTCTCCGCCAAGGAGAGAGCCTGATGTGGGGCTTTATTCTAGGACCCTGAGATCACGACCTGAGCCGAAGGCAGAGGCTTCACCCACTGAGCCACCCATGCACCCAATAAAATCTTTTTTAAAAAAAGAAAATTGATATTTCTGCCAGAATTCCATCATATTTAAATCTATCAAGAGAAATTCCAGATCTTTGAAGTCAGATATTACACCAATTGTAACATGTATGTCTATAATTTGGATGAAACAACACGTGGCACTAAGATTCTATGACACTAACCTCTCATGGTGGCTCACTCACTTGAGATCACAGGGCAGGTTTGCTATCTTATCTTTCCTGCTGCATGTTCAAACTCCAAATGAAATGTGAAAATGCAGTGACATTTCCCTGAAACTCAAAGAAATTAGAAGGTGAACTCCAGCAGAGAAACATAACACTGTACCAAGGTTGCTGTCACATACCAACTAGATAGGAAGGGATTTTATATAAAAGTCATGCTTGAAAGGCAATAGACAAAAATGTAGCATAACAAGACCAGGCTTATTGAACTCTTCAGAATAAAAATCTTAGAGGAACATACAATTCTCAGTTGTGAGAGTCAAATTGAATTAGTACTTGTTATCTGGTGAGCAATGTTACTTAATTAAACCATCTGGAGACATGACCAAAAAAACCACAAACATGCAATTTTACAATAGAAATGAATGAAACCCATAACAGGTCACTAAGGTGAGGAGTCATCAGAATAACTCAACAGCAGTCCTGAGTTTTGAATGGCACTGTGAGAAGTCCAGGAGAGTGGGCATTTATTTTTAGCTTAGAAATTCACATTAGCAGTAGCAACTAAATACTCAGATCAAATACTGCATATAAATGTTTCCAGAGATGCAGAGATATATACTATATATAAAATTTAATTATTTATCTTGAATGTAAACTATGTAGGTGGTTTTAAAAAGGACTTTCAGGAAAATACAATCTTATCTCTTGCTGGGCAACAAAAATTATTTAAACCCTAAACAAAGATTTTAAATATATTACTAAAATTTATGGTGAAGGGTGGTTGCTTAAATGTGAGCCAAGCTGATACAGAGAATCGCTTATTATGCCAACTAAAATTAATGTAGGTCTTAGAACCAGCTAGGAATGAAGACAACAATTGCCCAGGGGACTGTAAGAATATTTTTTTTCCTTTTCTAGAATGAAAGCAGAAGACAACTACATAAACTCCACCTGGAAAAACCACCAAATTTGTCTGCTTGTTCAGACTGTTTTACAAATGGAGGCAAATCCTGCCCATCACCAGCTAAGAGTAAGGAGGACACAACATGGACTGCCGAAATAATAAGGGATCGAGGAGTCCTCCTGGGGTGGGGTCATTTTGTTCCCAACAAACAGGGTTTGTAATACTTGCAAAGCTCTCTCCAAGATGATTCAAATATGAATTAGAAGCAAATATGCTCAAGTTGTTCACAACTGAGTGCAGAAGATTAATGCGGAAACAATGAACTAAAATCGACTCAAAATGTAAAAAAAAAAATAGCTCAAATAAGTTTATTTGAAAAGTGAACAGGAGCAAAAAGGAGAAGTTGTTGTTTCTTAGCTATGCCAAGCTTGAGAAAATTTTATGTATGTCCATCTTCACAAAGTGAATTAGAGTAGTCCTTACTTATTCACTTCTTATTTTATGTTCTTATAAAACTTTGATAGCACTCTGCAAGTATAGAAGTGATTACATGAGAGCCATTCTGGGAAGAGGTCAGTTTCTATTTTCCCTTTCAGTTATTTGGACCAAACCTGAGGTTTCCTTTGAAGTTGGTGGTATTCTAATCAGCAACTCAGAAATGTAAGGTAAAATCTCAAACGTGTCCAAGACGTTTCTTTTTCTTTCTTTCTTTCTTTCTTTCTTTCTTTCTTTCTTTCTTTCTTTCTTTCTTTCTTTCTTTCTTTCTTTCTTTTTTTTGAATCATTCCATTAGAAAGATAACAACTATGAGCATTTTTCAAGTACATTACATCAAAAGGCTTAAAACAATATATATATTTTAATATGTTCAGTTAGCCAACATATAGTACATCATTAGTTTTTATGTAATGTTCAATGATTCATTAGTTGTGTATAAGACCCAGTGCTCATCACAACATGTGTCCTCCTTAATAAAATATTTTTAACCATAAAATGCCACTTACCAATACTAAATAAATCTATATGCTATGTCTTTCTTCTGTATGTTTCCATGCATTCAACTTACGTTTAAATGTTTATGTATGTGTGGGAGTGAGTAATCAGTAGACATGTGTTTAATGACATACAGGTTGCAGGTTTTTGGTGATGGAAACAAATTTTTCTGTCTATACTCTCCATTATACTTAATTTAAACCTAAAATGACTACTCAAGTAATACATGTATTCATATTCTTCTCTTTTTTTAAGATTTTATTTATTTATTTGACAAACAGAGATTACAAGTAGGCAGAGAGGCAAGCAGAGAGGAGGAAGCAGGCTCCCCACTGAGCAGAGAGTCTGACGCGGGGCTTGATCCCAGGACCCTGGGATCATGACCTGAACCAAAGGCAGAGGGTTTAACCCACTGAGACACCTCGGTGCCCCAATGTATTTATATTCTAATTTATAACATATCTCTACTAATATGTTATATTTATAATGTTTAGCTTCTACATATGAATTACATTTTTTTCAAAACAGGTTCTTAGAAAAATTAAGCTGACCATTTAACTGAACTGAATCAGTAGCTCTTCAAATAATTTATCTGGATTTTTTGAATGGTGAAAGCATTGATTACTCTTGAACTATTATTATAGCTCCTAGAAGAGACTTTAAAAAGTTCTGCTTAGAAAATACATAATATGAACTTTATCAGTTTGATTAATAAAATTTCATAAAATCGCTTCATATTTTTTATACACACAAAGCTCAAAATACATTTTTTTTTATCATTTAAAGCAGTCTAACATGTCAAGATGGCCTTAGAGAATCAAATCAAGGAAAGAATATTAGAAGTTTATGGGAGCCTCAAGGGAAAATAAAAAGTGAGCATAATGGCAGATTTTAATAAATGATTAAGTTATTGATATATAAATTTACACTGAGTTTCATATTCTGTCTCTCTACATGTGAGTAGAGTGTATTTTGTATAATTATAAGTTATCCACACCATGTTTAAAAAGTACAATAAGAATTCTAAAACATTTTGCCATATAATGGCCTTTCCAATCATGATCACTAACAAACAGATGAGACTGGTCTTAAACTTACCATTTTTAATAAACTTAAATATTATAAGAATTCTATAATATTTTGCCATATAATGGCCTTTCCAATCATGATCACTAACAAACAGATGAGACTGGTCTTAAACTTACCATTTTTAATAAACTTAAATATTATAAGAATTCTATAATATTTTGCCATATAATGGCCTTTCCAATCATGATCACTAACAAACAGATGAGACTGGTCTTAAACTTACCCCAGTAAGACCAAGTTTCCTAAGAGTATTATAAAAAGATTGACATTCTTGTTAAAAGATTGTACTTTTTTTTTCCATTTCATTTACTAAAGTGAAGTCTTTTTAACATGCTTGATTGTGGCAGTTCAGCTAAATAGATTGTCCATTGAACAGTTACAAAATGAAATATTCGCAAAGCTGATCGGGTCTTTAGACCAAACCCATTTGTAAAAATCAATTCTGGCACGGGGAAATATGTATGTTATATTTTATCACCATGAAAAACTGCTGTTGGAAAATAGTAATCATGTATCCAGGGAACAATTTATAAAAACCACATCTTAAACAATGGTGTCATTACAACAATCATCCATAAACAAAAGAAACATAAATGATAGTCATTTTAAATACACTGAAAGTGGAATTATATGGTAGAATAACATTGTATTCATGTTTATTTTAATTCATTTTATGGTATTCAAAAAATAGATACAACTTCGCAGGTGCTGAATAATAAGCAGAGAAAATGAACGTTTCTATTAGATGCACCTGGGTATTCACAGCTTAGAAAACAATAACCCAAAGAAATCCAATCACTACAGATTGTATGCAGTGAGATTCCACTACTCTTCTCCGGAATATTTCACTTTTTCTCGTTCTGCCATGTCTTTTCGAGTTAAATAGGATGTTATTTTTAGTCTTTATAATGTGATCTATCGTGTGAATATGCATTAAGAGTATTTAAAGGTGTCACCTGGTAGAATAATTCTCGAGCTCTCTATTAAATATATAAACGGACATTGCAAAGAAAATTATGCCTTTCATAAGGGCTGATGCCAAAATGCTCTACAGACATCAGTTATTTCCTGGGCCTAACAAAATGAGGTTTTCTAGAAATCTTGGCCTAACAAAAACCCTAGAAGTTTAGGTATAGTTCTCAGATTTTTCCACATGAGTGTAAACGTCGGAATAACTTCCCATTTTTCCACAGACAGCATGGAATTCACCTAGGGTTTGAACTGAGGGATAAAGTGGAAATATCATTCTTAATCATGATGTTGTATGCTACAAATACCCGCTATCAGACATTTGCAGACATCCTCCTCTTAAAAGTAATATGATTATGAAGCATCTTGCTGACATTCCCCAAGTATTAGAGGATAAATATAGGTCTACTCTTTTAAAAAAAACAAAAACGGGGCACCTGGTAAAGTGGTAAAGCCTCTGCCTTCAGCTCAGGTCATGATCCCAGGGTCCTGGGATCGAGCCCTGTTATCGGGTTCTCTCTCTGCTTGGGAGGGAGACTGCTTCCCTTCCTCTCTCTGCCTGCCTGTCTGCCTACTTGTGATCTCCGTCTGTCAAATAAATAAATAAAATCTTAAAAAAATAAAAAAATAAAAAAAAAACAAAAGCAAAATTATTTATTTGAGAAAGAAAGAGAGAGGAAGAGCAAAACTGGAAGTTAGAGAAAGGGAGAAGCGAGAAACAGACTCCCTACTGAGCCCGGAGCTCTATGCAGGGCTCAATTCCAGGACCTGGAGATGGTGAAGATGGACCTGAGCCAAAGGAAGACACATAACTGACTGAGCCACACAGATGCCCCAGGTTCATTCTGTTTTTATGATTGTTGATTTTCTCTTCTGGACAGAAAGAGTTGTGAGGATCTCAGAGATAACTGAGGATGCTGAAACGACCAAAGAAGACTGTTTTGGTGATATAACTACTTTTATTTAACACTAAATGAAGTAGGCAGTCTCCGCCGTCAAGAGAACTGAACAATGGGGAGGTGAGGGGAGAAGGCAGGTTGCCTTATAGGATTAAAGAATAGGAAATAAGGAAGAGAAAAATAGAAATATCTGATGCGTTGGGTTACATATCTGGCCTTATTTGAAATACACTGGGATAGGAGGATCACCCATGTTACTTGGTGACCACGGATGGGTTACCTAGACGGTATGACTTCTCAGTAGTTAGACCATTTATAAGAACATGAATCTAAGAGTTAAATTGCATGTTGCTGAGATAGTTTCCCAGGATCAGTGGTGTTCAGCCTACCACATCAAAGTTAAAATGAGATCAATTGACACTTCAAACAAACTTTATTTAACACGTCATGGAGGAGCAGTTTCCTGCTCAAAGAATGGCCTGCTTCATGAAGTGTTAAATAGAGTTTGTATCGCCCAGATTGTCTTCTTTAGTCATTTTAACAAGGGCTAATTTTTTTTTTTTCTTGGCAGAAAGTTTCAGTTGACTATGGGAGAGAGAAGAATAAAAAGAGAAGGAAGAGCAAACAATGAAGAAAGACCCCTACCCATGCTAAATCACAGAATCTGAAACCGGTCTAGTATGGCTCTTCCTGCATTGGATATGTGCACTGAAGTCCTAAACTTCCTTATGGGTTAGGTTTGAGCTGAATGGGGAGTTTGTTCCCTGATTTAAAAGAGACCTAGAAAGTATTAAAGAAATCTCTTAAAAACAGCTCCAAGTTCATACCCCACTCCATTCCGATGCCTGAAATATAGGAAAATAAATTACTCAAGCTATCCGCATCTGGTTATCCATGTAAATGCAGAGGAGTTCAAGAAGAATCTATTCATTCTATTTCTGATAAGTAGTTTTAAATAAAATTGTCCTCAGTTTAGAGGAGAGACAAAAATATTATTCACATGAGTTTCAAATAGCTATTCTAGAGAAAGGAATGTGGCACCCAAAAGATACACGGGGAATACAATGAATGAACAGAGACAGGGGACACATGTAGAAAACAAATGCGTGCTGTGCTAAGTCAAGTAGAGCATGGGGTCTATGAAAACAAGAGGTTAGTGATGAGATAATTAGTAAGAAGGTGAGGTCATAGGAGATCTAGTAGCAGTTAGAAAACAAAGTGAGGAGAACCATACTATTGCAGTAATAATGGGTACTTTAAAAACAGGAAGGGGGGATTTCTAACAACAGAGTATCTGGCTGGAAATTATTACATTAGAGTGAAGAAAGGAAAGACAAAGCAGGGAAATAGGTTGTGGGTAAATGCTACATTTTGAGAATAGAACCATATGGAAAATTGGAGCCTCCCTGATGCAGAAAGCAGAACAAATAGAATAGGGGAAAAATTAAAGATAAATACTTTCTGAAATGAGAAAATAGCTAACTTTACACATTGACAAGGTTCACTTTGTTCCCAGAAAAGTTAATAGAGAACATTCAAAACCAAAACATATCCTGTTGAAATTATTAAATTATGGGGATAAAAAAAAAAAAAAAGTCATGCCAAAGGCATTTGGGCAAAAGAAACAACTCACCTATAAAGAAAAAAATAAAAAATAAAAATCAGGAGTGCCTCAGACTTCCTTAAGACAATCGTGGATTGGAGTCAAGTCTATGATGTTTCTAAGGAAAAGCAGAGGGAACTTAGTTCCTTGTCAAGTCACCATTGATGTGTAAAAAAGCCAAAGAGACGTGCTTAGATTGTCTGGGATTTGGGAGACATATTACCTCCTAGCGAATCTGTGTATAATTTGTAGAACTAAGATACCAGTCAAAATAATGAAATTTGGATCTGGCAACTATTGTAAGTAAAGAAAATAGAAATGCATAACTGCGATAATCTTACCAGTTAAAAGGAAAATTCTGCTTTTGGTCTTCTTCTTTTTTTTTTTTTTTTAAATAAACTAGCAGTCTGTTATATACAAGTCACATGTTTCAAGTAGAGCAACTAAAAAAAAAAAAACGTAAATGAACAGGCAAGGATACATAGCAAGTACAAAGATAAATCAGGTGATAATATAATGATGAAAAAGTGATATTCAAAGAATTTATTAATTGGACCCAAAAGTGCAATTTCATAAGAGATAATGCCTAAAAAAATATAATAACATATAACATGTTGTTAAATACCTATGAAGTTATAACAACCCACTCTAATATCTTCTGAGTTAGAAAAGAACTTTGTGATTTCTGGCTTTTATTGCATTATATTTCTGTTGAACTTCCCTTTATGTAATATAAAGATAGATATATCCTTAGTAAAAAGATATATATGTAACTGTCATGAATAAGTCCCCAAATACATAGTATTGAGTTTTCTTTTTAATTTTGGAAATACAAAGAAAATTTGTCAGCTATATAAGAATAGAAGTACAGAGACTATAATATATAACATGTTTTTTATATATTCTATATATATATATATTATATATCTATAGATATTCTATATATAAAATAATGCATTTCTGTCAGTTCTTGGGACAAACACAAAAAGAAGTAAGGATTTGAATGACAATTAATATAGTTGATCTAAAAGAAATATAGCGATCCACTTGCGACCAGCAGAGAATACACCTCTCGAGAACCCATGAAATATATATTAAGTAGGTTTAGTTTGAAATTGGCAGGATAGAAAAATAATCTGCTATTCAGAAGTGGTTAATAAATATAGAACTGATGTCTTGCCTATATGTTGCCTAAACAACTCTTCTAAAAGAAAGCCCTCATTTGTCTCCTTCATGTTCGTAATTATTTCACTCAATTATCAGATTAATGCCTTCAAAAATAGGACATTCATATCTGGCCTTTTAGACCTGGTTTGTGTGACTGTATAAAATGAAGCATTTAAAAAGGAGTTTTTTGGTGTGTGTGTGTGTGTGTGTGTTTCCTGCAAAAGAGATTCAAAATACTTGCATATGTGCTTCAAGTTCTGGGAAGCAGCATGGAATGTCAGTGATTGATGAGCTGGTTATTTCAGAATTCCATTTTATGATAGTATTTTAGAAATGTGAAGTCTTGTGGCAGTTTTGCCAGATCAAAAAGCTGTAATTCAGCAACGACAATAATGCTGAGCAGTTAGTTCTGGTCCCATAGTTTGATGCCATCTTTACGTTCGCAGATCAATCCCCCATACACCACTGTCACATAAAAAACACCCCATTGCACTGTACAATTTGGCATGATTGCCTAAGAGGCCTGGATTGAACTGGCATTAATTAGCTATGTCACACTATTATTCATACTCTGTGAATTTGTTCTTACCATTCAGATCAGGGATGAATTCACTAGCACAGCAGTATGGAGAAACAATTATGATCTACTTGCTTGTGTTTCAACCAGTATTCCTCTTACACAGAAAAGTCAGTGCTGTAGAATTTAAAGCACTCTAAATTATATTTCATCCTTCTTTTCTCAGCACGAGTAATGAAGATGCGTAGAGAGACTATGACCAGTTTGAAAATTGAAAGTGAGGCTTAGTTCTCCTCCTTTCCTTTATAATAGTTCTGTTTTCTTCTCTTTGACAGATTCCCCATCTACCTATCTTATCCTACTTTCTGCCAAGTCTCTCTTTCTGGGTTTACATGTTTGAGAAGTATTTTGTTCAGCCTTCCTACATGAAATAATATATATAGCATTGTTCATCCTGAGTTGGGAGTCCCTAAAAGGGAGAATATCTAGTTCATGACAGTGTGTTTAATTAAGTAACATGGAAGGATAATTATCCCATAGTTACACAATGGCCATAGGTGAACATCCTGGCAATATTTATTTGAAAGCTGTTGTTGAGCATCTTGAAGCATTTTATTGCTTATAGTCCTTTATGTCTGGTCCAGAACTGTATTGTTTCTTAAAACTTGTCTACATCAAGGCAAAAATATAGGACAGAGAGTGTTTTTAATTTTGTAGCTCAGAGTCAAACAAGTCCCATAAACCTGTAGTCTTCCAGACTGTGTGCTTGGAAGAGGACAGTGTGGTTGAAAAGGACAGTTTCATAATATTGTTAATGATTCATTAAGAAGTTTTGAACTGCAAGTCACAGAAAAGTCTGACTCAGCAACAAAACTACATGCTATCTCTTCAAACCAAGTTGTTGGATGAGGCAGCTTCCAGGTTGCTTGATTGAGTGGTTTAAAGACATGATGAAGTAGCCTGTCATTCTCAGTATGTCAGCTTAGCTCCTGTCATAATGGAAAAATGTTTGCTGCGATTTTCACTCATTACATGCAGTCATTTCCTTACCCAGTAAAAGTTAAAAATTAAACCTTTTGCAGGACAATCCAGAGACAACTTCTCATATTCATTTGGCCAGTATAGTATCATATCACTAAGATTAAACCAACGAGGAGAATAAGGCTGCCATGATTGGCTTAGGCCAATCAGTAATTCTCTTTGGACCTCAGGATGGTGTCATCCTTCCAGGAGTCACAATGAGGATTTTACCAATAAGAAAAAAGGGAGTTGGCAGCGGGGTGGGCGGGAGGGGGCAACTGATAGTATCTGGGGAATTTGCTGAATTATATAATTCATATCTTGTTTCTTACGAGAATGAAACTCCAGACAAGTAGATAGTCTTTATGGAATTTGGAACACGAATAAGACAAGGCTGTGTAAGACTGTTAGTTGTTAGAGAGCTCAGCAGGGAGTCTGCTTCTTCTCTGCCTCTCCCCACTGCTCCTGCTCTCTCCCTCCCTCTCTCAAATAGAAAAATAAAATGTCCCACCTCTTCCTTCCACTTGTGCTTTCTCTCTCTCTCTCTCAAATGAATAAATTAAAATCTTTTATAAAATAAAAATAAATAAATAAATATAAATAAATTTCCTCTTCACTTCCCACCCTTGTACATAGATCTTAGGTCCCTGCTAGGTACCAGGTACTAATTTGATAGATCATTTTGCACAAAAGTACATATGTACATACAAGAATATTTGGTCTAAATAATATGCTCAGATTTTTGCCAGGGTCTTGCATATCTTAATCCAAATAGATACAGTGGGCAATAATAGATATACAGGGGCCACTTTAGAAAGCAGATGTGCTTTAAATCATAGCTCTGGCCAGAACATAAAGGCAGCACTCCCTCGGTCCCATTCTGCAGGAAATATTTCTCTCTTCATTTCTTTTCCCCCTATCTCTCACTCCTGGAAACTCCAATAAGTTGGGGTATTTTATGCAACAGTTTTAATGAATCAATAGTATGGAAGTTAGATTATAAAGGATATTATTCTCAACTAGGGTTATTAGCAGTCCCGCATAGGGATGTGTGGAAATGTGGGGGATATTTTAGAAGAAACACAGACTTTGGGTCGGTTCTGACACTAATAGATGGAATATCCAGCCATACTGGATATTCTTCAAATATTTTGAAAATGCTGCACTATGAAAAAATGTTTTACCCAAAATGCTAATAATGCCCCTGTAGAGATACACTGGAGAATGTAAACTGGTAGGGCAGTGGAAGATATAGACAAGGATAGTCCACAGTCAACACTATTGAATAATTGGTGATAGAAGCAAGAAGGTATGCTGACTATCTTTGGAGAAGCGGGAAGGAAGAACATGGGGAAATCACCTGTTCTATTCCAAATACAAAGGCAGGTGGCCTTTTTATGGTTTTAAATTTAAACAGCAAGCCTCATTTTACCACTGAGAAAAATGAAGCTCAGAGAGGTTAAATAATTCATACAAAATGCAATATATTAGCGAATGCCAGAGCCAGGATTCAAATACAGTTGTATTGAACTTCAATGTTCACATCCTTTTCCCTAGAGTGGAAAGACATCAAAGCACTGCTCTGGCATCTGATGAAATCAACTTACTTGTATGAACTTGCAAATACTACAGATGAATGTAATACTTTTTTCACAAACTTGTCTTTTCAGGGTATCAGGCTTTGTGTAAAGAAATTGGGCACCAGGGGCGCCTGGGTGGCTCAGTGGGTTAAGCCGCTGCCTTCAGCTCAGGTCATGATCTCAGGGTCCTGGGATCGAGTCCCACATTGGGCTCTCTGCTCAGCAGGGAGCCTGCTTCCCTGTCTCTCTCTCTGCCTGCCTCTCTGTCTACTTGTGATCTCTCTCTGTCAAATAAATAAATAAAATCTTAAAAAAAAGAAATTGGGCACCAATACTATTATAGTGTGAAGCATTATTTTATTATTCTTTCAGAGGATCTGGAAGACTAGACTGAAAGGTAAAGCTGATGTGATGATGTGGTAGATTAACTGAATGCATCGTTGGCCTCAATTAATGGTTTCTTTGTAGCCCAGCTATTAGCCTTGTAGCTTTACATTCCCTTCTGTGCTGACTCTGAGCTGGCCTTGTGACTTGCTTTGGCCAATAGGAGCTGCAGGACTCCTGGTGCACCTTCTTTATCTTTTGTGTTTTTTCTTTAGACTTTCCTATCTCCATGTGAATGAACCTAGGCTAACTGTGAGATGGTGACACACAATGTGAGGTAGAGCCCAGTTACCTTAGTCAGGGCTATCCTGACCACCCTATAGCAAGATGACCCCAAACATATGCAGTAGACAAGACCAGGTCAGCAAATCCACATCTTCCTCCTTCACTTTCATGTAGCTATGATATATGAGTCAGCACAGATGAGACCAAAATAACTTTTCAGATGATCCACAGACTCATGAGGATTAAAAATACTTATTTTAAGACATTCAGTTTTAGAGTAGCTTATTACATAGTAATAGTAAATTAATACAGATAATTTTTTTTGAGAAATTTTCAGAGCCCAATATTAATGCCCCTAGAAAAACACTACTCTCTCTAGCTTCTCAGGAACTGGAAACTGAATGCATCAGTAGACCATATCTGAATATAGATCCTGGCAAATCCATCCTGGGTACAAAGCGTCAGCAGCAGGGACGCTCCTTCAGTCAGCTTCAAGGTCAGAAAGCATCTGCTATGAGGAGCTATCTAGCAAGGAAGAACATGGTACACACTGCTTGAGACATTAACAGGTTGATTTGTTAAAATAGATAAGTCATCCCTTTGGGGTATTCTGGAGGGTGAAGACTTATTTCAGTCAAGCTACTGGGATTTGAATCACTATAATTGGGAATTAAAAACAAATTTGTTTAAATTTTAGATGCTTAGAATGATAAAGCCTTTGGCTTACCAGTTATAAAAGCAAAGCTATCTTTCAGTGCAATTAATCACATCTGTCTGAGATGGCTCAGCTGAAGCCAGGATGCTTGTCCAAATGACTTTTTGGCATCCTTTCACACCCACAAATCCATAATTTTAATCATAAGGAATTGTTACCAAAGGAATTGTGTATTCTATATAGCACATTATTACTCAGTATAAGTGCTTAACATTTTTATGTAAGTCAGCTTCAGTATTTAAAACATTTTACTAAATCCCTAGTGATAATTATGGAGTAATCGGCATGCAATAAACCTTGAAGATTCTTCAAAGAAGGAGATGGTTTAAGTGGGAGGATCTAAAGACTGGGAATTACAATAATCAAATCTTGTGGTCAGGAGACATTAGCTGTTGCTGTGAGGTCTTCGAAAGATAAACATGGCTGAAACCCACACTGAATGAATAGCTAACATCAACAAGTTTTGTACCATGTCCTACACAAACAGATTGGTGGGAAGAGAAGCCTTCCAAAATTAAATCAGCTCATCATTTCCAGACAACATTCTTACTGCCCCACTGCCACCCAAACTAGGGAGGTGGTGAAGAAGGAAACATTGAAACAATGATAAATCATCTCATAACCACCAAAATGTCATCTTTCTTGGTTTGGAATTAAGTAGGGTTGGCTCACCACCCAGGAATGTTCCTATGGGTACCCTGGAAAACAATACAAGAGATATTACGGAAAAATCCTTAAGAATAAGCCATGGACTCAGATTTTATTGGTACTTTCTGTATCTATAGTGATACTTAAAAATTTGAGTGTTTAGTTCATGAAAATATACAAAATGAAGATTATTAAGTGTATGGTTGTTATTATAAGTCAAATCTTGCTCTAGCAAACATTCCAACCATGGACTTTTTGTGAAATTAAAGCTTATCAAAGTCCTAGATATAGGGTCACTGTTTTCAAGCATAAATGATGGATAAAATCAGCTTTCTTTAAAAGTAAGGAATGTAGACATCTCTTTTTTTGGTTTTATTTTTATTTTGTTTTTATTTTTATTATGTTATTCACTTTTTAATTTTATTTTAATAAAATGTTGTTTGTGTAAAAAATAGAAACCTGACCCAGCCCATTACTTAGCAGACACTGTACAATGGATACTCCAAATTCTAGAAAGTATCTTGTCCAGCTAACAGTCTTGGCTAATGGGAAGTTGTTCGTTGAAACATGAAATTAATACTACCTAAATGTGCATATTTTACCACACTCAGAGCAAAAGATTTCTCTTCGAATTCCATTGATTTGTTTAATAAGTAACATTAATGTAACAATATTATATGTAACATTATATGTAATAATATGTAACATTATACCATTTGTAAATATTTTTCCCATGGTGGGTTGAAAATTGTTATTTAAAAACATGGCTACAGTCAACCTGCTCATTTGCACTGTAGTACTTACAAGTACAACCACCACAAAAATAATAGCCATAATCCAGGATCATGAGGAAATAATTTGGTTTGTTTTTTTCTCTGTAGTACAAGTCATTCAAAATTAGTTCTTATTTGGTCTAGACCAATTAACATTTGCAGTAGGTTTTGAGAAACAGCCAATACAAATTAAAATTGCTTTGGAGAATATACTGCACATGTATTAATTGGGTTTGGAAGGTTGGCCCTGATTGGTAATATAGTCTAATTAACATAATTAGTTTGCTCTCATTTGTACATATTATTGTGGTATCTTTATGTGAAGAGGGAATAATTTTGTAGTATGACTAGGTATCATTGGGAAAATTGCCAGTTTCAGTACAAATAATTCTGAGAAAGTTCCAGCTTCATCTCATTTGTCATCTTCAGGATGGCAACATGCAGGTGACAATAAAAATTAGTCATCGCATTGTGTCAGGAAGGAGTTTTATGAAATTTAAGAACCAAACCACAAATATCTCATGACGCTCCGTGCGTTTCATAAGTGTCGATGAAGCAATAATAATAATAATTGACCCAGCAATAATAAGATGATTCTTTCCGGTCTTTGAAAACTGTTGTTACTTTTTATTTTGTGTGTCAATTGGTGGCCGGCTATAGGGCTTAGAATGTATCCCCATAGTTCTTTTCAAGGAATCAAATGATGTGGCTTGGAGAGGAAAAAGTTTTCAATTTCAAGTAGAAAATGGATTATGTTTTAATCCATAAAAATCTTATACACCAGCCTTCAGATATGCTTTGGTATAGCTATACTATTACATGTTTTGAACATAGGAATGAATCTATGTCTCGTCGTCCCAGTCATTTTTCTTACATTTTCCCCATAGGATAAGACAAGAGGTAAGATGGATGAGCTGCCACTTTTCCACAGAGGGATGCCAGCGAGATACAGACATTCCTGATGTAGGTCTTGGCATTACCTCTAGATTGGCATAGGACTCTTCAAAGTTTCCCTAAATAACACTGATTAAGGTTTTACAGCCTGTGATGATGCCAACCTCTGCTCTTGACTAGCTCTTTTTTTGTAGCGGTTCTGGGTAAATTTTGAATTTAGTTTTGACTTTAGGCTTATTTAATTGCAGGAAAAAGCTCCCCAGTCCTCTCCTGGAGTCACACACATTCTTGCTTTTTCCAAGTCACCACCATCCTCAAACCTCGGGATGTACGGTTACATTGAGTAACAGTCAAATCCCTAAAGCAAATCTCTATTTTAAAAAATAAAAATCAATTTTTCACAGTTATTCAAAAATGCATAATAATTTGGAGTCTGTCTATGGGGAGGTATCACTTTCTCAACCACAACAAGCTCCCCGCCCATCTTGCACAGCCTCCTTTTTAGAGCCCAGTGTGTGCAAACCATAGGTGCATATACACCAGTCCTGTGATTCACTCTAGATAGCAGCACACTCTGTTCACGCCCTGCCTCAGGCAGTTGTTCTGCATTCCTCTGGGACATTGACACTCTTTGTACTTTCCTCTGAACCCAAATTATGCTTGAAAGCTTGATAATTTGATAAATCTTTTAATTGTGAGCTGTAAATCGTCAACTTCCTTTTTAGTTTGGTGTTAACAATATTAGCTCTCCCTGCAAAGAGCACACTGAAATGATTAGTTAAAAAGCATCCTGTTAAAAGGCCGGGCTATGCTTTCTCTTTTTTTGTATCATCTTCCAGAAGCAGCCAAATAATGTAGACATTTAACTCTTATTACATGAGGTGAAGAAAGCTGAAAGTCAGCCATATGCCTGGAAAGGATCAAGTAGTTCATCGCTTACCTTAGAAATTGGGTTTGCATTTATGTGCTGCCGTTAGCTATTTCAATCCATATTACCGAGCAGGGTCTCCCCTTCCTTGCATATAGCAAGAATGATGACATGAGAGATTTTATTCTTTTATTACATGTTACTGTAATAAATTTTTGCATTGGCTCTGATGGAAGATGGAGTCATCATCTTATCGTGAAACTTTTGAAATTAGAACAGAAATTCTCAATAGGGTGCCACAGAAGGGTTTTGTGGTATTCTTACAGCAGTAACACATTGTGTCTGGTATTCGTGTTATCAAAATGAGCCCAAGATTTTTCTCCGGTTATTTAGGATAAGGACCAAGAGGCACTCAAAAGTTCTGGGAGAGTCCCAGAGAGGAGGCCAAAGTTATACCTTACGTAAAGGGAAATTTTATGAAAAAAAACTGGAGATAGTTGTAACCCAAAAAAGTTTTTTGGTATTATATAATAGAAACAGTAAACTTAATTTGAATTTATTTATATTCCAATATTTACATTTGACCATTGATTCATAATTAAAACACAGATATCAATTCCGAGAGACTGCACATTATATACTATATTTTTTCTGAGGCCAAAATTGTGCATAGTTCAATACTTTTTTCTTTGCATCAAGTAATAATGTCACCATACTCCTGGTAGAGGCATTTTAGATGGTTTTAAATCCCATCCAGGCCAATTAATAGCTGTGTTACCTTGACTGTTCCTTTTATTTCCTGGAGTTTCTGTTTTCACATCTAGCAATTAGATTAGTAGTTTTCTCACCAAGGTATTTTAAGAATCAAATGAAATAATATATGTGGAAGCAAAATGTCTAGTAGTACCACATAAATACTAATTCTTTTTCACTTAAAAAACAAATATCCAGGGACGCCTGGGTGGCTCAGTTGGTTAAGCGGCTGCCTTCAGCTCAGGTCATGATCCCAGCGTCCTGGGATCAAGTCCCACATTGGGCTCCTTGCTCGGCGGGGAGCCTGCTTCTCCCTCTGCCTCTGCCTGCCATTCTGTCTGCCTGTGCTCGCTCTCTCCCCTCTCTCTCTCTGATAAATAAATAAAATCTTTAAACAAAAAAAAAAAAACAAAAAAAGCAAATATCCATTCAAAGTATCACAAAAACAAACCTGGCATTTAAAATGCATTTTAAATAAAATGGTCCACAAGTAGTTGTAAAAGTAATACTATTTTTGTATCTGTTAATCATCAACAATCTTTTGAAATATGCCAAATGTAGTTTGATGGCTTTCAACTACATTTTCCAGGTAATAGCAGATAACATTTAATTCATAGTATAGTGTTAGAAGCTTTTTATCTCTTGCATTAAAATCTTTTGTATTCCTATTGCCAATAATTACAGATTCTCAGACCTTTCTTTACCTAAATATTGCTGTAGCTGGTCCTCTGCAATACATTTTACATTACTATTATTAATATTACAAAGCTCAGCAGTGAACTTGGAATTCTGTGTTCAAATATCTTTAAAGGCTTCTCAGATTCTATTGAATATATCTGAATGTCCTTTCCCTTTCAGCATGTGACTCCCAAACTCATAAACTTTATTTCCAGATAATTCTATACACATACCTTGCTTTTCAGTCAAATTAGGCTGATTTCCCTCTCCAAACATATCTTGAGCATCCCTATATTCTTTTGTTTAAGCCAAACTCACTGTAAAAAACAAACACCCCATTCAAAACACCCTGTCTCCCTGCTTGTCATCTGTTTATCAGAATTCTATGCATCCCTCATAATCCATGACGAAAATGTGCTGTCCTATGGAAATATTTCCCTCATGATCCTCAGAAAAAGGATATTTTTTCCTCTGAATTTCCATGTAAGACTATATATATGTACTCACACATGCACTCACCTTATGGCAATTTATTCTTAGTTTTAGTTTATTTCTCCATGTGCCTTTACTCCCTGAGTAGATTAAATTAGTCTAATCTGTAGGCTTTTTATTTCCATTATCTTTGTCACATGGAGAATATCTAGAATATAATAAATCCTCTCATTTTATAAAAATTTTTATAAATTTTATAAAAATTTATATAAATTTTTGTTTCCATTATCTTTGTCATACAGAGAATACCTAGGATATAATAAATCTCTCAGTCCTTCTTTTGAATAAAATTACTGTGCTACAGCAATGAGCATTTTTAAATGGGAATGAATTGAGGAATAGGAGGAAGAAGAATCTGCAAGTGTAGATGTCATGTGAGGGATTTGGAAGGTTGGTGCTGGGCATGGAAAGAAAAATAATTTCTGAGCAAAAACAGTAAGACCACAGTGAATGGAAGTATATGTCTACGTAAGAGATATTGTTTCACGTTTTTGGATAATGGTGACTGTGCCTTTGGAGAAAGAGTGATGTATAGATCAGGTGGTCATTTTGCAAAATAGGAAGAATGCTTTATTTTCAAATCAAAGACTTGCCCTCCAATGTTCACTTCATAAATTTTCTGGAATATGTTCTGATAGCACGCTTCGCTCACAGAATTGTGATACCGTTCCTCTCAGTAATGTTCAGATCTCTCCCATGCCTCCTAAATTGATTACAAACTTTATAGTTTATTGTTCGTGATCTTCTGGCACCTTTCAACATTCTCTTTAGCTAGTCTGTGCCAATATAGAAGGCTCTAGCCCAACGAGACTGTTCCCATTTTCTACACATTCCTTCATCTTCAACAGTGTCACACTGTTGTCCACACTTTTTGCTCTGAATGAATACACGTCTGCCTAACTGCTTGGAAAGCTATTCATGCATCAAGGCATAATTGAACTATCCATTTGTTCATGAGGACTTCCCAGATTCCTAACATTATATCACAGATAAAATTTGTTTTCTTCATCTTTTTCATGCACTCTAAGTAATTTTATAGAAATTAACAATTAATAGATAATATTAACTGTTAATTAAATAAGAGTTAATAAATTAAATAATTTAATGATTTGTAGAAATTAATAATATTTGGTTTTAGTATTTGTTTGCTTTTATATTCTTTATTAGTTTATAAATCCCTGACTTTTAAAAATATTGCACATTGAATGAGCCAAAAAATATTCTTAGAATTTATATATAAATAATAGGGACTGGTTTCATGAGTAAAGTCAGAATAAATTTAACAAAGTGCTATCTTGCATTTTAATGTAAAATAATAAAAAAATGTAACTGAATGAGAATTTAGGATGAAATATGGTAATCAATTTTTGGGTTTCACAGCACTAGGAAAGGTTAACCAGTATTGAGAAAACAGAGGCATGAAGAAAGATGCCTCTTGATTTAGTGGTTTGTGATAAAATAAAATATAACTAAATAAAAGGACTGTTTTACGCCAAAAAAAATCTTTCAGGAATTCCAGTTGGTAATTAATTTTGGCTCCCAGAAAAAACCTTTAGTGAGAGCAGGTAACTAAAATTATTGATGGCTGCACATCTCAAATTCTCTGTCAAAAGTCCATTGTTAAATTCTTGCTTATTAAAACCTTAATTCTCCCACCCCTTGGCTATCTGTAACTTCTCTGTCGAGCCCAAACTTGACCACTCCATTCTAGGAAGGAAATGTATTCAGTTGAAATCCAAAATAATTTATTTCTCTCTTGTCCAAAAAACAAATAAAAACAAGAACAGACCAGGTTATTTATAAGTGCATTAAAAGTTAGAATTCAATAAGCAATTAGAAAGAGACAAACACAGAAAAACCCAGAAGAAAGAACAATAATCATTTAAATGCTCTCTCTCACTGAAAATTTTGATTTGCTCAGTTAAGTCAGGTTTTATACTCAGTCTTCCAAATACAGGCTCAATTCACTTCTCATTTATTATTTTTGTATTTATGATGTTTTCAGATTAGTCCTTTTCATATGTGGTAAGTGATTTGGTGTAATAATCTCAAGAAATAATGGAATGTTTTATCATCGTAGCCTTTATAGCAGAGATTACAGTAGCACACACAACAATTTTATAAATTAAAGATAGTAACAAGGAGAGGACAATTAAACATCATCAGCAAAATGTCAAGGTGATTTTCTTTCCAAGGCATTTAATCCACAAAATAAAAATTTCTGTGTTTTAAATGAAATTGTTTTAACCTTTCATATCAAAGGATAACCAAACAATAACATTCAGAATTTATGAATTTATTTAAAAGGCATAATCATGCCCAAGTCTGAAATGAAGCAATGGATGCAATGTATTGCTATGTACAACAGAAAAACAAGAAAAATAACTCGTATGACCTTGCATCAACTAACAACTCGAACTTCCTGAGAGAAATTTCAGTCCTCCCTCTTCTGAACTTTTATACAATAGTTGATAAAACAAGAATAAGTCAGCCCCTTCTATGGACTGTTCAACAACAAAATCCTGTCAGTATTCACTCTGTTGAAGTGCTATAATTAGAACTTGCTGGAAGCAAAATTACAGTGATAAATAATTATATTTTCTCTACTAATCGTGCATGTGGGAATACAATAGAGATAAACACAATGAGAGAGAGAGAAAGAAAGAGACGGAGCATTCCTTCTGCCTAACATCTCTGATAAAAGCTGCACCAAAGACAGGAAATAAACTTAGTATGCAAGTAGTAACTCACTCCCATGGACCCAGAGCTCCTCAGCTTGTTAGTGTCGAGAAAGAAAGAGTCTCTGGCGTTCCTGGGAAATCAATGACAGTGCCATGTTAAATGTCCTTTCATGGGCTATTACAGGTCAGTCAGAGAAGGTCTCTATCCTCATTTTCTGTCACTTTGCAATTTTCTCCACCAGTTTTTAGTTTTCCTTGTTGACATATCATGATTAAACAAACACCAGAACTGCCAGATAAATACAGCTGGATTAGCTGTGCAAACAGAGAAAAAACCTGACCTACAAATGACATGGAAGATATGTTGCATAGAATAGGCTCTTCCATAGGAAAGATAATGGACAAAGGTTAAACTGACTGTCATATAGAAACTTCCATTTGCCCAAAGTGCCCAGAGGAATTGTATTAGAGAACTAGAAGCTTTTTTTTTTTTTTTTTTTAAGGGATATGATGCCTGCTCACAAAGGGTTGCTTTGACCAAGGAACACCCTCAACAAGGAAACAGCCCTAGATCTCTGCTGGATCTGTCCAGTGTTCCATCTCATCCTCACTCTGTCCCTTAATATAATGAGGTGTCCAGAAAACCTGTCCAGCCTGAAGTGTCAGCCAGCTCAGACCTGTCTAGTAGGCATATTGGTAGAGCCAGAGTTCCAGATTCAGGGTGGCCTAACTTCTCGAAGAATCAAAAGGTGAAGCAGTAAGACAACTAAGTTTGAGAGACACAAGTCTCCTTTCAGTGTTTGTGCTCATTGGGAAATATTCGCATGCAGATGTAAGCAACAGCCTTTCCAGAAAACAGACTATTAATAAGGAATATCTGTGTGTATCATGAGGTAAGTCCCAGATAGGCTAATAATACAATTCCACTTGTTTTAATATGTGTGTGTGTGTGTGTGTGTGTGTGTGTGTGTGTTGGGGGAGAGGAGAACACAAAATGGGACAGTATAATACAAGCTACACCACTAGAAATTTTGTCTGAAACTAAAAGAACACAGTATTTTGTGAACCATCTGATAGAGAGGAAACTTTCCACATATCTTCCCTCAAAAGTTGACTCTGGCCTTTGGATACCATTGCAACAACTCTTTGGGTTCCTTTCCACAATCTTCGTACTTGGAGTTAGGTAGAGTGTTGTGTTTTCTGAGATCCAGTTCCCCCAGAAGCTTCCTTATATTAGAATCATTGTTCTGTCTATTTGTTTGTTCCATAGGACCCTCTATTCTCTCTATGCACTGGCTCCATATGAGTAGCTATTATTATTTCAAAACAAAAAAAAAAAAACCATTTTTTTGTTATTGTGAATTATTGTCAGTGTATGTGGCATTACAGCAATTATTTGATACTTTGGACAAACAGTCTCTGGAAGTTGGGGCTTTATGGTTCTTCTTCCATAATCTGGCCACCAGGTGGTATTGCACAATGAAAACAAGTACTGGACTCAGTGCTGCCCAGAATCCATCACCACTGTAAGTAAAATTATTCAGTCTCTGCTTGTAGCACAGGGAAATTTCCTCTCTCTGCCCTCCAGGACTCCAAGATGGATGACTCTATTCTGAGGGTTTTGAGCAGCCAGCCTTGTCATTTGGTTAGGTGACAGAATCTGCCAAGAATCAAATGATTTGGAAGAACAAGAGAGATCTAGACCTTGACACTTGCATGAAAAATTTAGGCCATTCATTCAGAATAATTCCCATGCCACCTCTCTAAATACCTGTCTTGAATACTATCGTTTCCACCAGTGACCAGTTACTTCTAATGTGCCTTGGAGAAGCAGATGCTGAATTAATGTACTTGGAGCTTATGGAAGTTCTCTTCTGATTCTTAGTTTTCTCAGTGATGAAAGAAATGAGGTCATCAAGGGAGAGTGAAGATAAGGAAGAAGATTTAGAAGTTGAGGAAAGAGGGATATGCAATCTTCTAAGCTAATGAGAAAATTGAAAGGTTGGGAAATGAACGTTTATTGTTTTGCAACATTGGGAGTCTATTTGCAATTCTTAGTCATAATTTCAAGGTGGTCACTTTAGTGGCATGTTTTTTTTTTTTTTTTTTTTGTTTGTTTTGTTTTGGTTTGGTTTTGGTTTTTTTTTCCTGACATATTCAGCACAGGGTTGCAGATGTGGAGTAGGCAAAGAGTTAGATTTAAGTGGAGTTAAGATTACATCCAATGATTTATGCTGAAGTATTTTCAAGGAAAATACAACACAGAGGATATAATACTGCTTGTGATCCAAACTGTGCGTTTCTTAAACCCAGCATGTCTTCTGAGCCTTATTGTTTCTTGCAGTCCAAATTGTAAATCTCAAAGATCTCAAACTGAACATCTCATTCCCATGCTGCTTAATACTGGCCCTTCTTATTAGTCTCTCTCCTTCTCCCTCCCACTTCTCCTCTCACCCAAAAAAGCACTTATCACAGCAAAACAACAATCTACTTTTTCATGATTTGCCACCCTCTTTCTTTGTAATTAAATGTCCAAGACGTCAGGGAACACATGTCATTTTTTGTTTGCCATTCCCTTTTCAGTGCCTAACATATGCCTAGCACATAGTAAATACTCAATATATATTTATGGAATGAATGAATGAACTAGTGAATATGAGGAAATAAATGAATAAAAGAAGAAAAGAATCTGGCTATAGTTTACATCCAACAACTTATTGGTTGGAATGAGCTAGAGAAGCTGTTTTATTACTGTTCCTTGTAACTCAGTTTTACCTAGCTTCCTGACCTGGGCAGAGATCAGTGCTAAAGCTGGTCCTTCTATTGTCTCTGTGACCCATCCTCCCTAAACCATTTCCCCATAGCTGCTTACCAAAGAATATTCTACAGCCAGCCAACTATTCACTTGACATAGAGTAATTATCTAAACTATGAAGATTCATGGAATACAAACTTTTCAGAAACACTAATATATGAATTTACTTTCATTAGATTTGAGACTTCTGATTTAACATAGCGTGACTTTATGGCTCTCTTCTGCTTCAGCTCTGTCCATAGCAGCTTTGGCAATCTTTCTTAGCTGTTATCCTTGGCAGCACTCCAAATACAACTCCTGGGTTAAAGCTGCAGATGACTCCTCTAAATTGGCTGCTTCACATGATGGATAACACTAGGATCTTTGGAACTTCTTTTTATACATCCTTACGTGCACAGACTTACTTATTTTATTTTCTACTTTCATTCTTCCCCATTTTCTCTACTCGACTTCATTCCTTTTCCTTGTCTTTCTGTGGACCTGCTCTGCTTTACAAGTCTTTAAGAGTCACATCCTCTAATTTCATGCTTTCTGCCTTCTCAGATATTAAGATCTGAGGCTCAGTCTTCTTCAAATGATCTTCACCCAGGACCTGCATTCTCATAATGTGAGCTTCAACAAAACCAGATTTTTCAAAAGTAGATATATTTCTTTTCAGTTACAAAAATGACACATTTATCAACATATTTGGGGAAAATATATTCATTAAAAATTAGGAAACTCATTCTGTTTTTCTTCTTTAATCCTTAAGTAAATTTTCTAAACAGTTTTGGGGAACTTCTCCACCTTACTAATAGAATTACTAAGGCAAATTTTGTCAACCAAATCTTGTGACACTTGGGGGCATTGGCATCAGCAGCATACCAAAACTGCAGGTGGTTGAAGACATAGAACTGGGCAGTGGGATAGGTTGCATTTATCTAAGTGGTTTCATCGGAGAGGAAAGTAAGATGAGAGTTTCCTTCAAATTTCCACTTTCTTCTATGGGCTACAGTAAAACTATTTGCCAACATCTACTCAAGAAAGGTTTACTCACTTACTCTGTTGCTAGAATAAGTGAAGTTTGAAGTACACTTTGGCTCAGTTATTCATCATGATTCAAGCAAGGGAAATTTAAAACCAAACTCAACTAGATAATTGCCCCAAATCTCCATTTCCCTTTGGTATATGAACACAGTCTATAAAATATTTTGGAAGGGATTATTTGTTTCATTTTAAAGCAGTGGATTCCCAGAATAAATTTAATAAAAGTGATTTGTCATCACCATTGATTCATATTAAGTAGTTATCCTGGGAGCTTGGCACTATAGCTTAACTTTGAAAATTTTCAGAACTTATAATTTCTATCTGCAAGGGTGTATCCATTAAAAAAGAGCTTAAATGAGAAACTTTTCAGAATCAGATGGATGATTCAGTAGCAGTAATGACTTCAACAAAGATTTCTAAGGAGGTGACTACCAGACAAGGAGGGGAGGGACTTGCCACATCTTCATGAAGAAGTTCTTAAAAATATGTCCATCATAATTTTTAAGAATGTATGAAGCCAACTGTATGTTGCCTTATAACTTTCACAATTTAAAATAATTATATTCAGAAAAAAATGCAAATGAATTTTGCCAAAAAGTTTCAATCCTGTGGGAGTTTCAGTGAAATGCACTGCATATGTTTCTGATTCATTTTTCATTTATTAAATCATTATAGAGCTATAATGAAGCATTCAGTTGTACTTTTCTTAGTCTTTTCAACACAATTTCTAAGAAGAAGCAAATATGCATTAAACTTTTTGCTGAGTTAAGACTGAGCCCAAACTGCATAGTCTGTAGCCTGAAAAGAGTCTTGCAATGTGCCACTTCCTAGTAAGTAGGACACAACTGCTGAGGATGCTCTTATTGTTAACTTATTTTTATTTTGATGTCAGAAAAGGGAAGAAGGGAACAGCCTCCTTATATAATAATTTTCACAGGTTTTATGGGGTTAGGGAAAACCAAACTTAAGTTAAAGTACCAGAGAAACAGAATTCTAGAAAGATGGCAGAGTTAGAAGCACTAGGAATCAGTCTCCCCACTCAGACAGCAACTATGCAGGATTAATTTGTGTGATATAACTATTTTGGAACTTTGGAGTCTATTGAAGACTTGTATATGCCGGGGAAGGCTGAGATATTAAATTTTGGTTGATTTTGGTCAATTTTAGCTCTTAGGTAGTGGCTCCCTACCCCATACCTTCCAGCTCTGTGAACATGTTCCTACAGCAGTTTTCATGCAGCTTCTGAGAGCAAGAATGGACAACAATGACTCTGTTCTTCAAATGTTAGGGACCTGTGTTCTGGTTGTTGGTTGCTACTTCTGATAACAGGGGTGCAGACATAGAGGCAGCCATTGTTGTGGAACCTCCTTATCTTGTTGCAAGTCCCTCCCCTCCAGCAGAAGTTACTTCCAGAGTATTTGAAGAACTGACACTTTGATCACCTTTTCACCTTTTTGCTATTGCCACTTTGGGAAGTCTGCCACTAGATACAGGGATATTCAAAAGCAAGTGTACATAGAGGAAAATTTTCAAAGTCATCACACATACTCGGGGAAAAACACAGACCTAGGAAAGACTTGGAAAGACCTTACGCTTACACTTCAGGTTGATTTTTCAGCACATCAACAGCTTATAGCAATAAACAAAACAAAAATAAACAAACAAAAAACATCAAACTCTGGGTCTTGAGAATTTCACCTTCATCATTGCCACATTGTGAGATTTAAACGTCTGGTTTTCAACAAAAACAAAAAAAAAAATCACAAGGCATACAAAGAAACAGGAAAGTATGGCCAATTCAAAGAAGGAAAAATCAACAGAAACTACCCCTTTGAAAGAACTAACATAGATCTACTAGACAAAGAGTGTAAAATCAGCTGTCCTGAAGACGCTAAAGAACTGAAGAAAGGGAAATGTCAGAATGAGATGGGAAAAAATCAGAAAATTATGTATAAATAAAACAGACACATCAATAAAGATACGGAAAGCAAAAAAAAAAAAAAAAAAAAGGAAAGAAAGAAAAGGAAGAAGAAATTCTGGAGCTTAAACGTGTAATAACTAAAATTAAAGATTCATTCAAGGGATACAAAAGCAGATTTGAGCAGAAACAGAAGAATCAGCAAACTTGAATAGAGAACAATTGAAATTATTAAGCCTAAGGAGTAAAAGAAAAATATTGAGGAAAAATGAACAGAGCCTAATAGACCTGTAGAATTCCATTAAGTATACTGATATACACTCTATGAGAGTCCCAGAAAGAGAGGAGAGAGAGAGAAAGAGTCAGAGACAATATACAAAGAAATAATGACTGAAACCAAGAGTTGGAGGTTTAAATGACTAAGCTTCCCAGGAGCCCCTGCTGGACACTTTCTAATCACAAGTCATTTGATATTTAAATATCCTTATCTACATTCAATTCAAGAACTAATGACTCCTATTATATTATATTATAGGTAACATTACTACATGCACATCTGAGGATATTTATTCTTTCAAAAGAGGACCAAAAAGGCTTAGTGAACATCTCTATTGGTAAGTCAGGCAACATGGCACATAAGGAAAAAGGAGACTCTTTCCTTGGTAGATAAAGCCCATCATGAATTCAAGGTCACAAGATCGAGCCACTCATGCACCTCAGCACAGTGTTAAGTGTGGAGCCTGCCTGGGATTCTCTCTCTCCCCCTCTCTCTAGATGGAGAGAAAGAGAGCCACTAGGCTCATATGTACAGGTGTGTGTGTGCTCTCAAAAGAGAAAGAGAGAACAAGAGCAAAGCAAGGCAAGGCAAGGCAAGAGAAGGAAGAAAGACTCCAGCAAAAGTGTGTTCAGAGGAACATTTCAGGGAGAACATGACAAAATGTTGCAAATCTGCTTTGACACCTACAGACAAAGATCACCAGGAACACATTTGTAGCCAATAAGATTTATTTATTACTTTCTACAACAAGGAAAAAGTCACCGTAAGGGACCATGGGAAATCTCAAAAAGGATGGATTAAGGATGAAGTGTTAATAGAGTTATTCATAGGAATTAGTCATAGGACAGTACTGGCCAAAATTGATCAGAGTTTGGAAAACAGAGAATTGCTGAAACAGTTAGTCATATCTTTAGAATACCTGTGTATAGTTACTGTTAAATCTGTGTTATCTTGAAATATATGGATCTGAACTAAGTGGTGTTAAAAGACCTTTAGCTTGGATACACTATCTGTTTTGCAAATTAGAGTGCAGTCCATTTTCAAAAACTGTGTTTCTTCTTCAAGTGGTTTCCCCTAATAACCTGACAGAGGGGCAGTTTTCTACTTTGTCACCTGTGTATTGGAGAACTGCGCCCAGAGTACCAGCCACCTCCTGGTGGATTATCTGAGTTAAAGCCAGACCTATGAAAAGTGTGAGGTATGGAGATCCAAGACACTAAAATTCAGTTTAGAATTCATCTCAGATTTTTGGGGGGATTAGGAATAGAAGTTATGATGCCACAGACAAGAGAAGACACAACCAATGGGACAAGTAGAGCCAGTCATCATACTCTTCAACCATAGTTAATGTAATGCTCAGATACCAAGCTGAAATGAGGCAGTTCCTTGTCTCTTGATGTGAGGGTGAATCTAGCAGGCTCCTACTGGAGTTGAAGGCTGGACTGGCATTGACTGTTCTGCACCCACATTACCCTATGTGGGACCTATCAATCTCAATAAATCATTTAATTCCAACCTTACTAGGTAGGCTCACCTGAAATGTTTGTATTTCCTCTCTTCATTTATTATATAGAGTTTCTACCCACAAAATGCTAATCTAGAGAGGCTCTTTTCAATAGAGTAGCTATTTGCCACATGTGACTAGCACTTCTGAGGACCTGATTTTTTATTTTCTTTTAATTACTTTAAATTTTAAAACTTACACTTTACTCAGTAATTGGGAAAATTTCTAGTATGTTTGAAGCAACTTGGGTATCTAGTCTCCTTTTTAATTATAAATTTTATGTAATTTTAAAAAATATTCATTTATTTACTTGAGAGACAGAGAGAGCACGCATGTGAGTGGGGAAAGGGGCAGAAGTAGAGGGAGAGAGAGAGATCCAGCAGACTCCCCACTGAGTGTGGGACCCGATGTAGGACTCAGTCTCACTACCCTGAGATCAGGACCTGAGCAAGAGTTGGACACTTAACTGACTGAGCCATCTAGGTGCCCCTCAACTTTAAATTTTGTAAGATCAAAATACAGATTAAGGAGTTCCCCTGAAAACTAAATGTGTGAAAATTGAAATGTTCTCTAAGTGTAAAATACTCCATTTTTGAAGGCTTTTTTTGAAGCACAAAAAGAAAGAAAAATGTAAACTATTTCATCAATATTTTCTATTTGATTACATGTTGGAATAGTATTTGGGATATATAGGGTTAAATAAAATATATTATTTAAGTTAAAAAAAAAAGAAATAATGACTGAAAATTTCCCAAATTTGATGGAAGACATTAATATAAATATTCAAGAAGCTCAGAAAACAAGTAGAATGAACTCAAGAGACCCACACTGACACATGCTATAATCAAAAAGCAAAAGCCAGAGATAGAGAATCTTGAAAGCAGCAAGAGAAAAGTGACCAATCACAAACAAGAGATCTGTTTTAAGATTTTTAGCGGATTTCTCATCAGGAAATTTGAAGTCCAGAAGGCAGTAGGTCAATATATTCATGTGCTAAAAGAAAAAATTCTATACCTAGTAAAACTGTCCTCCAAAGGCAAGGGAGAAATTAAGACATTCTCAGATACACAAAAGCTGAGGGGTTTTTTGCACTGGACCTATCCTGTATGACCTGCCGAAGGCAGTCTTGCAATTTGAAATGAAAGAGCTGTAGACAATAACTTAAAGCTGTATGAAGAAATAAAGAACACAGAAAAGGTAAATATATGGGCATATAAAAATCAGTATTTTGTTTTAACTTTGGTTAGTAACTGCACATTTTGTCTTTTACATAATTTAACACACTAATGCATTTAAATTTTATTACCTTGTTTTTGGACATGTAATGCATAAAAATATAATTTTATGACAATAACTGAAAAGGTACAGATGGAGCTATGAAGGGGTGAAGTTTTGTATATTATTACAGTTAAGATGGTTTAAATTAAAATTAATGTGTTATAACCTTAGGATTTTAAATGCAATGTCCAAGGTAACCACAAGAAATAAATACAGGATATTAAAAAAGGGAAATAAAAAGAGAATTAAAATGTCTCATTACAAAAAAAAAAATAAATAAACACAATTCAATGGTGGAACTCCTTTCTCCCATTTATTTTTTCTTAAAACACTAGTTTGTGTCTATAACAAAGCAGGCAAATTTTTCTGCAAGGACTAAATAATAAGTATCTTAAGACAAGTGGGCCATACAGTCTCTGTTGTAATTACAAACAAAACTAAACAAAACAAAGTTAAACACACAAAAAGGGGCAGTAATGGAGAAAATGAGGAACAAAAACTTCAAGTGGAAAACATATAGCAGATGAAAAACAAATAGCAAAATGTCCAAGGTAAGTTTCTCCTTGTCAGTAATTACTTTAAATGGAAATAAATTAAATTCTCCAATCAAAACACAGAAATTGGCAGAAAGGATTTAAAACAAAAGAATGAATTATATACTATTTACAAGAGATTCACTTTAGATCTCAAAACACAAATGGTTCAAAGTAAAAGAAATGAAAAATATATTTCATGCAAAGAATGACCAAAAGACAGCAGAGGTAGTTATATTAGTAGCATACAAAAATAGACTTTAAATCAGTAGAGGTGAAAAAGTCAAAGAAAGACATTAATAAATATTAATGAGATCTTAAACATAACAGCAATAAACATTCACACCTCCAATAGGAGACCACCAAGATATAGGACAAAATTGACATTCTTGAAGAAATGGACTATTCTACAATAATAACTGAAGAGTTTAATACCTGATGCTCAATAACAGGTAGAACACCACAAAGAAGAAAAGTAAGGAATTAGAGGACTGGACAACACAATAAACCTAGTAGATCTAACAGATACATGCAGAACACAGTATCCAACAATAAAGTTACATTCTTCTCAAATGCATATGGGGCATATTCTAGGAAAAAATCATATAGGCAGCCACAAATTAAGTGGCAGTAGATTTAAAAAAAATAATATTCTTACAAAGTATTCTAACTGACTATAAGAGGATGTAATGAGAAAATAAAAACAGAAGGAAAATTAGAAAATTCATAATTGGGGGGGTATTAAACAAAACGCTCTTGAGCAATGAATAGATCAAAGAAGAACCATGAGGGAAATCAGGAAATACTTAGGGAAATATGAAAACAAAAATATAATGTACTAAAACTTAAAGAATACAATGAAATTTACAGAGGAAATTTATAGTTTTAAATGCCCACATTACAAAAGGAATAAAGAGCTGAAACCAACAACCTGTCTTTAAACTTAAGAATCTAGGAAAAGGAGAAAAACTGAGCCCGAATTTGATAGAAGGAAGAAAGTAATAAAGATCACAGAAGAGATAAATGAGGGAGAAAGGAAAAACAATAGAGCAAATCAATGAAATTAAAAGTTCGTTCTTGAAAATATCAACAAAACTGATCGAACTTTAGCTAGATTGACTAAGAGGAAAAAAAAAGAAGACTCAAATTTTAAAGTAAGAAATTAAAGTTAGAACATTAATACCAATTCTTCAGAAATAAGATGGATAAGACAGTACTATGAACAATTGTACACCAACAAATTGGATAACTTAAATGAAATGGACAAATGCCTAAAAAGAAAACAATTGCCAGAACTAAATCATGAAGAAATAGAAAAATCTGAACAAACCTATAGTTAGTAAAGAAACTGAATCAGTAATCAATGATATCTTGTCAAGCAATAGAACCCTAGACCTGATGGCTTCACTGTGAGTTGTACTAAACCTTTAAAAAGAACTAAAACCAATGCTTAAAACTTTCCAAAAAAAACCTGAAGAGCAGGAAATACATCTCATTCTATGAGACCTGCATTATTTTAATACTAAAGCTAGCCAGGTACTATAAGGAAATTACAGAACATTAGCCTTATGAACGTTCATGCAAAAATGTTCAACAGAATACTAGCAAATAGAATTCATCAGCATATTAGAAAATAATCACATTAACACAGTGAAGTGGGAAAACCCCTAATGATCATGTTAGCACTTTCAATGCTTGACAAAATTCAAAACTCTTTCATGATAAAACTACCCAACAGACCAGGAAACAATTTTGAGAAAGAAAAAACAGCTGGAGGTAGCCTACTTCCTTATTCCAAAATTTACTACAAAGCTACAGTTATCAAAACAGTGTGGTACTGGAATACAGACATACTGAATAATAGAATAGAATAGAGAGCCCATAAATAAACCCCTGCATATATAGTCAAGTGATTTTTGATAAGGGCGTCAGGACTATTCAGTGAGGAAAGGGCTATCTTTTCTACAGATGATGTTAGAAAAACTGGATTCTACATGCAGAAGAATCACGGTAGACCTTTACTTAACACCATGTACAAAAATTAACCTAATATCCTAATAATAACCTAATAACCTAATAATAAGCCTAATAAACTAATAATAAACCTAACAAACCTAATAAACCTAAAAAATAACCTAATAACCTAATAATAACCCTAAAATGGGTCAGAGACTTAACTATAAGGCCTGAAACTATTTAACTCACAGAAGAAAATATAGGGTAAAATCTTTACAACATTGGACCTAGTAATGATTTCTTAGATATGACCCCAAAGACACAGGTAACATAAGAATTAAACAGACAAATTGGATTTCACAAACATTGAAAAAAAAATTGCTCATTAAAAGACACTGTCAATAGAGTAAAAAGCAAACTTCAAAATAGAAGAAAATATTTGCAAGTCACATATCTAATAACAGATTAGTATCTAGAATATATAGAGAACTTCTAAAACTCAATAGAAACAACAACAACAAACCTGAGTAAAAGATAGCCAAAGAACTTGAATAGACATTTATGCAAAGAAAACATACAAGTGATCAATAAGCATATAAAAAGATGTTCAACATCACTAATCTTTAGGGAAATGCAAATCCAAATCACAATGAGATATCACTTCACACCTGTTAGAGTAGCTACTCTTCAAAAGCAGAAAATAGTAAATATTAGCAAGGATGTGGATAAATTGGAACCCTTTTACACACCATTTGTGTGTAAAATGGTGCAACTGCTATGGAAAATAGTATAGAGATGCCTCAAAAAATTAAAAATAGAATTACTATATGATCCAGTAATTCCATTTCTGAGTATAGACACACAAAAATTTAAAGTGGGGTCTTAAGGAGATATTTGTACTACCATGTTCATGGCATTATTATTCACAGTAGCTAAAAAATGTGAAAGTGAATCTATGCACATCAACAGCTGAATGGATAACATTTGGTATGTACATATAATGCATTATCATTCAGTCTAAATGATTGTACAACATGGATGCAACCTGAGAACAATATGCAAGTGAAATAAACCAATCATGAAAAGATGAATACATTATGATTCCACTTATCTGAGGTACTTAGAGTAGTCAGAATCATAGAGGCAGAAAGTAGAATGGTGGTTGTCAGGGGGTGCGGAAAGGGGGAAATGGGAATTTATTGTTTCATGAGTTTAGAGTTTCAGTTAAAGATGGCAAGAGTCCTGGAGTTGGATGGTGGTAATGGGTACACAACAATATAAATGTATTTAATAACATGGAATGGTTTATTTAAAATATTTACTATGATAAATCATATGTAATGAGTATTTTAGCACAACAAAAAATTGAAAAAAAAAAAAAAAAGAGTACCAGAGGAAAACTAACATAATTTTAAGTCATTATGCTCTAAGGTTAGATCAAAAATTTTACATTAATGTTATTTTAATAATTATGCTGATGTTTCATATGAACTTGAGTTACTGTTACACTGTTTGTATGATAGTTTTGTATAAAATTTGCCCTACTGCTCTACCTCCTTTTGTACTTTAAATATTAGCATACTAGCATAAACACAACATTTTCTTTAGTATTTTCATTGAAGTTGCTCAGGAGTTATATGTAAGTTGATATTGGAATCAAACATCCAAGTTGTATACATGATTATTATGTAATAAAATCAGATGCCTCATCTACCATACAAAAAAATTAAAAGATGAGTTGCAATGATAAGAAGAACTTGTATGATAAATTAGTAACACCAGCATTTCTGTAATATGTCCAGACAGTATTTACAAATATTATTTCATGTAATACACTTAATATATATTTTTTAAATTTTTTAAAAAGATTTTATTTATTTATTTGACAGACAGAGATCACAAGCAGACAGAGAGGCAGGCAGAGAAAGAGAGGAAAGCAGGCTCCCCGCTGAGCAGAGAGCCCGATGCGGGGCTTGATCCCAGGACCCTGGGATCATGACCTGAGCCGAAGGCAGAGGCTTTAACCCACTGAGCCACCCAGGTAACCCAATATATATATTTTTAAAGATTCGTTTATTTATGAGTGAGAGAGAGAGAGCATATGCATAAGTGGGGGAGGGGCAGAGGGAGAGGATCTTCAAGCAGACACCCTGCTGAGCATGGAAGCCCAATAGGAGGCTTGATCTCATGAACAATGAGATCATGACCTAAGCCAAAAACAAGAATTGGCTGCTTAATTGATTGAGCCACCCAGGCACCCCACCCTTAAATATATCTTATCTGCAATTATTTAAAAAACATTTTACAGATTTTAACAATGAACCAGTTCAATAAGTATATTATAAATATTGCCAATTCATTCCTTGCCTAGCTGACTGAAAAGTCACTTTCCTTAGGTATCCTTATGTTCATCCCATTCTAGCTACGCTGGTGATTTTAGGTTAAAAACAATCAAGAAACATACAAACACACACCGTTTGTTCGGTCACTTCTGAGCTATGGGCCTTGCTTTTCTTCTGCCTAGAATGTCCCACATTTAGGTCTAGACAGATTCACTCCCTCCATTAATCACTGCTTAAATGCCATCCCTTCAGTGAGCTCTTTCCTGACCAATTAATAAAAAGGACTTCTCTTCTACCTGATCATTCACTTGTTCCTTAGCCTCCTTGATTTTTCTTCTGAGTTAAAAATACTCTATTAATCTGCTTACTCTTTATTATCCATCTCACAAGTAGACTATGCATAGAGTCCCTTGAGGGCAGGAGCTACTTTCTACATACCCCCGTATCTCGTGCAAACAGAAGAGCAGGGACTCATAATGATTCATTAAATAAATGGATGAATCGTTGAATACACTGAAATAGTAGGGGGCTGTCTTTGCCAGCTGTTAATATTTCTAAGAAAGGGGTCCTTTTTGACTCCTGGGGCTTTTATTTCATAAATACAAGACATCAGGGATATATATTTAAGAGAAGAAAGTCAAGTGAAAGGATGTTCTTTCAGAAATGTGTAATATCTTCAAGCTGAAGTGAGGGTTACATTTTCAGTGACTGACAAAGTTACAGATGGAGCCTTTGCATGAGACAGTGAATGAAACAGAACCAACTGCAATAAGCTAGCTCATTTGCACTTTGTTGTTTTCATAAAACATACCCATCAATCAACTGAAACCAGCTGCTCAATTTTCAGAAGCTATGGGTGAAATTCTTTACGAAAAGGATAATAAACTCAAGATTAAAATACATGTGAGACTCTAATTCAGAATTGCCCTTCTAAGCTTTTATTAAACTTGCACAGAATAATACAAAAAAAAAATTCCATTTTACTTCTGAATTTGTCCAGGGCTCTAATATCCTTCATGGGTCAAAGAAAAAGAAATCTTGTTTTTCTGAAGCTCTCATATTCTGTTTTGATAAATTGATACAGTTGAGGCAGTCTTGAAGGGATTTTTTTTTTTCAATTTAAAAATACAGTTCTAATTGCAAGGATACAGGTCAATTACTACTCACCTATTTGATTCAGTGCATGCCTGACACTAAACTACCTGATACACAAACCTGTATCCAATGAGGCTTAGTTTTCTCACTACTCCTTAAATGCATGCCAACCACTTCTAGTTTTCTGTTAGTGTAGCTTTTAGTCACATTTTCAATCCTTTAGGGATTTAAGATTTTCAAAATAATTTTCCGTGATTAATTATCATACTCAATACAGCCAGTTTTCCCTTTGTGGGACTTAGAAAATTCTGGACAACTTTGTTAGTGATGTTTGATCAGTGCTTTAGCTCCAGGTTTCTCCCATGTGAACTGACTTTTCTTATCCCCCAAGTTGTGAGACTAGAAACTACAGTGTCAGTTCCATGCTTTGCTCTTTATTTCTATGGTGTGATAAATGCATCTGAAAAAAATGCGTTCAGAACCAAAAGACGCCTATTTTTTCACTCCAGACTTGGATTAGCTATACATTAGCCACTTTCCCCTGTCTTAGATCAATCCCTACTATCAGAACACAGTTTATTTAGTAGCACTAATGGGACATCTAGATCTGCTTTTTTTCTTAAACTAAATCACTCTGCAAGGTCGATAGTCCCTGACTCTGTAACTGGACCCATTATGTTAATTTTAATGGTTAGCCTGCAGATTCTCTGTCTAAAAAATCTGTTCTAAGAATGGGCTTGGTTTTAGAAGTAAATGACTCTGGTATAATGATCCTAAATGCTTTCTGTAAGACTTGATTTGAAAGGACAGTGCAGAGCTAAGCCTTTATAACATAATGTTTTGGCATTATATTTGGGACCGTATTAGGTAGAGTAGTTGAGACACCACAATGTGGCAAAATGATTGAGTTACAAAATACATCATGTGTTCCCTGCATTTAAAGTTCAAATCTGAAAGGAAAGATGGACAGAAAAACAATAAATAAAAAGAATATACAGCAGACACACACACAAACATAAATGGGCATTACAAAGGATGTGCCATCAGGCATTAGTAGGACTACAATGATCATATAAATATTGGATAAATAATCCACTCAGAGGGAAGAGAAGGGGAGAAAAAAAGGTGTGACTATATGAATGTGCATGGGATGTCTGACGAATAGAAAATGGTCCATCTGGGGCACTGGGTGCTCTGCTGGTTAAGCGTCTGATTCTTAGTTTTGGCTCAGGTTGTGATCTCAGGGTGTTGAGATGGAGGCCAGGGCTGGGCTCTGTGCTCAGTGGGGAGTCTTTTGGGATCCTCTCTCTCCCACTTGTCCCCTTCCCCGCTCACTTGCTCTCTCAAGTAAATAAATAAATCTTTAATAAAAATAAAAAAAAAAGTGGAAAAAAATGGTCCATCTGATCTGGTTGGTCTGCAATTGATAACTCAAAGATTTTGAGGGTAAATGAGCCAGGCTATCAATGTGAATGCGTGCTAAAAAAAAGATACCTTAAGGATTAGGCCAGTGGCTCTTAGACATCAATATCCCTTAGAAATTCCAGGAAGCCTGTGAGATGTATTTTCTGTTCAGTATAAAACTTTCTGATTCAGTATGTTTAGGATGGGCTGAGAATTCTGCATATTTAGCAAGCACCTCAGGAGATCTTGATTCAAAATACCCTTAGATCAGGTCAAGTTGGGTCCCTGCTATAGGTACTCAACCAAGGAGCTCCCATGCTTTGGAGTGCATTTCTTAAAATTTTCTAAGCTCCCCTGCAGTGCCTGGGAGGAACTGTGCTAACAGTATTGCACACACTGAGACCCCCATATGCTTTGGTCCCAGTCACTCCCTTTTAGGATCCTTTTCAATTGCCTACCACAGACATGGGTTCGATGCATACTCCAAGGAGTTCAAGAGCTTATACACATGGGGTTGTCTCATAGCTCCAGTATTTCTTCCATCCAGTCACGTGAGTTTGGGATGCTATGATAGAGCTACAATAGAGCTGAAACTCTGATTTAAGATGATTCATACTCCAACTGGACACACTAAGATCAGACTTCCAGACTATTGACAGCCCTGACTTGGACTTTTACCCATGCATAGACTGTATGTCAGCTCTTGCCCTTCTGTTGACTCTTGCTTATCTATGTTCTGACATCTACCCTCATAGTGCTCCCACTTCTCTGAAGCACCTGAACGTGGCAGGGTTTGTGTGAGGCATCCTATATATTGTTCACACCTGAAATTCAAAAAGTTTGCCCATCTCGGCCACTCCTTTTGTGCCATGGGTCAGAAGTCTTTCACAAGTAACCACCAATTGCTCCATCATGCCAATGGGCCATTATGATTGATATCCTTTCTTATTTCTGATTCATGTTGTCACTCCTGCCTCTTAGGTCAGTCTGAAGCCATGCCAAGGGAAGGACAGAAATTTAATTCATTTGAACAAATACTTATTGAGTGCTTATTAGGGTCCAGATGTGATGCAAGATTTGGGAATACAAGGCTCAATAAAGTGATGAACCCTACTCTTAAGGAAATTACAGTTTATGAGAGATGGACACATAATACAAATGAATAAAAGTCACTGTGGTAGATTCTATAATAATAAGAAGCATGAATCATCACAGGAACATAAAAGAATAAGCAGTTAATTCTGCCCAGACTTGATTTAAATTAAACCAGAATATGTTTTTAAGTAAGTATTTATTCATTCATTTTGTGTGTGCTTGTGCTGTACCAGATATTAGAGCCAGTCACCAAAGATAGAGATAATTGTCAAAGAATTGCATGAATGATACAAAGTTACAAGCTGATACAAGTTGAATAAAATAAACCTTACTTAAGCTGTGGTCTTTCTCTGGTATATCTTCCTCATCTGTTAAAGATGAGAGCAATAATTTTTATAAAGATTATTGAATAAATACAAGAACAATGCAATGTTTCTGCATTTTTTTAAAATCAGAATTTTTTCAAGCCCTTGCTAGGGAAAGGTCACTTAAAAAGGTCACTTATTTAGAAGTTTTCCTTAGGTCACACTCTCCCTAATTACAACCTACACACAGCAAGTTCATTAAGAATTGATCCCAATGTCCTCCATGTTATTTTTCACTCAGCATAATCTCCTCCAGTCCCGTCCATGTTGATACAAAAGTTGGATATTCATCTTTTCTGATGGAGGCATAATACTCTATTGTATATATGGGCCATATCTTCTTTATCTATTTGTTTGTTGAAGGGCATCTTGGCTCTTTCCACAGTTTAGTGACTGTGGCCATTGCTGCTATGAACATTGGGGTACAGATGGCCCTTCTTTTCACTACATCTGTGTCTTTAGGGTAAATATCCAGTAGTTCAGTTGCAGGGTCGTAGGGTAGCTCTATTCTTAATTTCCTAAGGAATTTCCACACTGTTTTCCAAAGTGGCTGTACCAACTTTCATTCCCACCAACAGTGTAAGAGGGTTCCCCTTTCTCCACATCCTCTCCAACACTTGTTGTTTACTGACATTGGGAGATGGAGAGGAGAAGTGAGTTGGGGGAATTAGAGGGGGAGACAAACAATGAGAGAGAAAGAGAAACAAACTGAGGGTTTTGGAGGAGAGGGTAGTTGAATGAGCCTGGTGGTGGGTATTAAGGAAGGCACATATTGCATGGAGTACTGGGTATGGTACATAAACAATGAATTTTATAACACTGAAATAAAATAAAATAAAATTAAATTAAAAGGAAAAAAAAAGTAAACAAAAAGAATTGATCCCCATTTAACTGATAAGTTCCTTGGCAAAGCTTTAAAGCTGCAAATAATCTTAATGATGAAAATCTAGTTAAGTTACCATCCATATATATAAGTTTCTTTGTATATTTTATTATCATATTTAATAACAAGTCTTTTCGCTGAATGCTAACAGTTTCACTGAAACTGTTTTCAGTTTCACTGAATGCTAACATCCTTATACTTGAACTCAGTGAGCTGTTGACCTGTGTACCAGACTCATCTCATCAGTAAAAGAAGTAATTCATTATGCCAATACGTAATTCCCTGTAATGTGTCTTGTTGGACACCTGAAATAATGTACTCTGAAAATGGCAGCAGTTCTTATTATTATTGCCAATATTTTATTCAGCAGCTATAAAAGTACCCCCTAAACATAATATCACTATTACAAGAGGTTAATTAATATTATCGTAGATTTGGGGGGCAATTTATTTGCCTAATTTGCATAGCTTACTATGCACAGTAATGAGATCTGAGTGTTTGAAAATCATGACTCACGTGGGTGACTAGTTTAGAGAACATTGATATAAGATGAAAAATTTAATTGCATTGAATTTATAAACCTTTTCTTGAATGGCCTTTGAAACATTTGACTGGTGATGAATCATGTCACAGAATTGTGGACTTCCATTCCATTTCAACCCTGTGAGATAACAAAAACATGGTGGTCAAAATATTCATGATGTCATTTCTTCAAGTCAATAAAATATGGGATCAGTTAAGAATGGTTAGCGATTTAAGCCTTTCTGAATTGACCAATTACCATTTTTTAAACCTATGTATTCTGGTAGTGACTTCCTTTGTTTTTCCACATATATCTCATATGTGACAAATATTTATATACTTCAAGTTTCATAGAACTTTATGTTATGCTATCACTTTATAAAAGATTCCACTAGCTTGGATTTGGGATGTCTTTTGGCTTCCTCTCTCAATGATGTTTTAATTAAAATTGTTTCTGAAAGAAGCTATTACATGAATGCTGTCTTTGAACTTCAGTTTTAAATGAGTGGTTACTGACAAGTGTAAGGATTTAACAAACAAAAACCCTGATGGTGTTTTTATTATCACCTTCAGCTATTTGTTATGGAGAGTAAAAAGCTGAATCCTTGATTCCAGAACAACTTAAGGCAAAAGTTTTCGCACTTGAAAGCATGTAAGAATCAGGTAGTAGACTTAATACAATAAAGATTTCTAGGCCCTCAAAGACCATGATCTCTTTAGTATGGAAGAAGATACTAATGATTCTGAGCCATAAGGTAGATACATTGTTGTATGAAAAGGAGACAACGAATAGAACCTAAAATTACAGTGTTTTTTTTATACCTGGTAGTAAACTTCCCCATGATTATATCAGTTTCATTTTTCTCTCTAAATTCTGGAACATTGACCACCAATGTGGGGTGCAGGCAATCAAGGACAAAACAGGTAAAGATGTAGAATGTAGGAAAGTATCAGAGAACTTGATATTACTTTTTAATTTGTCTTTTTTCATTTCTACTTTTTGACTATGTTTTATAATGATCCTTAACACCAAAAAGTGCTATTTCTTGTGTTGCCCAATGTCTGCTGTGGGTCTGGGTGTCTCTCCAAAGCAACTGTATTCCATGTAGTGAATCAGTGGGGGAGGGTCTAGCATTCTGTAACTACTTCATCTTAAACACGTGGTCTCCTTAGTTCTGGGCAGTAGAGAAAGAGAAAGAGAATTGTGCACAAGATCTCTATCATTTATCAGCAAAATAAAGCCCAAGTTATGCCAAATATTAAGGCAGTGAGGCCATGCAAACCTCCCATGTATGACAAATATAGGTAAGCAAATCAAATGTCTACCACATACTTTAAACACAAATCTAAACTTTAGTACAGTTTATCCAGATCAAATGTATTATAAATGTATACATATTCACATACATGTACACATATATCAATGCTGGTAATAGAAATAGATACATTTATATGATAGTGAAAAATTAGTAAGTCCATCTTTCACTTAATATACCATATTATAAAGTTAGAGCCTATGCTAGAGGAGCCTACATTTCTGCTAGCTTATGTTTATTTTTATTTGAAAATCATCTTTTCATACATCAAATCATTAAATAGAAAAGAGATAAAAATATTCCTCTCCAGCCTATTATGTAAAAGCAACTGAAAACTACTCATCTTCCACATTATGATCATATTTAATTAGAAGCTAGAACTAAGTTAGAAGAGAGAAAATTTGATTATAAGAAAACTTAGAATTTTGGCATTCCTGTTCTACAGAAGTAACTGAGGTATTTAAATTAGTATTTTTTTTAAAAAAATATAGACAATTTGCTATCTTCTATACCAAATTTCATCAGCTTAAAGGGACTTTGCCTTTCACAGCCAAGTTTTAAGCATGACAAAATTGTAAATGAAAACATATTGTGTCCTCTGATCTTGGAGATGGCAACTTTTGCTACATAACCGGGTAGGAGTTGATCTCATTCTTTGGTTTCCCATTTTTTGATGAAGAATTTAAATTTGCTGTATTTTAACCAATGGTTAAAAAAATATTGCACAGCCTTGGTGAAAGAGCAGTGCTTCATAACTGCATAATAGCTTCATCAACAAATGAGTCTGCTTCCTGCAGTGAAGCCACAAAAATGTTGAAAGACCCTAGCTTTTTGCAGGATGTACAACGATCTCTGTTCAAGTCACTTTTGGACCATTTTCCTTCTTTGTGGTGACAGTGGTTGTCTGGCTGTGTGGGCGTACATTTAAAACACATCTTAAAGATTTTTTAATAATGCATTCTTGGGCAGAAAGGGAAAATAATTTTTCCCTATGCTATAAGCACTTAATGCATTTCTCTGATGACTTTTTTGTTTTTGTTTTTTGTTTCTGACAATTCAAGATTGATTAAATAGAGGCATAAAAAGGAGCTTTGAAAGAAAGTAGGCAGAAATACCTAATCTTTTTGTTGTTATCAAGCTTATTTTATATTCAGTTTTTGTCGGTGCTATACAATCTGTAATGGTAAAGCTAAGATTGCAACTGGAATTATTCATAGTGAGTTAGACAAGCCACACTCACGTATCTTGAAGGTCTTTCATCTGGTGATAACAGGTCCATAGCATTTACTTGTTCATTCTTTCCCCAAATTCCACTTGATAGCATCAGTGATAATATGTTTCCAGCTTTAAATAGTTATCATCCAAGAGAAAAGAAAAGAAAAAAAAAAAAAAAGAAAGATTCTTCTAGGTCAGACTTTCTAGAGGACAAGTATCTTGAGTACTGTCATGACCTACTTATACTGATTATATGATTTGATGATGACTTCAGCACATTTTCCCTGAAGAGTTTCCTTCCGATCTGCATTTTTCATAGCAATTTAGGTCTGTTGGAGAGCAAACAAACCTGGTCCATTTCTATTCCGTTTTTTATTTTAGAAGAAAGTTTCACATTCTTCAGTAAAATCATCTAGAGGTTAACATCGATATATTATGAACTGTTTTCTAAGCTTACCTTGTCATATGTCTAAAGTATATTTTTAAATGAATCAATGTGTTCTTTTAAATTGCCTTAAGCTTATCATGAAATTTTGATCTGCTTTCTCACCTAGTAAATCTGAAATTCACCTATATACCTCTAGGCTGGATTATAATTTAGGTATAATGAGAGGTGTGTTAATTTCTTAACCATGTAAGATTTCATAGATAAAACCAAACATTTAGTTGAAATTACTTTCCCCAGACTTAAATTTTATATTCTGTGATTTTTTTTAAAGATTTTATTTATTTGTTTGACAGGCAGGCAGAGAGAGAGGGGGAAGCAGGCTCCCTGCTAAGCAGAGAGCCCAATAGGGACTCAATCCCAGGACCCTGAGATCATGACCCCAGCCAAAGGCAGAGGCTTAACAACTGAGCCACTCAGGCACTCCTATTCTGTGATTTTTAAAACAGATAATTCTTTTATCATTCTTAGGGAACTTTCTGGACTATAGATCTTTATTTTTAGGAAGGTTATTCCTCATTAGTGGTCTAAATTACTCAAATTCAAATGCACCATTTTTTGGTACTTAGTATTACTAAGTAATTAGTAATTAGTACTAAGTAGTAAGTAATTAGTAATACAAAATAATCCTTAACCTCCATATAGATTTTTTTCTCATCTCCAAGCAAAATAATTATAATTTCTTAATTTCTATTATTTAGACGGTCAACAAAATGCTTTATCATCGCATTTTCAATTTTCCTGATTTCTTCTTTTGAACTTCAGTGCTGGATGAATGCGAGGATAAAACAAATAACTTCACATTGAGTACTCAGCTACAGTACCCCAATACTCCAATTTATGGCTATTTAGCCTCTTCTACATGGCCTTTAGTTCACTGGTTTTTAAATATTATCTTTTCCTGCCATTTCACCTCCAGGGAAAATTTAACCAAAAGAAACGGCAATATTTTGCTCAGCCACTTAGAAAGCCTTCTTAATATTATGGAGAAACAGTATAATAAAATTGATCCTTGGGATGATATAGCAAGGCTATGCTCTCACAAAAACCTTGTACACTCCACTGCTAAATGTGTGGATACATAAATAGCAGAATTGCATTCAGGCTGAAAAAGTTCCTTGATTCTGGAAGTTGTCTGAATACAAGGTGTTGTTTCCAGAGTCTTTAGCAAGGGTTTCCTTCCCAAGAGCTTCATGAGGACGGTCACTTGCAGCACTGCAGTGCAAAGCTGAGAGAACTGACCCCTTCTGAGTCAGGCCCACTGCCGGAACCAAATTAGCCCATGCTTATTGAGTATCTACTCTGGGTCAAGTGTTTATATACTTTATCTCACCTAATGCTCACATCAGCCCTAAAAAATATATCATGATAATCTTAAACTCACACATTAGGAAATAAAATTTCAGAAGCATTGCATGATTCAAGGTCATACAACCAGTGACCATGGCCTATCTGTCTGCAAAGTCAATACCTTTACTTTTTATTCTCTATTGCCTGTGCTTTCTGAATCCTTCCAAGGTCATGCTGAGTTTGTACCTCTTGTGATCTCCTCCCCCCACTCAAATCAAGTGACAATTCCCAGGAATTTATTATTAACCATCTCTATTTGTGAAATTTTAACATGTTTTGAACTGAGGACAAAGAACTTTGTATAGGGCACCTGGGTGGCTCAGTGGGTTAAGCTGCTGCCTTCGGCTCAGGTCATGATCTCAGGGTCCTGGGATCGAGTCCCGCATCGGGCTCTCTGCTCAGCAGGGAGCCCACTTCCCTCTCTCTCTCTCTGCCTGCCTCTCCATCTACTTGTGATTTTTCTCTGTCAAATAAATAAATAAAATCTTAAAAAAAAAAAAAGAAAGAACTTTGTATAAAATGAATTAAATGATTTTTTAAAAATCCCTCAAGCTGTAAATTAACACAAATTTAAATGGTAACTATCAAGCACTGAAATAAAACACCTGAAAGGCAATTATGTTACACTGTAGTCTCTTTATTAGAACAAAAAATTACATAAAGTAATTATCGATTGCAGGGAACATTGTATCTCCTGCCCTCATGAGGTATTTTAACGAGGTGGAGGACATCGTGCTCAGATTAAAATATTTTGCTTATAGTAAACATTCTTACTTATAAATATATCTTAGGGTTAATTATCTGAAGCCACTAATGTGATACACAAAAAAACCAATATTTTCAAGATTGTATCTTGATATTTTAAGCTAGACCCAAAGCAGCAATAAAGCTATACAAAGTTGGAGAAACTATCCAGATCTTTCAATCTGTGTGCTTTAATAGCCTGGGGTTATTGCAAAGCTGTCTAGTTAATTCTGAAGGAGTCACTATCATAAATTTAGAGTGGGAATAATCATCTTACAACAAAGGAGATAGAAAATAACTATATATTTCCAAAGGGCAATATTTTTCTCTTAAAAATTTCCTGGCTTTAAAAAAATAGTTTTATTTGACAAATTTCACTAATTGACTAGTAAACAGAAGTGCAAAAGTAGGTTCAAATAACTTTAAAACATTGAACAATAAGTGAGATCACAAAATATTTCTCCTTGGCTGCCAATTTTTTCTTTGTTTTAGGAGTACAATCCAGTTCACAGTTAAAGAGTTCTGGCTTTTCTTTGAAAACTACTTATTTGCTTCTTGACTACAATCATGTGCTTTCAATTTCTTTTGCATTTTACCACTTACTTTCTACAGCATTCTTTTATGGATGAATGACTGCCTGGCAAAATAGAAACTGAACCACAGTATGTAATTAAGTTCTTTGCACAATGGAAGTTAGTCATCGACACAATTAAACCACTGGCTTCAGAATCCAGCACTGAAGGAATGAACGGTATAACCAAAGAGGATTCGTTCCAACAAGATTTTCCTAAATTGTAGGATTGAAGAGATCTGCATGCTTTTTTTGGTGTCCCGACAAAAATCCAAAATAAATTCTCCTTCCAAATCCAAAAAGAACTCATGTCAGATGATCTCGTTTCTTCTTCTTCTTCTTTTTTTTTTCTTTTTTGCAATTTTTCATTTTTTTTTAACTTCAAAATATTGGTGACCAGATAAAATAATTTAGAGATATTGTTTTTCAAACCCTACCCAAAAAGTCCTAAACATAAAATCTACTTTTTAAAACAAAGAATAATTTAATAATATTTTGTTATTTTAAAGTAATGCATAATGCAGTAAGTGTAATAAACTATAGTATGCAATAGTCAAATATAGTTTAACGTTTCATTTCTTTAAATTATAAGTAACACTTAGGTTTTTTAAACACTTTTAGCTTTGGGGCATCTGGGTGGCTCAGTTAGTTAAATGCCTAGGTCATGATCCCAGGATCTTGAGATTTAGCCCAACGTCACATTCAACTCTGCTTAGTAGGGAGCCTGCTTCTCCCTTTCCCTCTGTCTGCCCCTTTGCCTGCTTATGCTTGCTCTCTCTCTCTATCTCCTGACAGATAGATTTAAAAAAAAATCTAAATGCATTTAATTTTAGTTAAAAATTATTTATTTAGGAATGCTCTAGAACTGTTCTAACTTCAGACATAAAATTCAGTTTCAAGTTGATGGTCAAACATGTACCTAGATTTTTAAAATGTTATAGAAAGCTATAAAGTAGCTGTAAATGTACTGGAAGAGAAAAGGAAACAATTAGGAGGTATGGTTTGGTTTTGAAATTTTTATATTTTAAAGTGAGATATAAGAGTAAAAATCTTGAAAAGAAAACAATACAAGGTCCATTAATCATTCATAAATATATTTCTAATTATCCCTTGCCCTATGATCATATTATTGATTATTTCACATTAATAGGTTCTAGCTGGAGCACCTGTCAATTCAGATAAAAGTATAAAATGTAGAGTCACACATTTATTTAAATAAAAGTGTGATTTAAATGTATGACTCTATACATTTAGAGTCACACACATCTACTTAAATAGATAAATAGTCACACACATCTATTTAAAAAGATGCCATTAAGTTGTAATAATATTTAGTATTTCAGTGACTCACTTGTTGATATTGATATAGTGTCTAAAGGCTTATATGTAAATAAGACTGGATCTTACATGATCTTCTTGTAAGTTACCCAGAAAATTCCTCCTTTAATATTTTTGCTCTAAAGTTTTCATTGAATAACTAGCACATATAGACTTGACCATAGTCAGATATATAAAAACATAATTATCGGGGAGGAGTCAAGATGGCGGAGAAGTAGCAGGCTGAGACGACTTCAGCTAGCCGGAGATCAGCTAGATAGCTTATCTAAAGATTGCAAACACCTGAAAATCCATCGGCAGATCGAAGATAAAAGAACAGCAATTCTGGAAACAGAAAAACAATCACTTTCTGAAAGGTAGGACCTGCGCGGAGAAGTGAATCCAAAGCGACGGGAAGATAGACCCCGGGGGGAGGGGCCGGCTCCCGGCAAGCGGCGGAGCAACGGCGCAGAAAATCAGGACTTTTAAAAGTCTGTTCCGCTGAGGGACATCGCTCCAGAGGCTAAACCGGAACGAAGCACACGCGGGGTCAGCATAGCCTCAGGTCCCGCAGGGTCACAGAAGGATCGGGGGTGTCTGAGTGTCGCAGAGCTTGCGGGTATTGGAACGGGAAAGCCGGCTACAGAGACAGAGCCGAGAGTAAGCTCGCAGCTCAGTGTTACCTTGAACCGGTCGCAGGCTCGGTGAGCCCGGAGCACGGCCGGAGGTCAGGCAGACGGGAGTAACTGGGCACTGTTCTCTGGAGGCGCACTGAGGAGTGCGGCCCTGGGCTCTCGGCTCCTCCGGGCCGGAGACCAGGAGGCCGCCATTTGTATTCCCGTCCTCCGGAACTCTACGGAAAGCGCTCAGGGAACAAAAGATCCTGAAAGCAAACCCGAGCGGATTACTCACCCCGGCCCGAGTAAGGGCGTTGTAATTCTGCCTGGGGCAAAGACACTTGAGAATCACTACAACAGGCCCCTCCCCCAGAAGATCAACAAGAAATCCAGCCGAGACCAAGTTCACTTACCAAGGAGTATGGTTTCATTACCAAGAAGAGCAGCAGAATTCCAGAGGAGGAGAAAGCCAAGCACGGAACTCATGGCTTTTTCCCTGTGATTTTTTTTAGTCTTGCAGTTAATTTAATTTTTTTCTTTTTCATTTTTTGTTTTTTTTTTCTCGCCTTCGGGTAAATTTTTTTTTTTTAACTGTTACCTTTTTCTTTTTAACGATTTTTTACTAGTTTATCTAATATATATATTTTTTCTTTTTTACATTTTTCTTAGGTGTTTTCTTTTTTTTAATTCTTTTCTTTTCTTTCTTTTTTTCTTTTTTCTTTCTTCCTTTTTGAACCTCTTTTTATCCCCTTTCTCCCCCCTCACGATTTTGGATCTCTTCTAATTTGGTTAAAGCATATTTTCCTGGGGTTGTTGCCACCCTTTTAGTATTTTACTTGACCCTTCATATACTCTTATCTGGACAAAATGACAAGACGGAAAAATTCAACACAAAAAAAAGAACAAGAGGCAGTACCGAAGGCTAGGGACCTAATCAATACAGACATTGGTAATATGTCAGATCTAGAGTTCAGAATGGCAATTCTCAAGGTTCTAGCCGGGCTCGAAAAAGGCATGGAAGATATTAGAGAAACCCTCTCGAGAGATATAAAAGCCCTTTCTGGAGAAATAAAAGAACTAAAATCTAACCAAGTTGAAATCAAAAAAGCTATTAATGAGGTGCAATCAAAAATGGAGGCTCTCACTGCTAGGATAAATGAGGCAGAAGAAAGAATTAGTGATATAGAAGACCAAATGACAGAGAATAAAGAAGCTGAGCAAAAGAGGGACAAACAGCTACTGGACCACGAGGGGAGAATTCGAGAGATAAGTGACACCAAAAGATGAAACAACATTAGAATAATTGGGATTCTGAAAAAGAAGAAAGAGAGAGGGGAGCAGAAGGTATACTGGAGAAAATTATTGGGGAGAATTTCCCCAATATGGCAAAGGGAACGAGCATCAAAATTCAAGAGGTTCAGAGAACGCCCCTCAAAATCAATAAGAATAGGCCCACACCCCGTCACCTAATAGTAAAATTTACAAGTCTCAGTGACAAAGAGAAAATCCTGAAAGCAGCCCGGGAAAAGAAGTCTGTAACATACAGTGGAAAAATATTAGATTGGCAGCTGACTTATCCACAGAGACCTGGCAGGCCAGAAAGAGCTGGCATGATATTTTCAGAGCACTAAACGAGAAAAACATGCAGCCAAGAATACTATATCCAGCTAGGCTATCATTGAAAATAGAAGGACTGATTAAAAGCTTCCAGGACAAACAAAAACTGAAAGAATTTGCAAATACCAAACCAGCTCTACAGGAAATATTGAAAGGGGTTCTCTAAGCAAAGAGAGAGCCTACAAGTGGTAGATCAGAAAGGAACAGAGACCATATATAGTAACAATCACCTTATAGGCAATACAAGGGCACTAAATTCATATCTCTCAATAGTTACCCTGAATGTGAATGGGCTAAATGCCCCTGTCAAAAGACACAGGGTATCAGAATGGATAAAAAAACAAAAACCATCTATATGTTGCCTCCAAGAAACTCATTTTAAGCCCGAAGACACCTCCAGATTTAAAGTGAGGGGGTGGAAAAGAATTTACCATGCTAATGGACATCAGAAGAAAGCAGGAGTGGCAATCCTTATATCAGATCAATTCGATTTTAAGCCAAAGACTATAATAAGAGATGAGGAAGGACACTATATCGTATTTGAGGGAGCTGTCCAACAGGAAGATCTAACAATTTTAAATATCTATGCCCCCAACGTGGGAGCAGCCAACTATATAAACCAATTAATAACAAAATCAAAGAAACGCATCAACAATAATACAATAATAGTAGGGGACTTTAACACTCCCCTCACTGAAATGGACAGATCATCCAAGCAAAAGATCAGCAAGGAAATAAAGGCCTTAAACGACACACTGGACCAGATGGACATCACAGATATATTCAGAATATTTCATCCCAAAGCAACAGAATACACATTCTTCTCTAGTGCACATGGAACATTCTCCAGAATAGATCACATCCTCGGTCCTACATCAAGACTCAACCGGTACCAAAAGATTGGGATCATTCCCTGCATATTTTCAGACCACAATGCTCTAAAGCTAGAACTCAACCACAAAAGGAAGTTTGGAAAGAACCCAAATACGTGGAGACTAAATAGCATCCTTCTAAAGAATGAATGGGTCAACCAGGAAATTAAAGAAGAATTGAAAAAAAACAAGGAAACAAATGATAATGAAAATACAACGGTTCAAAATCTGTGGGACACAACAAAGGCAGTCCTGAGAGGAAAATATATAGCGGTACAAGCCTTTTTCAAGAAACAAGAAAGGTCCCAGGTACACAACCTAACCCTACACCTAAAGGAGCTGGAGAAAGAACAAGAAAGAAACCCTAATCCCAGCAGGAGAAGAGAAATCATAAAGATCAGAGCAGAAATCAATGAAATAGAAACAAAAAAAAAAAAAAACAATAGAACAAATCAACAAAACTAGGAGCTGGTTCTTTGAAAGAATTAATAAAATTGATAAACCCCTGGCCCGACATATCAAAAAGAAAAGAGAAAGGACCCAAATAAATAAAATCATGAATGAAAGAGGAGAGATCACAACTAACACCAAGGAAATACAAAATATTATAAGAACATACTATGAACAACTCTACGCCAATAAATTTGACAATCTGGAAGAAATGGATGCATTCCTAGAAACATATGAACTACCACAACTGAACCAGGAAGAAATAGAAAGCCTGAACAGACCCATAACCAGTAAGGAGATTGAAACAGTCATTAAAAATCTCCAAACAAACAAAAGCCTAGGGCCAGACAGCTTCCCGGGGGAATTCTACCAAACATTTAAAGAAGAACTAATTCCTATTCTCCTGAAACTGTTCCAAAAAATAGAAATGGAAGGAAAACTTTCAAACTCATTTTATGAGGCCAGCATCACCTTAATCCCCAAACTAGACAAGGATCCCACCAAAAAAGAGAGCTATAGACCAATATCCTTGATGAACACAGATGCGAAAATACTCAACAAAATACTAGCCAATAGGATTCAACAGTACATTAAAAAGATTATTCACCACGACCAAGTGGGATTTATTCCAGGGCTGCAAGGTTGGTTCAACATCCGCAAATCAGTCAATGTGATATAACACATCAATAAAAGAAAGAACAAGAACCATATGATACTCTCAATAGATGCTGAAAAAGCATTTGACAGGTACAGCATCCCTTCCTGATCAAAACTCTTCAAAGTGTACGGATAGAGGGCACATACCTCAATATCATCAAAGCCTTCTATGAAAAACCCACCGCAAATATCATTCTCAATGGAGAAAAACTGAAAGCTTTTCCGCTAAGGTCAGGAACACGGCAGGGATGTCCATTATCACCACTTCTATTCAACATAGTACTAGAGGTCCTAGGCTCAGCAATCAGACAACAAAAGGAAATTAAAGGCATCCAAATCGGCAAAGAAGAAGTCAAATTATCACTCTTTGCAGATGATATGATACTATATGTGGAAAACCCAAAAGATTCCACTCCAAAACTGCTAGAACTTATACAGGAATTCAGTAAAGTGTCAGGATATAAAATCAATGCACAGAAATCAGTTGCATTTCTCTACACCAACAGCAAGACAGAAGAAAGGGAAATTAAGGAGTCAATCCCATTTACAATTGCATCCAAAACCATAAGATACCTAGGAATAAACCTAACCAAAGAGGCACAGAATCTATACTCAGAAAACTATAAAGTACTCATGAAAGAAATTGAGGAAGACACAAAGAAATGGAAAAATGTTCCATGCTCCTGGATTGGAAGAATAAATATTGTGAAAATGTCTATGCTACCTAAAGCAATCTACACATTTAATGCAATTCCTATCAAAGTACCATCCATCTTTTTCAAAGAAATGGAACAAATAATGCTAAAATTTATATGGAACCAGAAAAGACCTCGAATAGCCAAAGGGATATTGAAAAAGAAAGCCAACGTTGGTGGCATCACAATTCCGGACTTCAAGCTCTATTACAAAGCTGTCATCATCAAGACAGCATGGTACTGGCACAAAAACAGACACATAGGTCAATGGAACAGAATAGAAAGCCCAGAAATAGACCCTCAACTGTACAGTCAACTAATCTTCGACAAAGCAGGAAAGAATGTCCAATGGAAAAAAGACAGCCTCTTCAATAAATGGTGCTGGGAAAATTGGACAGCCACATGCAGAAAAATGAAATTGGACCATTTCCTTACACCACACACAAAAATAGACTCAAAATGGATGAAGGACCTCAATGTGCGAAAGGAATCCATCAAAATCCTTGAGGAGAACACGGGCAGCAACCTCTTCGACCTCTGCCGCAGCAACATCTTCCTAGGAACAACGCCAAAGGCAAGGGAAGCAAGGGAAAAATTGAACTATTGGGATTTCATCAAGATCAAAAGCTTTTGCACAGCAAAGGAAACAGTTAACAAAATCAAAAGACAACTGACAGAATGGGAGAAGATATTTGCAAACGACATATCAGATAAAGGACTAGTGTCCAGAATCTGTAAAGAATTTAGCAAACTCAACACCCAGAAAACAAATAATCCAATCAAGAAATGGGCAGAGGACATGAGCAGACATTTCTGCAAAGAAGACATCCAGATGGCCAACAGACACATCAAAAAGTATTCCATATCACTCGGCATCAGGGAAATACAAATCAAAACCTCAATGAGATATCACCTCACACCAGTCAGAATGGCTAAAATCAACAAGTCAGGAAATGACAGATGCTGGCGAGGATGTGGAGAAAGGGGAACCCTCCTACACTGTTGGTGGGAATGCAAGCTGGTGCAGCCACTCTGGAAAACAGCATGGAGGTTCCTCAAAATGTTGAAAATAGAAGTGCCCTATGACCCAGCAATTGCACTACTGGGTATTTACCCTAAAGATACAAACGTAGTGATCCAAAGGGGCACGTGCACCTGAATGTTGATAGCAGCAATGTCCACAATAGCCAAACTATGGAAAGAACCTAGATGTCCATCAACAGATGAATAGATCAAGAAGATGTGGTATATATACACAATGGAATACTATGCAGCCATCAAAAGAAATCAAATCTTGCCATTTGCGACAATATGGATGGAACTAGAGCGTATTATGCTTAGCGAAATAAGTCAAGCAAAGAAAGACAACTATCATATGATCTCCCTGATATGAGGAAGTGGTGATCCAACATGGGGGCTTAAGTGGGTAGGAGAAGAATCAATGAAACAAGATGGGATTGGGAGGGAGACAAACCATAAGTGACTCTTAATCTCAGAAAACAAACTGAGGGTTGCTGGGGGGAGGGGGTTTGGGAGAAGGGGGTGGGATTATGGACATTGGGGAGGGTATGTGCTTTGGTGAGTGCTGTGAAGTGTGTAAACCTGGTGATTCACAGACCTGTACCCCTGGGTATAAAAATATGTGTTTATAAAAAGTAAAAAATTAATAAAAAAATACATAATTATCAAGAGAAGTTCAAAGTATGCTGCAATTAGTATTTCTGATATGATTTCTGATGAAGCATTTGTTTTTCCTTTGATGGAGGATCCTAAGTATTTTTTGGTTAATATCAGTCGAGTGTGGTACTTGAGTTACGCCTATAAACATTAAAGCATTTTATGAAATTTGAATTTGGGACAGGGAGAGGGTACCCATTAAGTTGCAGGAAGGAAAATAGAATAAAGAAACACTGTAAGCACAAATTGGTTTTGAAATTTTTGTTTTCAAATTGCCTATGATCATCCTGCCTCTGCCTCTCACTGGAATGCACCCATCCTTGGCTTTTTCTTTAGGACATTAAAATCCTGTTACCTCTTCTCGAATGTTACTATTCCATCATAGAAATTGCTCAGTGTTTTGCTATTGCTATTTCCTCCAGGGAATTTATCTGTTAATGCATTGGTGAATACCTACAGATTAGCAAATGGCCTCTTTAGAGAGAGGAAGAAAGGCATTCTGCCTGATAGCATAGCTCTCAAAAATGTGAGAACTTTCAGGCCTTGAGTGTTCTTGTTGGAGAATCTTTTGACACAGATTTTTCCTTTTGCACGTGGGAGTCAGACAGCCACTTACTTGATCTAAAGCAAGGGAAAAGCAACATCTGGCTTCAGGGTTGATATTACTCAGACCATCATCTAATTTGCTTTAAATAAGGCCAGAGTAATCTGAGTCACTGAAGAATAGAGTGGAAGATATAATTAGCTATCCCATGACCAAGTTAGAGAGTGACACAAGTGGGTTGTAAGAGAGAACAGGGATTAAAAAAAGTAAAGTCTGCATTGGATGTAACATTGGCAGAATGGAACTTACTGGTTTAGTTGCTCATTCCAAAGTATCAGTTGAAGAATGGGATGGGATGGTTGCAGGAGTGGTCATGAAGAGGCATCAGCATGATGTCCAGGTTTGCGGGCTGAGGTTTGGTCAAGAAACTGCAGTCAGAAGAAGATAGCAGGGACAACATCAGAGCACAGTTCTTCTGCCCTTTGCATTCTGCAGCAAAGGTCTTCCTTGGCCCCCAGTGGAAACACCACCAAGATTAATGCATGGCTCCTCACATGAATTCTTTTTGAGTTAATATATTCACTCTTTCATGCTTCTGCTCTAAAATTAATTATTGGGTGATTGTCATGTGTAACTTATTACAAGATGTGAATCTTGATATATAAGAGGATATCAAGTTATCAAGTTATATTCTACTTAAAGGGAGAAGAAATAGATACCTGAATGGTTCACTACCAGGGGCTTGGGGAAAACATGAAAGGTCCATGTAACCTAGACTTAGGGAATTGGTTAGATTTCAGGAATTTGGGGCTCCTCAGCAGTAATGAAAGACAAGGAAGGGTAAGATGAAGAAAGACCAAGATGCTCCAGGGACTAGCACCTGCAAGGCCTTTCTCTATAGAAGAGTGGGCAGTCTGATAATTTAGAATCGGTGTGTGCAAGAGGGCTGCAGGCCTCAGACCCCACGGGGTGCCTAATGGCTTCAACAGAAACTCGAAGTTTATCCTCTAGCTACTAGAAAGCCATTGAAGAATTTCAAGTGTAGAATTACAACCTTCAGATTCACCTTTTGAAAAGGTTCTTCCAGGCACAGTGAAGAAAATTTCTGGAGGGGACAAGATTAAGAGTAGGGAAGCAGTTGGGCAGGTGTTGTTGTCAGGAGAAACAACAAGGATTTATATCTTTTTAAAGTGGAGACCGTGTATATTACACTTATTCCATAACTTCTAATGGATGTTTAAATATCATGCACATTACTTTAGAGGCTTGGCTGCTCCTTTTTAAACTTAAGAAAGTTTGATTTTCCCTTTTTTGCTTTAAATTAACTCACAATTTCTGGACAAACACTGTAATGGATTCTGTCAGATATGGATAATCCTTAGTCAAGAGAAGATATTTTCACCAAAAAAGTTTATATTTATATGAAGTAAATAGGAAATTTGTAAATTAAATGTCATATTCTAAACACCTTTTAATTTAATTTCAAGAGTGAGATTTTGTAAGAAGTGTTCCTTCTAAACCAGTGCTTACTTACCAAGAATACAGAAGGATTCATGCTTTTGTGGATTACTATTTAATTGCACAGGTAGTTTGACCACTTACACAAAATATGGTACATTAGCAAAAAGCTCAATTATCTTGTTTCTACATCTATATTGCTTGACAGATTTTCTGTAGTAGAACTTTTGTATATCAAAATAAAATTATTTTAAGAAATGAAGAGGGAAGCTTGGGTGGCTCAGTGGGTTTAAGCTTCTGCCTTCAGCTCAGGTCATGATCTCAGGGTCCTGGGATCGAGCCCCACATCGGGCTCTTTGCTCAGCAGGGAGCCTGCTTCTCCCCCCACCTTACACTGCCTGCTTGTGATCTCTGTCTGTCAAATAAATAGGTAAAATCTAAAAAAAAAAAAAAAAAAAAAAGAAAGAAATACATTGAAATGAACATTTATAGAACATCAAGCAGAACAAAAATTTAGCAGCTGTTAATAAGAAATCAGAATGTTACTCCTAGACAGTAACTGCAATCCTACTTTCTGTTAGTTTATCTTATACTAAAATCATTAACTCTAAGTTGTATATTATAGGTGGGCCATATTAAACAATGTAAGAGCCTGGGCTTAAAATCAAAATACATGGGTTGGAGTTTTGGTTTCTTTTTTTGGTAGTATATGAAAATATGATCATCATTTTGGGACTTCAGATAGGATAACTTAGGTGATATTTAAAATTCTTTTCAGTTCTAGATTACTACAGTTTTTTTAGATTTTAATCATGTATGCATTTATAAATGTATAGATTACTTATTAAGGAAAAATGCCATAAGGCTTGCTAGTAGCCACAGTCTTGTAAAATATAAGCACTTTATATGAAATTTTTTCTAGACTGCTATTAGGTATCTCACATCATTTGCAAGCTGAATGCTTGCATAGATTCTGTCCAGTATATAAGGATATTCCCAGTAGCTGAGCAATTTGTATATTTCAGTAACACTAGAATAAAGCCTCTGAGAGGCCATGAGAGCTAGGATCTCAGCTAAGATAAATCAAACATTTGTGTGTGTGTGTGATCCTTAGAGCCAAGGACTAATATGCATTTTGAAAATAAAAATGTGCCTTGGAAAAGGTCACGTTTTTAACACAAAATATGAGCCTTTTGATTTTGTATACTCACCAAGTTTTCCCCATTTTTTCAATAATAAATGTTTCCACCATCTCTCTAATCAAGCATTATAATTGTCATTGTTTGCACTGAATAAGAATCTCTGAAGGACAACTAAATCATGTATAGTCAAGGGGGGTGGAATGAAATTTAGATGTCAAAATCCAGAAGTTCACTCTTGAAAATTAAGTTTGTAGGTATATAAATTAAAATGTCCAAGGCCTGATCAAGTAACTGAAGGTCCATAGACTTGTGAACAGGTCTTGGTAGGACCTAGATGATGATGATGATGATGACAATGACAATGATGATGATGAGTGTGTGTGTTTTCTAGTCATAGAGTTTTAAATTTGGGGGGCCATATTAAAAATCAGAAACTTTCTTATAACCATCCAGGTATTACTCTAAGAATGGCATGGAGCTGAAAACAGGCTTCTGTTTTGGCACTCATTGACATATATTTGAGACCTATATAGAGATTTGAGTTTGAAGCACAATTTGGGATCAACCCAAAGATTTCTTGTCTTCTTGACTAAGTCATCAGGATTCCAGAAATACAGTGAAGAATTTATGAAATTGTCAAATATACACAGGGCCAAAAGCTAGCATATTAGACTTCAATGTTAGTGATGATTGTCTAGATTCCAACATTTCTTACTCAGAAATCAGACATTTCCCACCCTGAAAATCAGATATCCCTCATAAATGCACTAACCTGGAGCCTACTTAATCTCTTAGAAATATGAGAAATTAATTGAGACATCATGTCTCAATAATTATATGAATCATTATGCAAGGTTCGTGACATATGTTTTCATTGTTTATAAATAAATTTTTGTTTGTTTTGGTAACATTTCTAACAGGTGAGATTGCTTGGTAGTTGAATTCACCAGAGCTGATAGTACTATAACCCAGAGTAGGTCTTCATTACAACAGACTATGAGGATTGTAAAAGACAAAGAGACGATGAAACAGAGAATTTGAAGATGCCATACTCAATCATGCCTCTAGTTTTTTAAAAATTTATTTATTTATTTATCCCCATAGTTTTATACTGGAACATTCACGGTTATCACAAGAAGCAAAAATCTGAAAATACATATTTTGAGAAAACATTTGGGAAGAAAACACTACAGCGTAGCCAAGTAGAATTTTTGAAATTTTATTTTGAAAGAAAAACACTTCAAGCTCTTTTTCTGGAAGACTTCTCAATTGTCATATAAGCCTCTTACCAAGTTTGTTTTTGTTAGCCAGGACAAATAGACAACATATTTTTTTAAAGACAGCAAAGAGCAAATACTTTTCTTACCATAAGCAATGAATTAAGACTGTAACTACTCATCTCTGCTTTGCAAAAGACAACATTCAAAAGTGTATTAATAAATGTTTTTGACTTTTAATACTAAAGAAATTTTTTCCTTATTTTGATTCTTGTGTTTGTGCTCTTTTTAAAGTCATGCAATGGTCTAGTAGTCATTAGCTAGGAAATGGTGCTGACATCTATTTTACCAACATCACTATTTCAAAAGTTCATAAAGCATAAAAAGTACATAAAAATGTATACATATGTTTTTTTAAAATTAGATATGTAAAGTTCTTTGGGAAAATATGTCCTGTGGTTTTGTTTTGTTGAATTATTTTTCAAAAAAGAATAGAAAATACATGCACACTTAAGATAGTTTTTCATTGTCAGTTTTAAGATAATAATAGGAAACATAATTTTATGAGTCATAGCCTGCTTGACTTTAATCCTTTTAGACATTGCAACCATTTGATTAAGTGCTATATGAGCTTTCTCCTCCAACACTCTCAAAGTGTCATCTGTCATAGCCTTGCTGTCACAGCCATAATATATGACTGTCTAATGATATTAGAACCAAGAAATATGATGTTGGGTTTGGCATTTCAGATCAAAATGTTTCTTTACTGTAAACCATGTAGCATGGTCCCTGTGTACATAATGAAAGAGAAAATATCAATTGAGACAAGGGACATGGCAGATTTAGGGAAAAAATAGACTGGAAAAAATAGCAACTTTACCTTTTACCATATTTAATGCAGAATACCATGAATAAAGGTCTATTATCTATTAGTTTTAATTTTTTTCTAAGTAAACAACTTTACATTTATGACTGTGAGCTAGTGGAAGATTATGCATTCAGGCTGTCACTTAATCAGATAATAGCTTCTTGAGTTGCCTCCCTTAATATTGCAACAGATTTGTTGTTACCTGGTCCCTAAAAATAGCCTAATATGCTGTGGACACTCAAAATGTCAACTAAATGTGAAGTATAATCTCATGGCCTTTGAAATAAAATAAATATTTCATAGTTCTTTTTTTAGGAATATATAATCTGGCTGTGCGATATTGGGCAAGCTACGTATCTTCTTTTTCTTATTTGTAAAACTGTGCTTCCAATATCTAAATGGCAGAGATTTTTGTGAATTAGGTGGAAAAATGCATGTGAAAAATGTAGCAGAGTGCCTAACACATAGTATGTACTCAATAAAAGATAGCTGTATTCATCATTGGAAATATTGTTGGAAACATACTAAAGCCATTCCTGTCCTTATACTATGATGTGATATAGACCTGTAACTTGGAAATTCACATCACCATACATCAATATAATTAAACAACTTGTAGAGAATATAAGGTAGTGCAATGGAACTAATTGAAGAGACAGAGTGGTTTAAAGAATTGTTGCTTTGATTCATGGAGCTACATGGATTTTGAAATATGTCAGAAGAGACAATATATAAATATACATATATATAGACATAGTTTATAAGGCAGGAAAGATGGCTGTTTGAGAAAAGTACCATATATTGAATAGAAGGAAATCTAGCCAGACTATTGGATATGGAGAGTATGGTATATTTATTTAACAAGCAACCACTAAGAACAGTGTGAAAAATTCTTAAACATAGGATCTGCCTTCCAAACACAAATGTGCAAATGGTGGAACTGGAAAACATATAAATACCTTTAGATAAACTTAGCAGACTGTAAAAGTATACAAAAGGCGAGAAACACTTCTGAAATGATGCTTTGAGGATCTCTTTGGAACAGCAAAACAACCATAACTCATGAAAGTAATAAAAAAAAAAAGAAAAAAAAACCTCTTTAATCTATGGGAATTATTTTCCAGGAATTTGTAAACATCAAATGAAGAAACATTTAATATCTGTGTCTTGGGTGCCTGGGTGGTTCAGTTGGTTAAGTTTTTGACTCTTGGTTTTGGCTCAGGTCATGATCTTAGGGTTGGGAAGTCAAGCCCTGTGTTGGGCTCCATGCTCAGTGTGAAGTCTACTTGAGATTCCCTCATTCCCACTGTTCTCATCTCATACACATGTTCGCTCTCTTTCTCTCTCTCAAATAAAATAAGTAAAAAATAAATCATTTTAAAGTATTCTGTGCCATCTTTGTCTGCATCACTGCATCCAAACCCTTCCTGTTCTCCTCCCTTAGCTCAGTGTGGTGAAAGCTATACTCTGGGCTTGTGCAACAAAGAAGATGGAATTCTGTCCTCTGCCAGCTCCCTCTCTAAGGTGATGACTTCTTGAGAAGGGTAGACTATGACCATTACTCATATCCTTCTTCCAGCTTATGTTGCAAAAGCTACATTCCAAGCAAACACAGCTAAGAGATCTGGCATTCTTTTTCTCTATCGAGTCTCTGCTTTTGTGATGGAAACCTTAACTCAGAAGTGTCTTCCCAAGTCTATTGGGACCCATTTTCCCCCTACCTCAGCTTGCTCATAGGGTAGAACTTATATGCCAGTAGAAACAAAGAGGAAGACAAGGGTATCATACACCAGCATCACCTCAGTGCCTAGTCCTAGGGTACAGTTTCACTTCCAGAGAAGCAAGCCACTGTCCTTGCGTCCAGCTCTGGAACAGTGGCACAGAGTTTCTACACAGGGGGAGATTCAGTTTACAATAACACAAAATGTTATCACTCTCTATAAAGAGATTGCTTTTATTTGAAATATAAGGGGAATGTTCATGCTCATGGACAGGGTTAAAATCAATAAAGATCTTGGAACAGAGCAATTAAGAGGAGATTTCCATGATAGTAATGGGCTTTATGATAGCAACCAGTAGACCAGATAGAAGTTTAACAGAATGAGCCATGGAAATACTTGAATAAGAAGAGCCATCCTGGGGTTAAAAGCAAGTTTCAAAGACTGGCCTGAAAGAAATTTTGAGTGTACCCCTGCAAATGGGGTGACCACACTTTATTTGGATAAGACAATGGGAACATCTATGCCCTAGATAGTGATTGAATGCAATATATTAATCATCTAACAATTAGAGGAAGTTAACTGAATATGATACCACTAGAGACACACCATCCAAAGCTTAGTAGAAAGATCAGATAAAGGAGTTAAAGAACCCAATTACTTCTTTGTAGGTTAGGGGGACATTTAAGGCTGTACCCTTCAAAAGTAATAGCAGAGGCTTCATATTGAGAGAGAAATAGACTTTACTGAACCAGTCCAGCCAAGTCATTAAACAAATAAGCAAGCAAACAGTAAGAGTAGGAAACAAAGTATGTCAGGATCTGGAAGTGCTACAATATATTATCTAAAATATTCAGCAAAGAAATTGAGTCATGCAAAGAAACAGAAAAGTGTAAGCTGTTAAAGAAAAATACAATAAAGATTGCTTTTGAGAGAGCAGAAATGATGCACATAGAAGACAAAGACTTCAAAGCAGCTCTTAGACCTATTTTTAAAGAAATAAAAATAACCATAATTAATAAATTAAAAGAGGCATGAAAACAACATCTCATCAAATAGTAAATATCAATAAGCAGATGGAATTTTTTTTTAAGAATCAAATAAAAATTCTGGAGTCCCAAAGTATGGTAATGAAGATGAAGTACTTACTCAAGAGAATCAGCAGTAGATTTGAGCTGGTAGAAATATAAATTAGTGAAGTTGAAGATGGATTGAGAAATATTATGTAATGTAAAGAACAGAGAGAAAAGAGAATTAGAAAAAATAAGCATAGCTTCAGATAAATGTAGGATAACATTAAGTTAAGCACTATATGCATAATGGAGGTACCCAAGAAGAAGGAGAGAAAATGAAAAAGAAAAAATAGTGTAAAAATAATGGCAAAACATTTCCTAAACATCACCAAATACATTTTTCTGCACATCCAAGAAGCTCAATGAAATCTAGTAGGGTAAATATGAACAGATCAACACCAGACACATCATAATCAAAATGTTGAAAGTCAAGAACAAAGACAAAAATCCTGAAAGCAGCAAACAGAACTAACTTGTTGTTATAAAGGAAACTTCAATAAGAATAAATGTGACTTCTCATGAGAAACAGTGGATGTTAGGAGACGGTGGTATAACATTTAAAGTGCTAAAAGAAAAAAATAAAACTATCACCCTAGAATCTTATAAATCAGAAAACTTTATCTCCACAAATTACTTTAAAATGAAAAGGAAAATACATTTTCAATTTTTTTTATTAAATTGATTTATTTTCAGAAAAACAGTATTCATTTTTTTTCACCACACCCAGTGCTCCATGCAATCCATGCCCTCTATAATACCCACCACCTGCTACCCCAACCTCCCACCGCCCCCCGCCACTTCAAACCCCTCAGATTGTTTTTCAGAGTCCATAGTCTCTCATGATTTACCTCCCCTTCCAATTTACCCCAACTCCCTTCTCCTCTCTAACACCCCTTGTCCTCCATGATGTTTGTTATGCTCCACAAATAAGTGAAACCATATGATAATTGACTCTCTCTGCTTGACTTATTTCACTCAGCATAATCTCTTCCAGTCCCATCCATGTTGCTACAAAAGTTGGGTATTCGTCCTTTCTGATGGAGGCATAATACTCCATAGTGTATATGGACCACATCTTCCTTATCCATTCGTCCGTTGAAGGGCGTCTTGGTTCTTTTCATAGTTTGGCGACTGTGGCTATTGCTGCTATAAACATTGGGGTACAGATGGCCCTTCTTTTCATGACATCTGTATCTTTGGGGTAAATACCCAGGAGTGCAATTGCAGGGTCATAGGGTAGTTCTATTTTCAATTTCGTGAGGAATCTCCACACTGTTCTCCAAAGAGGCTGCACCAACTTGCATTCCCACCAACAGTGTAAGAAGGTTCCCCTTTCTCCACATCCTCTCCAACACATGTTGTTTCCTGTTTTGTTAATTTTGGCCATTCTAAGTGGTGTAAGGTGATATCTCAATGTGGTTTTAATTTGAATCTCCCTGATGGCTAGTGATGATGAACATTTTTTCATGTGTCTGATAGCCATTTGTATGTCTTGATTGGAGAAGTGTCTGTTCATATCTTCTGCCCATTTTTTGATATGTTTGCCTGTTTTGTGTGTGTTGAGTTTGAGGAGTTCATTACAGATCAAGAGCATTGAATGACACATTGGACCAGATGGACCTCATAGATATATACAGAACATTCCACCCTAAAACAACAGAATACTCATTCTTCTCAAGTGCACATGGAACCTTCTCCAGAATAGACCACATACTGAGTCACAAATCAGGACTCAACTGATACCAAAAGACTGAGATTATTCCCTGCATATTCTCAGATCACAATGCTTTGAAACTGGAGCTCAATCACAAGGAAAAGTTTAGAAGGAACTAAAGGCCACCTTGCTTAAGAATGCTTGGATCAACCAGGAGATCAAAGAACTGAAACAATTCATGGAAACCAATGAGAATGAAGACACTTTGATCCAAAACCTATGGGATACAGCAAAGGCGGTCCTAAGTGGGAAATACATAGCCATCCAAGCCTCTCTCAAAAAAATTGAACAATCCAGAATACACCAGCTGTCTCTACACCTTAAAGAACTGGAGAATCAACAACAAATCAAACCAACTCCACACATGAGAAGGGAAATCATCAAGATTGGAGCTGAGATCAATGAGGTAGAAACCAGAGATACAGTAGAATGTATCAATGAAACTAGAAGCTGGTTTTTTGAAAGAATCAATAAGATTGATAAACCATTGGCCACACTAATCCAAAAGAAAAGAGAGAAAGCCCAAATTCATAAAACTATGAATGAAAAGGGAGAGATCACAACTAACACCAAGGAAGTAGAAGCAATCATCAGAAGTTATTATCAACAGTTATATGCCAATAAGTTTAGCAACCTAGATGAAATGGATGCATTCCTGGAAAACTATAAACTACCAAAATTGAACCAGGAAGAAATAGACAACCTGAATAGACCGATATCTAGTAACGAGATTGAAGCAGTGATCAAAAACCTCCCAAAAAACAAAAGCCCAGGATCTGACAGATTCCCTGGGGAATTCTACCAAACTTTCAAAGAAATATAACACTTATTCTCCTGAAGCTGTTTCAAAAAATTGAAGCAGAAGGAAAACTTCTTGACACTTTCTATGAAGCCAGCATTACGCTGATCCCCAAACCAGGCAAAGACCCTACCAAAAAGGAGAATTTCAGACCAATATCACTGATAAATATGGATGCTAAGATTCTCAACAAGATCCTAGCCTACAGGATCCAACAGCACATTAAAAAGATTATCCACCATGATCAGGTGGGATTCATCCCTGGGCTACAAGGATGGTTCAACATTCGCAAATCAATCAATGTGATACAACAAATTAATATGAGAAGAGAGAAGAACCACATGGTCCTCTCAACTGATGCAGAAAAAGCATTTGACAAAATCCAATTTTTTAAAAAAATATTTATTTATTTGTTTGGGAGAGATGGAGAGAGAGCAGGGGTCAGGCAGAGGAAGAGAGAGTCCTAAGTAGACTCCACACTGAGTGCTGAGCCCAACACAGGACTCCATCTCACAACCCTGAGATCACAGTCTAAGCAGAAACCAAGAGTCAGATGCTTAACCCACTGCACCACCCAGGTACCTGTCCAGATTTCTTAAAAATAAGAATTTCTTGCTAGTAAATACTCCACATGAGAGTGGAGTATTTACCACTGAAGTATTTCAGACTAAAAATGAGTAACACCAGTAGTAATTTGAAACCATATACATTTGAGAGTGTTCGTAAAGATAATTACATAAGCAATCATAAAATACAATAAAATTGCATATTACTCTTCTCTTCTTTCCCAATTCATGCTCAGTATTACCCTGAGACTAATGCCAAACAAAAACATCATAGAAAAGAAAATAGAAATCTACAGATAAATATCTCTTATGACTATAGATGCAAAACTCCTCAACAAATATCAATAAACTATACTGGTCAACATATAAAAGAGATTATATGTAAATTATAAATCCCATGGCCAAATCGGATTTATCCTAGGAATGCAAGGTTGGTTTAACCATACAATAGTCAATGGAATTAACCATCTTAATAGACTAAATGATAAAAAACCACAATCATCTCAATAGACAGAAATTATTTTTAAAATCCAGCACTCTTTCATTATAAAATCACTTGGAAAACCTGAAATAAAAGGAAAATTACTCAACCTGATAAAAAGAATCTATGAAAAACATACAGATAACATCATACTTGGTGGTAACAGACTGAAAGATTTCCCTCTAAGACCTGGACCAAGACAAATAAGTCCACTCTCAGCATTGCTTTTCAATATTTTACTTGATTTTGGAAAGGACAATAAGGCAATAAAAACATAGAAAAAAGAAGAAAGAAATACATAGAAGAAAGAAGGATCTTGGAAAGAAGAAATTTTAAAACATTTTTTTTAAATACGATGTAATCTTGTATGTAGAAAATCTGAAGGAATCTACTAAAAATCTATTAAAACTAATAAACTATTTTGGCAAGGTTGCAGTATTCAATATCAATATTTAAAAGCCAATTGGATTTCTATATACTAGAAATGACCAATCATCAAATAAAATAAAATACAAAAACTCTACTTAAAATAGTATTTAAGAAGAATAAAATAAAAAGCAATCCATTTAACAAAATAAGTGTAATACTCACACTCTGAAAATACAAACCATTTGAAAGGCACTAAAGAAGACCTAATAAATAGAAAAACAATACAAAGGAATATCTTTCTAGGAAATAGAGGTTTCACATTCATAGATTGGAACAATTATTAGAGTTAAAATTTCAATACTCCCAAGTTGACCTAGATTCAATGCAAACATATCAAAATTCCAACTACAATTTTAAAGATTTATTTAATTTATTTATTTTAAAGAGGGAGAGAGAGCATGCGTGGGAGGGGCAGAGGGAGAGGGAGAGAGAATCTGAAGTGGAACTACGCTGAGCATGCTGCTCAACATGGGGCTTGATTTTATGACCCTGAGATCACAATCTAAGCCCAAACCAAGAGTTGATAGCTTAACTGATTGTGCCATCCAGGTACCCTTCAACTACATTTTTTTTTTTTTTATTTGATAGAGCAGAAGTAGGCAGAGAGGCTGGCAGAGAGAGAGAGTGGGGGAAGCAGTCTCCCTGCTGAGCAGAGAGCCCGATGCGGGGCTCGATCCCAGGACACTGGGATCATGACCTGAGCCGAAGGCAGAGGCTTCAACCCACTGAGCCACCTAGGCTCCCCTCAACTACATTTTTTAAAAGAAAATTGACAAGTTCATCCTAAATATATATGGAAATCTGAGACACCCAAAATAGTCAATACAATTTTGAACAAAAACAAAGTTTGAGGACTTGCATTTTCTGATTTCTGAACTTACTACAAAGATACTATGATCAAAACAGATTGATATTGATGTAAGATAAAGGCAAAGATAAATGGAATAGTATTGAGAATTCCAAAATATCCTTTACACATTTATGGTTAATTGATTTTTGTCAGACTTGTTAAGAAAATTCAAAGGGGAAAGAATAATCTTTTTAAGTAACAGTGCAGTGAAAGCTGGATGTGTATATGTAAAAGTATGAAATTCAGTTCCTTCCTTATACCATAATGAAGAATTAATTCAAGACCAAAATATATGAGCTAGAACTATAAGTCTTAGAACAAAACATATAGTCATCATTACCTCAGGTTAGAGAAAGTTGTCTTAGGTAAACTAACTAAACACAGACAACAAAAGAAAAAAAATAATTTGGACTTGATCAAAATTAAAAACTTTTTTCTGCAAATCCATAGATGGAAAACACATTTGCAAATCATAGATCTGGTAAGGGCTTTGTGTTCAGAATATATAAAGAACATTTACAACATAGAAAGATAAATTTTAAAATGGGCAAAGAATCCCAATAGACATTTCTCCAAAGAAAATATACAAATCACAAGTGCTGGCAATAAAGTGGAGAAATTAGAACCTTCATACATTGCTGGTGAGAGTGTAAAGTGGTGCAGCTGTGTTGAAAACAATGTGACAGGTCCTGAAAATGTTAAACATGGACTCATCATATGACTCAGCAGTTCTACTCCTAGGTATATATTTAAGAGAAATGGAGAAATACTTCCACATGAAATGTGTACATAAATGTTTATAACATTATCCATTATACCAAGAACAGAAAACAATTAAAATCTTCATCAGCTGAGGAATGTATAAAAAATGGGATGTATCCATATAATGGAATATTATTTGGCAATAAAACAGAATGGAAGAGGGATACATGCTATAACATGAATGAATCTTGAAAATATTTTGCTCAGTGAAAGAAGTCAGTCACTAAGGACCAGATATTGTATGATTCCTTTATAGGAGATGTCAAAAATAGGCAAACCTATAGAGACAGAAGGTAGATTAATGGTTGCGAGGAGATGGGTTGGTAAATGGAAATGAGAATAACAGATAATTGGTACAAGTTTTCTTTGTAGGGTAAAAAAATATTCTGAAATTAGATTGTGATTGTTGCACAACTCTGTGGAGTACCAATACAAGCTACAGTGTATGTGAACTTTCAAAATATTTTGCTCACTAAAATAAGTCAGTCATAAATAATCCTGTATTGTATGAGGCCAATTACATGAAATGTTTAGAATAGGCAAACCTGTGGAGATAGAGAGTCTGTTAGTTGTTTTAGTGGTGTCTGGGGGTGGGGGATGGGTGGTGGGTCAGGAATTGTGAATGACTGCTAATATGGAAATTTCTTTTCAGGATAGTGACAATGTTCTAAAATTAAATTGTGATGATGGTGACACATCTCTGTGAATATACTACAACCCACTAGATTATGCAATTTAAGCAGGTGAATTGAATGATTTATGAATTATAGCTCAATAAAGCTGTTGAGAACTATACATAGGAAATGCAGTTGAATTTATCAGGAATTTAGGTGGGGAAAATTCAGATAGCATATGGACATCACTGAAATCTAGAAAGAGAAAACACGCTTTGTTACATGTGTAACGCCATGCCCAAGATCCTAAGAGCAAACAAAATTCAGAGAGGAGACTTCTAAGAATTTTAATATTTGAGAGTAATAAGTAATGGAAATTTTTACAGAAGTTTTCCTGAGAACCTTTTCTCAGGATCAGAAAAGAATCAACATGATAGTGTTTGTGAGTGCTGGCCACATCTAGAGAGAGAGAGAAGTTTCAGGGACAGACAACTAGTCATAATCAGAGTTGACCAGATAAACTAAATAAGACAGAGTCAGGATCTACATTTGAGGATGAATCCTGGAAAACAAAACAAAACAAAAAAGACAGAAAAACTTTTTTAAAAATATTTTAATTTAAAATTTAATTTTAATTGTGATTATAAACACCTGAAATTAAATTGACCATTTTAAACATTTTTAAGTGTAGAGTTCACTAAGTATATGGACACTGCTTATAAAAGATCTCTAGAATATTTTTCATCCTGCAGAATTGAAACTCTATACTCATTAAACACAAATTTCCCCTCTCCACCTAGTCCTTGCCAATAACTTTTCTATGTTCTGTTTTTATGATTTTGACTATGTTAGATACTCTAAGTATGTGGACTCATACAGTTTTTGCCCTTGTGTGCCTGGCTTATTTCACTCTGCATAATGTCTTAAAGGTTTATCCACATTATAGCATTATAGATCTCCTTTACATTATAGATCTCCCTACATTATAGATCTCCTTTCTTTAAAGGCTGAATAGTATCTGTGTATGTATACATACATGTATGTATGTATGTATATATCACATTTTCTTTGTCCATTCATGATTCATGGATATTTGGGTTATCTTCTCCTCTTGACTATTATGAAAATGCCGCAATGAACATTGGTATAAAAGTGTCTCTTCAAGATTTTTCTTTGAATTATTTTGGATATATATCCAGAAGGGGGATTGTTAGATCATATGGGAATTCTATTTTTAATTTTTTAAAAATCCTGCATACTGTTTTCCATAGCAACTGTACCACTTTACGTTCCCATCAACAGGGCCCAAGTATTCCAAATTCTCCACATCTTTGGGAAGACCTGTTTTATGTTATTTTGATAGTGGCCAAACTAATGAGCGTGAGGTGGTATCTCATTGTAGTTTTGAACTGCATTTCCCCAATAACTAGTGATGGTGAGCATCTTTTCATGTGCTTGTTGGCCATGTGTATGTCTTCTTTGGATAACTGTCTATTCAAGCCATTATCCCATTAAAAAAATTTGGTTATTTCTTTTGTTGTTGTTAGTTATAGGAGTTCATTTTACATTCTGGATATTAATTCCTTATTAGATATATGATTTACATATATTTTCTCCTTTTTTTGATAGGTCACCTATTCACTCTGTTAATGATTCCTTTTAGTGACAGAATTTTTCACATAGTAGAAGATGCTTTTTTTTTTTCCTTTTCTTTCTTTCTTTCCTTTTTTTTATAAAGAGAGAGAAAAAGAGAGGTAGAGCACTAGCAGTGGGTAGGGGATGGGGAGAGGGAGAGAGAGAATTCCAGGTAGGTTCCATATCCAGCACAGAACAAAGCCCAATGCGGGGTTTGATCTCAAGACCCTGAGATCATGGCCTGAGCTGAAATCAAGAGTTAGATGTTCAACCAACTGAGCCACGCAGGTACATTGTTTTGTTTTTTTGTTTTGTTTTGTTTTCCTTTAAGAAAGAAACACTACTTACAAAACTACAGTCCTTTAAATTGTTTTAAGTTGAAAATACATTTCTCCATGCTGCCATCTCTAGGGACAGACCACAGTACGACCACTGTTTCCACTCTGCTGGACACTGAAGAGCAATGTTAGAACCCTGAGGCTGCTGATTCCAAAAACTTGCCTTAGCTGGCACTCCTGACACTGGTCTTATCAGGAAAAGCTAACTCTTGTTCCTGCTTCTATATCTCACTAGCTTCAAAAGTTGTGGCAACTTTATATGCTTGACAGAGCCTAAGTGAGAAAGTCTGCCAATGCTTTAGCTACAAGTGAGGACTGGAGAGTGAACAAGTCCTTTTCAGCATCTCAAGTGAGAGATAAATGAGATGTCCTTAAGGAAGAATTCCTCAAACATAGATAGAATGATTGGTGTTGTGGTTGAAAATTAAAGATGAGAGCCACCGGTCATCCTTAGGAAACAAATTTTTTTTTTAATTAAAATATTCTTGGTACAATTATTATGAATAATCATGCTCTTAATGGACCATTTAGACAATCCAAGTAAGACTTTTTACACATTTATGTATATAGAATAACAGGGCAACTTTCAAGCTCAGGGTTCTTCCTTTAGTTCATATCCCTTGTTACAGATGAGGTGTACATGCTTCTTATGATGCTCAGATTCAGAAAAAGGGCTTCATTTACCTGTGTCTGTACTACTTAGGTAGATAATATATATCAATGATGGATGAAAGAATGGCTCAATAAATAATAAATTAAGCCATCCAAATCAATATCTAAGACCTATATGATCATAAATGTTATGGCTGATTACTCTCAAATCCTGAAGAGTACAGGCAATTATTGTTTATTGCACCTTGCTTTATTTTGCTTTGCAGATATCATTTTTTTTTTTTTTTTAGAAATTGAAGGTTTATAGCAACTCTGCTTTAAGCAAGTCTATTGGTGCCATTTTTTTCCCCCCAGTATTTGTTTACTTTGTGTCTCTGTGTCACATTCTGGTAATTCTGGTAATACTTCAAACTTTTCTATTACTATTATATTTGTTATGGTGATCTGTGATCAGTGATATCTGATGTTACCATTGTAATTGTTTTGGTTCACCATGAATTGCATCCCTATAAGACAACAAACTTAATCAATAAATGTTGTATGTGTTCTGACTGCTCTATGACTTCCTGTTCCCTCCTCCCTTCCCCTCTTCCCAGGTCTCCTCATTCCTTGGGCCACAGCAATACTAAAATTAGGTGAATTAACAACCCTACAATAGCTTCTGAGTGTTAAAGTTAAAGAAAGAATCTCACATCTCCCACTTTTAAATCAAAAGCCAGAAATGATTAAGCTTAGTGAGGAAAGCATGTTGAAAGTTGAAACAGGCCAAAAGCTAAGCCTTTTGTGCCAAATGTTTAGTCAAGTTGTGAATTCAAAAGAAAAAAGTTTTGAAGGAAATTAGAAGTGCTACTTCAGTGAACACACACAAATGATAAGGAAGTGTAACACCCTTATTGCTGAGATGGAGAAAGTTTTAGTGGTCTGGATTGATGATCAAACCAGCCACAACATTCTTAAGCTAAAACTTATCCAGAGCAAAGCCCTAACTGTCTTTAATTCTGTGAAGGCTAAGAGAGGCAAGGAAGCTACAGAGCAGAAATTTAAAGCTAGCAGAGGTTGGTTCATGAGATTTAAGGAAAGAAGGCATCTCCATAACACAGAAATGCAAGGTGATGTAGAAGCTGCACCAAGTTATCCAGAAGATCTTGTTAAAGATAATCGATGAAGGTGGCTACACTAAACAGATTTTCCAGGTAGTGAAGCTACCTTCTGTTGGAGGAAGATACCACATAGCACTTCACAGCTAGAGAGCAGTCAAGACCTGACTTCAGGCTTCAAAAGACAGACTGGGGCACCTGGGTGGCTCAGTGGATTAAGCCGCTGCCTTCGGCTCAGGTCATGATCTCAGGGTCCTGGGATCGAGTCCCGCATCGGGCTCTCTGCTCAGCGGGGAGCCTGCTTCCTCCTCTCTCTCTCTCTGCCTGCCTCTCTGCCTACTTGTAATCTCTCTCTGTCAAATAAATAAATAAATTTAAAAAAAAAAAAAAAAAAGACAGACTGACTGCCTTGCTAGGGGCTAATACAACTGAAGCCAGTGCTCATTCAACGTTTGAGAAGTTCTAGGACCTCCCTAAGTTATGCTAAATTTACTTTGCCTTTGCTCTTAATGAAACAATAGAGCCTGGATGACAGCATTTCTACTTACAACATGGTTTACTGGATATTTTAAGCCCAATCTTGAGATCCACTGCTCAGAAAAACAAGATTCCTTTCAAAATATTACTGTTGATTGACAATAGACCTGGTCACCCAAGAGCCCTGAGGGAGATGTACGATGAAATGAATGTTATTTTCATGCCAGTCAACACAGCTCTTCGGCAGCCTGTGGATCCAGGAGTCATTTCAACTTTCAGGTCTTACTACTTAAGAAATACATTTTATAAGGCTACAGCTGCCACAGACAATGATTCCTCTTTTGATCTGGGCAAAAGTGAGTTGAAATCCTTTTGGAAAGGAGTCACCATTCTAAATGCCATTATGAACATTCCTGATTCATGGGAAAAGGTCAGAATGTCAATGTGAAGGGGAGTTTGGAATAAGTTGGTTCCAAATTTCTTGGATGATTTTGAGGGGTTCAGGATTTCAGTTGTGGTGGAAATAGCAAGTGAACTAGAATTAGAAGTAGAGCCTGAAGATGTGACTGACTTGCTGCAATCTCGGGATATAACTTTAACAGATGAGGTTTGCTTCTTATGGATGAGCAAAGAAAATGGTTTCTTAAGGTGGAATCTACTCTTAGTGGAGATGATATGAAGACTTTTTACACTATTACATAAACCTGGTTGGCAGACCAGTGACAGGTTTTAAGGAAATTGATGCCAATTTTGAAAGAAGTTCTACTAGGATAAAATGTTATTTAACAGCATTGTCTACTACAGAGAAATCATTGGTGAAAGGGAGAATCAATTAGTGTGGCAAATTTCGTCATCTTATTTTAAGAAATTGCCATAACCACCTTCACCTTCAACAACCTGGACCACCCTGATTATTTAGCAGTCATCAGCTTCAAAGCAAGACCTCCACAAGCATAGATTTTGACTCACTGAATGCTCAGATGCTAGCAATTTTTAGAAATAAAGTATGTTTTAGTCAAGTTATATACATCATTTTTTGAATATAATGCTATCATACATTTATTAGACTATGGTATAGTGGATACATAATTTCAATACGTACTAGAAACCAAAATATTTTACTCATTTTATTGCCATGTTTATTTTATAGTGTCAGTCTGAAATTGAATCCATTATAACTCCAAGATACACCTGCAGTCTATAGAGTGTCAATTGGTCAAATCAATATTTCTTCTTTAAAGCCTAGAACCGGTCACATGCCATATCCATTCATATTAAGAATGGAAATAACCTTATGACATTTTCTCTCTGGAAAATGGATCTATGTTACCTATATTTATCCACATTTAACATACTGCCTATTGTCTGCAGAAATTAATAAGTAACTGAAAGTCTGTAGGACTTTATCAGACTTTTACATTACTTTACTAACAGATTTTAATATAGACAGCTATTTTCAAAACTATCTTCAGTATATACTTTCACCAGATTTTTCATCCTACATTTATATAATTGAAAAAAACTATTTTTCCCACATGAAAATTTACATAGCATATTTTCAAAGCTTAAGCATCTGAAATACCCAAAAATCTCTTACCAAAGTCATTTAATTAATATACTCCAGAATTTTACCAATAATAATTTATAAGTAGATGATATGACAAAACATTCAGGATTTTAATTAAAAAACAGTCTCCACGTCAGAATCTCAGGGAGATCTACATGTAGCCCTGAGGTTTTGTTCAAGGGAGGCCAAAGCTAACGTTTGAAGGAAGTGGTCCCTACCTCAAACAGGAGAATTTCAACTGAAAAGACTCTTTAAGTTTAAAGCTAAATATTTTCTTTGAATTAAACAAGTATTTATGATGTCCACACATGTGAAACAAGCCAGATTCCTATAGACCCTCCTATATCCAGTTTATTTTACCCCATTTCCAGTCAGACTAAGGATGGATTTCACAGATTAAAAAAAAAAAAAATGATGGGTTCTCAGAGTTAAGAAATGTGGTATTAGTTTTGCAGACGCTCACCCTGAGCCAGTGACATGGGCAGATTTATATTAATTCCAGAACTGGCTGGAAAACTTCAGTTAAGCATGGGAAGGGGAGTGAGATGTGAGTCACAACCACAAAATGCTTTATCTCATGTGAAACTGGTGTAAGTGAGAACTTTAAATGGTATTGACAGGAGTGTGAATTTTCTTTTTTGAGAGTTCCACCTGCCTAAAAGTGGAAGCTTCCCCTGCTGCTGCCCAGGCTGTCCTCATTTGAGGGATAAACAAAAGCCTCCTCTCCAAAAGTCTGTCAATCCAGCACTTTTATGAGGCACTGAATTCATTTAAAGAAAAAAAAAGTGCTAACTGAATACATTGTCAAACTAAAAATGATTTTAATTTTTAAAAGGGAGACTTGGCATACCAAATCCTCTGAATAATTATCTCAGCAGTTAGTTTTGTGTTACTACTATGATGGTGAAAAATCCAATATCCTACACATTATTTTAATCAGTAGTTACTGTCGGAATCCAAGGTATAACTAAGCAAGAAATGGTTACAAAATGTGCACATAAATGCCATGGGATACTTCAATAAATAAATATTATCAGAATAATTACTAATAAAATCCAAGATTATTTGCTTTTATTTTCTAACATTAAATTAAACTGTAGAAAAGGAAAATTCTGTTATTTTTAAAACCAATTAGTTACATTATTATTTCTTGACAGAGTCACATTAATTTGTTCACAGCAGAAACTCTCTGAAGTATCAACTTACTATCATTGATTTTTAATTTTTTTTAATCATTCTATTTTGGCCCAGCAAATTATTTTAAAAAATGCTTTACAATGATTTTTAAGGTAAAGGAAGAAAACAAATCTTCTGTGTTCTCTTTCAACCTAGAAGTTATTGTGGGTCATCTGTCTACGTTTATACAATGGAAATGTATATAATGTCTCCAGTTATGAAGCATTGCAATTTTCTTCTTTCCAATATCTAGTTGGGAACATTTTTTTCCAAGTACTCCTTTCAAGTGCTGCTCTTTCATTTCCATTCATCTACTCACACAGAGGACGTGATAAAAGATGGGATCTAGTTAATACTACTGATCCATTGTGTTCACATCGGCTTCCTCTGTGGTACTGCGATCATAAGCAGTGCACAATAGGAGGCATTTTGGTACTTATTGTGCATAATTATTAAGGTGTGACAAAAGAATGAAGGAATTGCAGCAGCAATCTGTTCTTCAATCTGGGCTGTCTGAGGATCCTTTCAGAGCGGCAGAGTGTTAATTTCCTGAACATCTCTTGATAAGCAAAACAAGCCTTCTTTGACAAGAAGGTTGCCATAAAAACATGCCATTAGTGCATGATTTATTCTCCAGTGTAATAAAAACCCTAGTGAAATAAGAGTTAGCTCCTTAGGTAAAGGAAACACTCAAGCTTTTGTAAACCATTGATGCTCTCCAGCTAAGGGGGAAAAAGACAATTTGTTTATATTTTGAAAGTTAATGAATTCCCTCAATTGAACTTAATTTTTACTCCTCAGAAGCAGTGATGAAGGAGATAACTTTTATGATGATTCCTAGTGATATGAAAGCCCATTCTTCTGCAAATAGAGCAGTTTGCAAAACACCCACAAGCAACAGAAGTACCATTTACCAGTTAATAAATATTATTTACTTGTGCATTGGTTTCAGATAACTGTGAAAATTAGTAAACAATTAAAATTCTAAATACATATGCCACATAAAAGATTTTTCACTTAGAAATAAAAACAAATCTGTTTTAATATGATGAGCTTGAAAATAAACCCTGGGTGCTTTTGTTTTTACCAACATTTAACAGATTATGCTTAAATAAAATACCCTATTCAGGAAAATGAAATTAACCAATAATCTGCCCTTTTAAACTTACTTGAATCATGGAAAAATAATTATACTCTATGATACAAAAATACCTATTTTTTTTTTCTTGAGTTGGAAATAGTATGTTAGGTAATTTTGGTTTGCAAAACAATCCACTAACTCAAAACTAACAATCTACGGTTCTTCGACCCCTGTGAGTTTCCAGACCTAGTTACCTTGGAACTACTGTCTGTCTTACTCTATACCTGATGAGCTTCAGAATCATCCAGAGAACAAAAGGCAATGTTCTTCAGTCTGAGTCTCTTGAAAGGGAAAGAAAAAAAATAAATCAAAAGCAGAAGCCTTTTGAATATATATCTTCTCAATTCTTTTAGATCTGACCCTACTAGTATGTTCAGCAACTGCGATTGAGACAGTTCAGCTCTATATAAATGATTTTTAGTTGTCTCTTATGATGGCTTAAAAAAATAATTTCGAACTTCCTTTTTTCTATGACATGGATAGGAATCCAGGCAGATTAAATCAGAGATAACGATATCAAATGGTATTTATTCCCTACAGAGAGAAATAACAATCCATTGCAATTACGTATACCCTAGGGTAGATATTAGGAGTCTTAAACTGAGATACGGGACAAAATGGGAATATTTTAGTGACCCTATGAAGATGACCGTTTCTCAAATTCAGCTTGTTATAAATACAAATTGTCAGTTCTCTTTGAGTGTTTAACAAGTGTGTCTGATGCTTCTGCATATCACACTCTGAGAAACTCCACAAAATGTTAAATATTACAGTTCAACCAATTACTGAGCAGTATACCTAATCTCAAGCTATGATACAGTGTTAGTATAGATTTCATCCAATCTGTCCTCTATGGAGGGATTGTGAAACTCACAGAATCAGCTTTGTGTCTCTGGTAAACATCATGTGTGTTTGTCTCCTCTGTTTTTTGACTTTTACTTTCAATGTCTTATGTGTAGTTGTTTTGCCCATTCCTTCGAAGTATTGTCCAAACTTTATTTACATGTTTGTAGGGAATTGTTACCCTGATTCCCAATCCCTATATGTGCTGTAACTACAAGTATACCTTCATCTCCTTCAGGCTCCCTCTGCCACAACTTTACCCAGAATTCATTGAGGATGGGACTGCTTATGCAGGAAAACTCTAATTTAGAGGTGCAATGTAGCTTAAGGTTCAGAAAACGGTTTTGGGAAGAATTGGCCACATTGTTATACAACTGTCAGGGGGCAGCAGGCCATTCTGCCCTACCCCTCTTCTTATGTAGTTTGGCCAAGGTGGATATCCTGAAAACCAGGGTTTTCCAGGGTACAACTGATGGCTCTGCACGGGGAGCCACACACAGTAGGGGTATAAGAGCAGTGAAGAATAGACATATGTCAGAGGGAAGAGAAGAGTGCATGGTAGTCATTTCCTGGGGCAGCTGCAACAAATTACCACAAATCTGGTGGCACAGAGCAACAGAAACTGATTTTCTCACCATTCTGGAAGCCAGAAATCCAAAACTGATGTAAGTGTGCTAAAATTACAGTGACAAGGCTGCACCCCCTGCTTTAGGGGAGAATGGAAGAATCCATGCCTTGGATGGATTGGAACGTTCGAACATGAAAGAGGTTCTTCTCTTTTTTATTTTTTTATTTTTTTAAGTAGGCTCCACACTGCAGCCCAATGTAGGGCTTGAACTCACGACCCTGAGATCAAGACCTGAGCAGAGATCAAGAGTTGGATGCTTCACCCCCTGAGCCACCAGCCATCCAACTTGTTCCTGTTTCTGATGGCTGCAGGCTTCTGATTCCTTTCCTTGTAGTGCATCACTACAATCTTTGAGGTCAGCATCTTCAAATCTCTCTCTGCTCCATCTGCACATCACCTTCTCCTCTGTGAGTCTGTCTGTAAAATTCCTCTGCCTCCATCTTCAGAGGATATATGTGATTGTTTTTAGGATCCACAAGACAGAATACTCTTCTTATTTCAAGATCCTTAACTTAATCAGACTTACTATTTTTTTTCTTGACCACACTTAAGGTGACATTCACAGCTTCCAGGAATTAAAATGTGGATATCGGGGGAGGGTGTGCTGGTGGGAGAGGCCGGAGGAGAAGCATTTTTAAACTTACAGAGGGAAGAAAGAGAAGAGAGAACTTATGTCAAGAGGCTGAAGCAAGTACAGAAAGTGACCGTTGAACAGCCATTGCTCTAATGGGGGTATCTAAGATCAATTTAAAGCAGAATGTCTTGCTGAGATAAAAACTCTCTTGACCTGCCTAAATTTTCAATGAATATGAATTCAAAAGCAAGCCTTGTGGGAGAAGCTGAGTTTCACAAAAGTAAAAATGACTGTCAAAAATGACCACGAGAATTTTAATCCCTGTATGTACTGGGACAGGATTTCCCACAGGACTTGGGATAAAGGCTTGAGCCAATTTTACTAAATATCAAAGGGCAGTGTTGCTTAACTGAAATCTGGATAGCAGTGTATTTATTGTGGCTTACATTGGGTTGTAACTATTATATTAAGGTGTTTTGTTTTTTGCTTTTTGTTTTTTCTTCTGTGGTTTTGTCCTCTCTTGGCTATTCACACATTTCTGGAAGCCATCTCAGTTTATATTTCCTTTTCTAACTTTTTCTTTTTTAGTCCATGTATCCTGAATGCTTTCTTTATAAGCTTGAACTGAAGATTGTGTTGACACATATTCCTATGGAAAAAAAAAAATGATCTCAGGATACCCAACACAATAGGAGTTCCTATCTGGCTGTCCCTTGGTTTGTATACGACACTCATTAAATCTTTATCTTCAAATCTATAATGACAGAGATTTTTAATCTTTATCAGGAAACACTTCGGTCTGGGAAGAAAGGAGAAACTCTCTGCCAGATTGACTCTCGTACTGAATGAGAAGACAGTCCACCTTGGCAGGACAGTCCACCTTGGCAGACTCCATTAGAGCTGCTTCAACTCCAGAATGAAGTTGAACAGATGAGAAAACTGAGGATTCTTCTCGAGTCAAGGTCAGAACAGAGCAGGATGCGCTTTCCCTCTGCCTCCATGTAAACAGGGAAAAAGGTCTCTAAGGCAATCACTGAGAAAGCTTTATATATATCTTCTGGAGCTTGAAATGTTAATGTGTAACTCTTGACAAGAAAAGTTTAATGTCAGGAAACTGTGCCTGGAACTGACCCTTCCCAACTACACAAGGAGAGAGTTTACAGGGAGTGAGTTGTGTAATTAACTTCAGCTTTCGCGGTCAACTTGCTCCACTTTAAACTATAAATAGTCCAATGCTCTTTTAGACCAACAAGTTTATGTTATCCTTTCATCCAACAAATACTTGTTGAATGTCTATTATGTGAGAGAGAATATGACATTCCTTAAGTGAACAGTGTTTAGTCATTTTATCTCACATAGTTACTAGTAAATTCATAGTATCAAAAATACATTCTAAAGAAATATTAAGTGAAATATTTATTGAATGTATCTCTGCACAATACATTGAGATGCAAATGTGAACCTATGTAATCTTGTCTGAGATGCAAATGTGAACCTATGTAATCTTGTCCAGAATAAGAGGAGCTGTTGGTTCGGTGATTAATTATGATGTAACATAATATGTAAGAAAATATGAAAAATGAAAGCTCTGAGTGTTCAGAGTGTTACAATGAGATAGTGCCACCAACAGAGACAACAGTTCTGGCATGGGTTATGAGTAAGGTCTTAGTAACAACTGTTCAGTAGCCCCATATAAGTCTGCCTCCTTTTCAATAAGATAACACCACACTGAGACCCTCATACATCAAATTATATGCTGGAGGTAAAGAATCCAGAGATGAATATAATCTATTTCCTAAGCTCAAGAAGGTTATAATCCAATGGAAGCAATAGACAGTTATGGAAATTATTCTCAGGGAGCATGTCTCAGTGTGTGCGTGTATGTGTGTATATGTGTGTTTCTGAAATTGAGGTTCATACAAAGTGCCCAACTCTTGAGGAAAGTCAGGAGAGGCAGAAAGAGAAAATCAATGATGATTTTAATAAAGGAGACTCTGCTACAGTACAAACTGTTTTTACCCAAAACCAAAGGGAATCTAAAACCAGAAGTCAGTCTCAGGAAACCAAGGAGATAGATTTAGCTTGAAGGGTTGCTGCTCACTCTGCCTGTCCTCAGTGGCCAAACAAACCATGTTTCATGTGTCAGCAACCCGGGCGTGACACAAACCCTAGGCACTGTATGAAAGATAACCTTCAGCATACACTTGTTGGATGCAGGCACTTGTTGGATGCAGGGTTAGTTCCTTGTAACAGTTTTCCTGGACATAGAGCCCAGCTCTCTTTTACATTTGATGATCTCACCTACTAATCCTGCTATTCTTCCTACCATTTTAATTTCTCCTTAACTTCAAGTTTCTTTTTGATGTTTGAAACTCTTTTCTGAAAGACAACCCTAAGCCCTCTTAATTTTCCCTACTTGACTTAGGGCAGTGTGCCAGATTTTCTTAACTCTAACACTCACAACCAGAATATCACCCTTCTAGGTATCTTACCTTCAGACATGCTTTGGTTAAAATGGTGATGTCTCAATGCTTTTCACAAATGTCACTGTTCATAATGACAAGAGAGTAGGATTTGCTGCTCAAAAAATTCACAAAGGTTTAAGCAAATGAAGAGAAAATTTAATTTTTTTGAATACTGGATAACTTTTCTTAAAGATATTCAAGTTAGTCAAGTGTAAATATTCAGGAAGTATAAATCCTGGAAAAAATTTCCATGAAATACATACTAAATATAGCATGGAATGGCAATTTAACCTTGGCAAAATAGACCACTTTGTTTTTAAAACCGAATGCAGAACCAGTTAGAACATTGCTGTTTTGAGTTAGATGGACATTCTGAAATGTTTGGAGGCTTAAATTTTGTATAATACACACAGAATTGGAGAAAAAAGGAAGACTTTTTTTAAAATATTTTTTTATAAGGCTTAGCCAGACATATTAGAAGGACCACATATTAGTTGCAAGAAAAGTTTACTCTAAGGGATTTCAGCTAGAACTTTACATTTTCAAAGGTAAGATACACTTTCAGGGGCACCTGAAAAGCATCTGCCTTTGGCTTAGGCCATGATCCCAGGGCCCTGGGATTGAGCCCTGTACCACGCTCAGCAGGGAGTCTGCTTCTCCCTCTTCTCCTCCCCCAGCTTGTGCTCTCTCTTTCTCTTTTTTTCTCCCTTTCAAATAAATAATTTTTTTTTAAAGGCGCACTTTCAGAAAAGATCTAAGGTTCTTTGGTAATGGTAATACAATTGAACTATATCATAATGCCAAGAGTCACTACTTCATAGGTGTACTATACCAAAATAACTGAAATGCATTTTTTTGGTGATCACTCATAAAGATGAGATGAACCCCTCCCAAACTCAAAATTTGGTTTAGGTATCAAGATTGATAATGCCACAGATTCATCAGGAGAGTATGCAATGGTTTATTACTAACATAATGAGGATTTCTTGGGGAGAAAAACAGGATGAAGTCCCAAGCAGTTCTGAGAATAGCTTGAAAAAGTGGAGAACAGAAATCATCTTTAGGCTTTTTTATGGTAGATAGAATGGGTGATGGTAAAGCAAGTGTTCCCTCACATGGAAAGGGGCCTATGTGGCTTGGAATTCCCACTAGCACCAAAGAATCAACTTTGTTATTAGCTTGCCCAGATATAAAGCAGACAGAGAAAGGGAGTGGCTGGGATTGACATCTGTCAGCTGTCAAGCAAACATCGATAACTGAATCTATTACAATTCACCTCTAATATTTGACTGATGACTGAAGTGTGTAGTGTTTTGGTTAATTGAGTTTGAACTAATTTAAATAGGCCATCACCATCTTGTATAAGGCCTGAGTCTCTATAGTCTGAGGCTGGTAAGGGAAGTGAATGTTCCATTGAATGTGTTGCTCAAGAGTCCAAAATTATGCAGCTCTTGAAGTGAAATAAGTGCCTTGGTCACTATTAGGAACAGAGTCAGGAACTCTGAAAGGGATAATGAGTATTTTGGTGGTATCTTGTATTGTGTCTTTAGTATGTACAGGAATTTATGTAATCCTAATCCAATTTTTGCATATTGACGAAGAGATCATAAGAGTTCTTACATCAAAAGAGGTAAGTTTGGCTAAACAATTGTTGTTGCTGTTACCACACTAGATGGCCAAACCATTGGCAATGGCCAAGAACTTGTAAATGGCAGATGGGACCAATTATTGGCCAAGGTATCCAATGCTAAGATGGCTGCCTAATATACAATGAATTATGCTGATCTTTGGATTCTATTCTTGTTCAGGGACATCATGGTAAAAGAATAATAAGGTAATATTAGTATCCATCATATATGATGGCACTATTGCTGTCCAAAAACTATATGAATTTCCTTTTCTATTCACATAGATGTACTCAAGGGATTACCCAAGTGGCCAAGTCATTTAGGATAAAAGAGTTCTCCTCTAGAACTGTGGCTCTTGGCAACACATTGAGGATAGAAGGAACTCTCCTCCTGTTGATGGAATATGTTAGCAGCCATGTTTGACTCTATTCTCTAGAAGAAATGCTCCATGGTTATGCTGAACTTGTGGAGTGCTGCTTCTATAATCCAAGACATAAGGACAGTTGGGTATGGAGAGTTGTGGGTTTAGGGCCTGTGAGAACCTCTATTTCTGGAAGAGCCCAGTATACAACCAGCAATAAGGACAACCAGCTTGTTTTAAAATTATGTGTCATGAATAGATCAGTGATTGTTCTTAACACTACCAAAGCAGCTTCAGTTTACTTCATCAATTTAACTGAGTTTACTTTCAAGAATTTAACTGAGGTTATGGGGTCTAATGTTATTTGTGGTACAATAGCTAAGTCTCTTTTAGTGAGCTCTTTTGTTAAGATTTGTATGGCCCAAATGAGTATGTCAAATGGACCTCCTTGGAAAGTGATGTCATCAAAATAATATCATACCTGTATTCCTGGAGAGAGTTGGATGTGGTTAAGAACTTGTCTGCAAGGATCACATGAGATGGAGAGACTGTTGTAGCACTTCTTAAGCAGTCAGATAAAAGTGCATTGGTCTCTTCAGAGGTGAAAGCCAACTACAACTTGAGAAGCTGTTGAAAGAGAAACTGATCAGAAAATTCAAGCCAAACCTATGACTAAGCATTTTACCAATTGGTGGATGGAGACAGTAATTCAAATAAATTATGATAATATTGGGTATAGGTTTTACTGAGTGGGACCAAGACATTAAGGTTGGGGGAATAAGGTGCCATTCATTCTCTCCCAGTTCGACAAAAGATCAAACCGGGCTGTTAAATAGAAAAGCAGGGTGAATAATCAACCTTTCCTTAATTAGGTCTTCCATCACAAGTTTCAATTTTTGAAGGTCCTGTTTTAATTTACATTGGTCTGTATTAACTATTTTAACTAGGGAGGAAAATGACCATGGGGTCCCATTTTGTCAAACCATTTGTAAATATCGAAAAATTAATTAATTTTAATTTTTTATTCATTGAGTAAGATCCTCTCTGCCTACTATGGGATATTTTAGGGCAATGGTCACTGCAGCTTTGGAGAATTTTGGCTAGGAAATAGTTCAATGGTTAAGATCCAATGGTTAAGGTCCAATGGTTAAGACATGTCTTTATGTCCTCTGTTTCATATTCAGGAACATCCCTAAGGTTATGGGGAAGACCACAATTAAATGTAGTAGGATTCCAAGCTGAACTGTAATTTGAGCTCCAGTACTGATTATAATCATAAAGGTTTGCCAAATGGTGCATTTTGATGGATGTTAAAAAAGTTATTCTAGGGCCTATATTGTACAGGCACCAAAGCCAAGCGACGCTTTTAAAAAAATTATTGTATAAAGAGGGCCCCAGTCACATACTTCTGTCCTTAAATGCTAATTACTGAAACTCAAAACTCAAGTTGGTGAAATTAAGTGGGACTTACCAATTGGAACACAAACCAGCACAGTTTAAAACACAACATTGCCAGCAAGCACATCCAGTTATCAAGCCAATGTAAGAGAAGAAATCTCCCTAGTGATGGTAGCCATTATCTGTCATTCTGTTTCCTCTGCCAATTGTTATCATCACTCACAACAAAGAGATGGAACCTCTACCCAATATTTAGTTCAGATGTCAAGATTGATGATGCCACACATGCACCAAGAAGGTTTGAAAAGATTTGTTACTATTCAATAGGACTTCCTAAGGAGAGTAGGATTGTATCTAGCAGGTCCAAACATGGATCACGAAAGTGGGTAGGGGAGACTGGCTTTGAGATTTTTAAGGAAGTTAGGAGTGAGGCGAGTATGAGAGTTCCTCAATGAAAACAGGGACTGGAAAGGTTTGAACTTTCCACCTGTATCAAAAGAGGGAACACCTAGGCTTTTCTAAAGCCTGACCAGGTGTGGAGCAGAGGAAAGGGGAATGCTGGGACTTGAAAGTTGTCAGCAGTGAGACAACACAAAAATAGGGTGTTGTATTTTATTACACATGTGTGTGTGTGTGTGTGTGTGTGTGTGTGTGTGTGTGATGCATGTTAGAAGGAAAGATTTGATTTGCAATATTACTACATTTTCACCTGTGCTCAGCATGATATAAGTGATTCGCAGGGAGTCAAGGGTGGTGTAGAAATCATCACTTTAGTCAGACAAACCTGAACTTTTAATCTGCTGTTATTTATTCTGTGCTTTTGGAAAAGTATACTTAAACTTTCCAGTTTCCTCCACTATATAAAATAGAAACCTCTAGAAACCGTTAAGGGGAAAATGTCAATGTGCGATTCATGTGAGTTGTGTGGCATGGTTTTCAGCATATGGTAGGCATTCTTCATGCTGGTTCTACCTTTTTCCCTCAGACATTCAGTAACTTCTGTTTATTTCTGAATGGAAACCCTGGCAATAGTAAGGTTTTCCTGTACAGCCAATTCCTGATTATTCACAAGTGAGTTGTCCTCCTTGGGGATAACATGATGCCCCAGGAGTTTCCCAGCATCCATTTCAGCTGGCCAGCATTCTTCATCTTAGGGAAAGGTATGAGCCAAACCAACTAATTTAATCACATATCAAATTGGATTATGCAAGGTTGTTCTCTCCATTAGGTACCTTTGTACCATAAAAAATATATTTGAACCTTTCTATTTAATCTTTGTTAATCAATGATCTTTTGGCTATGCATTTCAGGATGCTTACCAGCTACACTTTCATCACTCTTGTTTTTTCTTTCTAATAAATATGCATTGGGCAGATTGTGGTAGATCACAGTGACACAGTAGACCTCATTACTAGGATATTATATAAAGGGGTAAGATGACATTAAGAAAAATAGAAAGAGGGTGCCTGGGTGGCTCAGTGGGTTAAGCCGCTGCCTTCGGCTCAGGTCATGATCTCAGGGTCCTGGGATCGAGTCCCACATCGGGCTCTCTGCTCAGCAGGGAGCCTGCTTCCCTCTCTCTCTCTCTGCCTGCCTCTCCATCTACTTGTGATTTCTCTCTGTCAAATAAATAAATAAAATCTTTAAAGAAAAAAAAAAGAAAAATAGAAAGAACTCAGAATACCTATATGAAACAAAGCAGAATACGCTGTTAGTAGACAAAACATGTGCTCCCATGCCCTGATATCTGATGGCATCAATAGCTAAAAACTCATGACTATGAGCTCCTCTAACTTGTGGTTTCTTACTCCCATGAGGGCCAGTTTTAGCACTTATTTGATATTTTGCTGCCCAACCACATCTCTTTAGCCTTACAATTTCAGAGGACACAAGTTGATTCCAACTCTAGTATCTGTATTTTTCTAAGCCTGATGCCTTTCTCCGAATCTAGAGACCACTCTACCCACATGCCTGATATCCTGGAAATGCCAAGTATTTAATGCCCCTTAAGAGTACTGCCCAACTGGTGACTGATAGGAATTGGTTTATAAATATCCTATCACCCTCTCTCTTAGATGGGAAAACACTGAAGCATGTGCTTTACATTGACTTCTAGAGTTTTTCAGTGGGTTTAAGGACCATCATCTACAGTGACTACTGGCTTTATATCCATATATATATATATTTTTTTCATATATATATGACCAACCCTTTGTTGACTGTTCTCTTCTTTGTCTCACTTCTTTATTAATCTCACCGTGTTTTCTGTTAGTCACAAATAAGCTACTGGGATTCACATTCCTGACTCAGGATCTGTTTGTGGAGGGAAGCCAAATTAAGATAATTTAGATTTATTTTGTTGAAGAATTAGGAAAATATCAAGTTATGTGCAATCACTTGTACCTATCAAGAGCTGTGAGAATTCTTTGACTTTACTCCAATTTTTTGCTTGTGATCTAATAAATTAGCCTATTTCTATTTCATGGTTATTGACACAAGACATGAGACTCCTAGGTCATAGGCAAAGGACTTCACATGGCACAGCAGGCCATGTGAGCTTCATGTGTCAGCTCTCCTTGTGATCCCTTCCTCCAAGCACCAGGAAGAGGATGCACAGGGACTCATATGAAGGATGCACAGTAAATCTGTGTCATGATTGAGGATACTAAACTTGGAGACTTTATGATTTTATCATGAGTGGAAAGTACACTTATTTTCACTCCTCATCCCTCACTGTAAATGCCATCCTGAAAATTGGCCCAAGCAAAGAGAAGTCATTATCTTATATTTTTGGTATACCCAGCAAGGACCCACAGGACACACAGCACACGGCAAATCACCTCTCCCAACACTATTCTGGTTTGTTTATTCTCTTACCCATTCACCAATAAACTGAAGTGAGGCTCAAAATGTCATTTTCACTTCTAACACAGAGCATGCCATTATATTCCAGCCTAGCTCACATCAGAACACGAAGTGTTAGATGTTAAAATGCTTTCCCTAACTTGAGGGCACTAGTGGTCAGCTGGAAAGAATGCAATGTAGTGAGCCCAAGCAGAGAAGTATTAAAAACAATGGAATCATGATTCAGGGAGTTTTCTCAGTTCTTATAAGAAAATGACATTTGAGCTACCATAACAAATGATGAGCTTTAGAGTGGAAGAGAAAATGGATCACAAAGAGAAGGGGCAGTACAGATGAAGGGCATTAAGACATGGAAGCATCATGAGATCTTCAGTGATGGTCAGTAGAGTGGTATGAAGCATGAGGGAAGGTAAGAAGTAATTAAAGTGAGGTTAGCAAAACAGGTCACTAGATTAGGAGGGGTCTCAAAGTCTTTTAATGTGTATTTAACAAATGTTAGTTGTTCTTCTACTATATTCTGCTCTAATAATATGAACTACTCTTTTGGGGTCTCTATTTATTATTCTTTTCACTCCACTCCCCTCCTCAAATACCCATCTAAGGTAGAAAGGGCACAGCTCAGATTGGCTTCACTGAAACGAGCAGCCCATTCTCCTCTGTTATCCAGAGGATTCTACTGTAGGTATCAGGTAAAGGCCTCTGTTGAGATACCTGTATCCATCATTACTGTCAAAAAAGAAAGTACTGCTCTACTCCTGTATTTCATAGTAGAGCTCAACGAACATGAGAGTCTAGGGGAATAACATGTGCAAAAGCTAAAATACCAGGCCCTGAATTCAAACTCTTAAGTCATCAATCCCACAGGTGAAACTCCTAAGGTATGTAGCCTTGGATAAGCTACATAATATCTTAAAAACTCAGTTTCCATTTCTGTAAAACAGGAATAATAATGTTATAGCCTCCATGCAAAATATTCTCATGATTGAATGAAATAATTAAGGTTAAGTACATGGCAGGATCCTGGCACATGTTATTACCTAATACAAATAGTTATAAATCTCAGGTTTATAATATTATCATAGCTGGCTGGAAGGTGGCAGTATTTAGTAGAACAGCACATATAAAATCAATCCATTGAGCTTATTTGGATACTATTAAAGTATTTACCAAAATTTTGCAAATGGGAGCTAGTCATAATGTTTATAAGTTGTAAAATTCTTATCAAAACTGAAATCTGCTCACCACATCAAAATCTGACTGTAGCTTCCTAAAGAATGTCAACAAATTTTCGAAGAAGTTTTCAGAGATGGATCTGTGGTTCATTTTAAGAAAATCCTTATACATTTTATTAACAATAAATAATGCATTATCTTCATAGAAATTATTTCCACACACCGTGGTGGGTTGAAAGAGTTAATATGGTTGCAAAACACTATTAAGTAGCTTACAAAAGTTTAAATAGGAGGAAAAATACTTACAGAATTTAATAGCTAAGAAATATCAAACATAGAACACATGGTTCAATACCTCATGTTATTCTAGTATACTTTGTTATAATTGGAAATGAAAAAGGATAAGTATGTGTAACCCTGTACCACAGGCGCCTGTAACACTTCTCTCAGCCAAACCCCAACCCAGAAGCCACAAAATATGCCCTGTTGAATAAACCCAGGGCTTCCCCACTTCCATCCACTCTTACACAAGTCACAAACAATGCACGTGCCAACAATTACATAACTTGCTTTGTAGCCATAGTAATCATGCTCCTTCCTCTTTGGGGCCCACTCAGTCATTGCTCATTTGTCTTGTTTCATGCTGGTCTGTTCATTTTACCCAGTTCCCTTAAGCCCTGGTACATACATTCATCACCACATGGCTCACGCTATACAAATTGGGCTTAAAACTGGGCACATTACAACAGATGGCCTTTTAGCATTCATCTCTATGTGACTCTGCCTCCTCCAAATAATTTCTGAACCTTGTTCCGTGCCTACCTTTCTCTTTGCGTTTGGTATAATTGTGATATAATTCTTGGGGATCACCCTCTAATCCATCCTCCTCACTTTATAGATGATGAAATGATCTCACTTTAGTTACTTTTTTTTTTTTTTTTCTTTTTAAGATTTTATTTATTTGACAGAGACACAGAGAGAGAGGGAACACAGCAGGGAGAGTGGGAGAGGGAGAAGCAGGCTTCCCGCAGTGCAGGGAGCCTGATGGGGGCTTGAACCCAGGACCCTGGGATCATGACCTGAGCCGAAGGAAGACGCTTAACGACCAAGCCACCCAGGCACACCATGAGTGCATTTTCTTATTTTGATTTTAAGTATTTCCCGGCCTGCATTAAGGTGCTATTTCACCTGTGCCACACTTATATGAGAATTTTTCAAATGAGGTTTTTGCAGAAATATTTATCAATTGCCCTAAATGTGCTAATATCTAGAAGTTTCCACAAGTAACTGGTCTTTCCCTCTGTATTATATTAATCCCTAATAATTTTATTCAGAGGATAAAATTTCTATATTGTCCTCTGAGGGGAAATGCCTTTTTATTGAAAAATCAGTGTCTCAGAAGAGAGAATGTATTATTTGAATATAGATGCACAGGATTTAAAAAATTGTATTTCAATTCTTTATAAAAGGTACTAATTCAAATCATATATCATCTTTATGAATTCACTCTGGAATTTATTTCCCCTGAAATTTACCACATCTTTATTTATATAGTACTTTATAGTGTTTAAAGTATATTACCCTATATTCTACCAATAACAATGAATAATTTGGGGTGGGAAAATATATGACTTTATCATATACATGAATAACCCATGGGTCATTTCTAGCTGTGTGGATTAGACTATTGAAAGAAAGAAAGAAATTGTGAAAATACTGGGGACACTGGAATGCAATGTTTATATACTTGAGATCCCCAAATTCCATAATTTTATCTTCCTCTAAGGCCAAGAATTTTAAAATACTTATATATGATGAAAATATTCAAGGTAGGTACTGTCTCATTACGTCGTTGTCTGGGTGTGTCAAAAGTAAGTCCTTGAGCATTCTAGGGATTAAACCCCTCTAATGGGATTCTTCTCTGCCTCCATAATATTGTTGCAAGTTTCCAGTGGCCATATTTGTCTTCTGAATTAGGTTAGATAGATTATCAGAACAAACTCACTTTGAATGTTAAGTATTTTGTTGGCTAAATAAAGTGTGTAAAACTTTATAAATAAATAGTGTATAAATAAATAAAGTATATAAATAAAACTTGGGGTGAATAATTGACTTATTTACAACTGCCAAGGCATTTCAAAGTCTATGGGAAAAATGGCATTTAATATTCACCGTTGAGTGAAAAATTTTTGAAAAATAATAATATTGTGTCTCACTTTTTCCTCAAGCCAATTTCCTGGTGTTCATTTGAAAACTTAGACTTTAGATCCCATTGAGGGAAATCAAGATAATTCATTAACTGCTTCAGTGGCACACATCCATTTTAAACAATGAAGACCTTTCCGTCCAAATTTACTATTCTGTCCTAGTCAGAACACTGTAATTGTCTCTTCTTTATCTACAATATTAAAACTTCCTCTTACACTTGGAAAGAACTTCAGTCAAAATTCTCCATCCACACTCTCTGTCCCTCAATACTATTTCTTTCATGTTATTTTAAGGATTTCTGTAAAAGCATCTTTCCCTCTTTAAAATGTCAGATTTTACTACCTAAAATATATGGGCTACTTTACCTCCATAAAGCACTGGCTGGGGCTAGTGACTTAATATGACTTGGCACTTCCTTAGGAAAGATCCATATTTCCCTAAAACCACCTCCACTCTGTAGCACATGTCCTCCAATTCCTCATTTAACAGTGCCATACTGTTGAAAAGAAACAACCATTTAACAGAAAACTTAGTCAAAATGGTTGATTATCTTGATGTTGTTCAATCAAGTATTGCTTATAGTACTGTTTGCCCTCTGTGTTATCAGCAAAATTATTTAATTCAGGATATCGTGCAATGTAGATTATCACACTGTTACTCATATTAAATAAATTGCATAGCAATTATTTGGTAATCCAAGAGTTAGCAACAATAAAAATCAGTGTAAGTTTTGTTTCAGTGTTCTTAAATACGAAGAAACTGAGGCTACTTCAAGTATTTTAAAAGCTTAATTTACTTTCCTGGTACACTTGTGACACATTGGAAAAAGTATTTTTTCTTTTCCTGCAAACTCTGCAACAAAATAGCTTTGTGACTCTAAGCCTGAGTGGCTTGTGTCTGATCCACAGGCTGAAGAGTCCTGATTTTAGATGATGGATAGATAGATAGATAGATAGATAGAGATAGATGATAGATAAACAAATATATGTAGAGCTAGGGATGTTTGTATAGATGTACATATGAAGTATGTACATCTGGAGGTACAGATGTGGATCTAGACATAGATATAGACTCAGTATAGTGATGCGTAGACACATAGATATAGACAGACTAGCTCAAAGCCAAATTCACTACGCTATCCTATCTTAACTCATACATACATGAAAAATGCCTGGTTCCTATAAGTGTATGAGTTCCCATCCTTTATCCAAAGAAATTCATAGTGGTTGAAAGATCTTATTTCATAGCTAAAGGTCTTTACATTCTTGGGGTAACTGAAGACTTTTTTCACATACACACATTCAGTTCTACTGAAGCATGGAGTCAAGAAAGCATAGGAAATTCTTAGCAGTGGATTGAGCCTTTGTCATTTTCTGAAAATCCTATTAAGAAAGGCATTGTATTAGAATTTACAAATGGAAATCTATAAGTGAATTTTTAGAAACTTCTTTCTGGTTTTAATGACACCATTACTCAATGTATGAAAGCTTAAAGTTTATTTGCTCTTGTTATGTAAAAAAGCCTGATGCTTTGGTAGAAAAAGCAAGCTATTTCTTGAAAGATCACACCAACTATACATAAACACATTGTACATATACTCTTCCACACTATTTCAAATTAACATATTAAAAATGCTGTTGTTAGATTGATGACAGTGTTATAAAGATGTACTTTTTGCGCTACTATGTTTTCCCACACACACACATATATACAGTTTTAATACATCAATTTACCTGAAGTGATAAAGGTCAAACAGGGTTAAATTACTCCACCCTTACCTGGTGGATTAATAATTTAAATTCACATTTTCATTGACCTGGAAACTATCGTAATATACACTTTCCATAATAAAAGGGGAAATAGAAACTGCCAGAGCAATGCATGCCCATGATAGATAGTATGTCTGACATATACGTTCGCTATATGTATTGACTAGAGTGGCAGTTTGCACTGGTGGTTTTAGATTTATCTGCCATCTATGCTATGTTCCTACATGTTGATATTCACTTGATTGCTGTTATTTGTTCAGTGCACAAATGGTTTTGGCTCAGAGAAGGCTGTTAGGTTTCTGAACTATTTCCCCATGGGCTGATGTAATTGTTTGCAAACATAGTATGAAATACAAGAGACCAAAAACAACAACAATAACAGCAAAACATGGGGAATCATTAGACATCACTGGGCTTTACTTTGGCATGAGGAAAATAAAACATCTACCAATAAACTAAAACATTTCTCTTGCATATCAGCCTTACAGACCTCATCAGATGTTTTGCACTCACACATTTCTCCAGATTCTCTAACTGTGGGGTTTGGAAATTCTGTTGGAAATTATTTTTATTTATTTTTTTTTAAAGATTTTATTTATTTATTTGACAGCGGAGAGATCACAAGTAGGCAGAGAGGCAGGCAGAGAGAGAGGAAGGGAAGGAAGCAGGCTCCCTGCCGAGCAGAGAGCCCGATGTGGGACTCGATCCCAGGACCCTGAGATCATGACCTGAGCCGAAGGCAGCGGCTTAACCCACTGAGCCACCCAGGCGCCCCTCTGTTGGAAATTATTGCAATTAAACTTCTTGATCTTAATTTTGTGACACCAGTTAATCTTTAAACCACAAAGATTTTATTGTTAGAGCTTGCAACATACCTAGAAGATCATCCAGTTCGTTTTCCATAGACAACTGATGTTGAACCTGATGAGAAAAACAACAGAACAATTGAACAGAAACCTATGAATAAATAGTATTTTATGAACTTCCATTAAGAAGATATTCCAATGCTCACTTCACCAGCACATACACTAAAAAAAGAAAAAAAAACGAGAAGATATTCTAGCTGTCTCAAATAAATTCAGGTATGTTTAGGAAAAAAAAAAATCAAAGTTCCTTTAAATCAGACAAATTAAAGATGACAATTATTTGGGGGGCCCATTTATATTCAGACTTTGTTTATTTAATACCCACTATTTGCCATTCACTAGTCTAGTTAGCAACTGTAGAAAAATAAAACAGAGGCAAAGCTTGCTATTTTGGAGCTCATATTTTAGTGAAGGTGAGGTAAAGGAATAAAATCATGTCTATTTTGTTTAAAAAATGTATAAACTATAAGCAAATATCATGTTACTTTATAGTATGTTATTTATATAGAGTAATAGAGAATGCATCCCAGTTAGAATAAAAACCCCTGAGCATTAATCTGGAGTCTGAAATACACAAGATACTTTCATGGGTTATTTACCGTTTTGAGTTTCAATTTGTCCCTTGGTTAATTGTGAAAGTGAAAATGTATCCAGTCTTCCTCATAATATTTCTCTGAATCTCAGAAGTGATCAAGAACATTATAGTATTTTGGAAAATGGTATCAAGCCTGATACATAAAACAGTGTCATTATTTGGGTACTCTGGTGTGAGAGGGCAAGTAAACTGCAACATGGCAAAAAAAAATTAAATTTAAAAAATCCATGGAACATTCCTGGATCCTAGCAAGTCCTACACATTGGTCAGCACATTGATGTAACTTTGTATGAGTTGCATGATAAAGACTGTGCTAATTTAGGATTTGTACATAATAAATTCTATCCCATCAGGTCTACCCTGAGGGTGTAATACACTAGGGTCTTCCCCTTGGTCAGTTAGTTCAATATTTTAAGGGCACTGCTTCGCTACATGACAAGTGGAATTGCAATATGGATTTGAAGAACTGTCCCAGGGATAAAAAGAGATCCCATTCCGTACCTGTGCTTAAAAAAATCACTGATGAGTTCCCAACAAGCAAAAGGAGAGGGAAAGATAACCTTCTATGATTTATACTAATTTTTATTTTTTAGTTTCAATTAGCTCTTGATGTTCATTTTAAACTGACTGCATCTACTTTGAAAATTCTTTCATTGGGTCTGGAGTTAGAATGAAAACTACAGGGAATATTTTTTCTTGGGTTCTATGGCTTCTACATCAGTGGTTTTCATATTAACATAAGTTTAAAGTCAACTGTTGATCTTGGAACACTGGTGTCCCTGGGCCTTGGCACAAATATTCTGACTGAGTGAATTTGGCATGTGTCCCAGAATCTGTATATTAAATAGTACCTACCTACCTCACCATTTTAATTCATTTGACCTTATAATATACTTTGAGGAAAAAAAAAATTACTCTAAGTGTAATGGACAATACTGGAAATCCCATTAAGGCTTCCAAATAATTTTCTATGTAAAATCATGATTTAGTTATTTCTGTAAAATATATTATAAATAGCTAGTTGTGGCAGGAAATAAGATGAACACACATAGACCCTGCTCAGCTGCCATTTTAAATATGTTTTTTTTTTTTCTATTCCAATTTGTTCTTTTTGTTCTGCTTGAGTTTTTTTCCCAATATCTCAAAAAAAAAAAACCTATAATTTTTTTGGCTTTTACCTAAAAATAGAACATATTTCCTACAACAACCTAAAGAATGTTTGTCAGAATAGAAATTTAGTAGAGAAACAAAGAGGAAAGGAAAAAGCAAACTAAATATTGTTATGAGAACGAACAAGGAAAAATATATTGAATCAAACAAGTTCAAGAACCTGGAAGAATATACCCTTGACTTGGGAGTTCCCAATGAGTTCTGTGCATTTGAAAACTTGTGTATAAGAAAGAAGGATGAGGAAAAGAAATTCTATGTGCGTGTGCATGTGTGCATGCAGAACACACATATTTAATACCACAAGATAATAAACTCACCTGCTTAGGTTTTGCATTTTGTTTTGTTTAGTTTTAAACATGCCATTGATACTTTGGAGGATGGATAATTCAAAGAAAGCATGTGAAATCATATTTTCTTTTAAAATTACTAATATAAGGGAGGAGAGAAGAATGGTTTTGATTAAGGTTTTCAATTGTCTTATATATGTCAAGAACTTCCTTTCCTCTTCCTCAATTTTAAAAGGCTCAGAAACATTTGATGGGACTTTATTTTCCTCTGGGTAATTTCTTGGCTATTCTCTTGGGTTCTGAGAGTCATTACTCAATAAGATGGAACTGGGGTAACTCCAAAGTTGAAAATAAATAGTAAAGACTTGGGAAATAGGTTGTATGCAGAATGGTATTAGAAAAAAAAAAAAAAAGTTAACTCTGCTTTTGGAAGACATGAATAAGAGGTACTACAACTCTTTCAGCAATATCAAGTGCTTTACATAAAGCACTCGTCCAGGTGTTCTTCATCTCCATTGAGGACAGAACGAGAGGAAATGGATGGAGATGGATTATTTACTTTGAAATAAGAAATAAATTCCCAAGACTGAAGACCAACAACCATTGTAATTTTGTTGTTGTTGAGTATGTGTCTGTGTTTGTGTTTATGAATTAAAGGAGCCTTGTAGCTGTATTACAGTAAGATTTTCCATTTGGAACTCTGTGGTCTAAGTTTGCTTATGTATATTCCTGAATAGAGAAAAAATTGTGCAAGTGGCTTCTTAGAATACATCCTATACTTATCGTTCCTTAAATCAAAAATCCAATTGAATATTTTCTTTTCGGATAGTTTTAAACTAACTAGTGAGATGTCATTAGTGAGTTTCCCTGAATTAAACATAGATTTGTTCCCCATGATCCTCTTCTCTTTTACTCTTCATCTCATTCATTCCCAATTATTTTCTTTCTCATGATAGTGGAAGTTAAAAAGGGTGGGGCATGCAAAGAATGTTTTAGAAGTAATCCTTCCTGCCTGAGTTAAAAAAGCAGCATTTGGAAAAGTTTATGCTACAATTTTCTGAGATCTTAAATAGAAACCTTATTGAGATTAGTTTCCTGAAGAAAAAAAGTCAATAGCAGGAGAAATACTGAAAGTTAGTTTAGTAACTTAAAATACACTTTAACTATAATAAGGGATTATAATTGTTTTTTTCCCCCCCAAAACAAAACAAAACAAACAAACAAAAAACCAAACCAACTTGAGCTTGATTGATTTAAGGACTGCCAGACTATTCTTTATTTGCTGTATTCTGTAGAGGTACGATATAGTGTAAGTTACAATGAAAAAATGGCATCAAAAACTTAAGATGTCCTAAAGGCATTTTGGATGTTAGGTAGTTATTAGAAATAACTTTTTGCAGGCACCTTGATGATTAAGCATCTGCCTCTTGGTTTTGGCTCAGGTCATGATCTCAGGGTCATGAGATGAAGTCCCCTCAAAATCTGAACTCAGTGGGCATCTCCTTTTCCCTCTGTCCCTGCCCCCCCACTCCTCTCTCTCTATCTCTCTTTCTAATAAATAAATAAATCTCTTAAAACAAAGAAATACTTTTTTACTTTTAGAAATAAACCTATACTGTATTTAAAAGATAATTAACTTTCCATTGATATAATATCTTGCAACTTACAATTTAATTTAAAAATTTTAATTTTGATTTTATCCCAAAGTACTCATCAATAGTCCATATTTCTCTATCAGTAAAGATGATAGAGAAAATTACTCTTGATAAGATAAAGGATCACTTAAAATATAACTAAACACCTTGCATTCTAGCTTCTCAGTCTAACCAAATAAAATACATTTTAAAAGTAAATGAAAATAATGATTGTTTTCAATAGTATTTTCCCTCTATTTACTTTGTATTTTTTAAAATAAACTAAGTCATTTTTCTGTTTGTGGACACAACATGCCTAACCATGTGTGTTTCTTTTTTGCCAAATGTTTGCTTTTCCAGGCTTCCTTGAAATCAGGGGTGTCCATGAGACACATTCCTGGACACTGAGATACAAGAAAATTGTGCTGAAAATTTCTCAAAAGTTAGCATTGCTTCTTTCTCATTTTTCTAAAATAATTTGTTAAGGGTTTATTTATTTATCTGAGAAAGAGAGAGAGAGACAGAGAGACAGAGATAGCAATACAGAGAGCACAAAAGGGGAAGAGAGGAAGGAGCAGGCTCCCTGCTGACAGGAAGCCCCACAGAGGGTTCTAGATCCCAGGACCCTGGAATCATGACCTGGGCTAGGGTGACTGAGCCACCCAGGAGCTCCTCCTTTTTCTCATTCTTTTTGCCTTATACATGGACCTAATACCAAGAGTTGAAGCAACCATCTTTTGACCAGGAAGCAAAAATGTATAAAGAAAAAGTTCTGGGGCACCTGGGTGGCTCAGTGGGTTAAAGCCTCTGCTTTCAGCTCAGGTCATGATCCCAGGGTCTTGGGATCAAGCCCCACATCAGGCTCTCTGCTCAGCAGGGAGCCTGCTTCCTCCTCTCTCTCTGCCTGCCTCTCTGCCTACTTGTGGTCTCTATCTGTCAAATAAATAAATAAAATCTTAAAAAAAAAAAAGAAAAGAAAAAGTTCTGCAAAACACAATATGAGGAAAGAGTTTTGATGATGATATAAAGGTTTTGAACTAAACCTTAGACTATTTCTAGATTTTTGGTTAGGAAAATGATAAACATCCTCATGATTTAAGCCTCTTTACACATGAGTTCAGTTACTTGCAGCTGAACTCACTGCTCGGTGGTGATTCCCATATGTGTTTTCAAAGTACCTGTTGGTAACAAGGAGAGGATGTGTGACCTACATATCAAGCTACCAATAATCTTAAATCAGAAAAGCAAATGCCATTTATTTCTCTATTTTTCAAAAGTTATCTCATAATTACTTATTTAAAAATCAATGTTCATGGGGCTCCTGGGTGATTCAGTCGGTTAAGCATCTGCCTTGGGCTCAGGTCGTGATGCCAGAGTCCTGGGATGGAGTCCATCGGGCTGTCTGCTTAGCAGGGAATCTGCTTCTCTTTCTCCCTTTGCTTGCTGTTCTGCCTACTTTGCTCCCTCTCTGTCAAATAAAAAAAATAAAACCTTAAAAAATAAATTAAAAAAATAAAAGTGAGACAATATTCTTTATTCCTATTTATCTTTAAAATTTACCAAGTAAATTTTATATTTCTGAGGTATTTATTTGCATAATTGCAAATGTTATATATTTATTTATGGCAGGTATTTTATTACATATAGATGTGTTCAGAAATATATCCTTCAACAGATAATGTTTCTAGATGAAAAATAAATATAATTATTGCAATTGGCAAAAATGTTACTGTTATTGAAAACAATGTCCTTTCAAAAACTATAAATTGTTTTCACACTGAAAGATCTCAAACCAACTGTATATACATGAATCATTTCTACTCAAAAAGTAAATAATATGTACTAAGTATTTCAGTGTGTCTTTACAATAAATGCTAAAAAAATGTGGAAATATTTGCATTTGTCTCTTATCCCCCATATATAAATAACAAAAACAAATATTTCCACATCTATATATAAATATTTGCACACATTTGTATTTGTTCCCAATGCACACTGGAATACAGTTTATATTATCATATTTAAGTGATTACAGACACAATACACTTGATTAAATTTTCAGATTTTAGAAAGGAAATTTTATTACTATAATGACCTTGGAAATCTAGAAATAAAAATTTAGGACTTATCAAAATTTTAATTCCATGAATTCTGAATTTAAGCTTTTTACATAAATATTTGAGATTGTAGTTATATAAGTTATTGAATGGATATACATTATGAGTATTAAAAATTACTTCAAAAAAGGATTAAAAATAATTAAAAGTATTGCCCAAAATAATAAATTTAGAAAAATGAAAAAAATAGTTTTACATATTAATATATATAATTCTGATTTTCCCCTGTAGTTAGCAAGGTCTGTAAATTCCATTTATGTTTTATAAATTTATTTTATAAATTCTATTCTGTGACTATAATTTGGTTATCTTTAATATCAGTGGTAATTTTTTAGGTGAAAAATTTCTAAATTCTCTTTAGGAAATGTCTCAAGTGGAACTATAAAATACTGACTCATTCTCATGTATTTCTTCTGAACTTTAAGCCCTTACTTTAGCTAAACCATGTATGATATGATATGTTAAAAAAATTGATTATCACTGACTTTTAGTTGCAAGATCTGGATGACATCAACAATTCCTAACTCTTCTTATCCTCTAATATACTTAGGGGGAATTGGAAAAGGTCCAACTCAAGCCAGGTAATTTACATTCAGATCTTTCAAGATCAGAAATTCAATCAGATAAAAATGGATTTTCAGTTGAAATTGATAAAAATGGGTATACCATTAAAACAAGCTCTTAATCATTTTCATTATGAAGTTAAAAAAAAATCATAAACGTCATTATCCAATGAACAGAGAGGAAAGCAAGGCTTTCATGATAGGGAGATACATGGCAGTACTTCTTAGAATTCTTTTCTTCTCAAACAGACCCTTCAGGCATAGAACAAAGAAGCCAATACCTTTCCTCTCATCTCTCCCCTTGTCCCTACTGTTTTTAATAACGTACTTCTGACATACTAACCATCAAGCACATTTTTTTTTTATTGTTGTCTGATCTCAGCTGTCTGATAATGGCTTAAGAGGAATGATGAGTGGAATCACACATCAAGGGTCTCCTTTGTTGATAGTATAACCAGGGGTGTATTTCCAATTTGCAGTTTGGTACTACAGCTTTAGAAGTGCCACATTTGTTTGATATCCACTTGGTGCTATGCCATTAATCTACCAAACTCAAGGGTCAACTGTTCCAACAATGTGTGAATAAGGAATTAAAGATACAGACTCTGCGGAAGTTCATGAAAAATAAGAGAAACAGTTGGTTTCCCAGGTTTTTTTTTTTTTTTTAGGTCTCCAGACACAAAATAATAAAATATCATTCTGCAGAAATCTAAGTGTACCATATGATATGTACATACGTTCTATACCATCTATATTTAGCCTAAAAAAGTTTTGATGTTTTCCATAATGAATGAAGAGTCAATCTGTTCTATGTTGTACCATTTGGAATTAATCCAAGACCAATTACTTTCCATATTATTCTGAAAAATTTTCTGCGATTCAAACTCTTCTTTTGGGTAAAAGCATATCATTTCAATAGTTGAAAATTTTTTAACGTGAGCACTTGCTATCTGGATAATAATTTTAAAAATGTGTTTAAAATATTAACTGTGTAATTTGATCAAAACTTCCAAAAAAAGTCTAAAAATTAGAACAAGTCCAAAAATTAGAACAATTTTGTTAGAATATTAACTCTTCCCTCTGCTAATAGTAACATGTCATTTTCATAAAGATCACTTTCTGAAAAGAATCCCACTTTGCTTAGCCAAAATACATTAATAATACATTTCTTGTATTATATAAATTGATAATGACTGAAATTAAGCCTTTTCTGGTGTTGAGGACATATTCACAGTTAAGAGACTTGCATTCATCTATAAATCATTTGCATTTTTAGAATATTTATATAATAGTATTTATTATTTTCTCCCTTTTTCTTTTGATTAAGAATAGAGAAAAATATTAAACTATAGACATGTGACTTATATCCTTTCAACATTAATAGTTGAATATAGTAGTGCAAATGAACACTCTAGATAAGCTTACTTTTTATTCAAACACTCCTATTGGAATTGATTTTTATTTTAAGGTACAATAGCATGAATAGTTTTAGGAATACTTTTAGTTGCATACACAAACAGTCTCAATACTGTACTATAAACATATTTAGGATAAAATGTTTTGTGTGCATGGGGTTACTTGAACTTAGTATGTGATAAATTTATTATTTTACTATTTTTTATTTTCACTATGATTGTTGTTAACTGAGTGGTTGTGTATAAGAAAAAAATTACTATGTATCAGTAGAGTAATACTATTTATATTAATATTTGAATAGAATAAGTGAAGAAAATGACTAAAAGTCAGTGAAACACAGGATTAACCATAGTAAGTATAGAGAGGTATTAAATTAATACATCTGTAATGCACTAGTTTATGTCAATTCAATGAAAACTCTTCTTAAGTGAAAACTTGCTAACAAAAGAAACTTGTTAATGGAATACTGTTATTTTCTTCAATGCCTAAACACTTAAGAGGCCTTTTGTACCCAGTTGCCGTGGGAAAATCTACTAACCTTAAAGCCCCCGCAATAAACAATCCATTTTAACTCTTTTAATGCTTTTCAGCATGCATTTTTAAGGTAGGAATTTCTCTGAAAATAGTATCTTAAGCCAGATTGCATTTTCTTTTTTTTTCAATAGTTCTTAGAAGCCATGCAACCCTTCTAGTTATATAAAAAGTAATGTTTCAAATATGAAAATGGACTGTTCAAAACCATGAGGTCTGAGAATAAACTTTTAATAGGACCTATACATAAACTATGATTGGAGTAAAAGTTCTTATGAAAACTTAATGTGTTTAGGTTTTTCTTGCAACAGCAACTCTGATTCCACTGTATCATGAGGCAAGAGTGTGTTTTGATCAGGGAAGAAAAGGTCAAGATTATATTATTTCTCTGGATATGAAAGAGGAATAGCATTATTGCCAGGGCAGCTTCCACATCAACTATATGTGTGGAAGATCACCCATGAAGTGAACACTTCTTTCAGCTCCTGAATAGCTACAACTGTGTTTCTAGGTTTCCAATAATGTCTCACAATAAACTATAGTTTAACTTGAATGTTACAGGTTTTTATGATAAAGATGTCTCCAGATCTTAACAGAGTTCAATTTTACCTTATAATATCCTGGTAAGTAAATGAAAACTTTATTGAAATATATAGCTAAATTCTTTTTTTTTAAGATTTTATTTATTCATTTGACAGACAGAGATCACAAGTAGGCAGAGAGGAAGGGAAGCAGGCTCCCTGCTGAGCAGAGAGCCAGAGGCGGAATTCGATCCCAGGACCCTGAGATCATGACCTGAGATGAAAACAGAGTCTTTAACCCACTGAGCCACCTAGGCGCCCTAGCTAAATTCTTATAAAAAGATTTATAATATTATGTCCTCTCTGACATAACTGTTATATCACCAAAACAATTATTTTTCATTTTGAATAAAAATGAGAAAAGTTTATCTGAAGTATCACTGTAAAAAGACACACCTTTATAGGTGGAATTGTATCCTAAAGTCATTTTGCATATCAAAATGTCAATGTTACCTTGTCAATATTTTCCCCAGAGTTTAATTATTTTCTTTTCCTAAACATACATATTTTGAGGAAGATGCTAGTTGCCAGACAAATGTTTATGAACTTTCTTTTAAAAAACTTTGTAAGACAATAGTCATTCACTTTGTCACAAAGACAATGTAGGGTGTGATATAGCATTAAAGAGTAAATAGGAACTACAGAATAGGATTAATATAACATTAAATACTCGATATTCAAAATGCAGAAGGGTGTCAGAATTATTCCTCTAGACAGGTGGGTGCAAAAAGAAAAGTAGCTTCTTTGCTCTCATTTTCCATAAAGCCAAACTCCACTAAACAAGAGAGATGCTTAGCAATTGGAAAATATTCCAGTATTTTCTAATTTAAGTCTATTTTTTGCTTAAAAATTGAACTTAGTCCAAATTTCTTTTTTGTAGAGTTGATTTGGCTAACTCTCTTTCTTCAGATAAATGTTCTTTCAGATTTTACTCTTTTTTCTGTCCTCAGCTCAACCTGGTGTACATGTGTTTGGGGAGGGAGATGATAGTTAGCAACAAGGCAGCAGTGGTCCTTGAATATAGAATCCTCTAGGTCCTCCTGGTCTTTCATTTGAGTGGCTGCAGAAATTTAGTCAACCTTATTGAACTGGACCTTTCCTTCATATTACATGCTACTATTAACCTCAGGCACAAAGACTCATCTACCAAAGCTTCACAGATGAAATGGATTTTTCTCTATAAAGTAGAAGAAACCCTTTATTCTGATTCCTCTGGATTTGTTTCTTAATAAGTCAAAGAGAGTATTCTCAAGCCTGAATTTGTAAAATTATATTTTGAATGCCATCTGCTGAATACAATTTAATCTTTGTTCCTCATCCCTTTTGCAACAACTTTAATCACCTTTCACCAAACCTACTACTACCTTGAAACAAAGTGATATTATGTTTGTTTGTTTCAAGTTTTTATTTAAATTATAGTTAACATATAGTGTAATATCAGGAGTAGGATTTAGTGATTGATCACTTACATACAACACAACATGCTTGGCACAATACCCTTCCCATCACCCTTTTAATCCACCCTCCCCACACCTGGCAACCCTCAGTTTGTTCTGTGTAGTTAATAACCTCTTATGATTTGCCTCCTCCTTTTTTTTTTTTTCTTCCTCTCCCTAGTTCATTGTTCTGTGTTTTGTAAGAAACAAAGTGACACTGATAAAAGTACAGGAGGGAAAGAATACATTTAATATATTTTCAAAACCTTTTTTTGAAGTGAGGAACATTTGGGTTAAAAATTAATCAAAGTAGATCTGAATGTTAATAATGATTCCCTTAATTAATGGATTTGTTGATCCAACAACCTTTATTGAGTCTTCGTATATTTTTGATAGTATTCTATGCCCTGAAAATACATCAGCTGAATAAAATAGACAAAACTCCTGCCCTCTTTGAGCTATTTTCCTGTGAACAGCATGGTTGTTAATCTTACTCTTTCCCATGGCTTTCAGGACCATCTATATGCTGATAACTACTATCAGTGAGAGACTAATCCAGAAAACAGAAACCACTGCAGGGATTTTTTAAAAAGGACTTTAATAGAGTCAGTTGGTACACTGGTGATAAAAGAGCTGAAAAGAAAAGGAAGGATCAATAAGGTAACCAGCATGTTACGAACAGCTACACTCATAGATTAGAAGATTAAAGAATAGAGATAGAATCACCAGATATTAGAGGCAGGGACTCGCCAGAAGGAAGCCTGAATCACACCAGCCTATGGAGTGGAAGCAGGAGTTACCAAGGATATTCAGTGACTGTTAGAGACCTTCTTCAAGGGAAGAGCAGAGGGAGAGAAATACCCTTGATTATCAACACTCATTCCCCTTGTCTCTTGCCAGTGCCTGGCATCAGCCAAACCCAATGTCACATATAGTCATCAGTGATTGGCTCATTTATGATGCAAAGCACAACAAGGGAAAGATGAGAAGTACCTCTGAGAACAAACAGGACAAAGATGGCACATCAACCAAACTTATATCTTCTGTCATTAGTTTTCTCAGGAACTTTAGACTATGAGATGTAAAAGATGTAAAAGGCACATTATAGTGAATATGAAATTCACATCAGATTTTACCCCCACATGTACACACACATACACAGACTCATACAAAAGAAAATAAACTCACTAAAACACTTTCTCCTCTGGTATACTGAAAACAGTGTCAATTATCAGAGCTTCTCAAGAATTAAGTTAGGGGTACAGCAGTCATGCTTTTCTTACCTCCTCCCAACCCTATTCAAGTTCTATCTCTGAAGTATTCTGGGTCTGTGTACTTCTCTTCATTTCCATAGCTAACACTCTAGTAGAAGCCATTATTATATTTCCCTTGAATTTTTGCAATATCTTCTAACTGCCCCACTATAATAGATTTTATTTTTCAGAAATAGCCATGTCTGAATCTCTGATCTCACTTAATTTTCTGCCTCATGACCTTGCCACATCCCTAATAAGAGGTAAAATCTATCCTTCTACCCACCTGGATGTGGGAGGACTGACTGGCCAATAGAATAGAGTAGGTGTAACACTGACCCAGTACAAAGGCTTCAGTTTCCTGCATCTTGAAGCCAAAAGCCCTGTAAGATATGTAACTGTAAGAAACAGCAAAGCTGCAAAGTTTGAGATACCAGAGCCATGTGTAGAGAATGAGACCATCGATGAATAGAAATGGGCCAAGAAATAATTCCAGTACCATAGGCATGAATGAAGAACTTATCTTAAATCCCCAGTTCCTCAAATAATTTCCTCAAAATGCTAAGTATAGAGCTACTCTGCATATCAGCAATTCTACTTCGAGATATCTACCCAAGAGAAATGAAAAAATACATCCACACAAAAATTTGTACATGAATATTCACAATAGCATTATTTATAGTAGGCAAAAAATGGAAACAACTTAAATGTTTACGATTAAGGAATGGATAAACAAAATATGATAAATCCATACATATACAATGGGATATTATTCAGCAACAAAAAGGAACTGAGTACTGATACATGATACAATATGGATGAAGCTTGAACATTTTATGGTAAATGAAAGAAGTCTGTTATGAAAGACCACACATTATATCATCTCATTTCAATGGAATGTCCAGAATAAGCAGAACTATAAAGGCATAATGTACATTAATAGCTGTGTAGAGCAACCTGTGATGTGTGTGTGCTGGTAGAGGAGGATGAGTGGGTGCTAAATGAGAGTGGACAAAAAGTCCTAATGAGTACAAGGTTTCTTTTAGGGATGATGAAAATGTTCAAAATTAGATTAGAATGATGGTTTCCATACTCAGTATATATACTGAAAACCATTAAATGTAAATTTCATTTTATTTTATGTTTTCATTTAAATTTTAGTTAACATACAGTGCAGTATTTGTTTCTGGAGTGGAATTCTTTGATTCATCACTTACATATAATACCCAGTGCTCACCACAACAACGTCCTCTTTAATACCCATCACTTGCCCAGCCCATCGCCCACTCACCTCTCTCCATCAATCCTCAGTTGGTTCTCTATCATTAAGTGTCTTTTTTTTCCTAAAGATTTTATTTATTTATTTATTTATTTATTTATTTATTTGACAGGGAGAGGTCACAGGTAGGCAGAGAGGCAAGCAAAGAGAGAGGGAGAGGAGCAGGTTCCCCCCTGAGCAGAGAGTCCGATGCAGGGCTCCATTCTAGGACCCTGAGATCATGACTTGAACTGAGGGCAGAGCCTTAACCCACTGAGCCACCCAGGCGCCCCTCATTAAGTGTCTTTTATGGTTGTTTCTCTCTCTCTCTTTCTCTTTTTTCTTTTTCCTCTTTGGCTATGTACATCTGTTTTCTTTCTTAAATTCTACATATGAGTGATATACGGTATCTGTCTTTCTCTGACTTACTTTCACTTGGCATAATACACTCTAGCTTCATCTGTGTTGTAAATGGCAAGATTTCACTTTTTTGATAGCTGAGTAATATTCCATTGCGTATATACAGCCTCTTCTTTATCTTTTCATTAGTTGATGGACATTTGGGCTCTCTTCATAGTTTGGTTATTGTTGATAATTCGGCTATGAACATTTGGGTACTTGTACTTCTTTGAATCCGTATTTTTGATTCCCTTGGGTAAATAACTAGTAGTGCAATTGCTGGATTTTAACTTTCTGAGGAACCTCCATAATGTTCTCTAGAGGGTCTGCATCAGTTTGCACTCCCACCAACAGTGCATGAGTATTCCCCGTTTTCTGCATCCTCACAAACATCTCTTTCTTGTGTTGTTAATTTTAGCCATTCTGACAAGTGTGATGTGGTAACTCATTATAGCTTACGTTTGTATTTCCCTGATGACTGATGTGGAGTATCTTCTCATGTGTCTATTAGCCATCTGGATGTCTTCTTTGGAAAAGTATCTATTCATGTTTTCTGCCCATTTCTTAACTGGGTTATTTGGTTTGGGGTGTGGAGTTTGACAAGTTCTTTATAGGTTTTGGACACCAACACTTTTTCAGATGTGTCATTTACATAGATCTTCTCCCATTCCATAGTCTGGCTTTTAGTTTTGTTGTTTTCTTTACTGTGCAAAAGCTTTTTTATCTTGATGAAGTCCCAATAGTTCAATTTTGCTTTTGTTTGTCCTGCCTCTGGCAATGTGTCTAGTAAGAAATTGTCACAGCCAATGTCAAAGAGGTTGCTCTCTGTGTACTCTAGGATTTTGGTGGTATCCTGGCTCACATTTAGGTCTTTGATCCATTTTGAATTTATTTCTGTGTATGGTGTAAGAAAGTTGTGCAGTTTTGTTCTTCATGTTGCAGTCCTGTTTTCCCAGCACCATTTGTTGAAAAGACTGTCTTTTTTCCACTATATATTCTTTCCTGCTTTGTAGAATATTAGTTAACCATATATATTGTGGGTCCATTTCCGGGTTCTCTGTCCTGTTCCATTGATCTGTTTGTTTTTGTATCAGTACCATATTGTCTTGAAGACTAGAGCTTTGTAATATAGCTTGAAATCTATAATCATATTGTCTCCAGTTCCGTTTTTCAGGAGTTCTTTCGCTGTTTGGTTTTGTTTGTTTGTTTGTTTGTAATTCTATACAAATTTTAGGATTATTTGTTGTAACTCTGAAAAATACTGGTGATATTTTGATAGGACATTGTTCAGGGTCATAGAGATTCTTTAACAATGTTTGTTCTTCAATCCGTGAGCATGGAATTTCTTTTCCATTTCTTTGTGTCAATCATCACTGTTCTATAGTTTTCAGAGTTTAGATCTTTTATCCCTTTAGTTAACTTTATTCCTAGGTACCTTGTTTCTGGTGCAATTGCAGATTGGATTAATTCCTTGATGTTTTTTTCTGCTGCTTCATTACTGATATATAGAATTGCAACAAATTTCTGCACATTAATTTGATATCCTGAAACTTTGCTGAATTCATATATTCTAGCAACTTTTTGGTGGAGTCTTTCGGGTTTTCTACACAGAATATCATGTCTGCAGAGGGCAAAATTTGACCCCTTCCTTGCCATTGTGGATACCTTTTATTTCTTTTTGTTGTCTGATTGCTGAGGCTAAGACTTCCAGTCCTATGTTAAATAGTAATTGTGAGGGAGAACATCCTTGTCTTGTTCCTGACTGTAGGGGAAAGGGTCTCAGTTTTTCCCATAGAAGATGATATTGGCTGTTGGTCTTTCATATATGGTCTTTATCATGTTGAAATATTTTCCATCTATTCCTATTTTGTTGATGGATTTTATCAAGAAAGGATGCTGTTTTTTGTTAAATGCTTTTCTCCATCTATCGGGAGGATCATATGATTCTTGCCCTTTCTTTTAGTAATGTGGTGTATCATGTTGATTGACTCGTGAATATTCAACCACCCCTGCAGCCCAGGAATAAATCCCACTTGATCGTGGTGAATAATTCTTTTAATGTACTCTTGGATTCAATTTGCTGGTATTTTATTGAGAATTTTTCCATCCATGTTCATCAGGGATACTGGCTTGTCATTCTTTCTATTGGGATCTTTGTCTGAATTTGGGATCAAGGTAATGCTGGCTTCATAGAATGAGTTTGGAAGTTTTCCTCCCATTTCTATTTTCTGGAACACTTTAAGAAGAATAGTTATTAACTCTTCTTTAAATGTCTGATAAATTCCTCCTAGGAATCTATCTGGAATTGTGCATTTTAAATGGGGGATATATATGGCATCTAAATTACATCTTGGTAAATCTGTTTAAAAAAAAACAAAACAAAACAAAAAGGGACACCTGGGTGGCTCAGTGGGTTAAAGCCTTTGCTTTTGGCTCAGGTTATGATACCAGGGTCCTGGGATGGAACCCTGCATTGGGTTTTCTGTTCCACAGGGAGCCTGCTTCAGCCTCTCTCTCTCTCTGCCTGCCTCTCTGCCTACTTGTGATCTCTGTCTGTCTAATAAATAAATAAAAATCTTTAAAAATAAATAAATAAATAAATAAATAAAATCTTTAAAAAAAATCTTCAAACAGATCATTTTAATCCATTACTAAAGCACTTATTTGATTTTATGTCCACCCAGAATAAACTATGAATTTGTATCCTAAGTCTATCACCCTAAGAATAAATCTTTGTGAAGTTACAACCTTGTCTGCCATCCTGAGCTTACCTTTTGCAGCTCTCCCACAGTTCTACTTTATTTCAACCATCCTGGCTTTCTTCAGGGTTTCTCATAGTCTGAGTCTGTTCTTTCTTATGATATTTGCATAATACCTATACCTACACCTGGGAGACTTTTCCCCCAGGTCTCCAGGTATTTATGTCTTCCTGGTCCTTCAGGTCTCCGATTATTTTTATTTCTTTGAGGCAAATTCACCCAAACAAAACAGTCCACTAGACACTCACTGTCACAATACCCTTTTGTCTTCATTATACTTCTAACACTATAAAACATTACTAAGTTGATTATATTTATTTCCTTGTGATGTCTTTTTTTCCCACTGGAATTTGAGCTCCATGACAGTTGAAATCTAATCTCCTGATCATCACTTTGCAGCATCTGGAAGAGTGCACAGAGTAAATGCTTGCTAAATATTTGTTCATTGAGGAATTCTTTACACTTAATCATCTTTCTATATTTATCATCATGGAGCAAATAACAGCCTTTCAAAACAGCTATATGTCCCATTGTTTGCAACCTTCATTCTCACCTTTCTCTGCTCAAAGCTGAGGGAACCTCAGGCTGCTCTGGAGATAGACCAGTGCCATCCAGAGAGGATGCTCCTTCTTTTCTCACCAGCCTGTATCACAGATCTTCCCATGGCTACAGTGACAATGGAAATAGCTTATAAGCTATATTTTTACAAGTATTTATAGGTTATAGTTTTGTTTCTTATAATATATATTGGTGAAGAATGGATACATAGTAGGAAATCAGGAAACATAACTTCTTGCTTACATTCTGTCCCCAAAGGGGTCAGTCCTCATCTGAGTCTGTAAAATACTGAGATTTTTGTGGACAACTTCTGAAATTACTTTTTTTCCATCAACAACAAAAATTGATACAGTTCCATTCCAGAAAAAAATGGAGCTATCCTAACAGCATTAAAAAGTCTTAGTTTGTCTCTTTATGGTAGTGCTTCATTCAATCTAATTACTTCTTGATTTGTTTGGGATGACTCTCTATTTCTCATGCTCATTCTTGGAAAGTCTTTTTTTTTTTTTTTTAAGATTTATTTATTTATTTTAGAGAGAAAGAGAGAGATAGAGAAGGAGTGACAGAAGGAGATTAAGTCTCAAGCTGACTCTTCACTGAGTGTAGAGCAGAGTCCAGAGCTGAAGCAGAGCCGGGGCCCTATGGAAAGCCAGGAGACCTTCTCCAAGCTCAATCTCATGACCCTGAGATGACAACCTGAGCCCAAATCAAGAGTCGGTTGCTTAACCAAATGTCCACCCCTTCCCCTGCTCAGGTGCCCCTCTCATGCTCATTCCTATGAGGAATTTCATGTGTTAAACTGATTCACAATGTCATGACACTCCCTTGCTGGGCCAACTTTTCCTCTTTTTTCCTTTCTTTTCTTTTCTTTTTTCTCTTTCTTTCATTTTTAGATTTATCCATTTATTTGAGAGAGACAGATAGAGAGAGAGAGAGAGAGAGAGAGGGAGCAGGGGGTGAGGGGAGAAGCAGAGGGAGAGGAGAGAGAGAAACTCTCAGACTCCCCACTGAGTGTAGAGCCCAATGCAAGGCTTGATCCCATGACCCTGAGACCATGACTTGAGCTGAAATTAAGAGCTAGATGTTCAGGCGACTGAGTCACCCATGCACCCCAGAGTTAGTCTACTCTTAGAACTGATGCTAGGAAGCATTCTATCATGCCACTTTCACCATTCACCTCTTACTTTAGGGCTATCCCTCAGTGTCAAAGGCATTATCGGCAGTGGCTCACCAGGTCAAAACGGAGGGGCAGTTCACTGTATGTGGGTGAGAATGATGTTCTTTTTTCTTGATCATCCTATAACACCTTATACATTCCTTACATAGTGCTATATTAGTTTGTAATTACTGATTTACTTGCTTACCTCTTCTTGAGATATTGGGACTAGGATAATGACTTGCTTTACATATTGTCATTTTCATCTTAGTATCTGGACTAAAATAAATAATGATAAGAACAATATCTAAATTTATTGAGTACTTATTGTCATCAGGTATCATTTCAAATGTTTTTCATCTGTGCAGCAACTCTATAAAATAGGTGCGATTTATATCCCCTTATTAAAGATGAGAAAACAAAGTTGTGGAGAGAATGTGATTTGACTAATGTCACACAATTCGTAAGAGGCAAGCTGAGATTCAACCCAAAGAGTCTGACACAGGGCGCATTAAAGATTATGCTATGTTGCATTCAATAGGAACTTACAAAATTTAAAATAAATTAATAATTTTTTAGGACCCAATGCTATGAAGTGGTTAAAAACTTGATTATAGGGATGCCTGGATGGCTCAGTTGGTTAAACGGCTGCCTCAGCTCAGGTCATGATCCCAGAGTCCTGGGATTGAGTCCCACATTGGGCTCCTTGCTCAGCAGGGAGCCTGCTTCTCCCTTTGCCTCTGCCTGCCACTCTTTCTGTCTGTGCTCCCTGTCTCTGACAAAAAACAAACAAACAAACAAACAACAACAACAACAACAAAAACACTTGATTATAAAGGCACCTGGGTGACTAGGTTAGTTGAACATCCAGCTCTTGATTTTGGCTCAAGTCATGGTGCCAGGATCGTGAGATGGAGCCCTGCAACCTCTTTGTCTTCATTGCTTTGGTGGATTGAATGACATAACTTACATGAAGCTGTATTGCAGCAGAGAAAGTGACACATAATAGATAGTTAAAAGATGTATAATAAATAGTTGCATTTTTTATATAAGCTTAGTTATTCTATATTAACTAAAAACACCAATATTGCAGTTTTTTAATTAAAAAAGTTTATTTCCTGCACATGATACAATGTGCATCATAGGAGCCAGCTGGATGAAGGATTTACAAGCTGGAATGTGATAGGTCACAAAGAGAGAAAACAGAAAATAACGAATTATGGACCAGCTTTTAAGTCCCTGGAAATACATCACGGTATTTACATATGTGAGTAAAAGTACATCACACGGCCTTGACAATCATCGAGAGATTGGGTAAATTTCAATCCTACTGTGTGCTTGGAAGATTAAAATAAGACATAATAGTGAACTCATAATATATATCACAGTAGTCAATGTATGTTCCCTATTTTTATTTTGACATGATGATTATTTTATTTGTTATTTTTAAGATTTATTTATTTGAAAGAGAACAAGAGCATGAGGAGAGGGAGAGAGAAGGGCAAAGGGAGTAGAACAAGCAGGCTCTCTACTGAGCAGGGAGCCCAACAAGGGCTTAATCCTTTGGCCCTGACATCATGACCTGAGCTGAAGTAAGATCTTAAACAACTGAGCCACACAGGTGCCCCAAAATGACTATTATTTTAAAAGGTTCTATATAACTGCATTGTTGGGAGAGTATACCCCATTCAGTGGAATTTAAAAACTAGGTTTTGAATCATTCTCATATGTAAAGAACTAGGGTTACCTAAAGGAAAACCAGAGTTCTGATTCTCAAGAAACTTATATTGTAATGATGGAGACTGATATGTACAAATTTCACATTTATGGCACAACACAAATTGGTAGGATGCTTTAATAAATGAAATAATATTGGGTTACAGAAAATGCACTAAGGAATTCTAACTGAAAAGCTGAAAAAAAAGGGAAAAAAATGTCTATACAAGTGACAGCTCAAGTAAATTGTAACAGATGGCTACTATCCATTAGAAAAAGGTAGAAAAAATAGAGAAGGCTCACTCTCTCAGGTAAGGAGACAAAAAGAACAAATCTAGAGCAGTGTGAAAGTGCTTTATGACCATGTCTGAGTGCAGAAGCTTTGGAAAGTGGAGTTGGGCCTTGTTGAGTACTGTGGATATCGTGTGAAGGAGGCCAGTTTTATTCATTTGAGGATGCAGAAATACCTGAGATTAGATCAGGGTTGTAGATGATCAGATTTATATTTTTGAGAGATGGATGTGTGACTGATTTTTTTTTTCCTCCTGGAGGAAAGTGAGAAGTTTCTGGATATAGGAATACAGACATGGATTTCCTCCAGAAGTATAAGAAGACACACTGGAAATGGAAAGGAGAAATATTAAAATAATTTAAGAAGTCGGCATAGCTGTAGAACTCAGAGGAATGGTGAGCAGTGGAGTGTAATTGTTGAGAAGAAGGAAACAAATTAGATATGGCAGCAGGAGTCTTACTACAGAAGAAGAAGTAATTGAGGTCACTTGGAAGAGGGAAGTTATGATGAAGAAGTGGGTTTGCCTTGCAAAATATGAATTAGAGCTACTTGTAGGAATTTCACGTGAATCTGCTTAGAACTTATCTAGTGGTCCTAGCATAAAGAGACCACAAAAAACAAAGAATGAAAAAAAAAACCCAGAAAAGACAAGTCAAGAGAGATTGTGAATATTTAGAAAATGGATGAAAATTAGGTCAAAAGCTACAGTCATGTCACAAACAAACTAAGTTTATTGAAGAGGCTAGGCAAACAACAATGAGAAAATTATTGGCCATTTTTTAAGCATAGTCTTAGTTGTATAGTGCTAGCCGAAGTCACGTGCAGTGAAAACATGAGGTGACTAAATTAGGGATGATGAAAGTGGATTATGATTCAAAGACGTTTGGCTGGAATGAAGTTAACATGTTTCTCCATTGTTCAAAGCCCACTGGTTACTTTCATTTCACTCCCAATAAAATTAAAAGTTCGTATCATAGTCTAAATGCCTCTGCTTCATTTGGACTTCTGCTAATTTTCTGAACTCATCGCCCCCACTCTCTCCATGATCTTTCTCATAAATATCACCTTCATAAGTAAACTTTCCATGGCCACCTTATTTAAAAGAGGCTACTCTTTCTTCCATGACTTGCTATCCCACTCTAATCTCTCTTTTGAGTACTTATTATTATAACCAGACATATTAAAGATGTATTTTTTAATCTTCCCTCCCCCCCCTTCCAGAATGTAAGCTACCGTACAGTGGGCATTTCCTCTGTTTTGTCCAATCCTATATTCTTAGTACCTAGAATAGTGCCTGGCACATACTAAGTGCTCAATAAATATTGGTTAAATGCATGAATAAAAGTATGACAGTGTGGGGTTCTACGTAAAAAAAGGAATTGGGTAAATAAAGTATTTTTTTTCAGCAAGTGGTGATAACAGACTATTTGTGTGGAGGACTATTTGTGTCAATATGGAGGAAGAAATTGATGACACCTTGAAGGGAAACAGTGTAAATAGGCAATGGAGCAATATTCTGTAGGTGGGTATGTGGGAAAGGATTATATCAAGGCAGCAGTTCAGGCATAAATCTCAGGAAGAGAAGAATTCCCCTATCTGAAACTTAAGGGAAAGTAAAGAATGGATAGTCATGAAAATAAAATCTGAGTAAGACAGTTGGAATCATTGGTTCTTCACCTATGAAAAAGAATTTAAGAATTCTTAGCAGCCTAGAGGGAAGATTGAGGAGAGCCAGCTTGGCCATGCTGCTTAGAGTGAAAATAGAAGACATATAGATTTCCTAGAGGTCAGTCCAGGGCAGAACTCTCTCTTCATTATACTTGCCTTGCTAATTGTTTTCAGTATAATTATCCATCCAGAACAGGCCATTTGCTTCATTTAAAATAAAATTTTATTCTACTACATTCTTTAGTACAGTCTATTACTTTTTGAGATATGCTAATGTGGGATGTCAGTATATTTTACTCACTGAAATAAATATATGTATATGATATATATATATATCCTTTGATTTCCACATATATATCCTATATGGATTAGATACATATATGCATATATGTAACTATATATGTATATTTTTGGATATGTATACATGTGACTATGGATACCTATGTAAATACATGTATTTATGTGTATATGTACATGTTTGTGTGTGTGTCTTCAATATAGCAGATCAAATTAATTGGCTTTTGGTTTTAGAATTATCTAGTAATTTAGTATCTTTCTATCTTGAAACTTAATTTTTCAGTTGATTCCTGGCAGAAGCCATCATCATCTGTTCAGAACAATAGCTGTTGTTTAAGTTTTAAACATAGAGACCACAGAATATTTATCCCCCTCTGATGATCCAGCTGCTTTATTACATATTGTCAGTTTTTTAACTGTCTAGCATTAGGAAGCAAATGACAACAACTTTTTTTTTCTATTTGCAACGTAGTACATGCACATTAAAAAAAAAAGGAACACATATAACAAAGAACATGAAAATTCTCCCTGATTTTACTACCCAGTGTTATTGTTTGTTAATTTTTTTGTTGGTGTTTTCTTTCTAAACTGCTCTGTGTATATGTCCACTTTTTACATGTTCCAAATTATAATGCATGCTGTTCCACAGTCTGATTATTTTTCGTACTTTTCTATCATTAACATTTTGTAATTAGACACTCTTGGAAAGGGTATTTTTTTTATAGTCGCGTAGTATTCTATCACATGGCATTTATTTAACCAATATTCCATTTGGCATTTTTTGTCTTTTCTTTTTGTTATAATATTATTATAAATTTTTTCTACATAAATTATTTAAGGTCATGAGTTTCAAAATTTTTTGAAACATTATCATTGTTTCTGTGAACAATTACTATAACTGGTACTAGAGTTTGTTTTTAAGCCAATAAGTCAGGCAGAACATGGGATACTAATACACAATTTCATATTTATATATATTAATACTGATAGTGTCTAAGAAAAGGCATTTGAGGTTGTTACATTTCTTTTTGTTTTAAAAGATCATTTATTTATTCATTTGAGAGAGAGACAGTGAGAGAAAAGGGAGAAGGTCAGAAGGAGAAACAAACTTTCCATGGAGCTGGGCGCACAGTGCAGGGTCCCAATCCTGAGACTCCAGTATCATGACCTGACCTGAAGGCAGTCACTTAACCACCTCAGCCACCCAGGCTCCCAAGGTTGTTACATTTCTTAACCAAGTATTCATAGTTACAAATTTTCATGGATTTGTGTGTGTTTTGTATTATGCATTTGTTAAATTTAGTAAAGATAAATAAATCTGGTGTCATATGTCTTCTTGGATACACTAAGTTAGAAATAGCAGTAAATTCTGTACTTGGATCATACTTTTTATAAGCATCATGGGGAACTATATTATTATAAATTTTGTTACAAATCATGGATAATATTGTCATCAAAATCAATATTTGGACACTGGGATTTACTTTGAAAATTGTTTTATTTAAATATAAGTGGATTTTTTTTAACATCAAAGTATTCCCTGGTAGTTTTAAAGCAGACATTATAAGTCTTTCAGAATATTCCTTATAAATGAAATATATTTATGTGAAAGATTTCTTTTCCCTGGGTAGAAATATCCTACCCTGTTGCATTTCAATAGCTATTTCTTTTTGTTGTTCTTGTTCCAGGAACGTAAGTGCTTCTGAGTGAGCGGATAATGTTAGTTGAGAAAAAAGCATAAAGGAGGATAAATCTCAAATAGAATCCCAAATGTTTCTATTTGGAATTCATCAATGGCATCTGCTGATGTTCAAGGCAGACAAAGTTGCTTAAAATGCAGACTTTTTGCTGTTCCCACCACAATCGATATCACACATCTTTCATACTTAAAAGGCTGACTTTACTGTAAATCTTCTAACATTCCTTAGGTGATAAATGGGAGGCTTTTAGGGACAGACCATTTCAACTAACATGGCAACTGTATTTCTATGATGAAGATCTATTTAAAATAAAATGGATTTTGTTTCAGATCTAAGAGTAAGAAAAGACAGGAAGACTGACCACTGTTCTCATCACTTCTGTTGCCGAATCATAGGACAATGCTACCATACAGGTAGCTTTTAGTTTCATTTGTTTGTGTTTCTTGCAAGAACTTAAAAAGCTCTTCTTAGAGTATTGTAGTGTGAAGGCAAAAAAGCCTTTAAAAACTATGATCCTTTCACGTGGATAACTTATCTTCTAGCTAAAGTTACATGTAATTTACAAAGGTTTCTAAATCCTATAATTTTCTTTTGGGAAACTTGCTCTCTGCAGCTGAAACCTCCCATAGGCACGAAGTATTTCAGTGATATAATAAGGAACAAATTGGTGATTCCTAGAATAGGGATGTATCCACTGCTGTCATCTTAGAGCTGAGCTCATGGTCGTTGATAACTAACTTGATTTTTGCAGCTTGATAGTGTTTCAAGAAGAAACAAAGTGTTTCAAAATGCTTAAACCTGAATGTGTACAGCATGCAGCTTAAAACTAAATTAAAATTGCAAATTTGTTAATCATTTTCATGTTTGTGAAAAAAGCAGTTACTTGGGTTGGACTTACAGCATGTTTACTTGTTTGTTTGTTTGTTTTGACTAAGGAAATAGTTTTTTATTTATAGGAAAAAATTAAAGATGGTAGATGCTGTGTCTTCTATGACCTCAAAGGCCTGCTCTTCTGTAAGAGAACACGTTATTTTTGGCTTTGAGGTAAGGAAAAGAAAGGTAATAGTGGGGATGTCATGGTAGCTAATCCCTTGACTGGCATAAAATGATTTAAAAAAAGAAGAAGCAACAGCAAGATGATAACTAAAGAGTGCTAAGAAAATACATTGCAGAAAACAGTCTTTTCAACAAATAACGCTAGGACAACTGAATGTCTATATGCAAAAAATTGAAGTTAGATCCTTTTCTTAAATTAATTAGAAAATAATCATAAAACTAAATGTAGGAGTTAAACCCACATGATTACAATAAAACACAAAGGATTACAATAAAATACAAGTATAAATCTTTCTTTCCTTGAATTAGACAATAGTTTCGAGAACTTCTTAAATATGAGATGTCATGTCAAATACATAAGTAGCAACATTTCTAAAACATTAAGGAAATAAAAAGTTCAAAGAATGAAAGAAAATATTAACATACTTGATAAGGAAGTGGTAACCCAAATATATAAAGAACAATTACAACTTAACATTAAAAAGGAAAATAACTCAATTAAAATATTGCAAGAGATTTGAATAGATATTTCTTCAAAGAAGATGTACAAAGAGCTAATGAGCACGTAAAATGATGCTCAACATCATTAGCCATTAGGTAAATGTAAATTAAAACCACAGTGAGATACCACTTCACACCCTCTGGGATGGCTATAATTAAAAAGACAGATAATAACAAGTATTAGGGAGGATGTGGAAAAATTGGACTTCTTGTTAATTGCCGATGAGAATGTAGAAATGTGTAGCCTTTTTGGAAAACAGTTTTCAGTTCCTTAGAAAGTTAAGCATAGAGTTATCATATGACTCAGCAATTTCACTTTTAGGTATGTGTCCAAACAAAACAAGAACAGATATCCACCAAAAATTTGTGTATGTTTCTAGCAGTATTATTCAAAATCGCCAAAAACTGAAAAGAACCCCAATGTCCATCAGCGGAAGAATGGATAAATAAAATGTGATATATTTTTACAACGGAATATCATTTATGAATAAAAAGGACTGAAGTACTAATGTATGCTACAACATAGATGAACGATGAAATTATTATGGTAAGTGAAATAAGCTACTCATCAAAAACCATCCATTATATAATTTTATTTTATGGAGCTTCCAGAATAGGCACATGTACAGAGGTAGAAAGTAAATTAGTGATTACCTAAAACTGGGTGAGGGCAGGTGGAGGTAGGGGAGGGAGTACTAGTGTTAATTAAGTATTGATAGCTAATAGGTATGGGGTTTCTTTTCTGGTGATCAAAATGTCCTAAATTTAGATTGTGGTAATGGTTGCACAATTCTGCGAGTATGCTAAAATTGAATTACACATAAAGGACAGGGCAGAAACTGGTGCAACGCTTTTAAGACATTTCTTTTTTTTTTTTTTTTTTGGTAATGCTTAATCTTTTTTTTATTTTTTTTATTTTTTTCCTGTTTCTTTTCTTTTTTTTTTAAATTAATTTATTTATTTTCAGAAAAACAGTATTCATTATTTTTTCACAACACCCAGTGCTCCATGCAATCCATGCCCTCTATAATACCCACCACCTGCTACCCCAACCTTCCACCCCCCCACCCTCAGATTGTTTTTCAGAGTCCATAGTCTCTCATGATTCACCTCCCCTTCCAATTTACCCCAACTCCCTTCTCCTCTCTAACACCCCTTGTCCTCCATGATATTTGTTATGCTCCACAAATAAGTGAAACCATATGACAATTGACTCTCTCTGCTTGGCTTATTTCACTCAGCATAATCTCTTCCAGTCCCATCCATGTTGCTACAAAAGTTGGGTATTCGTCCTTTCTGATGGAGGCATTATACTCCATAGTGTATATGGACCACATCTTCCTTATCCACTCGTCCGTTGAAGGGCATCTTGGTTCTTTCCATAGTTTGGTGACCGTGGCCATTGCTCCTATAAACATTGGAGTACAGATGGCCCTTCTTTTCACTACATCTGTATCTTTGGGGTAAATACCCAGTAGAGCAATTGCAGGGTCATAGGGAAGTTCTATTTTTAATTTCTTGAGGAATCGCCACACTGTTCTCCAAAGAGACTGTACCAACTTGCATTCCCACCAACAGTGTAAGAGGGTTCCCCTTTCTCCACATCCTCTCCAACACATGTTGTTTCCTGTTTTGTTAATTTTGGTCATTCTAATTGGTGTAAGACATTTCTTGATTTGAGACACAAAGATCTACTTTGCATCACAGAAGACCTAACAAGTCACAGATGGGTTAAGTCCCCCCTGGTTCATTTGACTATGAGCAAACACCCTCATGAATTGCAAATAAAAAGCCCTATCTTATTATATACTAAGATTAGGTTCTTTGAGGTTATCAGGAGGTATCACTCTTGCTGTAGACATTTTTCTTGGGGGAGCAGAAGAATTCTCACGGATCTCAGACACAGCTATTAGTGATTTCAGATCGGTTTACAGGTTCTGAGAAGGAAACAGAAAATCAAAGTACCTCTAATTGGGAACTTGCTTTATGTGTTTGAATATTATTGTAACATGAGTGTTGATTTGATTCTGAAAATGGCAGCTTATTCACCTGAGGAATTAATTTGTTTTGTAAAGTTTAGCATTAGGGGGATGTTCGTGAAAACTTCACTTGAAATCTTTGCTATATATACATGCATGTCTTTGTATATATACCCATCGGTGTATATTGGTAATATTCTCTCAAACATATTTGCTATTATCCTCTTAGAAATTAAGGTTTGAGAAACAAATGTAATGTTTTAGTTGGACAACTTTGAAAAAAACTGTTTAAACTTCATTAAACCTCAACATAATGAACCAGTGACAGTCTAAAATCATTATAGTTATTGTAGTTCACTGGTATTTTATTTCAACAAGGACTGGAAATGGAGAAATGCAAAGGAATTTACATACTTTTTGGCCACATGTGCTAGTTCATAGTTTACATTAAAGTTAATTAATGTACTTTTGCTATGAATTGTAATGTCTTCTCTGCCTACCCTTACCTCTGTCATTTACTTTTGAGCAATCATGGGCAAACATAGTGAGCTGGTTGAGCCAGCTTATTAATTAAGCATTAACAGTATGTTTGGCAAGAACGGAATTCTATCATACTTAGAAAAACAAAAGGGCAAGTTTATATTAAATTATCTATGTCTCTTGACATCTATTAAATATTTTGTGATTCTATGATTTCAAATAGTTACAGAATCTTAGAAATGGGTAGAAAAGAGTGGTAGGGATATATATTCTATTCACAAAGTGTTAGTACCGCTAGAAAAAGCTTTCTGAAACTTCTAAATATCATAAAAGCCATTCTGCATTTATCAGAGAAGCATGCCAGTAGAATGGCAACAACTATTCAAGGTTACAAAAAAAGAATTCAGGGAAAATTAACAGGTTTTAAGGGTAATGTGTAGAATTATACACACACACACATACATATACATAAAAAATGAACATAATCCAAGGCAATAAAAAACTTGAATAAAATGACAAATTCCTTGAAGAAATATAACAATAAAATCAGGAAATCTGAAATTGACAATTACTAAAAATAATTAACAAAAGATATGTAAGATAACTACAGGGAAAATTTAAAAAACACTGTTGAAAAATCAAATAAGACAAATAAATTAAAAAATTGAATTAATTCTTCCAATCTTCCTATGATATCTCCAGGACCAGATAATTTTATGGGTGATATCTATTAAACATTCAAATAATTATATGTAAACAGAGAATTGTACATAAAAAGCAAAGGAGGAAAGACTTTCTAACTCATGTTATCAGGCCAGCATTGTCCTAATGCCAAAACCTGAAAAAGACATTATGAAAAAAGAAAATTACAGATTAATATCTTGTGAATATATATCCAAAAATCATTAACAGAATATTTACAATTGAATACAATAAATGTTAAATATAATGGACTATGACTATGTAGGATTTATCCCCGGAATATAAATTTATTTTAATATTCAAAATCAATCACTGTAATTCATCATATCCAAATTAAGGATAAAAACCATGTGCTTCTTTTAAAAGAGTCAGAAAAGGAATTCGACAAGATTCAACATTCATTCATGAGATCCGGAAAAGTCTTCAGTTAACATCATAATTAATGGTAATTGTGATGGCTGATTTGTGTGTCAATTTGGCTGGGACACAAGATACCCAGACATTTGGTCAGATATTATTCTGGGTGTTTGTGAGGATGTTTTTGGGTGCGAATAGCATTTAAATTAGTGGATTTTCAGTAGAACAGTTTGTCCTCCATGACATGGTGTGCTTCATCCAATCAGTTGAAGGCCTAAATAGAACAAAACTCTAGCATCCTCTGAGAAAGAGTGACTTCTTCAGGAGACTGTTTTCAGACCTTATCTTCAACATTGGCTTTTCTTGGTTCTACAGCAAGTTCATACATATAGATACAGTTCTTTTATACATACACACACACACACACACACACACACATACACACACCCTATTGTTTTGTTTCTCTGGAGGATTTTGACCAATAGAATGATATACTAAATGTTTTCCTTACAAGATCAGAAAGATAGGGATAGATGCTCTCATCAGTTTTCTTTTTTTTTTTTTCAACTGAAGATCTCAGTCATTGCAATAGCATAATAAAAATAAATACAATGAAGGTTAAAAAGGAAGAAATAAGCTGTCTTTGTTTAGACATGGCAAGATTGTTTGATACAAAATCTTAAGGAATATACAGTACCAGTAGAACTGATAAGTGAATCTATCAAGGTTGCAAGATAAAGGTCAACACAATAAATTAATTATATATTTTAAACATATTTTATTTATTTATAAACTATAAAAATAGATTTACACACTGGCAGCAGTGTGCATATAAATTTAAGTACATTTTATAAATTTATAAATTAAAAATATACTGCATATTTATACACTGGCAGCAAAAGACTAGAAAATGGAATCTACAATAGCATCAAAACACATAAAACACAGAAAAAGTTTAAAAAAAGATGTGCAAGGCATCTACATTCAAGATTAAAAAACATTGCTAAGGGGCGCCCGGGTGGCTCAGTGTGTTAAGCTGCTGCCTTCGGCTCAGGTCATGATCTCAGGGTCCTGGGATCGATTCCCTCATCAGGCTCTCTGCTCAGCAGGGAGCCTGCTTCCTTTCCTCTCTCTCTCTGCCTGCTTTTCTGCCTACTTGTGATCTCTCTCTGTCAAATAAATAAATAAATAAATAAATCTTAAAAAAAAAAAGTCTTCATTATAAAAAAAAAACATTGCTAAGAGAAATTATAGAAGATATCAATAATGTAAATATAACATTCATATATAGGAAGCTCAATATTTTCAAGATAGCAATTCTTAATCTAATTGCAATCTCAGTCATATTCTTAGAACGTTTTTTGCAGAAATTATAAATCTCATGTAAAATTGTATATGTAAACACACATGACCTAGAAAAGCCAAGGCAATGTTTAGAAGGGAGACCTAAATTATAGGACAATCTAAAGACTTCATCTAAATCCCTAGTAATCAAGACAGTGTGGTATTGATGAAATGACATATAGATTAGTGAAACAGAATAATGAATCCAGGAATAGATCTATACACATAAGCTATGTTGTTTTTGACAAACATGTCAAAACAATTCAATGATTTAAAAAAGTATTTTGAATAAATAGTGCTAGAATAACTGGCTATTCACGTATGGGAGAAGTGAACATTTAACTATACCTCATACCACATACAAAAATTAGCTCTCAATCAGTCAAATACTTAAATAGAAAAGCTTGAATTACAAAAAATCAAGAAGAAAAACATAGGAGTACATTTGGCACTTTGAAGCAGACAAAACCTGCTTAGGTAGGACAAAAAACACAATATATAAAGGAAAAAAGATTATATATTGAACTTTTCAAAGTTAAAAACTTTTATATTTCAACATACAGTTTTAAAACAACAGAAAGATAAACCAAAAGATAAGAGAAAATATTCATAATACATTTATCTTACAAAGAATTTCTATTCAGAAAATATAACTAATCTTCATAACTCAATAATATGCAGACTACCAATTAAAAATGGGTGAAATATTTTGATGGATGTCACAAATAGGATATAAAAACTGGTCAATAATCACATGAAAAGATGCATAACATCAAGAAGATACATTAATCATCAGGAAAAGTGTGACCAAAAGCCACAGTAAAAAATCACTACTTACCATTAGGATGACTAAGTTGATATGTCAAGTGTGGACAAGGGTTTTTTGAACAACTGGTTCTCTAGTACACTGTTTTTGAGAAATCAAAAAGTTGCTTTAAATTCTTAAAAATACAGCGCCTGGGTGGCTTAGTTGTTGAACATCTGCCTTTGGCTAGGGTCATGAGTGCAGGGTCAAGTTCTATATCCGGTGGCTTCCTGCACAGTGGAGAGCCTGCTTCTACCTCTCCCTCCCCCCCTGCTTGTGCAGGGAGAGCCTACTCCCTCCCTCACTGTCTCTCTCTGTCAAATAAATAAATAAAATCTTTTAAAAAATGCTAAAATACAGCCATCTTATGATCTAGTCATTTCATTTCTAGGTTTTTACTCACTAGAAATGAAAATAAATACTCAAAAAATGTTTATACATGAATTTCTCTACAAACTTTATTCACAATAGCTAAAAACTGGGAAAAACCCAAATGCCTACTCAGAGGAAAACGGGTTAAAAAAAATGTTATATCCATGTAATGGATTAATTCTCAGCAACCAAGAGAAACAAACTACTCATGCATACCACATAGATGATCTGAAACTCATTCCCCTACATGATGCAAGTTAGACAAAAAATTATACATACTGTAAGCCTCCATTTAATTAAAATGTTGGGAAATACAATCTAATGAATTGTATCTAAAAGTCGATCAATTGTTGTCTGGGACGGAGAAACAGAGGCAGCAATGGAATGTGACCAGGCGGGAGAATATTTTTGTGGGTAATGAAAATATTCTACATCATGTTCCTCAGGGTGTTTCACAGGTATATACACTGGTTAAAATTCAAGTGAATTTACATAATGAAAATATATGAAAATTATACATAATGAAATACATACATAATGAAAATTATAATTTAAAATTGGAAAAAAAGTCGTCAAAGTATGATATGTTCACAGGACTCAATGTTGATGTAATTACGAAAGTGGTTTTATAATGTTGGTAATACCATGCTTAAAATGCCAGAAAATGAATAGCCTGATGGATTTTTATTTGTTAAAAGCTCAGAACTATGTAAATGTATACATACAAAGGAACAAACAAAACTGGAAGAATATAAATGAAGGTGTTGTTAAGGTTTTTTTTCCCTTATATTTTGTAAATTTCAAACATTGTATATATAAGAGAAATACCCCTTTGTTCAAATACTACTTTTAAGTCATGTTAATATGAGAGAGGTAGTAGGGTGGGTGAAGACCTAGGGAATTTGTATGTTCCTTTCAATATTACTTAGCTTTGTCATGTTTTTTTTCTGAAGAGACTCATCTAATGAACTGTCTGCCTTGCTTCCTGGGAATCAGATGGGTAGAAGACAACTAGTAACTTAGGCATCATTTGTTAATCTAATAGTATTTGGGGGACTCCTTGGTGGCTCTGTTGGTTAAATGTCTACCTTCAGTTCAGGTCACAATTCCAGGGCCCTGGGATCGATCCCCACGTCGGGCTCCCTGTTCAGCAGGGAGCCTGTTTCTCCTTCCTCTGTCCCTGCCCCTGTTCTCTCTCTCTCTCATGCATACACTCTCTCTCTAATAAATAAATAAGATCTTAAAAAAAAAATCTAATAGTATTTGAAGCTTTAGTTTTAAAGAAAAAAAATGACAAAATACATAATGATATGAATATGCTCTGGCAAGGCAGACAAATATATGACTATTGAGATTACTTGTTTCAGCATACCAGTTACTATAACCAATAGTACAATGTCTGATTGAGGTAAATAAAAAAAAAAATCGTGTAGTAAATTAAAATGTAATTTTACTTTGATTACTTTCTAGTGTTAAGGTTGTAGACAATCTTATAAATCACAGGTCAAACAAAACAAAACAAAACCTCATTTTGCAGATTGACAGTAGAACAACAGAGACTTTTGTTTAGGATTACATATTAAGTTTGGGTGGAAATGAGACAGAAACTTCTCAGAATGAGGCTTTTTCTGTTAACTCATAGGTTTTGCTAATCTCTGGAAATTTATTGTATTCATGTTGAGTAAACTTTTGTGTTTTTCTTTGCTCAGAAAGTTTGGGACAGTGTAACTTTCTGACTATTATTCAACTATTAATTCCTGAAATTAAAGACAACAAACCAAATTATTATATTTCCATGTGATTATCGGGAGTTTATATTTATATTAAAAAAATCTTATTTCCAAAGTCCTCATTCAAATTAAATAACTGTATCATTGTAAAATCATTTATTTACAGTATTATAACATGGCTCCCATAACCACAATAATATACTCAAGTGTATTGGGTCTGTAAAATGTAATAGAAGTAAAAAAAATCCTTCTAATTTTAGCCTGTAGATTTCTCAATCTTTTAGTCTAGTGGTGCAACTAGAATTTTATAACTAGAATTTTATCATAATATGACAAAAATAATTATCTCTCCTTGATATTCACTAATCCAAAGAGGTTTTTTGTGTATGTTCACATGCGCTTTAAATAAAAGAGTCTTATTGTCAAGATTGTAATCACTACATTCAAGCAGTTGTCATCATTCCCTTAGACAAATATGTTGATCTTAAATCCCCTTGGAATTCATGTCACTGTACAAAATTAACCTGTTTACCCTGGTTAGAGTGAACTTGTAAGTTCTGATTAACGACAAGAATTTTCTCTTTCTCCTACTAAATAAAGTGTCAATGGTTTCACAATATTTTAGGTATCTTTTATAAACAGTGGAACTCTACAGACAAGTTAGAGCTAATGAACTCTATTCAGGTCATTGCAGTTAATTTTTGATTATGGCCAAGAGTCTGAAATTAAATGTTGCTATTGGTAAGAGACAGATCATGTTACCTGGTGGTTATAGCTACTATATATAGCTCTTTATTTTCTGGTTGATATATCTTTGGAGGAGTGGAAGTGACATGCTGGCTCTCTCCCCTGAACCACAGATACACTCTCTATCAACTTTCTAAATTAATATTATTTCATATTATATATTTTTCATCCAATTTAGCTGTTTTAAAAAGCTCAATAGGAAACATAAATCAACAGTATAATGTCAAATAGCAAAAAATATATTTAGCAAATCAACATATTTTCTTAATACCTAATTCAATTTGTACTTTTCTAAATTTTATTTTTAAAACACATAATTTCTGGAATTGTAAAACCCATGAAGAAAAAGGTAGTGCTTCTTGGGGCGCCTGGGTGGCTCAGTGGGTTAGGCCGCTGCCTTCGGCTCAGGTCATGATCTCAGGGTCCTGGGATCGAGTCCCACATCGGGCTCTCTGCTCAGCAGGGAGCCTGCTTCCCTCTCTCTCTCTCTGCCTGCCTCTCCGACTACTTGTGATTTCTCTCTGTCAAATAAATAAATAAAATCTTAAAAAAAAAAAGAAAAATAAAAAAAGAAAAAGGTAGTGCTTCTTAATCAAAGGACTATTTTTAGGAAAACCACTTCAGTTAAAGCCCCTAAGACAGCTGATAAACAGCAAGGGGTGGGGGAGGAGATGTACCTGTACCTTCAGAATACTGTATTATGTACTTCATAATATTGTATTACTTTTTACTTTCATTTTACTTCACTTGCCATTTTTATATGCATAGAAGAAAAATACAGGAATACTAAGCATTAGGAAAAATGGCTCCATATAAATCACAAATAAACTACATCTATTGATCTTTAATTGTGGCCTGTTACAAATTAGCTCTAGAGTTCATGCCTTCTGTATGTCCTGAGCTTGAACATTTACTTTCATCTTCACTTCTTGTTCCAGTTTCTGCCTATCATGGTTTAATTACCCAGTCTGTCCTTCCCCTGGAAGCCATTCATTAGCAAGTGGTAAGACAAATTTCTACATTAGTAGCCTTCTTCCCCAAGTGTGCTAGCTGATTTGCCAGTTGATAGGTAGGCAAGTACAGATAAAGGATTTTTCTTCAGGGGTCGCCTGGGTGGCTCAGTGGGTTAAATCCTCTGCCTTCAGCTCAGGTCATGATCCCAGGGGTCCTGGGAGCCTGCTTCCTCCTCTCTCTCTGCCTGCCTCTCTGCTTACTTGTGGTCTCTGTCTGTCAAATAAATAAATAAAAATCTTTAAAAAAAATTTTTTTTTCTTCAGAAGACCTCTTCAAAAAGTCCTCAAAGGAGATCATGTAGGAATTTCCCCTTCTTCTCCTCCTCCTCCTCCTTTCTTCTTCTTCTTCTTCAAGATTGTATTTATTTGAGGGAGAGAGAGCACAAGTAGCAGAGAGAGAGGGACAAGCAGACTCCCTGCTGAGCAGGTAGCCCAATGATGGGGGCTGGGAATCTCCAAGTCCTGAGATCACGACCTAAGCCAAAGGCAGCTGACCACCCAGATACCTCAAGTAGGAATTTCTAAATATTTGTTAAGTGCTCCTGCACACAGCATAAAGTGGTAGAAAATGGTGTCTTGATCCAGCAGATTGAATCATTGTTTCTATTACTTAATGTTGTATTTACCCTATTTCTCCAAGAACTTACTGCTTTCTAGAGAGTTTGTTATTGAGCAAAAATATGTCGTAGAACATATTTAGGGTGTTGAGATGATGTAAGGGATATTATGAATTTTCTATACATGAAATTTACATCTGCCATTTTCTTTTTCCTCCATAATTTTTCAAGTTATTCTATTGCAATATGACCTGCTGAAATATGTTTCAAGGTTTCCATGGCCTAAGAATGCTTTGAAGAATCTCTCAGTATAGGAAGTCTTACTGAAATATTATTCACTGCCTTAATTCTAGGACTTCAATGCTCCATAAAACAAAGAAGCATCCAAGGGAATAAAGACTCATTTTTTCCAAGTTGGAAATCCTCTCTATAATAATCTCTCTCAGCAAAGTGTTAAATGGGCTGACTTCTGTTTTTAGCCCTACTAGGAAGATTTTCTTCACCCAAAGCTAACCCTGCTTATTCTTATATTCTTGAGTAACTAAATATACTAATAAAGATGAAGAAGCTAGGTTTTTTTTTTCTTTAAATATCATGATTAAAGTATTAAGATTTTTCTCTAGTTTCTTTCCTTATAGTCTTGAGATTGATAAAAAATAATGCAAGTGGCTACATAAGGATATTCAGGTAGTTGAATATTGATGAGGAAGATAAACTAAACAAATAAAAGACTCTATACTAGGTATGAGCTGACTTGTGACGTATAGAATGACATGAAAGACCTTGAGCGGCACTATCTTTTTCTGTAATATGCTTGTCCAGAGGGCAAGTAAAACCTGTAAATCTCACAGCTGCTTACCAGGCTCTCTTTTGAAATCAGATGCTGCATTTATTCTATTCCACACTGAGTTATTAAGCAAATAAGAAAATACATATTGTTACTTTGCTAAATACTGATGGCTCTAAAATGAAGATCACTTACATGTGGTATAATTAATTAAAAATATAAATTAAACTTTATGGACATTAAATGGCTTTTTTTGAGGAGGTCTAAAATTGAAATTTGACCAGATATAACAACTGATTTCTCCAGTAATCATTTCAAATATTCATACCTAACAGTTATTTTCTTATTATTTATATAAGCATGAGGCCTAGAGATCTCTGATTGTGTGGTTTGACTTATTGGGATTTTAAAGGTATAAGCATGGCTTCTCCCTATTTTGTGGGGTAAACCCTCAAAATAAAATACTGCAATTCGAGGATTTTAAATTTTAAAAACTAAAATAAAGAGAAGAACTTTATAAATTGAATTATTTGCACTGTTTTGTTAAGTTGTAGTTTTGTCTTGTTTCTATCATTCTTTGAATTCCTCTGTATAAAGTCAATTTATTACAAATGGAAATAAATAAGTTAACATAAAGATTGTTAAATAAATTCAATCAATATACAGACAAAGGTTTTTTACTGTTAGGTCAATGGTTGCCTGAAGAATAATTTCCAGATACCTCTTTCTAGGGTCAATAGTTCAATTAAATGACCCTTAATATTGTCTAGTCAACTTGTTTTGTCTATGTTTTTCAAGGGATGGGGGTATAAAAATGCTAGTTTAAGTTTACTGTCCAAAAGGCAAATGTATTAATTTATCCAAATATAATGGAGTAAATCTTAATTCACTGCTATGTGAGTAACTCCTTCTGCCTTTGTTTCTGGGCTATGTTCAACAATTTGAAAAGAAAACTAAAAAATGAAGCTGCTATATAGAGTGTTGAAGTCTGGCATAAAGTGAGTCTGAAAAAGGGACAAAGCAGAATATAGAGCAAAGCTTTAAGTACATTATCATGAATGTGAATTATGTTCTCACTCATTCAACAAATATTGATTGTGGACCTACAATATGCCAGCTTCCGTTCTAGATGCTAGGATAACAGCAGTGAACAAAACGGACCAAAACCTTTGCTCTCCTGCAATTCACATTTTATTTACTAATTATGTGGCATTTTGGATGAATTCATCTTTTGGCAGTCTCAAACGTTGGAGACAGGTGGTCAGTCTATAGACGACTTAGTGTTCACAGTCATCTTTACATTTCTGAAAGTGCAGTATTCTGGGCTTCATCAGGCTTGTCATAGTGTGGTATTTGTTATGTTTGGCTTATTTATTATGTTAGGATCTCCATCAACCCATCAAAAATAGTTCTAAGTTAGAAGATTGTGAAACAATATTGTGGAAATTATGCAAACTTTGAATCTGAAGTTTATTAAAAATAGATAATTCATGTTTTTGCAGCAAATATAGAAAATAAATTTGTATTTCTAAGTTAGGCATGTTCTCCTCCAGTGGAAAAGCTCAACCCTATGATAATTTTCTGTACTTATTCAAATTCAAAGATTGCATCATGTCTCTCTTGAAAATCATGATGGGGTGTCGCTTTTACTAATGAGAGTTAGACACATTCCATGGGAACATCAGGTATACTTTTGTCCAAAAAGGATATTAGAATATTTGTTCTATACATTTTTATTTGGTTCCCTTCTTAAAGATGTAAATTTATAAATTTAAAGTGCTAAAACCAAATTATTGTGTGTTTGCTATAGTTGTTGCTCTCGGTAGCACCTTTACCATTAATACAACAGGTGAGTCTCTCTTCTGTCCACCCTAGGTGCCATATACATGACTGACTATCCATTTTGGAGATCCTGCGTCATTGTCACTTTCACCATATTCCTTTAACTTTTTCAGTAAATTTTATTAACTCGTATTTTGCTAAAAGCATCTCAAATATACTGCAAATCTTACATTCACACATTCTCGTCGTCCATTTCAATGTGGAAGTTTAACGAAGTAACTGTGTGGAAGAGAGAATCATAAAGAAGAAACTGTATCACTTATCTCAACACCTGTTAATGTAGACATGAATAGATCTCTTTAGACCAGAAATCAAATGTGATTCTTTGTTTTCTTGATTCTTTAGTGTTATGATGAATTCAACACTGGGTCCAGATAAGGGAAGTAAAAGAACGTTGTATGAGCAGATAAAACTCACACATAGGCCTCCATAACCCTTCTTAATTACTAGCAATCAGGAGACCAATCAAACTAAACCTAAAAATAAAGTTGTGCTAACTCCCAGGAAGACCTCTGTGCTTTTTGTCAATGAGCTGATCTACACACCTGAATCTTCCCCTGCAGTGGCTGCTGCTTCTGCAGAGCCCTCTAGTGGACCGCATGGCCTACAGCAACTTCCTAGATCTTTCATGAAATCGAGTGAAGTGAGTACTGGCATATGACATCAACCTTTCATGGGTTTCGATGTGATGTACCTCCAACAGACAAGATTCTTATATGTGAGTGTGACTTGTAAATTTATTGTACACTAAAGTGATTTTAAAGAGGTCCACTCTTTTACTCGGGCTTTACTTGTACAAGGGTTTCAAAAAAATAACTGTTGATTATTTGAGCCCAAACTAACTAAATAATAGACATTGCTAAGTGAGTACACTTGAAATAATAAGAATACAACACGCATATTTTGAATCATTTAATTGCTATGATTAGGAACTGGAGGAGGTATCTTATTTTATTAGAAGAAAAATGATGTCATTAGTATATTTGTAATTACATTTAAATGTTTTAGGAGCAATTCCTTTGACCTTGGTTTATTTTTAAAATTCAGTTTCCTTTGAGCTTCAAATAAATATGCAAAATACATAATTTTTATTTAAGGAAATATATTTGGATATATAAGAACTTGAGTTTAGCTTCCATTTTAATTTGGGAAATGCTGTATGGGTAAAGATGATTGACATTAAGACGTGGATTACCTGCCACATTTTAAATTATTTATCATTATTTAACCACTGTATTGACATGACATAATAGGGATCACTGACCCACAGCACAGTCCAGGGGACAAATTGGAAAAGCAGGTGAGGTTATTTGGGCACTTGTAGAAACAAGAGCATCCGTGAAAAATCACAAATGTTTGACACTGTTGAATATAAGATCCCTATGACTTAATATGGATTATTTTTCCGGTTCCCAGCTGAATAGATGACTATGGTTAGACAAGCACATAATCAGTTAATTTTTCTGTATTGAGTAATTCTATTTTATGTTCAGGCTTACAAGATACTTGAGAAACAAAATTGAAGCCATGTGTTCTCAAAATACGTTCATGGACTAGTTAATAATCCTTTATCACTTTTTGCTTTTTGTTGAAAATTACTCTGGTTGCAGCTACATTTTTACCTGAGCCAAAATCATATATGTATGATATATATATGACATCATTAAGCCATATTTCTAATACTTGTTTTACTGAACTACCTATCAGTATATCAAGAAAATTAAAATGCTATTTTGTAATTAAAATTAATCCATTAGAAATAAGGGATATTAATTTTTCATCATTAGATAAATGTCCTAGTACTTGTAAACACAAATTCATTTTGAATTAAGTCATGGGTTTGTTTTTACAATGGTTTTCTTATGCAGGTTAAGCTTTGCAAATCCCCCTGGATAGTTGAAATTTGGCCTCAATTACATACCTTGAGAAATTATTATCAAACTGTAATTATCACATGTTCAACATATTCTAAAATAAAATGAAAGAGATTATTATACATTCTTGTGTTGAGCAGTATCCTCTCTCTTCTAGATAATGTCTGATATTTATTTTGTCATTAAAGAACTTAAAATATTGGGTAGACAGTTCATACCCTTTAAACACTCCAATAACAAGGCAGATCAGTATATTATAAGATGCTTACAAGAGTGATTTAGATAAAAGCAGAGGAAGAATTCATAGTAATGGTGAATTAGTCTTGACTACTTACCTACAAGAAGAGAGTGATTTAGCTTATTACAGTATTATCTAACTAGTTTGTGGGAGCATTAGGTTTATCTGGAAATTTACTGAAAGATAAAGTTGAATCCATTGGACCATGTATTTCATCTATTTTTAACCGTCTGACTTTTTAATATGTTTATGCTTGTATTTATGTGATATCTACATATTTATACTAATTTATCCAAACAAGATCTATATATTCTAGAACTCTACTATGCAAAGTATTATCAGACCTGCAAAAGACATGGTGTAAGGAACTTGTGAGAATACAGAATCTCAGGCCCTGTGCTTGATTTCCAAAGTCAGAGTCTGCATTTTTACAAGCTCCCAATCTTCTGCCTGTTAAAAATTGAGACAACCCATTCTAGAAAACATTATTGGGTAGAGTATCAATACAGTATTTCCTCCGCGTGTGCATGTATGTATGTGAGTATATATAGAGAATGTATGTGTGTAAATACATATGATTTTTTCTCAAAAATTAGACTCAAAAGTTCTATGAAACTGGTTCTGTTTCAGCCAAATGCTCCCTCATTTCCCCACCACCTCAAACTCCATGTGCTCTTGCTCAGAATTTCCTCAGAGCTTTGGGATGTTTTCCTTAGATTTTAAGATGGACTCTTGGCTTATTTTGACTGTCTTTTGGGAAGAGAAATGAAAGATTAGGAAGTAATGGTAGTAGTAAAGTCTGTTTTTTAAAATAAAGAAATGTTTCAGAGGTAGTTATAAAAGTCAGTGTAGGGCGCCTGGGTGGCTCAGTGGGTTAAGCCTCTGCCTTCGGCTCAGGTCATGATCTCAGGGTCCTGGGATCGAGTCCCGCATCGGGCTCTCTGCTCAGCAGGGAGCCTGCTTCCTCCTCTCCTCTCTCTGCCTGCCTCTGCCTACTTGTGATCTCTCTCTGTCAAATAAATAAATAAAAAATCTTTAAAAAAAATAAAAAATAAAAGTCAGTGTAATAGAATGTTTTGAATAGCACTGGTTGATCCTGACAAGCAAATCACATTTCTGATTTTTTTTTACTTTCCTTTTGACGACTTTATAAAAATCAAACGAAATCTTCGTAACTTACAATTAGCATTTTTTAATAATTCAGGCATTTTTATATTGATAGCATAAACTTGCATGTTTAAAGTAGAGATAGGTTAATTCAGGGAATATTAGTTACAATACAGTAAATTAATTTGTGCAACCTACTGTGACTATTTTCAAGTCCAAAACTTAGTCACTGTCCCCAAAATTCACAACTCTTCAAGAGGTTTTCTTGGGTTATTCTATTCTTTTTTTTTTTTTTAAAGATTTTTTATTTTTTTATTTATTTGACAGAGAGATGACAAGCAGGCAGAAAGGCAGGCAGAGAGAGGGGAGGAAGCAGGCTCCCTGCCGAGCAGAGAGCCTGATGCAGGGCTCGATCCCAGGACTCTGGGATCATGACCTGAGCCAAAGGCAGCAACTTAACCCACTGAGCCACCCAGGCGCCCCGGGTTATTCTATTCTAATCAGCATCGAACACTTAGGTAATGGAAGATTTCCTATAAAGTTCCTCGTAAGTATTTTTTTTAATGTTTTTTTTGCATACTGGCAAGAGCTTTCAGATACTTTCTCTATTGTTGTCTTTGACTGTGTGAACAGAATGAAGTCACTAATGTTTTAGTCTTTCTCTAACTGTAAAATGATAAGCTCTAAAGAATTTTGCAGCTCTAAGTATGATTTTCTGGGTGGGGATTCCCAGTCCTTTGGTCTTTCTATTCACTGAAAACATCTTTTTTGTTGATGTTGTTGTTGTTGTTGATTCTCTCCCTTTCTGAAATTTTCATCTGTCTTACCATCTCCAACTCATTCTCTCTTAACTTTATTTTATAACATTTACTCCTACTCAATTAATTCTGATAATTATACATCCTCTGTCTGCTTTTTGAATATTTTATTTAAGAGAATTGATTCTCCCCCACTGTTTATGTTTATGACTGTTTGTGACCCTGCTGGACAATTTTTTTTTTTTAAGATTTTATTTATTTTATTTGACAGAGAGAAATCACAAGTAGATGGAGAGGCAGGCAGAGAGAGAGAGAGAAGGAAGCAGGCTCCCTGCCGAGCAGAGACCCCGATGCGGGACTCAATCCCAGGACCCTGAGATTATGACCTGAGCCGAAGGCAGCGGTTTAACCCACTGAGCCACCCAGGCGCCCCCTGCTGGACAATTTCATCTATTCCAGTGGGTTAAGCTATTACCAGTTCACTAATGAGTGTTTAACTTGCAGTGTCTAACCTGCCTATTGGCTTGAATATCTGCACTTGTATCTTGCCATGTCCCTCACAAAAGCCATTACTTCCCCACCTTTTCTCCATACCCCAAATTTGATCCACCAAAGTTCTTCTCAGTTATTTGTATCACTGGTCAGTCAAGCACATGAGAGAAGAATCTTGCAACCCTCTCCCATTTTTTAGTACTCTTATCACCTCTTGCTTTTTCCTTTCCTAGGCATGCCTTCTCCTTTAAGTTCACCTTCTTGAAAAAAATAGTACATTTATCTACTTCCTCACTCCATTTACTCCCTCAGCTCAATGTTTACGTGATGCCCAATTACTCCTCCAGAACTGCAACCACCCAAGTCATCAAAATCTTTGGCTGTCAAATCCAGCTGTCACTATTCAGTCGATATTTTATTGAATATTTTTCTTGCATGCACTTCTGGCCATGAATTCTTTGTGAAACCCTTAAACAGTTTTAATGATATGTTCATCTCTTCTAGCTCTCTAATCTCTATTTCTTCCTGTCCTCTAAGTATTGGTATATGCTAGGGTTTCTTTCATCCGTGGCCAACTCATCTTTCTGCCAACACTTGATTTATGTGGATGAGCCTCCTTTTTTTAAAAAAAATAATAATTATTTGCAAGAAATTATTCCCAAAAGAAGAACTCCAGTTAGGATCTTTGTCTCCTAGTAGTTCATCTACCCTTGACTTTTCCTTGGGCCATTTTATGTAGATACACCTAAAACAGAAATTGTTGTATCTCATGCCCATCTTTGCTTTCACATCCCTGACTACCCTCATCCCTGACTGGCCTCTCAAGCCAGAGATTGAAAGGCCTCCTAGAAACTTCCACCCACCTCATTTCTTGTAATCAGTCTATGATGAAGTGTTCAGCATCATACCTTCTAGATCTCTCTTCTAGATCAAGATTAAAAAATATATATACATATATGTATGTATATATATATACATATGTGTATATATATATATATATATATGATGTTTTTAACGTGTCAAGCACTAGGCTTAGACTTTATCTGTACCATCCTGAATCTTATCTAATCCTACAACATCCTTATCACAAGGATCTATTATTACTAGAATTTTACTAAGAGTAATAGAGTAAGAGCAGTCACCAATTTAGTATGATTCAAGAGCCCCACTTCTGGGGTGCCTGGGTGGCTCAGTGGGTTAAAGCCTCTGCCTTCAGCTCAGGTCATGATCCCAGGGTCCTGGGATCAAGCCCCGCATCGGGCTCTCTGCTCAGCAGGGAGCCTGCTTCCCTTCCTCTCTCTCTGCCTGCCTCTCTGCCTACTTGTGATCTCTGTCTGTCAAATAAATAAATAAAATCTTAAAAAAAAAAAAAAAGAGCCCCACTTCTATCACCACATGATATTGGCTATTCTGTTGCAAAGGGATTCCAATTGGTCTCTTGGCTCCTAACTGGTGTTTGTGCTTCCTTTTTACTCTCCCCCACTTAAATATACCAATATGATCTTTTTATTTTTATTTTATTTTGTTAAGATTTATTTATTTTAGAGAGACAGAGTAAGAGTGAGGATGAGCACGGTGGGGGGGGGCGGTTGGGGGGGTGGAGAGGCAAGGAAAGGGAAAGGAAGAGAGTGAATCACAAGCTGACTTGCCGCTGAGAGAATAGGCTGATGTGGGGCTTGATCTCAGAGTCCTGAGATCATGACCTGAGCTGAAATCAAGAGTCAGAAGTTTAACTGCTCATCCAACTGAACCACCCAATTGCCCAGCAAAATGATCTTTTTAAAATGCAAATTGAGTAGGTCTCTCTTCTGTCCCATATCACTTTCAAGCCCAACTCCTTAAAAGACTTCGCAAAATTCTTTTTAACCTTCCTCTTTCCTATCCCTCCTGCCTCCTCTTTTTCATACCCTCTCACCTCACCTCAAAAATCTATGCTCCAGTAATAGAGGCATTTGTTATTTCTTCCAGAAAGCATGCTTTTCAAATATAGTCTCTCTTCTCTTCAAAATAAATCTTTTCTATGCCACTCAATCGCCATCTATTCCTTTAGAAGAATATCCTTTAACCCCAACTTGAATTGTCCCCAACCGCCACCCCACACTATAAAAAAATTCTACCTCTATCTAACACCTGCCATATTGGATTCTAAATTCTTTTAAAGGACAGGGACAAGGTCTTCTTCATGATTTTACCCTCAGCGTCTAGCACAAGATAAGGCACATGTTAGACATTCACATCCTGTTAAACTGAAATATTAGGTGAACTAAACATTGCAGAGGTTGGTCATTGCCCTCTTCCTCAAAGCCCAAATCCAGATTTTCTTCGGGTTTGTTTCACCTCACGCATATATTTTAATTTCATCTTGTGTTTTCTTTCTTTTTTACTAGATTGTAGTTCAGCTCATAGTACTTTAGTTTTACTTTTAAAATTGCTTCAGATCTCATCATTCCGTTTCTGATTTTCCCTCTTCACACTCAGCAGTGGTTCTCAAATGTTGGGATCACCACAAGGATCTCCTGAGGAGCTTGTCACATTGCAGGTTCCTGGGTCCCAGCCGCAGAGGTTTAATTCAGTAAATCTGTGGTGGGCAGAGGGATTTTTAATAAGTATTTCAGATTGTGGAAATGCTTTACTTATTGTTTGATGTCTCTTGATTTAGAGAGTCTACAATTGAGAGATCTTGTATTGTTTATATTATATTCCCAGGCCAAGAATTGCTTCTTACCCATTTTCACACTATTGTAGTTTCCTTCAAACATGAATGCCTCTTTCCCCAGTGACAGCAGTTAATTGTGAAGAGAGAATAGTGTAAGGGGAAGCCAGTGCATGTGGATATCAGCACATTGGCATATTTTTCCAAAATGTTTATAAACTGCCATTCCAAATAAGACTTTATTTTCTTTCAAGTTTCAGAAAAATCTTATCTAACCCTAGAACAATGGAACTGTGCCTTATGGAAAGACTAAAGTTGTGTTGCAACTTTAAAAAAATCCCAGAGTCACCATTATCTGAGTCCTCTGTTCAGTATCTGTCATTATTTTCAATTCTGACAGACTTGGCACTTGAAGAGGGTTATACAGCCTCCGGTGACATAATGTGGGAAGAAGTTAGAGATACAAAGTAACAAGGCATACATAGAAAGTGAGCAGGGCCACTCTTCCTCTCACTTCCTCAACCCACCTCCCAACCCCCCCATCCCAGCCAACAAGCTATTCTCAGAAGCTCTTAACTTCAATTCATGTGAAAATTGTGTTCTCTCATTAAAAACATCGTGTTTGTGAAATGAATATGTTATTAGCAAGGCCTTTTCAAACCCTTATTTAGATTCTACAACTTAGTGCTCTAAAATTGATCACTGATCTTAAAGTTGTCAACCTATCCTTACTTTCTGGAGTTGTGCAAGGAATCTAAGTCTTGTTTTCTGTTCAGAATAGGAAAAGAGATGAGAAGGAGGATATTTGAGTAATCATTTTCTGGGGGATGTTTTAAGGATAAGCGAGGATAGTTCTCAAAATATAAATCACAAAATTATTCAGCTAAAATAGATTGCACTTATATTATCCAGCAAGGGAACTGGAAATAAGTGAAATCATTTCTGGCCATGGTGTAAAGTGAGAAAGTGCTAGGACACTTTATTTAGGCATTGGATTTGGAATGTTAAAGAGAACAGTGTCCAACTATTATCAGATTGGAAGTGGCTGAAAAGCCGAAAGTGGAGCTGTGAATTATGCCATGTTTATCTCACAGAACCCAGAGATCTTAACAGGGATGGTGAGGGAGAGGGGTAGCGATGTGCTGTCAAGAACTTCAGGTTTGATTTGTATTATACCCACAGCACAGAAAAAAGTAAATGCTGCCCAGCAGCTATTCCTGGGGCTAGGTTTGTTCACTTCTTTAGCATGGTGAAGGTTACTCCTCAGTTTGGAAAATTAAAGTATACCCAATGTACATCGAAATCCCTGTGCCAAGTCTATTTGAAAGCCCTGAGACCACTTGGTACAGAACTGAAAGACTTCCTGATCTGGGGTGTGTGTTAGTGTCCTCCTGCACCACAAAGGACTCATAAGAGTTAGGATTATATTGAACGTAGTGAAGGAATAATCCTAATTTTCCTTTGAATTATACAATCATCTTTGATTTTTTTTTTTTTTTCTTTTTAAATGAAAGGCTCCTGTTCTTATAATACAAACATCTTCTGGCATTTCACTTTCTCTTCCACTCACACTGCCATATGACACTCCTATCAGGGTTTCTGGTTTCTTCAGGGAATTAACCTACAGAGCATGTATAGCAAACAATAAAACAGTTGCTTTTCACTGGAAATAAAGAGCGGGTGTTTTTCCATACCTTCCACTGCTCTCTACCACTGCCCCATCACAACTTCTGGATTTCCTGCCTATGGGCGGCGCACCCTTCCCCCCCAGCCCCACCCCTTGCTCACAGAGCAGTCTGCGAGTCTCCGAGGCTCCTCCGCGTGCAGCGCGTTCCTCTACAGCGCTCGCTTCCGACGGCACTAGGACCCAGGGAAGTCCCTGAGCGAGGTTCGAGGAAAGGCAGCCAGACTCCTCCTTATCTCCAGTGTCAAACTTGACATCAGCCTGCGAGCGGAGCATGGTAACTTCTCCAGCAATCAGAGCGCTCCCCCTCACATCAGTGGCATGCTTCATGGAGATATGCTCCTCTCACTGCCCTCTGCACCAGCAACATGGATTGTCACCTCTCCATCCTCCTCCTCCTCAGCTGCTCCATTCTCAACTGCTTCGGGGAACTGATTCTCCAACCTTCCAATGAAGGTAAGCTAGGTACAGCAAACAGCCCTGCCCCGCAGGGCTAACGCTCTTCAAAGCACGTTCTCACTGAAACCTTTTCAGGTCCTTAAGGTGCCTCAGCATAAAGCAGTTTCCTCTGAGAGTAAACTAAAGATGTGCTTTTATTTTCTGCTGTCTTCTAAAAGACTTTAAGAGAGAATTTTGGATTGCCTAAACCCAAAATGTGTTTTTACTCTAATACCAGTTCAAACAATTACCTTGTTTGTCAATTTAAAGCAGAAAGAAAGGAAAGAAAGAAAGAAAGATCCTCCAGTTTTACAACCCACGATGTTAATTGCCAAATAGCCATGGCAGTATTTTATTTCTAATTATGACCATGTAGTACTCTGAGAAGTTTAAAAGAAAATTAAACCCTCCTCGCTAGATTCTTTAGTATGTTTAAAGGTAATGACAGGTTGTTCCTACTTAGGATCGTGGCATTTATGAATGGACTAAAGGGAAATCAGAGTTTGTTGAAACTGATGGTGTGTGTGTGCCTCTGTGTGTGTGTGTGTGTGTGTGTGTGTATTGTGGTGTGTGGGTGTTTATATTGCAATGCTGTATTGAAGTGATGTGTATCCCGCCAGGCGATGGTTTGCTCTATGGTACAGGTTTTAATGAGCAGCATATGCCACATTAACATAAGTAATATTTGCAGGAATTACAATAAGCTTAGGTTGGATTCTCTTTGTTTAAGAGTTTATATACAAATAAGGGAACGTATTTGTTGAAAAGTGAAAAGTTCTGGGTAGGTATAGTAAATAACTGAATAACAAATTAAGAAAGAATATCCATATGCAGCAAATGGCATTTCCTGATGTTGGGTTATTTATTTTCCTTCTAATGGGTGTTCATTCCTTTTCAATGGATTAAAGTGCAAATGTAATATTGAGGACACGAATGCTTCCTATATAAGATTGTGTATTTGATGGATACATTGCTTTTCTCATATATACCTTTTGTGATCTATTCCTAATGATTTGTGAATACAATCATTGACTCTTAAGACAAAGTTCTCTAAATAATTGAGTGCTTTAAAGCAACACTTGCTTTGATTTCCTTTTAATCATTTTGAATTTATGACAATATCACTTAGCAATGTTTTGCAATTTAGCAATACTGAGCAAGATGTGAAAATGCTTCTTTATATATTTTGTCACTAAAAATATATTGGCAAGCCAACCCTGTTGTATATTGTATGCATTATCTAAAAAAGACTAGTAAATACTCAAAATATTTAGAAACTTTTTAATTAGATCTAAAAACTGCCTTTCATATTTGGTGACCTACTTTCACTGCTAATAGAGCAGTTTAATTTTGTTCTTTCCTTAGTGACTGCCATTATCAATTTGATGGATTTCATTAAATTTTTCTGTGTCTTTTTTTTAACTGGGAAAGTGAAAATTCTAAAATATAAGAATTAAGAAAATCATTGGATCACCTATAAATGACTTTTTTTTTTAACAAATAAAATTAAAATCTTTATTTGAAAGTAATGGCCAATCATTTTTTTATTGAATGAAAGGCAAGAGTATCATTAGTATAATGAGTAATATATCAGTAAGCTAAAATTAGTGTTGTTTAATCCTATTTTTTGAAGATATTCAAGAGTTGACAATAACTAGAAGTCTAACAATATTATTCCCATACTGCTATGATAAATTATATTTCTCCAGATGGAATATTTATAAACTATTTAGATAATGGATTTTACTGAATTAATAATGCACAGGGATAGAGCTGAGAAAGTAAGTATTTTTGTGGAAAACATAACATTTCAGTAAACTGCAAGGAGAAAAAAAAGACCCTTGAAACTTATTCATGCTCATATAAAACTACTGCAAATTAATTTAATGAAACAGGAATAATCAAATGTAAATTTCTTTTAAGCCACACATTGTATATGTTTCAGTATCTAATGTATATATGATTATGTAGGCAGGAATGTATGTAGAAAGGGAACTATATGCAGAAAACTGACACAATTACATTTAATTTGTTGGGATAAAAGTTTATCCATTGTTCCTGGCATTATTCTTTCCAGATCATGTCCTATGGGTAGTGTCTCCTTTCCCTCCTGAGGTCATGAAGGGAAACTTTGAAATAAAATTTAAAATGAATGATTTAACTTGAGTAATATTTGAGTGAAATTTTAAATATTAATGCAATAGCTTAGGTCTTCATAGTTGAGTTGAGGAACATGAAAAGCGAAAAATCCAAGTATGTGCCAAAATTTCCAAGAAATTCTTCTAACAATATCATTTCAATAGAAAGTAAAATGCTTCTGAAAATTCATATATCGAGTGGAAGTAATAATGATAAGATGAATCTGTTTAATATAGATTTTGGTATACATTTTGAGAACTGAGATATAAAATACTAAGTTGTATTTAAAATACTATGCTAAAAATTTTATTTCAACACCAAAGAAAATTTACTAGAAATCTACTAGTAAAATTTATTAGAATTTATTTCACAATCTATTATGAAGTTAGACATGATATAATTAAAAGGTAACAAAACCAAGCAATTGAGTTAATTGCTTTCCCTTGTGTGATATTCTTTTAATTTGAGGTCTGGTAGTCAAATATCAATATTAAAATGCCATGGGCCTATGATTAAAAAGTTTAAAAAAAACTTAGAAAAAGTTTCATCTGAACTTTCTTTCTATTAATCCAGTTACCAATAACTTTCTAATATAATTTCAAGAAAATGATGCCAGGTGATACTATCACTGGCCTCCTCAACGTTAATAGATTATTTGTAATTTCAATGATTGCTTAAACTAACAATTGGCCTATCTACTTAAATAGAAACTTTAGTAAAGCTGCATAGAATATTGCTAAAATCTTATCAGGTCTCTGTTTACATGACACACCAATAAAAGACTTACAATGGGAAATCACTACTCATGGTAAAATAGCATTGCTAGACTACATGTTATTTAAGAACTTCATATATTTGGTCCCAGTTCTGACCCCAAATGTATGATCATAATAGTAAATAAAAATAACTTTGCAAAGAGGTAAAAACTTGCTATAAAATGGAAGTATCAATCTCTTTAGCAATGGATAAAGTATTCTCTTTAAATAATTTCCTACATTTGAAGGAGTCTGAGGAGAATGTACTGCAAATTCATCAGTACATAAGCATTGAATCATTTTTCTATCCAGAAGCATTTGTAAATTCGATTAACATTTACCCATAGAGCTCTTTACATTGGAAATCAAAGTTTTCAAAATAAAAGTAAATAAAATTAAATCTGCATATTTATATACTACTTATTTTGGGAGACTTTTATTGGAGTGGCTGGGACACTTTGAAATGTATTTTGCTGAACATAAATCTTCTAAGTACTAGAGGGGACTATGTGATTGTTCAAAGCTTAAAAGTAAAATTTGCAAATGAACACTGTATGCTTCCCTTTGACTACTAAGCAAATGTTAGAGACAAACAATTAAACAATGGATTATTCCATTTTTAACAATCACTATAAATTGGCATCACTTTTCATATATAAACACTTATTATTATCAAATAATAATACCTTGTGATTGAAATATTTATGGAGACTAAGCTGTCATATCTTTATAGGTGTTTTTTTTTGAAGAGGGTTTACATTTGCTTTTAATAGCATTTCATCATGCTAGACTAAATAATTGAATGCATTATACATTTTCGTAATTTAATAGCTTCCCTAATAGCTACCCCCACCCCCCAATAGTTATAACTATGCTATTTGCCTGGAGGTAGGAGAAACCTTAATTTCACTATTTTATAACCCACAACAGTTAACACTTGACCTAGGTCATTAACAGGATTATCAGCAAATTTGTTTAAGCTTTTACTGACAACCTGAATTGCTACGATAATATTTTGATTGTGCCGGAAAGAAACTTCTTGTAACCTCTCAAAATCTATCACGAAATTAATTCATTTTGAATCTGTATCTTCCCAACAACTAATATTGATGATAACAATTCAAGTGGGAAAAATGTCCATTCTCCTCACTCTTCCATTTCATCCGTTACACCATTCTAGTCCTTGTCATAAGTGAGCAATTAAGAATTCTTCTAAACCAAAAATGCTCTGGCATTAACAATAGATTTAGAAAAACAAACCAGCTATCAAGTTTTCAAAATTATACTTTATTGTTGGTACTGTAGTTGGTATCACTTTTCTGCCTATTTTAAGATTTAAGGTCAATTGGATATATTTATAATTCAGAAACAACTGAAACTATAAAAGGGAAACTACATATGATAAAACGCCATTGCCATGTGTTACATCATGGTTACATTTTATATAAAGTTGTATTTTCCATGAAATGCTAGAAATTGGGAGCAAAAATGAAAAGCACTTAAAATTAATGTAAACAATTTTAAACAAAATATTGTAAACAATCAAAACTTGAAGGCTTTTTTAGAACATTGTTTAATGGGCTTAGGAAGTTTCATGTGAAGTTTCTTAATTAATTGAATATAATGATGGTTTGTGCCTTGCTCATGTAAACAATTAGTAATTTCACCTTGACTCTTGAGAAACTTATTATCTTTAAATAAAAGATTTAGTAAAATTCTTTATTGTATTAATATATTATCCACATGTCAATATTCAAATTTTGGTGTGTTTTTTTTTAACATCCTCACTTCTATTAGCCTCTCATAGTAACTTTCTTTATACAGTACCTTAAATGTTAAGATTGTTTCTGAAGCTTTGGAATTTGTCTGAAATAAAATCTATGCAATTTTTAAATATCAAATAATTGGTTACATATGCAAAGGATTTTTAAAGGCAAAACATATTTTCACAGTATATTTGATTTACTAACTTCAACGCAAATGGAAAGAGCAAGGACTGTTCTTGAGAGTTACATTTTCCAAGTCATAAAATCTTCAAGTAAATATTAATAAAACTTTCCACAAATCATCAAAACCCGATAAGTTTTTACAGACATTTACTTACTAAGAAATCTGTGATTTGGGTTACCTTTGATTTTAGTCATTCCCAGTGATTTTGTTTGGCACAGATACTAGATGTAAGGGGAAATATGTATATATTGGAAGAACGCTAAATTTACAAATCATTTTCTGTCAAGATCCTCAACTTTATTTTTTAAGATACACACTTTTCCTTTAAAGCATTTAATAAACCTTGTTCTTGCAATTCCTGTTCATTAAAAGATTTAGAAAAACAGATGCAGGTGTCTCGTTTTGGGTTCTGTTTTCAGAGATCTGGATTTTATCACCAGAGAGGGTCAGTGCAGGGCTCTTACAAAGTGGACAAGTAGCTTTCCACAGATTGTTCAAATAAAGGGATGACTGGTGGTGTGAAACATTCATTATGTTATTCATCCAGGTACACCAAAAAGTAGGACTTGAAATTTGCTTCTCAGAAATTTGAAAGCCTTAGACAATTCTTTCCTAATGTCTTTAGAAATAAAAGTAATGTTGTGACTTTTATAAAATGCAAAGAATTCCAAGCCACAAATCAAACTAGGAGGACACTCCTGGTGGGAATCGGGGTGTGGGAGCACTGCTCCCCTTAAATTCAATCTCTGGGTCCTTTACAAACTGCCTAGTATCAGGTAGTTCTTGAAAACTGGCAGGGGGTTTTCTCTTGGAAAAGTCTGAAAGTCAGCAAGTTTTAGTTTGCTTCCTACCAGCTTTCTCTGAAATAAAAAAAAGGTGGTCGATTACAAAGAAAAAAAGTCTTTGCAAGTGAAAAGAAAATAAAAAGTTGAGTGGAAAGATGGGGAAGTAGAGACGTGCAAAGGTTCTAAATCCACTGTTAATATATAAATATTTTGCTTAAAATAAAATATTTATCACTTGAAACATCTGGCTAATCAATTTTTATTCAAACCCTAAAAACCTGCACACTTTAAAAAAGCGGGGGGGGGGGCGCGTTGCGTTGTTTCTTCTCTAAAGTTTATACAACTTTTGATTTTCCCCAGAAGAAAATATTTATCCAGGAAAGTTTTAAGAGTGTACGCCAAAGAATGCTTCCTCCTTTGGGTGCCTGGGCAAATGCATGTGGAGAGTGGATGGAATCAAAACCAGTTCAGCAAATAAAGCCTCCAACTTGGAGTGATGTTATTAAACTGGAAGCCCAGAGTGTGCAGCCCCCTCCTTCCCTTCATTTTCTAAACCATGTCCTGCTGTTCCAGTCAAAGCAAAGGGTGAAAATCCACATAATCCAAACCAACATGGTGAAGTCAGAATAATAGGCGAGGAAGGAGGGGGAAAACAAGTGGCAGCACTGTACAAACAAACTGTTGTGAACAATCTTAGCCCTGGGGACTGGGGTGGTCACAGAAGGGCATGACGGCGTTTCTTTTTCCTCGCGTTACGCCTCCCGCATTTGATGATACAATATCGATTACCCTTCAGACGTGGGCTCTGAGAAATTTTAGGGGGAAGCCGGGCTTCGCGGGTAGTGACTTCAGTGTGGCAGCTGAGAGATGAGCAAGCGCTCCTCGCTGCCACCACACCCACCACCAGGGCATCTCAACTGCAAACTAATTCGCCAGCAGAATCAGGCTCAGTAGCGCGGGGGTGGGGGGGGGCGGGATCTCTCAACCATTCATTAGTCTTACTCTCTGCATGTGCTTAAAGATCAGATGATAAAAACTCAATTCCGGGGCTGCAGCCCCCAGCCCCTGCCCCAGCCCTCCGGGAGGCGGGTGGTTCTTTGTGCGCGAGCGTCTCCGCGCCAGGCGGCCGCAAACACCCACCCCCCCTCCCCCATTGCCCCGGCCTCCCGCATGCCGGGCGGGCGGCGGGCTAAGGCGGAACCACCGCTGCTGTGGGCTTCCTCTGGGCGGCGGGGCCCGCGGCTCTCTGCCGGGCGGAGGGTGGGTGTGAGCGGCGCGGCCGCGCCAAGTTACCCAAACCGAGCGCGGGCTGGAGACCCGGCGGGCGAGAGGTAATCGTGCGCCCTCTGCCTGCGGCCGCGGAGCTGCTGGCGCTGGCAGAGGCGGCGACCGCCTCACCACCTGGACCCTCCTCACCTGGGGCTCGGGCCCGCCCAGAGAGCGCGAGCGCCTACGACGGGCCAGGTACGTCCTGACTTTGCCTGGAGACTGTGACCGGACATCCTTGGCGCACGCCCCCGTCCCCCGCCGTTACTCTCAGCCACCCTTTTCAGCTTGGCGTCAGGAAGTGGCGCGGTCTCCTTTCCACACATACGTGTTCATGGAGCCACCACTTGACTAGGGGAAGAGAGGGACTCCGTTCTGCAGGCTTCTAGAACAAACTCCCTGCAGTGTAGGGAAAGCGTCTGGAACCCACCTGGTGCTCTTTTGGAACACACAGGAGCGCCTGAGACGCCCAGTTGTCGGGCCTGCTGCTGTCTGACCGACCTCTGGGCTGTTTTCTGGTCTTCCAGACAATCTTCCCCTAAGTTCTTCACTCGCTAAACTAAAATAAGGACCCCCTCCCCCACACCCCGTTTTCTTTAAAGCCACCTACTAATGCCACCTGTTGGGCCCCTCGTGAGAGCCATAAGGGGCATGTTGCATAAGCTCCCCCCAGTCCCCCACCCTCCACCCCAGTGCAAGCTCTTTTCTCCTGCAGCCCCGCAGTTGATTGGCACCATTTTATTAAGACGGGATTTTCCTTGTTCCGATTTTGCGAGTAAACTTGGAATGGGCCAGAATTTTTCTGGGAGCCCTGCCATCAAGATAGGTTAGTAGTAGGATGATGCTGATGTTTCCGTGGTTGTGTTGGAACGTTAGTATTTTTCATGAAAAATAGAATTCTTGAATCCAAGGGATTCCGAGACTAAATATGGCCTCGGTGCCATGCCCAACTCTGTCGTAATAATTGTACAGAATTCAGCTGGCTAGAAAGATTTTTACCCTACATTATCATTCACTATTTACTGGACCACATTTAATCATTCAAACAGCCCCGAAACACCTTCCATTGTTACAGTTAAGGAAACTGGGAAACAAATCATAATAAAGTAGTAACTGAGCCAGGCCCTCTCTTGTCTTTGTCTTTTGGTTTTAACTTCGTATGTTTTCTCTTGTACGCCAATGCCTGTGAATGAGGGAGGCATCCTTCTCTTCAGGAAATGCACTTGCTTTTGAACCTGAATCCTAGTGACTCGCTGTTGTGTCCTGTGACTTTGCAAGAGTAACTTAGAAATACCAAGACTCCTGGAATGAAAAATTGTGCTTCGAAGTACTTTTCAAAAAGTGCTTCCAAAAGTGCTTAGAAATGGCATAGTTTTTTTACACTCCTAAATTATGATTTATATGCGTGGGTGGGGGACACACCAAGAAAATAATGTAAAGAAAATTTGATGTAGGCAGAGGAATTGAAGAAAATCTCTGTGTTGCCTTTTCTTCACACGTTCTTACCTCTGTCTTTCCTTCCTGACACTCCAACACTCCTTTCCTCATGCTGGAGAAAAGATTTTGTTAGGAATTCCATACACAGATTGTGAGGCAACGGTCACTATAATACAAATATTATTATTATTATTATGAGTTTTATATAATAAAAATCGAGTGTGAATTAACCGTAGGAATTGTTATAGAAGTCAGTAATGGAGAAAATAGAACATAGTCTAAAAAGTAGACTTGATTCCCTGTAGAAACCTTTCCCTATTTAAAAGATCATGTAGAAATTACTGAAGATGAGAAAATAACTTATAATGATTTATCTTCTCTTTCATAAAAACACTTGTACTCTATTTAAGTGGAGGCATTGAGAAAAGGTAGCTAAAACAGGGTTTTGAAAGGTAGCAAATTAAGTTGGGGGCAATTATATATTTGATGTGGGTACTTCAGCACATATGTTTTGCATTAATTGCTGCAATAAATTCTGTTAACCTGGCAAAGAGCAAAAACAGCATATTGATGACATTAGTCTTTCAAATCAGAAAGCTGCTTTTAGTATCTTGCTTTTTTCACTGTAATGTACCCCCCCCCAAAAAAATCTAATATGTTATCTTTTATTTTTCCAACGAATGATTCAACCACTCAAGCTATTGGCACATTTTGCCGTAAACAAAAATGAGGGCTTGGCAACAAACTTTTTTTTTTTTTTTTCTTGCTTCTGGGTAATTAGAGTCAACAACTACTTTTCCTATTTTTAAAACTTTTAATTTATATTTGAGTTTGTGGGATTCTTATTCAAGAAAATATAAACTTGACTTTAAAGTCTCCAAACTGAATTGTCTCTTGTTTTAAGACAAAAATCTTGACTAATTACATGGCAAGGTCTCAAAAGGTACAGGAGCAAAGGGATAAGCCAGAGTTAATTTTGTTGCTGATTAATCAATATCAAAATGGTTTTGTCTTGAATTTCCTATATGTTCCTTAAGGTGAGGTTCATTTATCTTCTTTCAAATAAAAAAGAAAGATAGATGACTAAATTCTACTGGCCCAGTAAAGAGTAATACCTCTCCTTTAACCCCTATCCCTACCCTCCCTTGATAAAAATATAAGGCTTTAAAATTAACTTTTTGTCTATGATAAAGTTGGTTGACTTCCAAACAGTATGAAATTCAGATGTTCTTTATCTACCTTGGGGTGACTAAGGGCAACAGAGAATAGCTTGTTAGTAGTTAACATGTATTTATTTCCTGATCTTCAAATATAGTTTAGCAATTAATATAAATCTGTAGGTTTTGGAAAGATGTATTTATTTATTGCATACAATGGTAGTTCTCACACTAAGGAGAAGTTAGGTTGGGAAGCCCCTTTCAAGCACTGTGTGTGTATATATGTGTGTGGGTGTCTGTGTGTCTGTGTGTCTGTGAATGTCAAGAACTGTGTGCATATATGTGTGAGGGTGTCTGTGTGTCTAGGTCACCGATAGTATTCTCCCTGTACAAAATGGAACTATCCCCACACTGTGGGCAAAATTTTATGAATGAGTATATACCTTTTAGAATCTAGATGGTATGAAATTCTGTTTCTCTGAATTATAAATTTGTGATGAGGAAAGATAAAAATAACCATGTGTAAGTTATTTGCCATTATCTAATTTTATAAGTTTTTCCCAACTGGACCCCTTAATCTACCCACAGTATTCAAAGATAGTATAAAGCTAGAGTTATGTCTAAATTGTGATTTTTTTCCCCTTTCATATGCCAAAGCTATTTATGGTTGGTTTTGCATTTTAACTGAATGTAAAGAACTGGCATAATCATAGAAATTATAAATGGAAATTAAATTGGGTTGTTATTCTTTCATTAGGTGTAAAAACTTCATCCAATATATATTTCACCAAATATAGCTATCTCTAAATTCTGAAAATGTTTTTAAAGAAGCAGAAAAAAAGGGAATAGTATTTTTCTCTTGGTTTATTTTTATGATCTGGTTTACCCTAGATACGTTAATTCTCATTTACATTAGATAACTCAAAAAAGGCAAACTCAGATTTTATTATGGCATTTTTAACATTTCTGATCTGAAATTTTAATGCTTCAATAGTCTTTTTTTTTTGAAAAATGCTTTTCAGTCATTATTATTTGTATTTTATCTGAATGAACAGGTTTTCTTAAACATTTGTGTGTTGAATAAGGACTTTTTTTTCTCTTTCCTTACAAGCAATGTCCAAAATTATTCCAAATGTTTATGTCTTTTAAAAATATATGTAGAATTAGAGAAGAAAAGAACTAAAGGTGGCCCTTTGGAAACTAATTAAGAATATTTTATTTTATGTTTGCCTGGGTTTGCAGTAGGTTTACTACTCTAAGCTAATAGTGACTGCTTAGGAATTCAAACTTAATTTCAGAGCCACAAATCTAAAAACCATTAAAAATGAATCAAGAAATATGTTAAGAAAAAATAACTCATGTTCCATATTACAATTTGTTGTTTGTATTTATTTATTTATCAAACAGTACACACATGACTATTAGTTATGTACTGGACTTTGGAAAAAAAAAATTATTGGGAAGAGTATATCTTCTTCCCTTGAAGATAACTTAGGTGGAAGAGATGACCACAAAATAAATATTTATATGAAAATTTAGTGTTTTAGCATAGATGTAAAAATTACAAAAATACAATATGAATCTTTATAGTAGGGTACAGTTAGCTTCCCAGAAAAGAACACCTGGGATATAGAAAAAACATTTTTAATATAAAAGTTAATAAGTTAAAAACAAGGCAGAAAAGATTAAATGATTTGTCTAATATGTGGTAGCACAATTTTAATTCCAATTATTTTACCTCGTATGTCTAGAAAACTTTAGAAATAATCGGAATGGGTGCATTTTAAGTATATATACAAGTAAAAAGCACCTTTTAAAGTACTGAACACTCAGAAATAGCTATTCTTAGTAAACATATAGCTAAGTTCAATGTCAGTTCTGTCTGAATAGATTCATACTCACGTGTGCATGAGGGTATATGGGAAACAAACATGATTGCATGTCAGAAAGGAACGATCCCCAAATAGAAGCCTTTATAAGCTGTTTATACCAACTCTACTACCAAGAGAAATCACATTGAGGTTTTTCCGAATTCTACCTTCTCTTTAAGGGACACATTAAAAGTTTTCTGGGGCGCCTGGGTGGCTTAGTGGGGTAAGCCTCTTCCTTCGGCTCAGGTCATGAACTCAGGGTCACGGGATCCAGCCCTGCATCAGGCTCTCTGCTCAGCAGGGGGCCTGCTTCCCCTTCCGCCTCTGCCTGCCTCTCTGCCTGCTTGTGATCTCTCTCTCTCTCTGTAAAATAAATAAAATCTTAAAAACAAAAAACAAAAAACAAACTTCTATCACCAGTGCAAATGCTTTGATTTTTTTCCCTTGATACCATACTTCTAAGATGGAAAGTTTTGAATTAAACAGATAAGCATGTGACTCCACATTGGATCCTTTGTGGACCTCTGTAGAGACCCATATTTATACCTGAAGAGTTTGTTTATATGTGTGCATGTCTTTGTGTGTAGCTGCCAGTCCCAATGTGTGACGTAAAGTCCAGATGTAGTTGTACCCCCGAATATGATGAAGCCAAAGCCAGACCCTGATTTTACTTTTCTAGAAATTTAAATCAATTTATTCTGCAAGGGGTATTTTTTGAAATTAAAAAAAAAAAAAAAGAAAAAAAAGAACATGTTTTGTGGCATAATTATGTCCAGAGAGTGCTTTTAAACTGAAATTAAATGTTATCACTGCACTTTTTGTTCTCTCTGCTAAACTTTTGAATCCTTATATCCAAGGGTGTCCAGGAGTATTTTATTTCTAAAAGAAATGCTATAGTAGAATTGTTCTACTAAAGCAAATGTGCTTATTCTGTTTCATTTTCTTAGCCATCAGTCAAACTCTGACTGAACAGACAGCTTTCATTTAGTAGTTGATGTTTGATAATCAAGATTTTATGATTAAAAAAAACGTATTCCAAGGCAGCCTCAATTTATGGTGTGAAGGCAAAATATATATGCTAAGGTTTGAATATGTAATTGCCTTAGCAATTATTTTTATAATTTTAGAATTGCATATTTTCATTTTTTACTTTTTAATCTGTCAGAAAAGTCTTTCTGAATTAGAAATAAACAAGTTCTGTTATTTCTAGAACACTTTAAAAGGCAAAATATGTTGGAAAAATACAGTGTTAATAAAATCATTAATCTAATTTTAGTAAGTTTCACATTTTGGGAAATACATTTTATTTATCTAAATGATTCGTAATATCAGTTGACAATGCACAGAGACAGAGACCTGCCATTCTAGCCACTGTTATTAAAGCTGGGATAGTTAACTCACTAAAACTTCACTGACAGTAGGCCATCCCCACTCATTTATGTGAAAGGACTAATTTGTTGTAAGAACACATTCCCTAGTGATAGTTTTATAGCTGTTTTTCTCTGTAATAGTACGATATTAGAATGAACTTTATATTTCTCAGATTAAGAAGGAAAAAAAAAAAGAGAAAACTTTAACACATTAGAAACAGCACAGGGTTTCCATTTGTGAAGTGTCCAGGTTTCAAGCAGAATTTTGGTCTGTGTTTCTGTTATTTCCTTGAACAACTCTAGTCATTAAAACACGAACATCTTATTGTGAGACTATGTTTTGAGTCCAAAGAGATCTCCTTGCTCTTCGCAAAGATTGAGATGAGGCAACTAATTACAGTTACTTCTGTAATTAGGACCTATATAGAAGTAAATCCATTATTGCTCAGGAGGAAAAGCTTATAAGGAAGAGTAAGTTAATAGTATACCACGTTATCCAGAAATCTGCCTAAATCACATAAATAAGCCCTTAAAATACCATGTGACAAAAGGTTTTTTTTTTCTTTTTTTCACAGAACTGCTAGCACTACAGAATTTTTATTTGTATTTTTACATAATGACTTTAGCTGGCAGCTGGATGGAGAAATTATCACGAATTAATACTTTTCTGTGACACGAAATGCTTGTAAAGTTTAACAAAGTTTATAGGAAGACTTATCAGCACACAATAAGTTATTGTTGACTTCATTTATAACCTCAAACATTATGTAAGTTTTAGTCTATGAAATACAATATTAACTCAATGTATTGAAATGGTTCTAGTTATATTTAGGTAGAAATAAATATAAACAGGAAGGCTGCAGGAGTTATAAGTTAAGAATATGTAATCACAGTAGGTAAAAGTTATGTTGACATATATAAGTACATAAGTCAAACTTTGACTTCTCTAAATTTCTTCTCAATGGCATATCCTAGTATGTGCAATAAAATGAACAGCTGAGCTTTGGTGTACTTCTGTCAGAAGAAACATCTTGGTTTCTTGATTCCATGTTACAGTTGACCGGAGTACTACACAGAGAACTACAACACCCACAGTAAAATTTATCACTTCCTGTATCATTTTCTTCTATTTGTGACATTTAAGTGCAACCTAGAAACAGATTAAAGGATCCTTCTGCTATCTGTAACCTAGAGCAAACCTACTCTTTTTATCGTAACGGAAAGTGATGAAAATGATAAAGATAAGTAGTGTACAAGAAATGTGGCTGGGACAATGACAGTGATAGTGTGAATAGGAAAGGAAATTTCATTTTTCTTTAGTAAATGCAAGACATAATAAAGGGATGGATTCCTATTCTGTTGTAGTGGTTCTACAGTTATTTGCAATTGGCTTTAAAGGCACCTTAGCTGAATGTTTTATAGTTTCATATGAAAACATGTTTGTTATTATAAAAGTCTAAATTCTTTAGCCATTAAACTCCTCTGATCACCTAGAATTAATTATTTGATAATTTTTATAACTCGATATTTTCAAAAAATGCAACTAACATTTCATAAAATACAAATAGCATTACTGTAAAGCATAGTGAAGTGATATGTTATTAGATAATTGAAAAGATCTTCCACTTCAGTAAGAAATTGTGTCATTTAATTTTAAAAATTATTTTAGCAATATCTGCGTATTTGCAGCCCTTAATTTGCAAGACAGAATATTAGTTTAGTTCTCAGTCTTTCTAACTGGATACATGGTCACATGAATCAGAACTTTGAAATGCCCTCGAAAAAAATCTTGGCATGTTAATGATTCCCCAAGTGAAAACTCCAGAAATGTATACCTTAAATTTTTAATCTGTCCTCACTAGCTAGCAATATGTGTTGAAAACACTTATTTTAGTAATCGAGTCCTTTAAAAATTTTATTGCATTATTATTAAGAAGGGAACAGGTATAAATTCTTGGTATAGATTCTTCATAACACTATTCGTACAAATGAACCAAGGAGTGGACATTTATTTGGTTGTCTCTCCATTATGATGGAAAATAGGAAAAAAGAGAGGGCAAGACTCCTGGACATCTTTTTTTTTTTTTTTTTTAAGATTTTATTTATTTATTTGACAGAGAGAGAGGGAGACAGAGAGAGAGCACAAGTAGGCAGAGCAGCAGGCAGAGGAAGAGGGAGAAGCAGGTTCCCCACTGAGGGGAGATCAAGATGCAGTGTGGGCCTTCAATCCCAGGACCCTTGGATCATGACCTGAGTTGAAGGCAGGCGTTTAACCGACTGACCCACTTAGGTGCCCCAAGACTCCTGGACATCTTAAACCCTCAATCCAGCTAAGTGGGAAAAGTGACAGTAAAGATCAGTGGCAGGAATGACAGGAAGATTTTCTCCTTTCTAAAAGTACTTGCTCCAGTTTGAGCCAACTTACCTATTCTTACTTTGTTCTTATTCCTGTTCTCCATTCTACCCCTTCTAATTCCCATCAGAGAACATAATTCCTTTTGCTCAGCAAATTCACATTAGTGCCCACTTGAAAGCCAACTCAGTGAGTTTGAAAAAGGATTCCTGAATATGAATCCTTTCATGATTCATGAAATCAGTTTTCATGAATGTGAACCCCTTTACCCATTCATACATCTTTTATTTAAAAGAAATAAAGTTTAGGCAGGGTAAAACATGTTAAAGAAACCCAGAACTATATACATCCAGACTTTGGGTAATGATTTCCAAATACAGTTTTGCCAAAGAGCACTTATTTATTGCTCTGCTCAGAGCCAGGACATTTTAAAATGTGTTCGGCTTAAATCACTTTAAGAAGTTAATATATGCCATAGAGCTCTTTAAATTGAAAATATTATTTTAAAGAGAAAATAAGCTGAAATTAATGAAATGAAATGTTTCCTGTTACAAAACAAAAATATTTAGAAATCATACCTTTAGAATATGAACAGTGGCAAGGAACAATTTATATCTTTGAAAAGTAATCTGGCAAAAGGCAGTTATTAAAGGATTAAAGCCATCCTCCATCTGACCTTAAGAATATTCCTAACTCTTCTTGGTTAAAAGTTATAATCACGGACTCAGAATTTTTTCAGAAGTTGAAATAAACCTTCTACATTGCAAATCATCACTAAAACTCAAAAAACTGAATATAATTGTATGTCACAATTCTGTTTCTTCCATGTGTCCCAACATTTGTATGTTGGTACCACCGAAAGGCTATGATCAGGTTGTACCTCTATTTTAGGAGAGAAAGCATTAGAAACCCAAGTTCTTGCGTGATTCAGTGTCGGATTCAGTATGTTATATTGCAATGTTGGATTTAGTTGATATATCCAGAGAACTCACTTGCAACATGCTGACTTTCAAATTCCATTAACTTTCTCTTTTTCTTATTTCAATTATGCTACACTCAGACTGCTGCACAACAGATCACAGGAGATTTGAGGTTATATCCTGGGAAGTCCCAGGTTAGCAATCATTCACTTTAAAGTGGCTAGTATTCTTAGATTCTGCTTTTCTTATTTGGCTATAAACAAAAGGCACCATATGAAGTCAAAACATAAGCTTTTAAAAAGTGTTTTGATGTCACTCTTCTTTTCTATTAGGTTATATCTCCATGGTTGATTATAAATACAATTCATAAACCAACATAGTATGGTTGTGAGTTCAGGTATTAATTTTACAAGAACACCAAATCTGTATAGCATGTTATAAACTCATGGAGGCTTTAAATACGTTTCTATTATTTGATCATCACATGATGCAACAGTGTGAGATAACCAGGACAGATATAATTATGTTTGATAGACAACAGAATCAGAATCATGGGTAATGATGCTGCTGTGTTTTCCTCATTCACGTAAAATAGAGTACACTAAATTTCCATTTCCAAGTAAATGAAATAAATTCAATTAATTTATTATACTTATTTAATCAACAGCGTGATATAATTCTTTTTGGCTTAGTTATTCTCTTTTGAGTAGACACCAAATGCAGATATGATTAGTCCGGTCCCTTCTCCCTCATTATCATCAGAGAAAACTAAAGGGTATTTAGTTCTTAGTTAACAGCCTACATTCCAATAAGTCATTGACTAAATGGAGACTATATTCATGTCTTCTTTTGCCTCAAACACTTTCCTCCTCTGGTTAGTAATATTGAAATTAAATCAGCCGTTTAACTTAGCGAGTTGAGTGACACATATTCATTTAGTACATATTCAGTTATTACACACCACACACAAATACATTGAACCATTTAGACTCCTAAAGGGATTGCAAATATGATCTAATGATGAATATTGGCATTGTAAATTCTATGCAAATCATATGTAAAACTCAGAGAAATCATCTGATGACTGATAGAACTGTCAAAGTAGGATTCATCAATAGAACATATCTATTAGAATGAATGTTGGTAAGATGCTTTACTCTGAAGGTGAATTTTCATATTTTCAAAAGTTCTCTAACATTGATTAATCTGAAATATTATCTGTAACATTGATTAATTGGTTGAGGGTTTTTAAAAATCATTTTTGACAGATAATTTCAAGACAATTAAGACTATTCATTTCTAAACTGATATCCTGGGAAATAATACCATTATGGAAATTGCACTATGTAATCCATGCAGCAACTGGTTTCTTCTCTTATCTAAATATAATTACTTCTCAGTGGGATTAATTCATTGTAAGAAAAAAAAAACTTTAATCATTAAGGAATTCCAGTGTAATTACGTTTATGTACTTTCACTAGCAAAACTTAGAGATTCTAACTTTGAGAATTATATGTCTTCTAACTTAATAGTCAGGAGGATTTTTTGAAACTCACCTAGATAACCAAATACCTTCTTTTAAAAAGCAGTTCTTTTTTTAAAGTTTTATTTTATTTTATTTTATTTTATTTTATTTATTTGACAGAGAGAGAGAGAGAGAGATCACAAGTAAGCAGAGAGGCAGGCAGAGGGGGAGGGGGAAGCAGGCCCCCTGCTGAGCAGAGAGCCCAATGCGGGGGCTCAATTCCAGGACCCTGAGATCATTACCTGAGCAGAAGGCAGAGGCTTAACCCTCTGAGCCACCCAGGCTCCCCTAAAAAGCAGTTCTTGAAAATTTAGAATCTCACACCTATAAAATAAGTTTTTTCTTTTACTTAACATTTTATAAGATTAATGTTTCCTATTTGGGGTGATGGCGTTTTTTACGGATCAGGAAATATTTTATTGACAACACAAGGACCTGTTTACACAGTGCGTGTATTAACATTGTATTTTGATTTATGTATATATGGAAACTGAAAATGATTTCTCATTGTATTTATTGATTCACCTGCTCTGGTTTGTGTTAATAATACATAGCTATTTTGTGTAAACTTCCTTTACGTCTTCCATTAGTCAATTGTGGGATTGCTTTCTGATTTAGATGAAGGATGAGGTAAAACCATAGTTTACATTGTTTAATAGATCAACAAAGTGAGCCTTTCGTTATTAATTCAACTTGAAGTATCTTTTTATATTTTAATTTTTAATTCATTACCAATTATTACCCTCTGCGTTAAAAAGAAATGATTTGGAACGCCTGGTGGCTCAGTCAGTTAAACCTCTGCCTTTGGGTCAGGTCATGATCCCAGGGTCCTGGGATTGAGTCCGGCATCGGGCTCCTTGCTTGGTAGAGAGCCTGTTTCTCTCTCTGCCTCTGTCTGCCACTCTGCCTGCTTGTGCACTTGCTCTCTCTCTCTCGCTCTCTGACAAATAAATAAATAAAACCTTTAAAAATTAAAAAGAAATGATTTGTCTTTCTTTAATAATATGTTCAAAATGAAAACACATTCATGTTGTGTCTTATTATTCATCAGACTTTTTAATAGCTAGAGCAAAGTTCTAAGTAAAATCATTAAAGCCTTTGAGTAACAATGTTTTCTTTAAATAACTAAAGCTTATTCCAGGGAATTTTATAAAACATAGTTTTGTTTTGATTTCTCCTGGAATTATTAGTTAAGCATGTTTTTTTATTACACATAAGAAGATAATTTATGTGGTCTTAAAAATTCTTCTATTGGACACAGACAATAAAAAAGATGTCCTAACAGACACAAACAGAAATATTGGTTCATTATGGAAGCATATTAAAGAAGTTCATTCATAGTGAAATCATATGTAAATTTGTTAAATTTAATGGTCTTCTAAGTTATTTTGATAACATGTTAGCATTAATGTTTCCTGTTTTTCATTTTTACCATTTCTTCCTTAAACCTATAATTAATTGGTCAAAAACTGTTATCAATATTTTGAATATTGATCTATCATTATAAATAAGCACAGTCAAAAAAGCCAGAGAAATTTAATTCCTTAACTGTTTCCGTGATTACTTTCCCTTTGCCATTTTCTTCTTTTTCTTTCATATTCCTATCACAAAAATAAAGAGTCTTGTGTTTTAAACATGGTCTTATTCTTATATCAACAACAACAGGCAATGTTAACTTCACAGAGGCAAATAGAAATTTATTTATTTTAACCGCATTTGTGTGTTTGTGTTTTCTTTTAGTCAATCTACTGGATTCAAAAACAATTCAAGGGGAGCTGGGATGGATCTCTTACCCATCACATGGGGTGAGTATGGTAAACTGTTGAAAGGAAACATGATTCTGTCCATTGTCTCATAGAGAACAGAGGGAATTACTGGTATGTTCTCTAAAATGAACTCCTCTACTTCAGTGACATATATATTTATCAGTATCTTCAATACATGCACCAAGAGAGCCAGATATTTGTGTCCAATGGAACTATTAAAATTTTTGAAGTCTAATTTTTTCCTTCTGAATCAATTGCCATCAGTTGCTTGATGACACTAATTAAACCTTTTACTGGCATCATGTAGATGGTCTGAGTGTGATCATCTAACATTCTTTTTGTGATGTGATCAGAAGAGGTGAATTGAGAAGACATTTCAAATTTCAAGTAATGTAGAAAGCATGTATTTAGAGACCTGCAGAGTCATAGCATTAAAAGCAGCCTTGGAGACCATCCAAGAAGGATATATTTGTCAATTCTGTAAAACCTTAAATTCTTTGTTCATTGATCTTTATTTCTTAATTTCTTCACATTGCTTTAACTTCTTCACTTAAAATGTCTGCAGCATATCAAGGTCAGCTTAAGCCTGGGAAATTTCATTTAGAAAAAAAAAAATTGACTACCTTTAAATTTAAACTCTTTATATACCTTTAATACATTACCAAGCCAGACATAGATTACTAAAGTGTATAGAATTTTTGTGACCCAACCGTTTCTGATAAGATTCTGTGAGAAAGATTTTTGTTTTCTTTTCTTTTTCTTTTCTTTTCTTCTTCTTCTTCTTTTTTTTTTTTTTTTTTTTTTGGTGGTGGTTGGGGGAGGATCATCATATACATTTGGAAAATTCTTGTTCTTACGAAATTGTGTAATAAGTGCCTAAACATACTTTGCTTCCAAGTATAGCTTGTGGAAAATGTAAAATGTTATTTTGAAATACCTGTGGTAGGAACAAATTTGTGTATTTCTTTTCCTTCTACTCATCCTCTTTTTAAAGAGCTTATAATTACTTCCACTTAGTGCTGATATTCAGTCTTTAGATTTTTGTGCCTAAACATACTGATTTTTACGGTACTGCCAGCTTCTTCTTCACCAACGGATGTTTTACATCAGAGATACTTCATCTATCTGTCATCTTTGAATCTGCTTCTCTTCCTGGTACACCTTGACATTGACACAATGCCAAAACCTATCACATAATCAGGACTTGGTTGGTTGTTTTGGAGGAGAGAATATGAAGTAAGCCAGGATTTGGTCTTCCCATAGGTGTAAAAGGAATCAAATTATTAGGATAAAAGCACATTCTGGGTAGTCAGAAAGAGTGAATCAAAACTCCAGATTGAGCTGGAAAACTCATTTAAAACTAATCACCCTAAAGTCAAGTCTAATTTTAATTCTGATTTTAGAAATTTGCGTTTTTCATTACTCCGTCAGGTTATCCACTATAGAAACTTGCTGCCTAACGATGTATGAAAAGCAAAAATCACAGTGACATTTTACTAACAGATAGTTATACAGGCTTATAAAAAAACAACAAGAAATTAACATGTATTTCAAAGCAACAGTCTATTTCATGATTTCCTTTGAAGAAGGTATAAAGAAAAAATATTTCTATATATTAAGACTTTTGGGGAAAATACTGTGTAAGTGAATACATTTAACCATGTTAATATTAGAGATATTGTAATGAAACAAAACTGGCACTTCTGCTTCCAGAGATATGTTGGGGGTGGGGAGAAATGTTCTAGAGAAATGTTTTCTACTACTCAAGGTGTGGTAGGTATGTGCACTAACCAGCAATATCAATTCCCCGGAGATTTTTTGATATAGACTCTCAGGACCTGCCCCAGACTTTCTGAATCAGAATCTGCGTCTTAACATGGTCCCCAGGGAATTGCTGAGCACATTAGATTTAAGAAGCACTCCTTAGGATAACTCACCTCTTGGCTTTTCCCATCTCTTGCCCAATTTCCTACCTCATTTTTGTCCACAAATTCTGTGGCTTTATCAGCAAACAGTTTTCAGTTTTCCTTTGGCTTTTGGTTGCCTTAGAGAGCCAACCTCATGAGCTTGGGCTTCCTCTTCATTGTTTTCCTGGTGCATCTCCTTGCAGCTGTGTCTTTCCTTTTGGAGGGAAGGGGGGAATGGGGAGTTGAGTGAGCCTAGTAGTGGGTATTAAGGAGGGCAAGTATTGCATGGAGCACTGGGTGTGATGCATAAACAATGAATCTTGGAATTCTGAAAAAGTAAAGTTAAATAAAAAAAGCCTAAGACAACTGGCCAAGTTTTCGGAGTTATCTTTAAAACTATCAGGGAAAACAAAAATCTCCCCAACAGGTCATGATATTTATAATATCCCAAGACCCCAAAGCAAAAAGAGAAAAAAAATATAGAGAGAGAGATGTGAATTATTATCCTGTGGTGCTGTATAGTGTGTTTTTCCTCTAAATCGTATATTGTGTTAACCAAAATGTCCACATTGAAATAAGTAACATAATTTGGAATATGTTTGATTAATATTCATTTCTTTTTGAGAAACTGATGAAATTTTTAAAAAGATTTTATTTATTTATTTGACAGATCACAAGTAGGCAGGGAGGCAAAGCAAAGAGAGAGAGGGGAAACAGGCTCCCCGCTGAGCAGAGAGCCCCATGCAGGGCTCCATCCCAGGACCCTGAGATCATGTCCTGAGTGGAAGGCAGAGGCTTTAATCCACTGAGCCACCCAGGCGCCCCCTGAACTGGTGACATTCTCAAGTAAAAGCACTGCATAGTTAATTACCAGTTGGAATTTAACATCCTTGCTTTTATAGTTGTTTATGCTTTTATTTTTAATTATTTTTATTGCCTAACCAGTGCCATTTTCAATATAACAAAAATAGGTTAATTTTGTGATCTTTTGTTTTTAAAGGAAATAGTTAAAAATATCATGATATTTTTGTTACAGCTTTTCCATAAGAAGTGAAATGTAGTGCTGGAAACAATTTTGAACTTGTTACTGTCTTAATTGATTAACTCCAATAAAAGCAGTGCATCTGTTTGTAGGTTAACTAAAATATGATTATAAAGTTTGGAGGAAAAAATTGTAATAACAATGTTATAGCATACTAAATAACTGAAAACCCTGCTTTGTGTGTGTGTGTGTGTGAGAGACAACATTTAAATTCTATTCTCTTAGCATATTTTAACTATTCGATACAGTGTTACCAGCTTCACTCACTGTATTTTACATTCTATCAACAGAGCTTATTCATCTTAAGGTGAAAGTTTGTACTCTTTTACCTACTTCTGCCTGTTTCTCCTACTTCTCAGTCCCTGACACCCACTTTTCTTCTGTTTCTATGGGTTTGACTTTTTTCCCCCCCTAAAATCTGTGAAATAGTGATATTATGTAATATTTATCTTTCTCTGTTTGGCTTATTTCATAGCATAATGTCCTAAAGGTCCACGCATGTTGTTGGAAACAGCAAGGAAAATCCTACTCTTTTGATTTAGGGCCATGGTTTTCAGTGTGATGGGGGAGGTAGGTAGGGAGGGAGGCAATGTTGAATGGGCTCCATGGAGGTATTTGAAAATGTCTGGAGATATTGTTGGTTGTCATAACTGGTAAGGCAGGACACTGCTGGCGTTTAGTGTGGAAGGTCTGGGTGCTGCTAAACATCTTGCAATAAACAGGGCAAACTCCCACAACAAAGAATAATCAGGCCCAAAATAACACTGCCCAGGTTGAGAAATCCTTGCTTAGGGGATGAATAATGGTGCTTTGTCAGGAGCTGTGGTCACTAAAAAGAAACTGGGAGACTGCTGGCAAGTTCTCTAAGTCTCAGCCTTACTCCCATCCAAATTCCAAATCTTTTGCAATATGAATTTTAAAAAAATGATTGTATACCAAAGCTATATAAAATTAATATATTTGGGTGAAAAGGCCCAACGATGAGTCATTCCTTCATGTATGTTCTTTCCTATTTTTGTTCCCCTTTTCCCCCAGAGATGTATTCATGCATAAAAACTTACAATTAACCTATGTAATTTTCTTGGGAGGAGTATTTCTATCTCTATTTTAAAATGAGGAAATCTTAGAGGAAATCTGGTGAAAATTATAGTACTATACCATTAGGCCTGGAAAAACTTCTCCAAATGAGTATCTGGGAGGAAATTTAATGAGACTTTGGTTTTCTTTAAATGATTTTTTTTAAAGATTTATTTATTTATTTAGAAAATTTTCCTTAAAGATTTCCTTAGACATTTATTGGTGCCTTACTTATGATAATGTATAATCATAATAAATGATATGTATTTATTTTAGAGAGAGAGAGAGAAAGGGCAAATGAGAGTGGGGGGGGGGGCAGAGGGCCAGAATCATTTGCAAGCAGACTCCTGGCTCTGTGTGGAGCCCCAGCAAGGCTTGATCTCATGACCCATGAGGTTATGACCTGAGCTGAAACCAAGAGTCAGATGCTTGACAAATTGAGTCACCCAGGCACCCCTCTAAATTAAATTCTTATAAATAATACTCAAAGTTTGTAAACTGAAATTATCAGGGGGTTATGAACACAATTTATTTTTTGATAAGAGTTTTTTTTTTTTTTTTTTTTTTTGTTATGGACAAGTTTGGGCACTAATAAAGCAGACATAGCAATGACATTTGCTGTCTTTATGAACTGTGAATTATAATGTTCGAATTTTGGGTATAATTATCTTCAGAAATTTTAGTAATCAGTAGGTTAAATATTCTTTGATTTAGGGGGCAATCAACATACGTAAAAACCCATTTACATATTTTATTACAACTTTGAAAGAGTCTTTTGTTTAAATATGTCTAGTATTTAAATTTATTGATTGGTTGATTGATTGATAATGCCAATCTACCACATAAGTTTTCTTAGTATATGTGTCAATGTAGAAGAAGGATCAGAGGGAGGTGGAGCTGTATAATTAGAATAGTATTGATATGCTAAGCAAATAGTACAAAGGAATTATGAGCCCCAATTCACTTAATTACAGAAGCTCAGATAGCCAGAAGGGCATGAGGAGAGGGTTGGGGAACGTGCTGTGATGGGCACTGGATGTTATACACAAGTAATGAATCACTGAACACTACATCAAAAACTAATGATGTAGCATACAGTGGTTAACTGAATATAATAAATTTTTTTTTAAAAAAAGGAGAGAGTTTAGGAAATATAGAAAAAGCATAGCCTGAAATGAGTGATTCATGTATATTAGCTGATGATAGAAAGAATTCTCAAAATTAGTAATTGCAGAGCTTTTTTTTTTTAAAATTTTCTAACTTCCTCTTTTTTCAACTTCTTTAGAACTTTTTTTCCTTAAAGATTTCCTTAGAAATTTATTGGTGCCTCGCTTTTGATAATGTACACAAACAAGCTAAAACAAACAAAACAAAACCAAAATGCTCTTTTGGCAAAGAGGCCCTGTTGGTTGTCCCCAACATCTATTTCCTGGCTTTTTCTTGAGAATGGCGCACCTATATTGTTTATGTTTTCAACTTCTGTTGTGTCCCTGGAAAATAGCCCCTCTGTGACTCTGTGCGGCCAAAGTTGACTCATCTGAGAGCTAATCATGATCACTTGCCAGTGACTGGTTTAGGCAAAAATAAATAAAGTCAGTGAATCTAGAGCAGAATTCCAGTGAATTCTGGAAAAATTTTCCTGCTAATAAAAAGACATGGGGAGAGCCTAAGAACTTTGTGTCTCCAGGCTTGCCCTGTGAGGGCCCAGTGTCCTTGTCTGGAGCATCTGGTCCCTTCATGACCAGAAAAGCGCTAACCCACTTGGGTTAGCCTGGAGAAATTAGCTTAGAGACCTGACCTGGCAGAACCACTGAGTTATGTAAAAGAATTTTCCTTGTTTAAATCACTCTTAGTATTTCCCATACTTTCAAATGAAAGGGATTCTGATAGGATACAATGTTTAATTTCCTGATCAAATATCTTAAATTCCAAATGAGGGATACAGCAATGGATAATTATATTTATATTATTTTGTGAATTGTATTATGTTATTTGTATTTTCCCAGTGCTTTAGTATGATGTTAGAGATCATATGTAGAGTAGTAAAATACAGTGAGCTACATTGTTTAGGGTTGGAAAACTGCATTTGAAATCTGGCTTTGCTATTTATTTATTTATTTAAGATGTTATTTATTTGACAGACAGTGATCACAAGTAGGCAGAGAGGCAGGCAGAGAGAGGAGGAAGCAGGCTCCCCGCTGAGCAGAGAGCCCGATGCGGGGCTCGATTCCAGGACCCCGGGATCATGACCTGAGCTGAAGGCAGAGGCTTTAACCCACTGAGCCACCCAGGCGCCCCTGGCTTTGCTATTTATTACTATTTGGTCCGACATAGGCTAATTAACCTTCATTAACATTTCTCTTTACTTTTAAAAGAGGAATAATAATAGTTTCCATGTCACAGCACTTTGTAGTGAATATTTGAACAAATAAGATATTTATGTTATCTATGAGAAAATATACGAGATAGTGCATGTGAAAGAGCTATACACATATAATTTCTTATTCTTAAATAAATTTGAGGATTTCCCCTTCGAATCTTAGCTCTCAGACTCTATGTGTCATCTTGTATTTGGATTTAGGAGAAGGAAAATTGATATTACTACCTGACGTTTTCTTCTCAGTTAAGAGCCCCAAACATGGCCTTTGACATCACAGGGTTGTTACGCTATTGAATCTGTGCAAACAAAAGTGTCCATAAAGTCTTGGCATTATATTTTGAATGGAAAGGGTCAACTATGGATGAATGAGTCAAAAGTTGCATGTCCACTTTAATTTATTTCAAACTTGTAAGTGATGAGAATTTCCTCAAAATTTTAATCTCTCTCCTTCAGGGAGACCTTCTGACTCTTTCACATGCCACTCTCCTGCCACCCCTCCCCTCTACCCACCCACACCCCCCAGGTGAGCACGTTATACTGTTAAGCTCATCTTCCTTGTTCTCTCTTGTACCTCCACAGCTTGTAATTCTACATTAACATTCTGCAGTTATTTCATTGACACTTATTTCAGCCAGGAAGCTGAAAACCCTATGAAGCCAGTCTCCATCATGAAACTTCCTCTTTTATTCTCCACAGTTTCAGTCCCTGGGATAGCTGTCCATAAATTAAAATTGCCTGAATGAATGAAATATAAACGCTTTCCAAAATAAGGAAGTATAACTAAGTTGACGTTATGTATTTGTTGTAAAAGTTTGATTTCCTATCTGTTATTTCAAATGGTGTCTATTAATGCCTCCACTCTCTTTTTTTGTGGTATAAATGCTAAGTGAAATTATAATATAAACACATACTATATGTACTATAAGCATATAACGTATAGATATCCATGTTTATATTGCATATGATATTATGCTGTTGTTTGTACTAGCAGGGCTATTTAGTTAATTACAAACAGCCCATGAATTGGAGGTTAACTGAAAAGAAAATTAGCTAGGGGGACTTGGGTGGCTCAGTGACTCAGTCCTTTAAGCATCTGACTCTTCATTTCTGCTCAGGTCATAATCTCAGAGTCCTGAGATCGAGCCCTGCATGGGGCTCACCAGTCAGGTGGAACCTACTTGTCCCTCTCCCTCCCGCTTGTGCTCTCATTGAAATAAATAAATAAATAAACAAACAAACAAATAAATAAATAAATCTGTCTTAAACAAGAAAGAAAACTAGCTAAAAACAGTTCTATATTGAAGTTCATCTTGACTGTTGTTTGAAGGTTAAAAAGCCAGAATCCTGCAAATAAATTTCATTTAACTAAAAGTAGAAATGTTTAGAATTGAATGAATCGTAGAGAGGAGTGGGAATAATAAAAATAATAGCTAAAATGAGTCATTGCTTTGCTGTTCTCCAGTTTACTGTAATTTGCCTTCAGTGTTGGAATTCCTGCTGTTTTTGAAGTCTGGATTTTAAGTCTTAGCTACTAGATCTCTAGCTCTCACATTGTGAATGGTTTCTGAAAGGCAGGAAGAATATTTTGACAACTGGGTGTCAACAATATCCACTTGGGATTCTGCCTTTATGAATCATAGTCTAAATTCTGCTTCATATGCTGAATAGTTGATCTAGAAAAATCAAATTTTTGACACATGTGATATGTGATTCTGGGTCATTTGAAATTTTTATGCCTAGAATGAACAATGCTATATATTTTCAATATGTCACTTTCACCTATTGTGCTGACCTTTCAAGGAAGGCTGTCTGATCAAATTAGAAAAACATGGCAAAGTTTTTCAGTTTTTTATTTCTCACCTTTCTTTGAGACAAAATGCACCAAAATCGAAGGTGAAATGTAGATAAGTGGTAAAAATAAGCAAAGGTAGAATTTATTCTAGCAACATTTAATTTATAAAAATGTTACCTTTTATTTATTTTAACATAATTTTTGTCAGTGCCTTAAGAAAATAAAAACCATTTTTCCATTGCTAATGTTGTATATTTCTGTGTTCATGCAAACTGTGTTCCTACGTTCACTCAGTTCATTATACATTAAATTTGTTGAAATGTGCAAAATAGTATATAGCAGCCTGAATATCAACTTTTTTATTGCTGAGAAACATTCAGTTCATTTAATATTTAATTTAATTAATTCATTCAATTTTTATTTATGTATTTATTAGAGTGAGAATTATTGAGAGAGCATATGAGAGGGAGAAGGTCAGAGGGAGAAGCAGACTCCCGCTGAGCAGGGAGCCTGATGTGAGACTTGGTATGGGACTCTGGGATCATGGCCTGAGCCAAAGGCCATCATTTAACCAACTGAGCCACCCAGACACCATCAGTTCCTTTAATATTTAAAAAAATATACTAAAACACTATGTTTTCAAGCTTCCAAATTTTCCTTTGAAATAAGATATAAAAACAACATAGACACCTCAGTGGGAAAATGTTTCAATTCTTTATTATATTAAGCCAAGAATTTTGATAGAAATTTGTAAAAATAATAATTTGCCCAAAGTTTATTTCCTTTCCTTTTTTTTTTTTTAATTTCATGACTTAATGATTTTGATCCTTAGGTTTGGTATTGTCTGGTGGGCCATTTTTTTGGAAGATTAAAAAATTAAATATGCCCTGCAAAAATATAGTGTGAAACACTTTTTAAAGAAGTTCCACATTCCAAATGATAACCATTGCATCTGAAATCATTTAAAGGTTATTCTATTTACAATACAGACCACTTAAGTACTTCTGCAACCTTAATAGCCCATTGATTACAGTTATTTGTTTTCTGCTAATGCTGTTCAGTTTAATGAAAAACGATGCCGGTTTCTCGGGGGTTGCTAAAATCATTCATCCCCTTTCCATGAGACATATGAAAAGAAACATCAAAGGGGTTTTCTGAGTAGTCCACTTCTACGAGTTATTTTTATTCATTCTGATATATATTTATATGCAAATAAATATATAAAATAATAATTATAAATATATAGATTGAAATCCTTAGTTTAAAATATGTAAACAACAAGGCGAAATCCAGACCAAGACTTATTTCATTAGAAATCCAGAGGGGTGGGACCCAGAAATCTGCTTTTTCATAGACCCTCTGTGATTGTGATGCTGCTCAAGTTTGGGAATCACTGTACTAGAATATTGTTATTTGCTGTAATGAGGCCACCATTACTTAGGAAGATACTCATTTGCTGCCTGATGCTGTATTGTAGTTCATTCCAACCTCTTAATACAGCACAATTCATGATTAATATAGCTCTGGATGTTTTTCATTTAAGATTTTATAAACATGCAACACGTGAATGTAAGTACTTGACCAGTAGCTTGGGGAATTTATTCTTTGCAGTTTGCTATAATGATTCATTTTAGAATCATCACCTTTCTCTCATGTAATCTGGGAATTTAGTTTGAACTGCATATATACGCTGTTTATACATCTGGCATCCATTGATCACCATAAAAGAGATTAAATAGTCATGAATTAAGTGATTAAAAAATCGCAATAAAGAATATGAAAATTGTGGCTCAGTGGGTTAAAGCCTCCACCCAGGGTCCTGGGATCAAGCCCCTCATTGGGCTCTTTGCTCAGCAGGGAGCCTGCTTCTTCCTCTCTCTCTCTCTCTCTCTCTCTCTGCCTGCCTCTCTGCCTACTTGTGATCTCTCTCTGTCAAATAAATAAATAAAATCTTAAAAAAAAAGAATATGAAAATCTTCCATCAAAGTGTTACTATAATTTAAGTTTGTCTAGGGAACGGCTATGGGATGTTCCTAGAAAATGACAGGCATCATCTTTTGATGGATTTTATGTGCCACACTAAAGATACTGTATAACATTCAAAGGCAACATTTTAATCTAGGTAATTATGGGGGATGTTTTAATTGAAGAACAGACGAGAGTCAGAAAAAAAAACCAGAAAAGCATTGTGAAAGTTCCCATGGGTAGCTTGTATGGGAACCTAGGATCTGCTTGTATCCCTTTGATTATATAGCTTAGTGATTTGGTGTAAGGTTGAATTTTAACTATTTTGCTAATATTCAAAGAAGGGATATTCTAAAAAAATTAAATCTTTTTTTATTAGTGAATTTTTTTTTTTAAATAAAGGCATGAAACAGAGAAGCTGAATTTGGAGAACTGAGTAAGTTGAAGACCATTGGAGGATTCAGTGGAAATGAAAATTGTCTTGTAAACTAAGGAAGAAAAGGAAAAGAAAGAAAGGGGGGCATAAAATGCTTGAATGGTAAGAGTAATTAAGTCTCCCTTCCCTGTGACAGTATCAGTCAATGGATTTTTTGGGCCTGAGGTTAAGGATAAGCTAAAATTCAGAAAAATGTAAAATGGTGACCTCTCTTCTCAATATGAAGTAATAGAACTACGGATCTAGTTACTATGGAAGAGAGCCAGTACAGAAAGAGAGGAAGGATGCCATGTGATGGTTTCAAAGAACTTTTATTTTTTAAACATTTTTTTTCTTAAGATTTTATTTATTTATTTGACAGAGATTATAGTATTAGGCAGAGAGGCAGACAGAGAGAGAGAGAAGGAAGCAGGCTCCCTGCTGAGCAGAGAGCCCTATGCCGGGCTTGATCCCAGGACCCTGAGATCATGACCTAAGCCAAAAGCAGAGGCTTATCCCACCGAGCCACCCAGGCTCCCCAAAGAACTTTAATTCCCAGTCTACACTTGGATATTTATTCCATGCCATGGAATCCAAAGAGAGTTGGTGGTCATAAACTTTATGAATTTAGTCAAAGGTTTCCAAAGAGGATTAAAGCTTCTGAGTGATATGAATCCATCTTGCAAACTGTGCTTGCTCAGCAATTCCCTAGATCCATTTGTCATCTGTATCCATAATGTTGAATATAAGTGATGGGTGGCCATTTTTTAATGTCGAATTAGTGATATAATTTTGACTTCAATTTCTTTCTTCTCATGAGTGTTCAAAAGGCAATAAACAACAATGTAATCATAAACTACAAGAAATTTTGTGAATTTCTAGGTTTTCACAAAATAGTAGAATTTTGTGAAAATATTTATTGACAGAGTTGCTTCACTTTTTCTTAAGATTTATTCATTTATTTTAGAGAGAGAGAACTTGAATGGGAGGGACAGAGGAAGAGGGAGAGAGAATCTCAAGCAGACTCCACACTGAATGCAGAGCCCCATGAGGGGCTTGATCCCAGGACCTGGAGATCACAACCTGAGCTGAAACCAAGCGTCAGATGCTTAACCAACTATGCCACTCAGACACCCCAAGTTGCTTCACTTTTTATTAAGAGTAGCAAAATTTTATTTTATTTGGAGCAGTAGAATATATTCAAAGGGATAATCAATTTTAAAGATAGCAGTGACTTTAGAAGTCATCTAGTGTAATTCCCAAACTCATGTTGACAAACAGCTAAACCTTAGCTTGACCAAGGTCATATTATTGCTTCCTGGGTCTGAGTCCATGCTTTTTTCATTATTCCCTTCTGTCTTGGTCTGGACAATACCAAAGTAGATTTTGAAATTGTGTGGTTTAATACTTAGCAGATTATACATCATCAAGTTTTAGAACTATTTTGTCTGAGTGTGCTGTCTTACAGCACCCTCAATAGTGACCACATCTTGCGATACATCAGTCAATATAAGCTATTTTTCTCAGCAGCTGAAAAATGCCGATCTTTCATAAGCCCAAGAAGAAAGTGGGTTGTATAGGATTATTATTAGCTCTCTATTCTTGTGTATATATATCTTCCCCCGCCCCGACAAACACAATCCACAAACAGCTGGATTTATGATCTAGGGAATGAACTGTCACTGATGACTAAAGATTCTTAACTCATTCTCTTGACAACTCTAAAATCAAGTTGATTTTTAGCTTAGATTCAAATATAAATTTAAATTTACTTGAACTGAAATGACATTTTTAAATGTTAGCTTATAACCAAAGCAAATCCCATTTAATTTCAGTTTTCATAAGAACTATTGGATATTTTGAGATCTTTTTAAAAATTAATACATCATTTTAATGTACTAGTTTAAAAACAAGGATAAATGTGGTATCTTCAAGCCAATAATCCCCTTCCAGATTTAAAATGTTTCTAAATTGCTAGCTATATTTTTTTGCATTCTGCACTGCTAATATAGATTTTTTTTGTTGAATCATTTTGACAGAAATAAGTGGTGCTCTCATGTAGTTTTCCAGATAAGTTGATGAGTAAAAATTAGATTAACAAGTTAGTTCAACAACACATTTTGGACACTAAAATATAAAAACACAGGAGTTACATAATCCAAGAAATATTTTGTGGTGAAATTTACCATAGTGATCATCACTTTTAAAATACCTACTTTTTCTTTTCTAAAATAAATGATCCTAGTTCAAAGAAAATCCCAGTAGTGATAAACATTTTGGGGGAAGACTAAGGGTGATAGCATTGTTTTAGTTTATTATTTTATTTTATTTTTAGGGATTTGTTTATTTTAGAGAGAGAGAGAAAGAGAGAGACAGTGTGTATGCATGTGCATGTGTGTGTATGGGGAAAGAGGCAGAGGAAGAGAATCTTCAAGAAGACTCCCTGCTGATCAGGTGACTGAGCTACCCAGGTGTCCCAAGCATTATTTTAGAAAGGAAAGTATATGGGTATTATTAATTTCCAGAGCCAATTGTATTCTTAATAGCTTATGCAGTATAAAAGGGGTATGTAAAATCATTAGTATATTGATACTCATTCATCATGTTGTTTAAGGGAGGAGATTCTTTTTTTGTTTGTTTGTTTGACAGGCAGAGATCACAAGTAGGTAGAGAGGCAGGCAGAGAGAGAGGAGGAAGCAGGCTCCCTGTCGAGCAGAGAGCCTGATGCGGGGCTTGATCCCAGGACCCTGGGATCATGACCTAAGCCGAAGGCAGAGGCTTTAACCCACTGAGCCACCCAGGCACCCCCATCATGTTGTTTAATAATTGTTTGAGCTCCTAATATGTGGTAGGCCCTATCATATGGAGTAGGGATACAAACATAACCCATAGGTAATATTTTTACCATGTGCTATGTTGTATTCCCCTGCTTTCTGTATATCATTTCACTTAAATCTTACAACAATTGTACAAAATTTACTCTCATTTCATCGTAGAAAAAAAGTACAACCAAAGTGTTTAAATAACTCAAACAAGATCTTACACCCAATAATTGTGTCAGGAATGAAAATCAGTTAGTCAGATTCCTTATGCTGCATACATCACCCCTACTCTAAAATGCTTCTCTTAAGAGAAGTGAGGAATGTATTTCTGGGTGAAGCATAAAGTTTGGTAGAAGACACCATGAACCAGCAACTACAATATGATGAAAATCATCAATTGAGATAAATAGTGGGTAAAATATCGCACTGAATGTGGGATCAGCTCTGTTTGACCTGCATCAGGGAAAATGATTGCAAGAGGTTGTTAAACTTTTAAGGATGAGTTGGAATTTATGAGGTATATGTGACTGGGTGTCCCATACACAAAGCACAGACTGTAAAACAGCATTTTATGCTGAGCAAAAAACACAGTCCATACCATCTGAAAGTAAGGGATAGAAGGAATAAAGTGATAATTTGTGAAGGAAAAAAAAAAAAAGAAGTGAAAATTTTCATCTTGATTGTGAGGAACCTCATGCACCATGGTCAGGGGTTTGGATTTTCTTACAGGACATTCTTAAACTGGCTAGGAATTTGGAAGTTTACTCTGTGCACTTAGACCGGAGGTGCAAAAAAGAGTTGGTTTCTAAGGTCATCTGAGAAAGATACCTGGCAAGGCATAGAAGAGAGGTCGTGAATGTGGTGTCATTTATGATATCTGCTCTATAGGAAATGATGCCAACTGGATATGGGTGGAAAGGAGATGAAGGATTCAAAGATAATTTCTGATACGATGGGTGATTAATGATGACTCACATGTATATTAGTATCTCCTAGATAAAATCTTCTTAGATGCGCAAGTGCCTCTGGATCAACTGTAGGACACCACTTCATGGTTAGAGATTGCATTGCTAATGGTGCTGGTCTCAGCACCATACTTTGCAAATCAGTGTCCTAGATCAATATTAAGGGATTTACCTGAAAATAAATTTGAATAGTTTCATTTTGTGAAATTTAAAGGGTAGAAATTAATTGAATTTAAAAGGAGAGATGTGATCTATTCTCATGTGTAGATGGTCAATTAAGATTGAGAATAAATTTTTAATACCTTGTATTGGCATATGTATTTGTTGATATAAACCTATAATATTAACATATAATATTCATGTATATATCTGCACACTCATGGATATTTGTATTTATAACACATATCATAACATACCCAGTGGTATCTAACGTGCTTCTAGTATTTGAAAGTCCATATCATTACCCCAATATTCCTGAATTACAGAGAAATATAGAAGCCATGAAGACTAAATTTTCAAATAGATGACCATAGTCAGCCGTAGAAGGTCATGTAATGTACTTCTAAAGTTTTGGGAGGTCCAATATTGGTATTTTGGCAGTAGAAGGTATTTAGAAGCAAAAAATAAAGATTTTACCCCAATATTAATTATATATAATATAGTATTTATAATACAAAACAGGTAATTTCTGAAGAAATGTTGTAAAATAGACTCATGATATGTGATAGACAAAGCATAGATAAAGGGAAAATAAAAGATGAAATTTTGAATAGAATTTTAAACAATTAACAGCCTTAGGAAATATTCACCAGATAGCTTTTCTTTTAGTATGCACTTTCCCTTTGAAGAATATTTCCTTTAACATTTGATTAGATGTAGCGTTTGTAGAATTTATGATTCCCAAAAGAGACATAGGTTGGTATTTAAAGCAATATTTAAACAGAAGAGGAATAATGCTTAACTGGGTATGATCAGGGAATCATTCCATAGGAAATGAATATAAACAAAAAGAACATGAACTATCTCAAGGCACTTATAAACAAATGAAATAATTCTTGTGGCCTTGGTCCTCTTTTTTTTTTTTTTATGATTCTCATGAATATTTTCATTCCTTTTATCCAAAAATATGTCAAATAAAATAAATGGATGTTTTAATATTTTTAATTATAAAATTTTAATTCAAAATTATAATGAAATTAATTTTATGTGTTCCTTGTGGGACATGCTCAGTAAACATGCATAGGTCCGAATTGTCAGTTTGGAAGATTAAGATGTACGTCTCTCATGAAATACCACGACTAATATGTACCAAAGAAGGATTTTTTTAAAATATAAAGAATAGGGCCACCTGGGTGGCTGAGTAAACCTCTGCCTTGGGCTCAGGTCGCGATCTCAGGGTCCTGGGATTGGAGCTCCTCATCTGCTCAGCAGGGAGTCTGCTTCTCCCTCCACCTCTTCCTGCCTGTCTACTTGTGATCTCTTTCTCTCTGTCAAATAAATAAATAAAATCTTAAAAAAAGGGGGGTTTAAAATATATATATATATATATATATATATATATATATATATATATATATAAAAGACAGTGGTTTCTTTGAATCTTACATAACTGCATTTTTATTCTTATAACCAATTAGTATTTAGTATAATGATTTAAATCGCTGATTCATCAAATCTTTGAATAACTTCACCCCAATGAGGTTCACTTCATACCTTTCAAAAAAGAGCATAGGCCTAACACAGTACTAAGTAAAGATCATATTCAAAGATATAAAATTGAACAGTTAATTATCTGTAATATGTTTAACAGTAGGATGGGGAAATCCATTTGACCTTTTAGTGAATTAGCAGATATCTGAATATGAAAGAATTTCTAAATGTTATTTAGGGAATATTTCATAAAATATAACTAATTTGAAAAATAAAAAGCTTGCTTACAAAAAGAGCCATAGCTTTATATTTAGCAAAATATTTAAATACTGAATTCCCATATGATATCTATATAATTTAGAAGAGAAAGATATCATTGTCTGTCATGAGACCAGATCCTCTTTGCTTTTTCTAGTAATACTTTTTGTCTTTTTTTTGGAATATGTAATGTAGTCTTTCTATGAGGGAGACCAAAGCTAAATGAAAAGCTGTCATTTTAATTAATACAACACAAGCTGCACTATTAAGTGCCTTCAGAAAATCTGTTTTCATTTGGTTCTAGGTATTTAAGAGTCAGCCATTGAATATGCATAAGCAGCTCTTCCTATAGACATTTTAGAGTTAAAAGAAAATCAGAAACAATCCCTGCTCCAAAGAAGTTTCTGATATAATTGTGTTTGTCTCATTCGTGTACATCCAGCTTTCAGAGCCAAAGGTGAATGTGGTTTGTAGTAGTTGGACATATAGTTCTGGCTGTTGTTTATTTATTTCATAATCATGTATGATGCTGGTTTTAAAAAGTTTGTTTTGGGGGAATGATTTTAGAATTATAGAAAAGTGGCAAAGAGTATTCAAAGAGTTCCCATTTACTCTACCTAGTTTCTCCTAATCTTATATAACCATGGTATATTTGTCAAAACTAAGATATTCACATTGATATGTTACTAGTAACTAAACTATAGTCTTTATTTAGATTTCACTCGTTTTTCCACTAATATACTTCCGTTGCAGGAAGAAGGATATTTTTCCCCATCAATTTATACTTAGTAATACATTTTACAACATACGAGTTTAACTGTCATCAGTTTAACTTAAAATTAACAGACTTCTTCTTAAAGCTGTTTTAGGTTCATAGAACAGTTGAACCAAGAGTACAGAGTATATACATCTGTTCTATACAGAGTTTACATATACTCTCCCCCTCTCCGATTTCCTCTGTAACGAACATTTTGCATTGTTGAGGTGTGTTGGTTAAAAATGACGAACCAGTATTGAAACATGATTTTAACTAAAGACCATAGTTTACATTAGAATGCTCTCTTTGTATTGTACCTTTCTCTGGGTTTTGCCAAATGCATAACATATGTATCTACCATTTCAGCATCATACAGAACAGTTTCACTGCCCTCAAAATCGCCTGTACTCCACCTGTTCATCCCTTTCTCATTCTTGGGGCAACACTCATTTTTTTACTGTCTCTATACTTCTGCCCTTTCCAGAAAGTCATATAGCTGGAATCATATTGTATCTATGATTTTCAGACTAGTTTCGTTCACTTAGCAATATGCATCTAAGATTCCTCCATGTGTGATGCTGTTTTGTATTTGCTTTGCCTGTCTACATACACTTCTAGTTTTATACATAGCCTTTTGCATTCTGAATTTACCAAACAAGTCTTGTCCATGTTCTGTTTCTATTCTGAACTTCCTGAGGACTGCTCCATTTTTGAATCTGGTTTTCTTTCATAATCCTTGGTCTGAAGTTACAACAAAGCTTTGAATGCAGTTTACTCAGGAAGTATATAAACATATGAAGACGTCAGTTTCTTTGCATATTATTCCTTGTAAGACATGATAAATTCTACATTTTTTGTTAATTTTACAATGTCACTCAATTATTTATTTTTACTTAGAGTTTCAAATATTATTAGTTTTTCATCTTCCAAACACTTTGTGTCTATAGTAATGATGAATTGTAATTATTTATACTTCTCAATTTCCAAAGCTAGTTATTAGGCAATGAGCGTTTGATTAAAAGTGAGGTAAAAAAAAAAAGTCAGAATAAGCATAGTCTAATTGAAATACAATAGTTGGTTGACTGATTTTGGTTGTAAAATTTAAAACAAGTTAGGGACTAGCAATCATATAATTTGTATATTATCAATAGCAAATATTTGATGATGCTACAGGATTTGATACAGTATCTCACAAGATAACAAAATTAAATCTACCTTTATATAGACAAGTTTGTTTTCCTTCTTTTCCTTCACTAAAGGAAAAAAAATTCTTATAAAGAACATTTTTTCTGATGGTTTATTTGAGAAAGAGAGAGAGGGAAGGATAGGGAGAGGATTTGGTAATTGATTTTTTTTTGCCTAAAATCACTGTTCTCAAATTTTTGCTCCAAATGAATTTGCTTCACTTTCTTTAAATCAAATGTGTTAGAAATATTTTATTTTAGTTGATTATGTGTATACGCACATATAGGTGGATACAGACACACACAGAGATGTAAAGAGTCTTTTTCTTACGTAGAGATATTCTTCAGGTAAGTGCGTAAAAAGCTTTGTTTTTTTTAATAATAATAATATCCATTATATAAACATTCTTAAAACCATTCTATTATGTAGACACAGCCAACTTTCAGGTGGATATGTTCTGTGATCTTAACCAATTCTTATCCAATGACTTAAAATAATGTAGAATGATATTTATTATATACTTAGACAATCTTATGACATTTTCCTTATTGATTTGTCTAAATGTATAATATTCAATTCCTTGCATCCTATTCACTGAATAAATCGATTTAAATACCTCAAATTTTAAAAGTCTACTCTTCTTTCTAAAGTACATATCACAGATAATACATTAAATAGCTACTTAGTCCTTGATCTAAAGACCTTTGAATCAATTCTGATTTGTTGTTTCTGTTTTTCATATTCAATTGTTCACTATTTCCCGAGGATTCTTTCTTAAATATGTATAGAATCAGTATCTTTTCCTCCATCTTAACTGTTCTTAGATTTCAGTCCAGCCACTATAACTGAAGAAGGGACTTGTATGTAAAAAGAATTTTGGCTTAAATAATAAAAAAATACAATTAAATAAATCATTGAATGAAAGAAGAAAAATTAACATTAAAATAATAATAAAAAAAGAAATACAGTGTTAAAAATGAAACAGAGGGTAATTTTGAAAATTAATAATTATTTCTACGGAACCTGATCTTATGACTGAGTCTCACTCATGAGGTTCTTTGCCAAGAAGTATAGCATGGGGCAGAAAAGGATGCTGGCATTAAGATAGAGATGATGACTACTGACTAATTTGAAATAGTGAATGACCCACATATTAGCAAAGAATAAGCTTAGTAAAACTCAAACAGCTTATCTGACAATACCATGCTGTAGTTGGTATTTAAAAAAAAAAAAAAAGGTAACCAAAATAGAAAAGTCCTTATGTTTTATCTTAGAAAAATTAAAGAAAAACAAGGGTTGGAGCATGAGGTAATAGAGTTCAATGAAAAAGGAGAAGTCATTTGGGAGAAATGATAAGCTATGTATCCGAAGTGCGCTAATAATTTGGAGAAAGAATAAATGGCCTTGCGTTTCGAAGGTATTATGCAAATATCAACTAATACCACATATATACATGCATGCATGTGTGTGTTTATTAATTATTGGAAAGCTAAAGTATTTTAAAATGAAAACATGGCCATATAATACAGTCAATTAAAAGATCACAATAAAGAATAAGAGCATATTCAACTATATTTGCTTTTACAGTGTCTAAAAATGATAGTGAGGATTAGTATCTGTGATTTTACGATTTTACAGGAAAGACTCTCTATCCCACCATTTCTCTTTCTCTTTTATTTATTGGATTAAAAAAAAATTTATTGATGAGCAGAGAAGACAGGAAGTGCTAAGTAAGTTTTATTTAAGAGCAAAGGAAAAGAACTTATGAGTAAATTAAGATGGTATGTCAATAGAAGAAGTTACACAAAATGTTTCCATCTTTCACGGAATAGAGCCCCCAAATGAATTTAAATTTAGTTTTCTCTAGGTTTCTTATTTTTAAAGGTTGAAAAATGGTCAGAAAAAATTAATTTTTCACAGAATCTACTTAAATTAGGCATTTGCAAATAGAGAACAGAATTTAATTAAAGTCACAATATATAATGAAACAATTGTGAAGACATACATCAATACTGGGACCTAAAAGTACTGAACCACTAGAAACTGGGATAGCATAACGCAGACTTTGAAGCCAGCACAAAATGATGTAGGGATCATAGTCCTTTAAAAGCAACAGTAAAATTGCAGCTAGGTCCTAAAACCTCAGGAGTCTATTGAAATAGAGAATACCATGTCAAAGTAATTGTAAAATCTTCTATAATTAGGTGGACTTTGTGGAGTATTGACTTCTTCCTAAAACCAGGTGTGTCTGACATGATTTTATGGATACAGATTTAAAACTTGTATGAAGTTTTGCCTTTGAAAATTATTCACTTATTCTATAAATATTTATTGAAAATACTCTATTTACTGAGGAAGTACCACACATTTTTTTAATAGTATTAACTTGAAGATGGAACAATCACTATTTTAACATACCAGTCATCTTCTGGATTTATTTTTCCGAAACAGAAAACCATTGAAACTCGTCATACAGATATGCTACATCATCCATCAGATACTGGTCATGAACTCTGGTTGGTTATTGTGTACTTCTGTAACATTAAATGCATAGGAAGAATAAAAAAGGTACCATAGAAATGCTGCAAAAATATAAAAGTTGTAGGTCTTTATCTTTATAAAACTATAGAAGTTATAAGAAGCAAGTTAATACACTTTAATCAGTTTTAACAAATGTATCATACTAATGTAATACATTAAACAATAAGAGGGGTATGGCAAGGAAAGTTATATGGGAAATCTGTATTATCTGCTAAGTAAACCTCAAACTGATCTAAAAATTAAGAAATACTTTCTAAAAACCATCACTAAATCTTTAACAAACCATTCATTAATTCAGCATTTTGCCATTCAGCATGACAATTATAAAATAAAATAAAAATAAAATAAAAAGAAGTAACTTAATATTCTTTAAATGCAAACATATTTACTTGTATGTCAATATGTGATAGAAAAAGGAAGGGTGATTGTTATGAATTAATAGGAAATTTTAGGTGGATTTCTCTGTCCTCCTCTCTGCCCCTAGGAAAAAGCCATAAAATTTGTAATAGAATTTGCAAGGCACCAAAATATACTCCAGTGGACAAGTACCAGCTTGTTCTCAGGTTTGACTACAGCCCATCACAGGGGTAGATATTTCAAAGGTTCTGTTGCTATATACCCACTTCCATGTGTCTCAGGCGTCTGCTCGGTAACACAGTTGGGATAGAAAAGGATATGATTCTTAGGGAGTATTGGTGGCACACCAACGTCTTCATGACCAATTAAGTACATGCTCTGTCAAATTATGTCTTAATTATGCAATATATGCTGCGGACAGGAAAGGCAAAATAGTAACAAACAACTAAACTTCCATGGGGTATATTGATCAGTTGAACAAATGCCTTGAATTTTGATCAAGATGTGAAATCATCAGTGGTCTTCAAGAAATTTTGAGAGCAAAATTTGACACACATTTCTAGTGTATATGTAACTGGTTTATAGTTTGTATGTATAGATAGATAATAATATTCATTAAATGCTAAAAATTAGGAGAATTTTAAAAAGGCTAAAACAAATATTAATCACAGGGGCCTTTGTACCTCATTTTGGAAGCCTCATAGTACAGGTAATAGATGGCTTCATTTATTTTATGACTAATGGTCATTTCCACATTTTAAGAATTCATGTAACTTCCCCAAATGCAAATACACCCCTTTGAGAAAGCCTCAAAATATTGATAACAGATTGACAGTTTATGTGACTGAAGTGTTTGCTAGATATCAACTTAAAGTTAATATGCGTTAAGTTTCTATATGATTACTTACCTCATAGAAAGCAATCAAAGTGACAGATTAATATGTGCATATCTGTTGAACACTCATTAGTTTGACATTTTTAGTCTGAGAGTTGCTAAATTTGTACTAGTTTGAACTGAGAGTTCATAAATTGGTACTAGTTCTACCACCTTTTGCTGTATTCTGCTAAAGAGCAAACCCTGCAGCAGAAGACATGCTCAATGCTGTAACTTTGTTAATGAAGGAGATATTATGAACAGATTAAATATCATAAGAGGAATGGGGCAATTGATGGTTCATAGAAACAGCAGAGGGGTAGATCTGGTCATCTTGCCTGGATTGTGTGCCCCTGAAATTCGTCTGTGTCTAATTGTCTATCCCGAAATCTATTCAGTCCTTTCTGCTAATGATAAGAATCCCTATTTTACTTAGAGTGACACTGTGTCCTGCTGAAAGAATCCATTTCTCAGCTTCTGTAGAATCAAAGTATGTCCATATGACAAGGACATGGGTCCCCTTGTGATGTAAGCATTTGGGTAATGTAGCACTAAACATGCATCTTGACAGATTGGGATGAGAGCTACATCCTGGGGGCAGTGTGGTGAGGAGGTAGGAGGAGTTAGTGTGCTGATGATTTCAGAAAGCTGCCATTGCAACTTTTCACATGAAAAACTCTTCTTATTAAAAAATTAGACCTTGCATATTAGTGAAGATTTTCCTGTTTCTGTCTCTATCAGTAGAATATAATCTCCAACTGATATGAAAATTGTATTTTATTTTAGTAAAGCCTAAATCTGGTATGAGGATGTATATAAATACACAGTTTGCATTTTGTACATAAGCATGACATTATAAATAATAGAAGCTAAAGAAAATATAGTAATTAAATATTCATGAAATTTGCAAATCCATTTTATTGTCATATACATTTCACATATAATCTTAGGTATTTTAATTCATCTTTCTCTGGATCACAAAAGTAGTCATCACCATTATGATGTCCATATTAATTTGTGTTCTTTGTTTATCTGATTATAATCCTAAATCCTCTCTCTAGATCAGAGAATAATCAGAGGCAACACAACATGCATAAGTCACCTCTACCTTAGAATTAGCAGAATACTATAGTTGTCTACTTCTAGTAAACCTGAAGCCCAAGTCAGGAGGGGGACCAATATTCTTACAAATACTGTTTGCAGTGGTCTATTCACATTTACTTGTAAAACTAGTAAGAGTGGGGCTGGATGATGGACATTGGGGAGGGTATGAGCTATGGTGAGTGCTGTGAATTATGTAAGACTGATGAATCACAGACCTATATGACTGAAACAATACATTGTATGTTAATAAAAAAGTAAAAAAAAATCTAAATAAAAATGGTAAGAGGCTGAAAGTTCTGTTTTTGTTCTTAAAATCATAGCTATCTACTGTTACAAATACTAAAAACAAAATGTTGTTTGAAAGGAAATTTTCATTGGATAAAGACTTTTGTCCCACCTTGAGATTATAAAGTGGACTTGTTTACGTCATTTCACATATAATCTTGGGTATTTTAATTCATCTTTCTCTGGATCACAAAAGTAGTCATCACCATTATGATGTTCATATTAATTTGTGTTCTTTGTTTATCTGATTATAATCCCAAATCCTCTCTCTAGATCAGAGAATAATCAGAGGCAACACAATATGCGTAAGTCACCTCTACCTTAGAATTAGCAGAATACTATAGTTGTCTACTTCTAGTAAACCTGAAACAACCTCCTCATGCTGTTTCTTATTATGATTAAAGGCTCTCAGAAACTCCACAGATCCTTCTTCTCCACCCCCAACCTCCTTTCACATATGGAAGTTTTAACTTAGGGTCAAGACCATTCAAGATGTCTAGGTGATTTTACTCATCTGTTTTTATGAATAATTCTCAGGACCTAAAGTGTTCATACTGTTAAACATTTTAGGGAGGACTAACGGAATACATACTGTTACATATAAAAAAGTACTGGAATTTGCAGCATTATTTTTTCATTTATCATTTCAACTTTCTGAAACTTAATTTTAATTTTCTAAAGAGCATGTTTACATTTCCTATCCATCCAGTCGAAACTTTTTGCAGAATCAAAATGCAATGTAGTAGAGAATAATATTATTCTTACAAATATAGGAATATATTGAATACAAAAGCGGATGTGAAAAATCACAAAACAATTGTTCATGTATTTCAAATGAAAGAGAGAACAAAAGCCTATATATGTTGAGAGCAGTTTGAAAAGATTCATTATGAGCTAGGAACTAAATTCCAACATTTTTGATACCAGTTTCCTGGGTTTGTTTAGAACAAGTCTCTCAAAGTTAAATTTTGAGTATTTATCTGTTAAATTATCCAATTATCTTATTTTCTATTTCTTATAACTATTTTGTGTATATTTATAAATTACAATAGCTCAGTAGAGAAAACTAAGAATAGATTAGAATAAAGCATATGTATATATATGTATATATATATACATATATATGTTTTTTCAAAGATTTATTTATTATTTATTTATTTTACACAGAGAAACAAAGTGAGAGAGGGAGCACAAGTAGGGGGAGTGGGAGAGGAAGAAGCAGGCTTTCCATTGAGCAAGGACCCTGATGTAGGGCTAGAACCCAGTACCCCAGGATCATGACCTGAGCCGAAGACAAACACTTAACAAATGAGCCAGGCAGGCACCCTAGAATAAAATATATTTAAATAAGCACAGCCTTCATAAGCACTGAGCTGTCTGCTGATAACTAACTGACCTATGTCTGTAATAAAAGCCATAGATGTTTAGAAACTCAAGAGTTCTGTAATGAGCTGGAGTGATTAGGGAAAGAGGCATTCAGAACTCCAAATTCAGCTTTTCCCTCAAGAGTGTGTATAAGTCTAAGAGCAGACAGAAATGTTGCATATTCATTTCACGGGGCTCATGAAATACCTGTTCTTGCCTTCTGCCCACCCCCATCCGTGGCTTTTTTGACTTTGTTGTTACCTTTTTGTTTCCAGACTTCTCCAGAATCCAGATTCATGTATTCAACTTTCTCCTTAACATTTTCATCTCAAATCAAGCTTATTAAAAACTGATTTTCTCTTTCTCTTTCTATCTGATCCACAAAACTTATGTCTATGGTCTTCCTCATGTCAGTCAGTGGCCACTTTCTCATTCCAGGTGATCAGGTCAAATACTTTGGAGTCAATTCTGACTTTCTTTTTCTTTTTCAATTCATTTGCAGTGGTGGTAAGTAAATTTTGTTGGTTCTCCGTTTAAACTATATCAAAAATATCATCATTTCTTACCACCTTTGCTGCTACCACCATAGAAAAGGATAACACGATTTTTTTTTTCTTGGATTATTGTAAAAGTTGGGCTTTCTAATTCTGCCTTTTTCCCATTACAGTTTATGATCAATTTTTGACATGGAGTGATCCTGTTAAAATGTCCCTGGCTACCCCCAACCCTGCAGTGGTTTTCCAACCCACTCAGAAAGCCAAAGCCATCAGAATTATCTACGAGGTCCCAATGATTTCCCCCCGGTGTTATTAATGGTCTTATCTTCTCCCTTTCTTCATGCTCCTCCATCCTGGTGGGCTTCTGAAGTGACCTTGAACAAGTCAGATCTGCTTTCATCTCTGAGTGTCTGTCTGTATTTACTCTTCTCAATACCTGCAAATGTAGCCCATCCCCCAGGTTCCCCCTCTTATCCTTTATTTCTTAACCCTTCAAATGCCAACCTCTCAGTAAGGTTGCCTTGATCACTCTATTATAAATTTCATTTCTTCCTTCCCCCAAAATTCCATGGGGCACTTTCTACTTTTATCAACTCTTATAACATTTATCATTTTCTAACATTATCTGTATTATTATTATTATTATTATTATTATTATTACTATCATTGTTATACCTCCTTCCCTTTAGAAAGGTAGGGCAGGCATTTGGGGGCCCTTTGTTTTTCATTTTATTTCCAGAACCCAGACAAGACCTGAAACAAATATTTGTTGAATACTTCAATAAATTAATAAATGTAAGAAATAGTATCTCCTCCCTATGAATTATTCAGAAAATGTTATTAGTATCAGTGGCCTATGTGTGCTTAAATGATGCTAACAAAGCTGTGTTAATGGAGTACAGAGATTTGTCATCTTTTATTAATTCTGAAAATACTGGTTTGGGCCCTGGTTTCTGCAATTGCTTTACATAATGGATAGCTATAATGAAAAGTATTTTCAATCCTTTGATCAAGCTAGGGTTAATTTTTTAAATCCTGTAAAAAAAAAAAAAAAGTCAATCATTCGATGGCCATTTAGTAAACAACTGTCTGTAATTTGTTGATTGTTCAAACAACTGAAGAATATAATACAGTTTTCAGGATCAAAAAGATGATGATTTAAAAAGGATGGAGCTTTTAAAAAAATCAATATTTAATTTGAGACATTAGGCAGTTCTATATATTTCATCCAAAGATAAATGATACACTCAGTAGGCCAACTTCTTCAAGTCACGCTGAAGTGTCTAAGAGCATTTATAAAATGTTCAGGTAGAGCAATCATAATTGTAAAATGTGATAAATTTGTTTATCTACAATCCATTGACAAGAGTTGATATACAAGCTTTAAATCCTAGATAACTACAGAGTAATTTTATTATATTTTCAGCTTCTCTTTACTGATCTAAAAAGACCAGGCTTTACCTAAAATCCTTCATAAATAACAGTCTTATCTGCATTTTAGTAATAGTCCTACCCAAAAAGCTTCATATAATTTTAATCATTACATTTTGGTTCTTTCATCCATTGAATGTAGAAAGGGAATTAATGAATAGAGAGATAATTGTGTTAAAAGGCTTGGGAGATTTTTGTTTTCTAAAGATAAAACTTCATTAAAGAATTCTTTAATCTAATTCCTGAATCATAGTTTATTCAAAGCAGCATCTATTAAGCACTTCCTGTAATTGTGTCTGATGGTATGGTACATTACATATAAAAAGATGAATATATGGTATGATTCTCAGGTTAGAGGAGGTTTGGAGCAAATAGGTACAGAATTATATGTAGAATTGGTAAATAATGGGCAGTATTCTAAAATATCGATAATTACATTTATATTCTTCAACTTTAATTGTTTAGAAATTCTTGGGATGCCTGGGTGGCTCAGTGGGTTAAAGCCTCTGCCTTCGGCTCAGGTCATGATCCCAGGATCCTGGGATCGAGCCCCGCATTGGGCTCTCTGCTCAGCAGGGAGCCTGCATCTCTGTCTCTCTCTGCCTGCCTCTCTGTCTACTTGTGATCTCTGTCTGTCAAATAAATAAAAATCTTTAAAAAAAATAATAGTTTAGAAATTTTTTATTAAATTGTAACTGTGGTTTTACCTATTCTGTCATTTAAAACAAATTTCTCAAAGTTCAGGAAACATATAAATTAGTTTTCCTAGTTATGGTAGTAAGATTATCAAATCACATTTAGTGAGTGCTGACATTGTGTGGGACACTAACAGCATATGTTATATATATTACTTCATTTAATCTTCCCAACAATGCTCCCAATTTTGAGCATGATACTAACTAGAAGATGCTACAACAGATGAGAGGGTAAAAAGTTTTAAATAAGATTTCAGATTGGATCACCTATGATAACAGTCCATTTTGATTTTAACAGTGGCTTTTGCACTGTTGCTAGAAATTCTGTAAAGGAAAAGGATTAGTACTTTTTCATAATGCTACACTTCATAGAAATAATTTGTAAAAGAAAAAAGTATAACAAAATATGCACAGTTTTACAACTATGTTTCAACAAGTTTAATTCAAAAAAATCTTATCTACCTATTGAGGCTTGCATTTTCTTGAAATGGTGAAAATATGGCATTAGTGATTTTTCTTTTCTGAGATTACCCTTTCTCATCTTTGAAAACATTGAACAGATTCATGCTTTCTACAGTATGTAGTCGAATGTTGGGAACCAAGTCTTGCTGCAATGGTAGGAGTAATTACAGCTGTCAGTTCTTTCAACATGAGAAAACAACCTCCTTTCAACTTTACAAGAAACAGATTGTAAGTATCTAAAGGAAAAGAAATAACAATCTTTATGGGATGAACAGTGTGGTGATTGTTAAACTAGTCAACTTAGTCACTTGGAGGGACATATTGACTGGAGGCTGTTGAGAAGAAGATACAGTTTACATCCAAGTTCCAGAGTATTTTATGAACGAACAAACAAAAACAGGAGTACCAAATATCTTATCAGGACAACACGAATGACTTGGGCATTAGGACGAGGACACAACTAGACTTTTCAGGGAAAAATGTGTCCAAAACTTAACTGCTTTCATGTGACTTTTGTTTTTTTATAAAAGCACTTCTTTGTATCTGGGTGTTCCTCACATGAGGTTTATTTGGATGCTAGAAAGCAAGGACTTCCTTGTACTAAACAAGAAGAAAGTAGATTAAAAAAAAAAAAGTTGAAAACATGTTACAAAGTAAGGGTCAAGCACTCTTATTTTTAGCTGATCTTCAAAAAATGAAATTTATTTTTAAAGTAAGTTGTTTGGGATATAGTTAGGGATTTTCTTCTTATTCTGTGTGGGTGTGTGGAAGAGTGATTTGCTGTGCTTTTTGCAAAATTAGGCCAAAGTGGCTGCTTCAGATGACTGAGACACTGGCAGAAAAAATAATCTATTGTTTGTTTGTTTTTTTTATTCCACTGTGAGGTAAACTTCAAGGACTGGTTTTCTAACATGTGCTATTTTCTTCCACTATTCTTCGTGAAAATTTTGTTTCTGAGACAAGAATAAAAATGAACTTAGTTGGCAAATTATCAAAGCAAGTTAACATTCAAAAGCTGAAACAATATAATAATGCCAGACTGAGCAGCAACATTTTATTAAAAAAATAAGTAGACTATGAAAGTGCTAAATATATACATTTTTCTGATTACTTTTGGTAACATCACATTCCTTTTTCTCTTTATAGTCACTCTTATGTCCACTACACTTTTTTTTTTTTTTCCTGAACAAATTGTAACTAAGGGCAGCCAGATGGCCTAGGACAGAAAACAGGACACCCCTTGTTGCCTGGAAAGGTTTCAAAATTGACACAGCATCAGTGCACAAATGAAGCCAGATAATGTGACTGAAACAAGGTGTCTGACTCTTAATGTGTAGAGTGCAAAAGCTGAAGGAATAGAATAAACTTTCATGGACAGTTCTGGTTTACAGATATATAAGGTTGAGAATGTGATGAAGTGGAGGTTTCTCCTGGGATAGAAGCCAGGACACTAAGGTACTGTGATCCAGTGTCCTAGTCATGGCCAACCAAATTCCAGCCTTTTCTGATTGAATCTCTTATTCCCACGTTTTACTTGAGAAAAATGAAGATTAAAGAGGATGCCTTCATTAGAAACAATTTCCAGTTCTTTCTTAGTACAACTTACAAATAATCTTCTCAGTTTGCTAAATTAAAACAAGTTCTATTTGACCTTTATTACTGTGCACACTTTCTCTTGCTTCAGCTGTTATCCATAACACCTGTAGCACATTCCTATGGCGTTCTTTCACAAAACCAGATCTCTTGCAAAGTTGATGGAAAAGGAAGAGGAACAAGTTGCATAGAATATCACATTTCTTTTAGGTGTTTTTTTTTTTTTTTCTGATTTCCTTTGGGTTCTGGAATATGTGCTTAAGTTCATGGTTATCTGAATAACCATGCTGCTGCAGGCAGATGAATGTTGTAAAAGGGTAATACTGGAGGGATGAAGACCAGGCTATGGGGACCCAAAAGCAGAGATGAAACTCTGGAGACTGATGATGTGCATGTATTAATTTCACAGTTATCTTACAAGTGACTAATACCAGGAAGTTGCCTCTACATATCTCTGGAGATACAATGGTAAATAGAATTGGTCTTGGAAAGTGGGAAATATAGACAATAAACTATTGTCTTTGTGGTGTTAGATGGCAGCATATACTATGGAGAAAAATAAAAAAAATAAAATTAAAGCAGGGCAGGGAAATAAGGAGAGTCCATGAGTAGGGTTGAAATTTTAACTGAGGTTGACAGAGAAAAGCCTGAGAAAGTAATACAAAAGTCTGATGGTGGTGAACCACACACTCTATGGTTCAGTATATACCAGTGCTTTATAATATTCATTTATTTAATCCACATGATAACCCTATGAGGCACATTCTATTATCACTTTATAGATGAGAAAACTAAAGACAGTGAAAGTAGGTAAATCATTCAAGGTCATACAACTAGTAAATAGTGGAGACAGGATTTAAACCTAAGCAGCAGAATGTTCTAAATCATTTTTCCAAAAAAAAAGTGTATGTCACTATCAGTATTATCACTCCAGTGAGCATTACCTTGAATGCTAATGGTAGAAGGATATGGTTTCTAATTATAGACCTTGTCTCTTAGTTATCAATTAGGGTACAATTATAAGTTGGTGGGGTTTTAATTTTTACTATCTATTAAAAGGAGATTTAAAAAACATGCAATTTATTGATTGGCTTCGTTATTTGGTCAAGAATTCCCAGATTTTCCCATAAGAAGACCATGTATTAGTCTAAAAAACGTTAAGGTTAAATTTTATAAAAGGTAAAATAAGGTTACAAAATGCTACTTGTCATGTCTCCTTCCAGATATCAAAACAGTATTCTAAAAATTTTGAAAAGTCCTGTTTTAAAGAGACATGATTTGCTTCTTTATAAACCTGTTATTTCTCAACCTATTTTACAATGAGCTTTTCTTCTTAGGAATAGTTTAATATTACAAAGGATGCTAATGTCCCAAGGAGCACTGTTTAGTGAATAGTGCCAAAGGAGGACTGGATGGAGCTATTTTTTTCAAATTTAAAATCAGTTCTATCTGAAAAGAATGAACATTTCATAAGGTATTGCACAGGAAAAATTAAATGCACTTGACTTTAATTTCCTTACATAAATAAAAAATATCTCTTAAACATAGAATGAGGAAAGAAGAAAGGAAATGACTTTTTTCTTGTTATTTGCCTAAATAATACATTATTGTAAGGCAAGGACATTATAAATACCATTGCCTGTTTCTTTTAAAGAGTATATGCATTATTTATTTAATGACTTATTAGTTCATTTTGTACTAATGGCTGGCCTATTGATTAAATGTTTCTAATGAGATTTCACAGATTCATTAAGTCAATAGTTATCAAACATCTACTATGCATTCTGATACACTAGGTTTTACTTTTAGTAAAACCTTACTTTTAGTCCTGGCAATTTATACCATACTAGTATCTTTATTCCAAATTAGATACTCATTTTGTGAATCAGGGTTCTTACTTATAAGCACCAGAAGCTCATTCAGGCTGATTTAGTCAGGAAAGAAATTTAATGATAATAAAATGATAATAATCAGCAAGACCTGACCAACTGAGCTCAAAAGCAACAGGACCCAAGTTGAGGAGGGTCCAGCAGGGACCACAGCAAGCGGCAGCAAAATCCAGTGGTGTGGTTCCTGTAGTCACCAGCTTTATTTAGACACTGGCTGGTACCAACTGAAAATGCTGCCAAAGGAACCTGGGTGCATTGTGAGGTGACTGTGACAGGAATAAATTTTCCACTCTCTCTTTTTCTCTAATAGTCCTAGCTGGGAATATTGGATGAGCCAGGCACCAACTGCTAGTTGGAGCCACAGACAGTAATGGGGAGCATTTGATGGTTGTGTATCCCAATGTAGGGAAGTAAGCTCAGCTTCTGGGAATACAAAGTGGAAAAATATATATCTATACATCCCTAATACTATTGCTTTCATTATTTTTATGGTTTTAGTTGTTATCTTAGAGTATACTCAGTATCAGTGTAATAAAATGTTAGCTTCACAGAGTGATTTGAGAGATTTGGTGTTGGATGTGAGCATAACTTCTTAAGAAACTACTTACTAATGGTTTGTCTCCCTCCCAATTCCATCTTGTTTCATTGACTCTTAATCTCACAAAACAAACTGAGGGTTGCTGGGGGGAGGGGGTTTGGGAGAAGGGGGTGGGATTATGGACATTGGGGAGGGTGTGTGCTTTTGTGAGTGCTGTGAAGTGTGTAAACCTGGTGATTCACAGACCTGTACCCCTGGGGATAAAAATATATGTTTATAAAAATAAAATATTAAAAAAAAAAGAAACTACTTACTAGACTTTACATGGGTTTTGGTTATTTTTGTTTCTTTTCTGCTTCAGCTGTCTGTCTGTCTCTCTCCTCCTCCCTCCTTCTTTCTCCTACTTCCTTCCCTTCTTTCCTTTTTTCCTGGGGTGTGGGAGGGTTTCTCCAAAAATAGAGAGGTTATACTAGACTTGGGTATATATAAACAAATATTGCAATTAAAATAACATCCTAAGAACTTTATCCTAAAATCATACATACTCCAAGAGTTTGAATAAAAAGAAAATGTTGGCAATCAGTTTTCTTTCATCCTATCAGGTGAAGGCACTTTGCAAATACAGCAAATGAGTATAAATATCATATGATAGAAGTTGGTAATTTTGTGGAGCAACCTTAATGGATGTTACTTTCCTTCACGGGAAGACAGACAATATACATATAAATAAGTTAATTGTATAATATGTTAATATTTGATAAACTGTACAGAAAAAAATTCAGTATGGGTTATCTTCTTAATAACAGTTTCTTACATAAAGTGATGGCTGTATTCAGGTTCTTTGTCTGCAAGTTTGTTTAGGAGAATGAAAGAAGATTTCATGTGAAGGCCTTATAAAAAGTTCTTAAGATTATAAAATGAATCTGTATTTATAGGGAACTAATTGTAAATGAGTGTTCATAAGTAAATAATAAACAGCTTTGCATACTAATAATACTCAGAGAAAACCAACATTCAGATTTGGTTATATTTTGTTCTGTTCTTCTTTGTGTACACTTCTTTCAATATAGCCGGGATCATGTCGTACAGCCAAACTCGTATCCTGTTTATTCCCATCCCTAATTGATGTCGTAGCACAAGGTTTCTCCAGTGTTGTTAAAACTTGGTGTATCTTTTTGGCGAGTATTTAACAGGCTTTTCATAGCAAATCCAGCAGCGAAGAGATTTTATTTGCTGTGCTCGCCTCACTTTACCAACTGCTTCCATCTCACAATCTCAAATGTTTCTACTTTACAAACATTTTTCTTTCTTCACCCCTATGTCCTAGTGGTTCTCCCACTTTCTGTTCTCAGGACCCCTTTATGCCCTTAAAAATTATTGAAGCTTTGTTTATATGGGTTATGTCTGCAATAATTACTCTAATAGGAATTAAACTAAGAGATTTAAATAAGTTACTAATTCATCCAAATATATAACAAAAAGCTTACTAGATGTTAACATTAAAGCTATGATCTCATCACACATCGTAGAGCTTCTGGAAAACTCCACTGAACACTATGAGACAAGTAGAGAGAAAAGACGAATGCCACCTTAGTGTCACCATGGAAATCGGTTTGATTTTATCAGACTGTATTTTGGAGAAAGAACCGTGATTTTTCGGAACCCTAGAGTAAAAAGGAGTTTTGAATAGGTAATATATTTATATGGTTCACTCCACTCTGCTAGTAGGTCACTTTTTCTTTGTTCCAGATGCCATTCATGTTCTTAGTTGTGTATTTATATGTGAGGATCATGTAAGAGCATAAATTTAAATATAATCCCCCTTTTTATATACATAGAATTGTTCAATCATGTTATTCTCTATCTTACTTTTTTGAGACTTCACAGTGAGGTTTCAATAATGGCAACTTGAATTTTTAAAGGGTAATAATAACTTGATTAACTTTTTGTTTCAAGTATAACATTTTTATTTTTTGGCAGGGGAGAGATGAAGGGGTAGAATAGGGAAACCTTCTCACAACATCTCATTTGTATGACTACTGGCTCACTAAGCTAACCTTGTTTCTATTCTGTTCTGTTCTATTCTACTCATGTTTTATAATTCATTCCCAATATGCGTTATATTTTTATGACATAAAAGTGAAATGTAGGATTTTCATCAATGTCTTTACTTTCTAATGCATTCCCTTACAGACTGATAGGGATGAGAAACTTTAAATACCCTAAACTGAAACTAGTTGTAGGAACGTGAACTTCATTACAGAGTTGGGAGACTCTCGGGTTTCTTGGTTTCTAGCATGGCCTGCTTGTCTTTGCTACAGCTGAGTGGCAGAGAAAAATGTAACACTCCTGGACAAATCTGAATCAATGGAGAGGACAAGAATTCTTCCAAGATGGAAGGACTGGGGAGGAGAGAGAGACACACACAAATGTTCTAAAATAAAGGATCCCTATTTAAGGTTACTATGGGAACTAGTGGGTTCATCCAGGTGAATTGAGGCAGATTTAAGAAGGAGATCTTTTAGCATTTGGCTGTGCCTAGTTTGGGATGGAAAGTAGCTAAAAGCACCAACCAGGATGGAAAATGGTATCAAATAGTATCAAGGGGATAGAAATAACTCAGATTAATCCAGTAATAATACTGAATTGTTCAGATGGAGGTAGCATTTCAGACAGAAAGGAACACAGGAAAATAACGGATCTAGAGATACATTGACCTGCCAGAAAGCCTAGACAAAATCCAGTTCTGCCTCCACACTCCCAAAGAGAAGTTGAGGAACTGCTGTAGAGTGTATGTCATTGTTTGAATCAACCAGGAAAACTTTATTGGGAGACATTTTCCAGAACTCTTTTCTACACCTGACCCCTCCTGATTCTTGACATCCATAGCTTCTTCTGCTCATTAACTCTGTTTCTATCATATTTTCTCTTGAGTGTGAATCCCATTAGTTTTTCTTGACTTCTTCTAACTTACTAGAAATTTCCTAACACAAAATTGTAGATGCCTTTGTAATCCTTTTTCCTTTCATGGAAAAAAAAAAAATAGGTAGGCCATAGAAATGATCTCCAGATAATTCAATGAATGCATATGGTTTTCTTCCCACTTGCTCTCCTGAGAGCACCAAATTATGCTAACAGACTATATGCTGTTGTGCAATTGCCTAAGAACACCAAATAGAATAGCCATGTAGTATATCTCATGGACTATGGACATATTTAATAGAAAGAGTAAACTTATTATAATCAAGGTACATAAATAAAGTGTAATTTATACAATTACACAGAAACTTTTGGTAGTACTACTCAAAATGTCTTTGAGTGCTACGTTGTTGACTTGGGATTCTCATATACTTTGGAAACTAGGCTTTTAAAGATTGCAGGGGCTCCTTACAGTCTTTCTGTCACTTCTATTTCTAATCAATGAAGGATTAGTAACAGAAAACAGATTAATACAGGAAACATTCTGTAAGGGATTCTGACTCAACATTCTAAACAATCCCACTGAGATCCGTGGGAAAAGCCAGTCTAGTGTCCTTTCTAGCAATGATTGAAAAGCTGGGAAAGCTGCAGAAGAAAAAGGAGAATCTTCATTTAAGAATAAGACAATTTGCCAATGCCTTAGCTAAAACTGATCTAATTCAGAATTAAAATGAAACATCATACTATACAACCCACCTGACATGTATTATCGGTATATAAAACCTTTTCCATGGAAATGACATTTTTCATGGAAATATGTTTAATAAATGCAGTGCAATGCAAACACATGTCACATTGGTCAAATTCTTCCCATCCCCAGTGCTGCCATCACAGTCCAGACGACCATCTCTTAACTGTTCTCACACAGGTAATAAAAATGTCACTACTCTTCCTTTTGGCTTCCCCTTTAAAATCTTCCTATTGCAGTCAAGGTGATGTATTTAAAATGCAAATCTCAAGTTAATCCTGGTTTAATTTTAATGTTATTACTTTTCAAAATGAAAAGAGAAGGCCCATTTCACGTCATCCCTTTCTGCAGCACACCATTATCTTGAACACTTACATACACGTCTTCTGAGGGAAGAGCCTACATCAGCTTTTGCACAGTGAGCAAAATCCAGACTCCTTTCCAAGGATGCCGGCCTTGGATAATAAGGCTCCTGTTGCTCTCAGACCTCATCTCTACCAGATTATGCTGTGGTTTTCATGGCCAATTTTCAGTTTCTCAGGAGCACCAAATATAGTTTGTCCACTGTTAATGCTCTCATTCCTGTGGTTTCATTTTCCCAGAACACTTTCCCCTGGTTCTTCAGACGCTGTTCACCCTATGGTTTTACGTGCTGTCATCATCTTCATTTTACAGATGACAAAACTGAGGCCAGAGAAAGTAACTTGCCAAAAGTCTAATGAACAGCATGTAAGTGGCAGAATTTGAACCTCAGTAATCAGACTTTGAATCCTGAGTCCTTTGCCACCACAAAACCTCTGTTATCATCCTGTGGGTCCTCAGCTTAAATGCCAGGCACCCCTCCCCACCATCAACTGTCTAGGGCTTAGCAACCATCCCTGTATACCTTCTATTACTTTCCTATCTTCTCCTTCACTTAATTATTTTTTGTTCAGGTTTTTCTCTTATTAATTTACTTAATTATAAGATTTCTGTGAGGAAGAACAAAATATACCCAAGCACGTGTAAGCTCCTTTCAACATAAGCACTCGCTCAATCCCCTATTACTTGAAGTAATGTGAGGCACACTGGGAGGTCAGGCAGGTATTGGCTATCTGTAACTTTGAAGGCGACAAATCTAAGGTATGATAACTGTTCTATGATTTTCTCTCTGGTACCATCTTAACAGCCATATTACAAGGTTCTTTTTAGCACAAAAGACTAAAAATAATGCCAATAATAAAAATGGCAGAATTCTTTGGAATGTTCAAGATAAATCTGTTAGCTTCTGTCTCTAGGCTTTTCCTTTTCTTCTCCAAATTTACCAGTGTCCTCAGATTTGCTCTCCTTTTTTCTTATGCTTCTTGGAACCATCTACCTACAACCAGTTTTCCAAAGCACCATTTTAGCAGAAACCTCAGACTCTCAAAATATATTGTAATGAGGTTTTAGGAGGGCCCAGAGAGCGCTCATGCTTTGAGTGAATTTACCTGGCAATACTGAAGAGGTGTCTTGTGTGGGTGATTCTCTGAGAGCATCAGTTAACAAACAGCACAAAAACACAAGCACAGAAAACCAGCAAGTATAATGTGTTATTAAAAAGGGGTGGAGCGGGCATTTATCTGACAGGTCACAGCCAGGAAAAATATTCCAGCAAATTGGCCCATTTCTCCTCAAAATGTGTCTGAGGTGAAATGGAGCATCCTTTATTTTACACAAAGAAAATAATTCAGGGGGATGACAGCTTAGTGATACATGTCTCCATGACCTAAAATCAAGGCCCTGGGGGGGGGGGGGTTGAAATTGAAGTAAAATTGGAAAAGTGAAGGACAGATTATTTAAAATATCACATCCATTTTTTCTTTAATTAATGTTTTCCTTCAATAGGAAGATAAGGTGTAACTACAAAATGCAGCATGGATAGGGAAATGGGGAGAAATGAGGAAGAATAATGAAGTGTGTAACATTCTGCCTATGTGGGAGAAGTCACATTACAAAGAATAAATAGAAATTAAAATGTATCATCTTCAGTTGTGTGTTATACTTGCTGCATAGTTGAAAAGAACTGTTGGAAACCCTGGTAGCAGTGTTAACAGCTCAGGTGTCTTCTGTTTTTGTCTTAAATGAAAGTCAAAGTCAGAGTACACTGGGAACTTTCTAATGAACAGCAGAATATCAAGATTCCCTTTCTTAAGAAACTTTAGAGAATGTCTGAGGACTGACTTGCCACTGAAGAGAAATATTTGCACATTGCTAAAACCCTTTCTTCTCTTCTCAAATAGGATGGAATTCCCACCCCTAGGTCATTACCATATTTTGACTTCTAACCCCTCATCTTTATACCATTTGTGAACATATTTGAGCATTTCAAAAGCTGGGAACAATACCTTCTCCACTAATTTCCATCTTTCATTTAGTATATATATTCTTTACTAAATTCTGATGACATTTTATTTGAAGTGTTCAAAATAACAGAAAGTGGCTAGGAAGAGGGTTTGAGGTTGGCACTGGATAAAAAGACAACCTTGAACTAATTTTAAAGTTTGCAATTAGCAGAGATCACAGCGTGGCAAGTAAAAGTTTTAATGATAGACTGGCCCAGGCCTTGAGGTAAATTATGCATAATTATTCATAACTGCTATTTTTGGCTTGCCTGATTTGTCCTAGACCTCTGGCTGAGGAAACAATTTGAAATAATTAGTGTACTAGTGCATTGACAATGATGAATGAATTGAATACTTCTTGTGCCAAACATGGGTCTTGATAGGAAGCAGATAACTTTGGCAACTGTGGTATTTTGTTATTGGATCTCTCAAAGTGGAACGTTGTGTGTGTGTGTGTGTGTGTGTGTGTGTGTACGCGCGCACACACATGTGTAATTTTCACAGGTTGTTTCTTAAATCATACTGTAAAGACCTCAACTATTAAAGAGACTATGATTAAAAAACAGAAAACAAAATGCAAAAAGAACACTTGTTGCTGTAGAACTTCTAAATTTCTAATTTATACCTAATTTTTGTGTGATATTGAGAATTAGAACTATGGTAAATATAAACTAAACATAATTTTGCGGTAATTAAGAAACCTCATTTCAGTTTTAATTTCATGGAAACTTTTTCAGAGATTAGTATACTAAATCAAAACTGTAGTTAAGGGAAAGAAGTACACTGATAATGAATTAAATGCAATGCTTTTGAAGTGCAGAGATGCACTTTAATTAGTACTTAAGAATACTTGGAATTTCTTCCTTCACATCTGTTTTAGAAGGTAAGAATAAAATAGATATTTGGCTACATGCTAAATTCCTGTTGCTAGGTAAAGAAACCTTATCTGTACATATAATAATATATAACAATTTTCAATGATTGTGATATATTTCAATAATTGTAATATGTAAGTGTGTGGAAATAGAAAATTGTTGAGCAATTCTGGTGCATCATTAGAAGATAAAACTATTAGGAAATTTAAAGAAAAAGAGTTTTCATGGATTTATCTTTTTCCTTAATTGCTCATAAAGCTTTGTTTTAATTAAGCAAATATTCAGAGACACAATATATTTGCATTTTTCAGTAGAATAAACACTAACAATTGTCTCTGTCTGGAGACAACAATTGCCTCTTGGCTGAAGGTTTGGACAAACAGCCAATCTTTGTTTTAGTGAAAAAGCCTCAGCCCATTTAAGTCATCTGAATGTAAAATTAGACTTCCTTTTTCTAAAAACATGAAGTAACTTAAAAAGTATAAAAAGATGAAATTTCCAGACAGCCTTTGTAAAATGTACTAGTTGAATTGTATCACTCTCCTAATTGTATATGCTTTCTCTCTTATAAAAATATTTGTTAAGATATCCAAACGCAGTGTATTTTTTTTCTTACAGATGTCATATATTCATTTTCATTTCATCTCACCCATGCTTCCTCAATGCTACATCTGATTCAGTTTTATTGCTCTATATTACTTTTAATTGTGACAAATTATTTAAATGATCTTGCCTTTTATATGTAGAATAAATGACAGTCTCAAATAATCTGGACATAAATTATATCTACTCATTTGTTGATGGTTATATGTAAAACAGTTCTTTTATGTAACTCATACCACAAATGGAGAGAAGAAAACTAATGTGTGACCATACATTTCTTCTTGTATATTATCAGACACCGTATATGTCAGAATTCTGTGTCCCTTAACTTGAAAAATTTGTTTTTGTAGGATCACAAGGCCATAAAAAGAGAGGTTTCTCTCAAGTTACTCCTCTTGCCCTTTTATTCTTTGGTTTAAAACCCAAATGTAACACAACTTCAGTTTTACTGGAATGTAAATGCCACTTTATGCCTTAACATTGGTTTTTGAGTCACATTTTCTCACAGAAATTATAGCATTGGGTCTACTTTTGCTGAAAGATTTTGTTAATTAGTATATCCCATAAGGTTGATGGTGGTGATGGAAAGAGCCAAATGAGTGATTCAGAAGTCAAAAAATTCTAATATCAACATTAATATTACTAACATTTAAATTAATACTAATAAGTATTATATTTAAAAATTTCCTCATAAAAGGAAGACTTAATCACAGAAGTAGAATTACGTAAGTTAATTGTGGGGATACTTGACTTATTCTATTCCCTTTCCCTCATAAGTAGTTTATTATATGGATTTCACTGATCCAAACCTTTAAGGACACCCTCCTGTTCTAGCTCTCTGTCCTGATAGAAATGGAATAGCAGTACTCTGGCAGTAAAGATATCCACTGATCTTTCAAACTTTTTGAACTTTGGGGACAAAGTGTGGCCAGGGAGCTAATGGCATATGAACTAGTGTCTTCTATACTGTTCTTCTGTGTTTCCTGTGATGACTCTCTCTAAGGAAAATAGACAAGAGGGTAGACAATGGGATCCAAGCACAAATAGAAATACTGAATCCTAAATCACAATATTACAAAATAATAGGGGAATGCACATTGCTACTGTTATTTTTATTAATATTACATGGAGTTAATTTCAGTATTTACTTGTCTAAGGATTCATTAAAAATAAAAGATGTTTACAGCACAAAAAGCAAATGTGTACTTTTTATAGCCATGTTTCAAGGATTACAGTCTGATACTTTTGCTTAGTTGGATAGGGAAGCACAATTTGTAACAGATTTAATTCTCCAAAAATGGGTTCTGTTTAACATCACCTCATGGGTATTGTTTTTGCAGATGGGTACAAATTAGCCTCTGTGTTACATGCAGATTTTGATGCTCCAGATGTGTGAGAGTTGTTTCAAAACTATAAAAAAGGAAGCATTTACCCATTAAATTGTAGTGAAATGTTATGCTATATCTGGTAAGTCACTTGTGACAGGATTTAAAATAAGCACATCATATTTTTCAAATGCTTTTTCTCATTGGAAATCAGGCAGATTCAATTTCATGGCAAGAGCTCAATATTGAAATCTATGGAAGCAGCAGTTTTTCAAATTGATTGAATATCCCTAATCAGCACTAAAGAAAGAATTGTTGTCTTTCTTTAAGGCAGAAGCAATGGATTCTGACGTACAGTATAGCAGGTGGTGTATATGGTAGGTCTTTTTCTTATGATAACATAAATTGATACTTAATTTTGAGGCTTATGCTGAGAGAATATGGTAGGACATAATATTAAAACTCCATCTCATGTTTGTTTTATTATAAAAAACTGGCAAATCATAAAGTAATGGGGAAGAAAACATCCTTTATAATTTATCCAGGATTATCCACTCATTTCTTAATCACTTCAGGGTGCAGCCTCATGCAGGGCCTATTTCCAAATGTCATTATTTTTTCCTGTGATATGATATTTTACAGTACTGAAAAAAATAATCTGTTATTTGGGCAGATGTTCAAACTCTACCTGGAGTATTCTGGAAATGCACCCGAAGGAGGCCATTGAGAGAAGGGTAATTACACAACCACAAAACCAAAGATGCATGGCTTGACTTAAAAATAGTTTGTGAATCAAGATTTACCTTCTGATCACAAGTCATGTTTAAATGCCAGACTCATAGAGATGTGCATATCATTGATTACATTTTCCTGGGGGCATTGTGTGAGCCTGGATTATAATCTTTCCATAGACAGAAGCCCTCTGTTTGGGTGGAAGGCTTTTGAAAGTAGTTTTCTGTGAGATAGATTGCAATTTCTCCCATTTGCTTTTTGTTTCTTCCTCCTCCCTGAACCAACTACCCCTTCCTTTTTCCTCCCCCACCACTCCCTTTAAGTTTTGAAGCCATCAATTCATGTATTTAAATGTCCTTGGAAACTGAAAGTAATCTAGAAGGTTATTAGCATATTGTTATAAATGTTAATGGCCTGACACCAAGGATGGGATTTTTTTTTTTTTTTTTTTTTTTTTTTATGGGTGTTGTTGTGAACATTATGAGTCTAAATGGGGAAAATCTTCCCCATTCAGAGTGTCACCCTGGCCCTTCATTCACTTGTCAGGAGCCCATTGTGTGCCCAAACCTTGTCAGAGGCTTCTAGATGTTTAGTGGCAGCAGCTTGCCATTGAGAGCTGGGAAGAAGGCTGTTGGGGATGGGGGAGAGACTGGCCTAGGCAGCCAGGTGGTGGCCAACTGGCCAGTAACTGACAGACAATTTAACCTAACTAGGCTGTACAGTCAGGCTTGCGTTACAAAAGGCCCACATGTGTCCTTAGCAAGCTTCATTAACTCTTTTGGCTGGGACTATACTCCTCTGACATATTAATTAGTTGCAATGCTTTCTCTTAGTCTAACTTAACCTTTCCATTGGTCACTCAAGTGGATCCATTGGAAGCTATTAGAATAATATGTATGCACATCGTTGGGGGAAAAAAAAAACCTGTAAGAGAAAGAAAACATTCCCTATCACTATACTGATTTTATATGAAATAGTAATGTTGAAAAGAAAACAAGGGATCATTAATATTTCACTCAGAAAGGTGATCTATTCCATAGTGTTAATAAAAATAGGACATCAGTTATTATGTAATTATGTGCTGTGATAGGTATAAAATTGTCTTGCTTTCTTCTTTGTATTGGAAACAAAAGGAAATGCTATGAAACAGTATTTTGATGCATTTTAGATTATTTTAATGACCAAAGCAACCTGAGTTTGGGATTATAAATTCATTAAAGGTTTTAAAAGATTTTCACAAGTTAAAAAAGTCTTAATGAAAAAGCTATTATATAAACATTTTTAAATTTATAAAAAGCACTGAGGTTTCAGAATCTGCAAAACTGTTTCATATGTATGTAGGTAATATACATATATATAAATGTATTCACTGACAAAAAATGATGAGATTTTTTGTGTGTAGCCTTTGCTACTTTACACTTCATAACCAAGTGCTGTATCATGTGAAGTATGACTGTAGATTATTTGCAGCTACATGCAATGAACTTATTATCTGTAGATAGATTGGGTCTGTTTGGGTTTGTTTTTTAAATTCATTTCTAAATAGTACATGCACTTATATAATTTGCTTATCACTTTAGGAAGTAAACTTATGGAGAGATTGATTTAGAGAGAATGCATTTGCGCTATAATCCAAAAGGCTGTCATTTTTTCCCCCAGGAATTCCTATCTTGAATGTAAATCAGAATTCATTATTACCCTTAATTTTCAAGTTATAAGCCAGAGCTAGAAGTCTCAGAAGTACCTATCTTGATGGAAAGTTCTTTTCTTTTTTTCCTTAAGCATCAGGTAAAATTATGAAACAAATATCACAGTATAATATTTTTGGAGGTGATAATACATCATAAAGTAGGACATTTGGAAAGAACTTATAGTAGCCAATTTAATCAAATGCCAATGATTGTAAGTTTCTGGTCCTGCATTAAAAAAAAAATCACAGTAAGTTTTGAATCTGATGACAATAACATTTGCAAAACAAAAAAAAATGATTGCATTTTGTTATGCTAGTTTTGTCTCAGTTTAATTAGAGGTATATAATAGCAACATCTCTCATTCTGTATAATTCTTTTTTAATTAAGCTAAGCTTTGAAAATATGATGACAATATGTTTTGTAAGGGTTTCGTAAGGGAAAAAAAGGTGATAGCCTTTTTAAAATTTGACCCTGAACCTTTCACCTGAAGAAATAAACATGAGTAGGTTGTGTTTGGCAGTAGAATGTTGTCTTTGAAAATATGCCCTTTTTATTTGATGTGATCCAAAATAACGCTTAAACAAATTGGGTCACAAGTGCCAGCACTTGATAATTTAAAGTGTTGTAAAAATGATTGGTGTTTACAAGTACAATTTGCTCCAGGAAAATTTGGCACCCTTTTAAGTTGGAAAAGTGTCAATATTTTATGATATATTTTATACCAGCCATGCTCATATTGCAAGATCCGTTCCAAGTACAAGCTCAAGACAACTTTAAACTATTCATTTAAACTTGTGATTTACAGGTGCAATATAGTTGCTGATCATTTATTAAAGCACATCATTTTTTTAATACTAAAACACAGGAATGGACAAATATATATATATATATATATATATATTTTAGTATGTGGAGGTTTATTTTAAGTATGTTAAATGTTAACTTTAAAGATTTCTGAATGCATTAGTGAAATTTTGCTTCCTTCTCATAGACTTTTAATATCACTCTTCCTAAACATTAGTTCACAAAATTATTCCATTTTAAATAATTTATTCCTACAAGTTAAAATATTTTCCTTAACGGAAATGTTGCTCTTTAAAATTTTTCTTTTGATTTCTGAATCATGCCTGGAATTCTATCCTGGTTCTCTTATGTTCTGATACTTCTAGTGTTTAAAAAGAGAGGACAGAGGAGGAGGGGGAAGGAGCGGAGGAGAGGAGAGAAGGAGGTGAGGGAAGAGGAAGAAGTCAACATAGTTCTATTCTCCAGGACTTCATTTGCCCTTCTATATAGGTTTAATCTGTTTTGTTTGTTTTCTTTACTTGTGTTGTTTGGTGATTACCGCTGCCTCTAGCTAGGTGATCTTGGGTTCGAACCTCTTATTTTAGGTAAAAGTTCCATATTAGTTTTTGAGAGATACTTTCAATATTCCAATTCCAACCCAAATCTTCTTCTGGCAGTTTCCATTCCATTTCTGTATGTGTGATGCAGAGCTCAATATATTTCAATCTGAGGGTATCAGAGACATAGCACAGTAGAAAGATTACGTGTGTCCAAGTTTGAAAACTTGACTTGGAGATAACTTATTGCCATTTACTCTTAATTCTTGTTGAAGTCGTTTAATCATTCTAACTCTCAGTAGAGTCACCTGTAGAATGAAAGTATAAGTGCATGTCTCACAGAGTTGCAAGTGGCAGTGCTTTGTAAACCACTTAAATGTTAGATGCCTTAAATATTGCTTACAACAAGGAGTGTTATAAATGTACTTAACTGTAAGCATATAAATAAATACATAATTTGTACTTATTTGACAAATAGCAGATTGTCACTGTTATAATTTGTGGTATAAATCACTTGGAATTTATCTTGAATGTACCCATAGGAAAATGTCATGAGGCGAATAAATAAAATCCAAAAATGACTTTCAAAACATATAATTTCAATTTGGTATGTTAATTAAAATAAAGACAGGGTGTGAGGACAATCTGGCTGGACATCTGAGGCCCCACTTATAGCCAGAGTTGATTTGGCTGGTCCGGCTGGCTAGGCGCCTGTCCGCTTCCTCCCTCACTGCCCCTCCGCATGTGCATCCATTCAGAAGCTGCATGCTGGGTGAAAGAGGACAACCTTCTCGGATACAAAAGGACTGTCCTTCAGTCAAGGGCATACGAGTTAACTGGGTTCCCCTGCTAGAACCTCCAAACAAATTCTCAAGGTCCATTTGTAGGAGAACGTAGGGTAGTCAACCTTCCAAGTCTCCAGACACCTCCAAGTGAGGTGCTGAAAGTGGCAGTCAGACTTTATTTAAAAAATAAAACAAAATGAAAATAAAGACATACAGATTTGCTTTTAGTGTTTCAGACACTCAAGCAACAGCAAATACACATAAAGCACAGATATAAGACATACTACTCATACACACGCAATGTTTTTCTAGACACTGATGAATAACTAATTTGCAAACCCAAAACACTTACCTACATGTAGCATAGCATTAAAGGGTTCGTGTGTGTGCATACATCTTACCTCTATCACTTCTCATAGTTACTTGGAATTTCTTAAATGTCAAAAAAGTAGTTTTTCTTCTTATATCTGATTTGGGGTCTTAACAAACAGTTTTACCTCTAAGCATGTGCAGAATGTCAGTCGGCTACCTGCCATCAGTTGAGCACTGGGTGTTGCGTATGCCTCTGCGTACACTAACAACGGAGTATTGAAATCTCTGGGGGGACTCCAGGAGCGACTGCAAGTCTGATGCCTTGGATTGCTTGTCCACATTTGGAACTTTAACAACAACAACAAAAAATATTTATCTCTCATACATCTGCCTTCTCTCTTCTGGTCTGATGTTCTCTCTCCCATTGGTAAGATTTCAGTCAGCCTCTTTAAAGACAGACACAGGCTGACAGCACGCTGGAGATGTGAAGGGCTACCTTTCTCCACTTCTCCTTAAGGTTTCATTTTTATCAACATTTTTTGAAGTTGTCAATTAGGTTTAAGATTTCATTTGTTACAAAGGGATTTGAAAAGCCACTGAAATGCTAGGAAATGTAAAAAAAAAAAAGAAGAAGAAGAAGAAGAAAGAGGAAAAAAAAGAAAAGAAAAGCAGATATTCAAGTTAGTTAATTCAAATTAGTGATTGCAAATTAAATGCACTGTTTTATCACAGCGCTGTGTACATTCCCCTCTGGGTAATTTAAACTGTGGTCTTGTCAACAACATCCCATGTGTTTTATAATTGTATTCACTGTTTGCTACTGTCCTACTGTATTTCCTCTTTCTTACCTCTCTTTCCCTTATTCATTTTATTTCTGTCCTATTTAGATAGCTTGCTATTCAAGGAAATGTTACTGATTGATTAACTTATTCGACCCAGAACTTCCCAAAGAAGCTTGAAGCACAAAGCAAAGATATAATGTCTAGAGATAACAAGAACAATACCCCCTAAAGGGAACTAACATGTTGGAGGAAAATTCCAAGAGGTGAACTATATTGCTAGGTATTTACTGAAATGGACTTCTATTTAGAATTTAACCAAAATATTAAAACCAATATTTTACCAATATTGAAACTTCATCTTGAATATGGATAGTCTTGAAATATTGAGAACAATTATTCTATTAAGCCACCTAAAGGTGCAGTTCTTCTAGCATTATTTCCATAAACTATTGTTAATTGAATAATATTTTGAAAGCTTATAGTCAAGAGGCACATGTAGCCTTCTTCTTTTTTTTTAATTTTTTTTAAGATTTTACTAATTTATTTGACAGCAAAAGAAAGAGAAAGAGAGAGCACAAGTAGGGAGAAGGAGAAGCAGGCTCCTTGCTGTGCAGGGAGCCCAATGTTGGGCTTGATCCCAGGACCTAGGATCATGACCTGAACTGAAGGTAGATGCTTAACTGACTGAGCCACCCAGTTGTCCCACATGTAGCCTTTTTTATCCGTGAACATTTTTTGTTATTCATTACAACTTAGAAATATGTATGATTTCTATATGGTTCTTTGTTTTCATTTGTAGAAAGATGAGATAATGTGTAAAGGAATTTTATTAAAGAATTTATAATTTTACATATAGTTGGCTTGGGAATTAGAAATGAAATCTGTCTGTGGAATCAGACATCGTTGCAAAGATGCACCAGCTATCTTGAAAGAAACTTCTAAACTTTTAGACCTTTGGGAATATGGCCCTTGTGAATCCATTATTTAATACAGTAGATGGTACATTATCTATAAAGTTTGTGGATTAGGACAGATCTTGCAGGTGCATCAAGAGCATATATTTTAGGGAATTTGAAGTGTAGGATTATTGACTATTTCTGAATGATATAATTTAATATTTAAAATACTATTATTTCCAAGACATATTTTAAAAGATCCACTTTCTAAAAAAACATTTTGAATACTTTAACTTTTATTTGCTGAGATAAATAACAATTTCATATCAAATTTTTAGGATAAGTAAAGAAAAATGAAAGGTATGTTTTATATCAATCACTACTTATTAGTAGTGTCTGAATCTTGAAACAAACAATTTATGTTTAAGGTCATAAGTTTATTGCTTTTGGCCATTGTATATCATACCATAATAAAATAGTAAAATAAATTAGTCACAGTCTAAAAACTATAGGTGTAATGTATTACTACAGTGTGATCTTTTAGTAAAAGCAAGGAATCTAAAATATATCACTTATATTTTATTATAAAATTAATTTGCATTCTCTTTTTTTAACTTGAAGAAAAGAATTTCTTTTTTTTTAATTTTTTATATTTTATTAATTTTTTTTATAAACATATATTTTTATCCCCAGGGGTACAGGTCTGTGAATCACCAGGTTTACACACTTCACAGCACTCACCAAAGCACATACCCTCCCCAATGTCCATAATCCCACACCCTTCTCTCAAACCCCCTCCCCCCGAAGAAAAGAATTTCTTCATCCTCTAACCAGCTATTTTAGAAACATGATTTTGGTATATTTCAGTGTTGAATTATTTCATGTGCATTTTCATGTTTTCCAGACATCTAAACAAAAAATTATCAAGTTATATTGGAAATAGAAATAATTTGGAAGACTAATTGCTATGTTTCTAGCATTTCTCCTAGTGTAATACTGATCTCTGTATCTCTGATTCTTCCCTCAATAATCACATGGGAGTGGGGTGGGTATAGACAGGCTTATCAGAGAAGGAGTTTTAAATAAATCCAAAAGAAAAAGGAGGAGAACTTTAAAAAGGAGTTATGGTCTGACTTTATTTCTTACATAATAGAATGCATACTGCATCATCGAAGAAGAAAGAAATCATATGATCTGTACTGAGTTTCTTTACGATCTTTGGTCCAGACTAGTCCAAGGGGAATGTAAAAGCATAAAGTTCAAATCTTGTCTCATCTTTTTTGTTTGGGCTGAAGTCACTGATGGGGCAGCATAGGGAACTGTAAGGTTAAATGTAGTCAAGACAGCCTTTGAGCCAATGCTAAGTGTTATGTTTAAACGTTGCCAATATTTTTAAACTAACTACAAAAAAAAAAAAAGTCTTCAAGAAACATGGACAATGAAATCCTTGTCTAGCTCCTTTTTTTACTTTTTCCTATTAACACATAGAGTCACAAACGTGTGTTACCAAGTCAAACACACTCACACTTGTAGATACATGTTCCCAGCAGGATTTCATTTGTGCTTAGTGCTGCGGTTTAGTGAAAAACCCTCTCATCTGTGTAGTTGTTTTCATTTTTGAGCTTGTCACAGCATGAAATCAGTGTCTCACTGAGAGCAGGGTTTTTTTTTTTTTTTTTAAATACGCTGAGAGAAGCTAAATAATTTAAATGTCTGAATATGCAGAAATGTAACTCAAGTGGGTTTTTTAATTCCTTTGTATTCTTGTTATCAACGAAGAGAGAAGTTACAGTAAAACAATGTGATGTGTAATTGAGAATATCTGGAAACCTGTTCTTTTGTTTCGATGTTTTTCTAGAAAACAGTGAATACCTTCTTCCTTAAAAATTCATAAATGCACAGTATACCAATAATATAAGATGTCAAAATAGCTGTATGTTCCCAAGGTGATCTCCATTAATGATCCCCCTTTCCTTCCATATATCTAAAATATCTTAATATATTATCAGGCTTGAATGTGAAATGTTTAGACATTGGTATTTGTGCAATTCCAAACCGGTTGTTCCTTTCTACTGTAAGTTTTCCACTTTACTGTAAAGTGAATCACAAGTTAGTTTCTCTTGATTTTCAAGGCTTTATGCTCAATTCCCCAAAGAGAAAGATAAGACCATACCCTTAAATTTATAGTGTATATATTTACCAACTGGCATGAGACAGGAGCACTGGTTAGATGCTTTGGGTCAAATGTTGTTTTGACATTATGCTTATCTTACAGTAATCAGCATATTAAACTGAGGAGCGAAGTTTGCTCATATATGCAAAATGCAGAGTATGAAAAGCATCAGTTTAGTAGCATTATAAGGCCAAACGAGGTTAAGGTTTACTTGCCTTGTGGTGCAGCTGATAAAACAATTGGACTGTTTCCAAGATTCCTTGACTCCAGCTTTGTCATTTATTTTTCTCTGTCATTATTTTTTAAAGAAAAAAAAAACACTTATTTCCATGAAACTCTGAGGTGGTAAACCTGTGCTTTACATGAAAGAAATACATTTTTTTTGTAAGTGAAATTCATATGGAAATACTCCAGCAGGTTTAGTTTGTGTTAATTTGTTAAGACTTACTTATATAGGAGGAGCTAAAATAATTTCCAGAAGAGTTAAAAAAAAAAAAAAAAAGAAGAAGGTTTTGTCACAGCCTTTTGAACAAAATGTGGACAAGCCAAATGAGTGGTTAACCATTTTAAACAGAACATTTTCCGTACTCTTTAACATCTAGTAATTAAAATTTGCTTTCATAATTTTGAAAATGCTTCTTTTAATTTAAACCCAAGTGCTCTTATAATCAAGCAATTTGTGTTTGACACACTTAAAGTGATCTTCTAGTTTTATTTAAGTTACTCCCTTATTCTACTTGTTCTCTTTATATGACAGTTCATTCCTTTTTAGACTTTCAGTAAATTTATGTGTATTTATTGGACGTCTGCCTTGTTCTCAAGTTGTAGTAGGAATTCTGAAGAACACAGAAGAATTCCTAAGGAATTTACAATCTAGCTGAGAAAACATAGCAAAGATATATTGAATAAATGAATAATGCCATGCTGTCTGACTCTCCTGATTTCTACTGAAGAATATTTTTCTTACAACAAAAGATAACAATTCTATACTGTGTCATATAGTTCAGTTTCATACACTGATGGAAATTTTTGAAGAGACAGCTAGACATTCAAATAGATCTCTTTAGTAGCTAATCAATAAACAGCTGACAAGGGGATACAACCAAATAAAATGAAAAAACAAACAAAAAACCCAACATGGTGAAAATGGTAGTGGAAATGTTGAAACATTTAATACGCTGATGTTTTAACCTATTTAAGTTTGTACATTTTTAGTGCTACAGTCAATAATCATGTTTTATATGCCCTCCAGTATTATAAGGTATCAGTTCTAGTTTCATAATTTGAGGGGCACAGGACATAATAATAAACCCTTGCTCGAAAATTATTAGCAATTCGTTGATGGTGGCTCAGAGCCTTAAGCAAGAGCGATCTCCCTAAACTCGGAACCCTGTGCGTTTGCGCAGAGCGCATGCCCTAGAGGCTGGCGCTGCAAAGCATGGCAAGGTGAATGTCTCCAATAGGAAACCCGCTTTCAAGTTCTTCACGTCATTATTCCTTGGCAAAATATTGGTACTTTTTTCGAGGATTGTTGTTTAGGCCAATGAAATAATGCATATAAACTATTTAGCCAACCTTGGGCACTTACAGACTATTTGACAAATGATAATAATTATTTCTATTTTTATTTATGTTAGTTTTTCACTGTAATTTTTCTCTTATTTACTGGCCATACTATCACAAATTTCTTTTCTCTTTCTTCTTCCTCCACTTTTCCTAATGATTTTAATCATCTCCCTACCCACCCACCCCCCCCCCCCCCCGCCCTCCTTTCAGTGAAAAATAAATACGGGTCTCATACCATCCTTTATTTCCTAAAGCAAGGCATATCATACTCAGTGGCAGAACTTTGCTATCTCAACCATGCCTCCATTCTGAGAACATTCTTTCATCAAATTTCTTTGACATCTGCAAAAGATCAGTCTGGGAATGTATAATTGCTAGTGGTGTAGCCTGGGCAGTAAGAAAATATGACTATTCCTCGTGGAGAGTTTAAATATACCAGTATCTTCTTTAAAAATAGGAGGAAGGTATTGATAGTTTGGTGTACGAAATTTTACAGTTTGAATAGATGTCCAGTTGACTCTCCAGATAGTCCACATAGATTTCTACTCATTTCAGTAATTTCAAAAGATTTATCTTACATTATGATATAAAGAGGAGTATGGTGAAGTCTGTTGAAAAATTAAATGAAAAGTCAATGCATATACAAAATTTGAGTTAAAAAAATGGCTTCAGTTAAACAGTTTTTAAAAAAAATCATAGGTATTAACTTTGTGTGTGCACAGTGTGTAAGTTTTCTGCTTTACCTGGAAATAATAAATATGCAAAAATTGAGATATAACCAACATAAACTTAGCATATTTTTCTACTTTTGTAACAATGTCAGGGAAGTAAGATGTTCCTTTCTCATTTTTATGAGGAAACATTGAAAGATCAAAACCATGTATATATGATATAAAACTCCATGCATTATGCTTTCCAGAACAATACGGTCTATATTACTTTAATTTAAAATGCTTTGAATAAAAATTATCTGTGATAAATAGCTTAGTTTTTGGATTAAAATATACGAAGTAAGCACTAAAACTTGTTAGAATGTCGGACATTTCTGAATCTGAAAGGAAAACTGACTGTTGGGGCACCTGGGTAGCTCAGTCATGAGGCTGGGGTCCTGGGATCAAGCCCCATTTCAGGGTCCCTGCTTCTCCCTCTCTCTCTGCTGTTCCCCCTATTTGTGTGCAGGAGTGTGCTCTCTCTCTTTCTGTCAAATAAATAATAAAATCTTAAAAAAAAACTGATTGCAAATGTGATTTTATTTTATTTTTTATTTTTATTTTTTTTAATTTTTTATTTTTTATAAACATATATTTTTATCCCCAGGGGTACAGGTCTGTGAATCACCAGGTTTACACACTTCACAGCACTCACCAAAGCACATACCCTCCCCAATGTCCATAATCCCACCCCCTTCTCCCAAACCCCCTCCCCCCAGCAACCCTCAGTTTGTTTTGTGAGATTAAGAGTCACTCATGGTTTGTCTCCCTCCCAATCCCATCTTGTTTCATTGATTCTTCTCCTACCCACTTAAGCCTCCATGTTGCATCACCACTTCCTCATATCAGGGAGATCATATGATAGTTGTCTTTCTCTGCTTGACTTATTTCGCTAAGCATGATACGCTCTAGTTCCATCCATGTTGTCGCAAATGGCAAGATTTCATTTCTTTTGATGGCTGCATAGTATTCCATTGTGTATATATACCACATCTTCTTCATCCATTCATCTGTTCATGGACATCTAGGTTCTTTCCATAGTTTGGCTATTGTGGACATTGCTGCTATCAACATTCGGGTGCATGTGCCCCTTTGGATCACTACATTTGTATCTTTAGGGTAAATACCCAATAGTGCAATTGCTGGGTCATAGGGCAGTTCTATTTTCAACATTCTGAGGAACCTCCATGCTGTTTTCCAGAGTGGCTGCACCAGCTTGCATTCCCACCAACAATGTTGGAGGGTTCCCCTTTCTCCACATCCTCGCCAGCATCTGTCATTTCCTGACTTGTTGATTTTAGCCATTCTGACTGGTGTGAGGTGATATCTCATTGTGGTTTTGATTTGTATTTCCCTGATGCCCAGTGATATGGAGCACTTTTTCATGTGTCTGTTGGCCATCTGGATGTCTTCTTTGCAGAAATGTCTGTTCATGTCGTCTGCCCATTTCTTGATTGGATTATTTGTTCTTTGGGTGTTGAGTTTGCTAAGTTCTTTATAGATTCTGGACACTAGTCCTTTATCTGATATGTCGTTTGCAAATATCTTCTCCCATTCTGTCAGTTGTCTTTTGATTTTGTTAACTGTTTCCTTTGCTGTGCAAAAGCTTTTGATCTTGATGAAATCCCAATAGTTCATTTTTGCCCTTGCTTCCCTTGCCTTTTGCGTTGTTCCTAGGAAGATGTTGCTGCGGCAGAGGTCGAAGAGGTTGCTGCCTGTGTTCTCCTCAAGGATTTTGATGGATTCCTTTTGCACATTGAGGTCTTTCATCCATTTTGAGTCTATTTTTGTGTGTGGTGTAAGGAAATGGTCCAATTTCATTTTTCTGCATGTGGCTGTCCAATTTTCCCAGCACCATTTTTTGAAGAGGCTGTCTTTTTTCCATTGGACATTCTTTCCTGCTTTGTCGAAGATGAGTTGACCATAGATTTGAGGGTCTATTTCTGGGCTCTCTATTCTGTTCCATTGATCTATGTGTCTGTTTTTGTGCCAGTACCATGCTGTCTTGATGATGACAGCTTTGTAATAGAGCTTGAAGTCCGGAATTGTGATGCCACCAACGTTGGCTTTCTTTTTCAATATCCCTTTGGCTATTCGAGGTCTTTTCTGGTTCCATATAAATTTTAGAATTATTTGTTCCATTTCTTTGAAAAAGATGGATGGTACTTTGATAGGAATTGCATTAAATGTGTAGATTGCTTTAGGTAGCATAGACATTTTCACAATATTTATTCTTCCAATCCAGGAGCATGGAACATTTTTCCATTTCTTTGTGTCTTCCTCAATTTCTTTCATGAGTACTTTATAGTTTTCTGAGTATAGATTCTGTGTCTCTTTGGTTAGGTTTATTCCTAGGTATCTTATGGTTTTGGATGCAATTGTAAATGGGATTGACTCCTTAATATCTCTTTCTTCTGTCTTGCTGTTGGTGTAGAGAAATGCAACTGATTTCTGTGCATTGATTTTATATCCTGACACTTTACTGAATTCCTGTATAAGTTCTAGCAGTTTTGGAGTGGAGTCTTTTGGGTTTTCCACATATAGTATCATATCATCTGCGAAGAGTGATAATTTGACTTCTTCTTTGCCGATTTGGATGCCTTTAATTTCCTTTTGTTGTCTGATTGCTGAGGCTAGGACCTCTAGTACTATGTTGAATAGCAGTGGTGATAATGGACATCCCTGCCGTGTTCCTGACCTTAGTGGAAAAGCTTTCAGTTTTTCTCCATTGAGAATGATATTTGCGGTGGGTTTTTCGTAGATGGCTTTGATGATATTGAGGTATGTGCCCTCTATCCCTACACTTTGAAGAGTTTTGATCAGGAAGGGATGCTGTACTTTGTCAAATGCTTTTTCAGCATCTATTGAGAGTATCATATGGTTCTTGTTCTTTCTTTTATTGATGTGTTGTATCACATTGACTGATTTGCAAATGTGATTTTAATTTGAAGATCCAGGGAGATAATTTTTGAAGTCAGATTCCCAATATAATTTAAAACGATTAAAGTTTTTGATGATATACTCTGATAATTAATATAATTTTTGAACTCTCATTTGGTATATAATTATAGATATCTATAGATTTATGTGTACACGTACCTCTGAACATATTGTACACAAAATTGAAATTAAATATGAATTAAAAAAGATGACCACATAAACATGAATTGAATTTCTGATGTAGTCTTCCTACCCTACATGCCTTACTGAGCACTTGAGATGAATACATCTCATTTTGGATAGTCCTTGCTATGGACTGACCATCTCTGTTCCCCCCAAAATTTATATGTTAAAGTCTAAAGTCCCAATGTGATGGTATTTAGAGGTGGGCCTTTGGTGGGTAATTAGGTCATGATGATGGAGTTCTTTTGGATAGAATTAGTGCACTTATAAGACACATCAGAGAGAATTTCTTTCTGCTATCTGTCATGTTAAGATACTATATGAAGATGGCTATCTGCAAATAAGAAAGTGGGTCCCCACTAGACTCTGGATCTGCTGGTGCCATAATGTTAGACTTCCCAGATTTTAGAACTGTGAGAAAGGAATACTTGTTGTTTAAGCCACATGATCTATGGAAATTTAGTGTAACAGCTCACTCTAAAACAACCCTGAATCTTATTTTTGGGTGGGATCTACAAAATTTGGCTTTTGCTTAAGTAGAAATCTTGAATTATACACCTTTCTACACATTTTTTGAATGATCTAATGAGTAGCTGTCATTTTTCAGGAATTAAGTAATAGCTACAGATTTTTACACTAGCATCGTATCTGAAATTCCCTTGCAAAATTCAAGGCTTGAATGCAATCATGATTGTAAAAAGTCTGTGAGGTTCTGTGGGTTAATAGAATTATTGAGACTTAAATAATTAAGTATCTTATGAATATAAAAATGTTTTAAGGGTGTAATTTTTATAAATACTTTAATGGTGTTATTCTTGCTGCTTAAAGATTTGTTCTTTTCATTTTAAAATATTCACTTGATTCAAAGCAATATTGGGAATTTTCAGGCTGTTGGTATTCTCCCAATGTGTCAAAGATTGAATAGTTGCAGAGATCACTGAGATAGGATGATCAATTTTATCTCAGATAGTTTAAAACTGAAAGTAAGCAGTTCCCCTAAGAATCAATTAATTAATTAATTAATTAATTAATTAATATTCAAGAAGGGAACTTGAGGACAACCGTGTAAAAGTAGTTCATTGGCTGGTTGATCAGTTTGAGTGACTTCATCAAAATGGAGGCCCTTGTCTGCACAGCAATGGTATCTTAGTAGGTTCCAGGCCACAGGGATTATATGGTATCAAAACCATCGCATTCTATTTGTGCTTAAAAGACCTCCATTCATTGAGTTGGTGGTTTATGTTGGCATTAATGTAATTGCATTCTGGTTGTTTTGAATTTAGTTTCAATATGCCATAAGTGATCCTACTTTCAATAATCATATGCAGAAATTACAAAGTAGCAGTCAGTAGGAGACTTAAAAAAAAAAAAAAAACAAGCAGCGGAACAACCAAACTCTTACGTTTTTCAGGAGTATAATTCAAAATATAAACACATGCTGAAAAGCTCTTTAAAAAACATTAACAAAAGATACTGCATTCATGGCACTCAAATTTTTCCAAGCCAGAATTCCTAGTATCCCTTTTAATTGTTAAAATAAAGTGAAACAAAACTCAGAAATTCAATAGTTTTACCGTATTCTCCCAGCTTTTGTAGTAAGTCTGAGTGGTTTGTAGCAAGATGACGGAGAATCAGGTGGGAAGACAAGGGGACTAGGAAAAGGGAAGGTAGTAATGATACTTGGATATCAAGCAAGGAACTACTACTCTAGGATTAAATCATCCAAACCCATGCAAATTTTGTATCTGTTGCCATCTGGGAATTTGGTATCTTCAGTTTGGATGGCGTGTTCTTGATTTCTGTGTGTCTATAATAGAAGAGCTGATTTTATTGTCTGCTTTTTTCCTATTTCTAGATTATTCTTCTGATACGAGTTTGTCCTTTATCTACATGACTGTTATGAAGATAGCATATGTCTATGTATGCGTACTTGTAATCAGGGGACAATTAAGAACTCAAATCCTGAAATATTATGCTTTTACTTAATATATAATAAAGTAAAAACAGTGTTAGTAGTATAAGTTTAGTGAAGTTCTAGCTTTTCTCCTGACAAAAACTTCTTTGTGCTTATTTTTTTTTCAATTTTAAGTATTTCCAACATCTTTATAAATTTTGGAAATTAAAAAAAGAAAACTAGGGGTGCCTGAGTGGCTCAGTGGGTTAAAGCCTCTGCCTTCGACTGAGGTCATGATCCCAGGGTCCTGGGATCAAGCCCCCCGCATTGTGCTCTCTGCTCAGCAGGGAGCCTGCTTCCTCCTCTCCCTCTGCCTGCCTCTCTGTCTACTTGTGATCTCTGAGTGTCAAATAAATAAATAAAATCTTAAAAAAAAAAAAAAAAAACTAAAAAACTGAAGTTTGGTGACCCTGCTGTCTCCAAGGTACATGCCAATCTGTGAGATGGTTAATCCAGCACTAATTAAAGATGAAATGGACATTTAAATGACTAATTATACAGAAAGGGACTTATGTTTGATCTGTAGAAGATTAGAATATAGAGACTTAGGGGTAGCTACTCATTACCAAATGTCACATAGAAATTCCTAGAAGCAGAATTAGAATTCAGATCTCTTAACTATTTAGTTTTGCATCATCTCTACCCCTTATATTTCACTATTAGGTAAAGAACTAGGTCTTTTTATCTTCTTTAGAGCTAAGTGTGGAATAGTTGGAATTTGAAGAATATGTTCAGTCTCCAGTTATACTCTTCCATTTTTCACTTCACATGGGTATTTGCAATCATAGCCCTGCCCTTCTACTCCCCAGGCTATCAGAGCATTCTGGGTTCACATGGTCGCACTATTATGCAAATAATGGCTTGGGATTCATATAATGTCACTTTCAGGGTGCAGTCATTTTTTGGTTAATTTAGATGAAATAATGACTTAATAGTTAAGTATGTCTTAGTATTTTGAGGAGAGGTTCACCTTCTTGTCAATCAAATTTAAAGATTGATTTATTTTTTTAAAAGAGAGAGAGAGTAAAAGGAAAGGCAGGGAGTGGGAGAGAGAATCTCAAGTAGGTGCTGTGCTAAGCATAGAGCCCTATGTAAGACTCCACTTCAGGATCCTGAGGTCATGACCTGAGCCTAAAGCAAGAGTTGAATTCTTTTTTTTTAATTTTTTTATTTCTTTTCTGTGTAACAGTATTCATTGTTTTTGCACCACACCCAGTGCTCCAAGCAATCGGAGCCCTCTCTAGTACCCACCACCTGGTTCCCCCAACCTCCCATCCCCCACCCACTGAGCCACCCAGGCACACCACTCACCTTCTTGTCAATCAAATTTAAATTATAGTACCTATTTTGTTTTCTTTAAGGAAGGTTTTCTTTCTTTCCCTTCATTCATCCCTTCTTTCCTCCTTCTCTTCCCTCTCTCCCTCCCTTCCTTACTTTTCTTTCTTTCTTTCTTTCTTTCTTTCTTTCTTTCTTTCTTTCTTTCTTTCTTTCATCAAGAGATGCATGCTTACTGTTGGTTTCTAGAAATGAACATCTAAATCACAATGTTATCTTTTTGACTGGCACAGTTAGAGGCTCCATCATACGTTTTATATAAACCTTTCTTGGTAAAGCATCAGTGCATTTTCATGTGATATTAATTTATTTTGACACTAGGTTGTGGCTTCCTTAAGGACTTACTAACATTTACCTTGTCTGAGAGGCCCAGGGACCTGTCTAAATACCTCTGTTCATCCGTATAATGGTATAAGCTTTACCTATCAATATATGCCCCTGGTTTAATAAAATGTAGACCAGATGGTAAGCTTACAACTCACCTACAGCTTCGTTTACATTTTTCTTTAATTTTTTTTATTCTTTCAAAAGAAAAATTGCTTAAACTTATTTTCCAGTGTCACAAATTGAATTATGTGAAATAAGAACAAGTCAAACTTCACATTGAGAAGTATTTTCTGATATTTTGTTAGTTGTGCTTTTGTAGTACTGCCAATTACATTTATTAGCCCTAAATATTAAACAGCTGGCAGAATTCCACTGTATATAAATAAGACATTTGAGACCTGGAGAAGTGCCATTCGGAATACAGCCAGCTGGTGCTTTTTACAGTTTCATTCAGCCCAGCAGTACTGATTCTACAGTATGTTCAGTGTTTAGGTAAATGACAATAGGAAAACATGTTGTGGATAGGGAATCCTATAGAAAATTCCATTGTGTAGAAAGATAGCATTTCAAAGACTTGTGAAACCAAGGAAGTGATATGTTATGCACCTGTTTGTTGAATTTATTGAATTTTTGTTACCTGAGCTATGCTTTTAATCTTTAATTTTCTGTGTGTCCATTTTGTAGAGCTCTGAGTTATCCTATACAAAATTATTGCTGCTTTGTTTTTCTTTTTCTAATTAAATTGAAATTTAAAATCTTTATTCATATTTATATGGACTATAAACATGTATAGAACTTAACAACAGTGTACTGTTCAGATTTTCACTTCACACTGTGAATGTACTCATTTTGGGTATTACATACTAAATTTTTATTTTCACGTACATACCTTGCCTTTGTTGAATTACTTTTAAAACCCCCTTACTATGTTATTTTAATATAAAATTAGTGTTTTAAAAAGGTAAATGTATAATATTATTACATTGAATAAGATATGAAGATAGATGTTGGTAAAGTGACATGAACATTTATGAAAAAGTAAATATGAAGTAAACATTAATCAACTTAAATGAAGTGATATATTTGAACTTGTAATATCAGTATAATTCTACAAACTGTCCCCTTGTTTTGCTCAACTGTGTATCCCTAGAATTAATTGTTAAATATCATAGAAAATATTTATTGATGTCTATTGTGTGTGTGCATTTGCCTGTGTATAAAAAAGCTAAATTAAGCAGCCGTCTTTCACCATAGACACTTATCTGAGATAATTGACCATGACATAGCTCTGTGGCATCACTTAAAAAACTGGGTTGACGAATGCAATATAATAATTCTCTTGACTTGTTGGAAAAGAAATCTATTATATATATATATATTTTTTTTAAAGATTTTATTTATTTATTTGACAGAGAGAAATCACAAGTAGTCGGAGAGGCAGGCAGAGAGAGAGAGAGAGGGAAGCAGGCTCCCTGCTGAGCAGAGAGCCCGATGCGGGACTTGATCCCAGGACCCTGAGATCATGACCTGAGCCGAAAGCAGCGGCTTAACCCACTGAGCCACCCAGGCGCCCGAAATCTATTATATATTAACTGACACAAATAACTTCTTTGCACATCAATCTGTTTTGTTTGAGAACTTTAAAATATATTTTAAATTATGTAATTAGTATATCCTAAATAAAAACAAGCAATCTGAAGAAATACAGAATTTTAATGGGCATTTTGTTGTCATTTGTTTTCTGATTTAATTATGTGTATTATGGAAATAAATGGATTTCTTATTTTACATAGTTACCTCTGTAGTACCAACACATACTATTTCTTCAATAAAATGTCATGAAGAAACAAATAGATGAAACACATCTACATAGGCATAAGCCAGTTAAAGTCATTCTATAACAAGCACACTGATGACTTCCATGTTGCCAAATTGAATGGCTCAGTCCTAAACCCTCACCTTTCTCAGGTACTAAGAGCATTTGACAAAGCTTATCATTATTTTATCTTCCCTTTCTACAAACTCTTTCTTCATTTGGTATTGCCTTGAGTGTAGTGGTTTTTATAGATTCTAATCTGTTTAGAAGATGTTGACAATTTCTGAAGGGAATAAACGAGTATTTCCCAAGTACGGATAGGACTAAACAAGGATTGATCTTATATTATAAAGTAGGAAGTATACCATAGGCTTTATCTGATACAAAGTGGGATTCTGATATTAATGTCCAGACTTTTATTACATTGGTATAAAGTCTGATCCTTTATTCTAAGCATAGTATTGGAAACTATACTAAAAGACCTAGCTTTGGTTTGAGCTTCATTTTTCTTCTTGAAAAGCTCTGATTTCCAGATGATGTTACTGTGGGTTGTTGGTTGCCTTATATTAATCTGCCCTGACTGAGTTGCTTTTGTTCCAAAAGAGAACCTTCTCCTTCTTCTGTAATATATATATATATATATATATATGTTTTATATCAGCTACTCTCTTTAAAAAAATCACTTTGAGTACTCCATTTTCAACAGTGGAATTCATAAAAAGGCATTAATTTTGCCTAGTATGCTCTGTAATTTATTATTTATATATGCTTTCTATTGTTCACTAGCCCTACTATTTTCTGCAGAAATATAATAATGGAAAATAAAATTTAACCTCGGCTACTTTTATTTGGAAGCATAATTTCAACATTAGGTCTTAGCTGAAAACAGTCTCTCATTGTGCAGAAACTTGGACTCTTACATACTTCCTGTGCAGCACTATTAAACATCCTCCATCTGTAGCAGTTCAAGGTTTTACTACTTAACCATTTCCTGACACCATGACTACTTAAACTAAAGGGTTTTTCTGCATCTGTTTTTATATTTTATATATCTCATTGAAATCAGGTCACACTCATCTGAACTTACCTTATTTTTTAACCCTTGCTAAGACAAGCTGATAAAGAAAACTAATGGGGGGGGGGGCTGGCCCAATTATAATAAAAAAAATCTTAAATTCTTTTTCTAACTCTCTTCAAAACTCATTGTTTGCCAGGCATATCTATGAAAAAATCTGAACCAGAAATTTTGGAGAACACAATGATAAATCAACCAATTAACTGGGCACCCAAAACTACATTGACTTGAAATAATAGGCTTTTCAACTTTGCATAGATGTTATTACACTGTGTATTCTTTGCTAGGGCTTCCATAATAAAGTACTACAGAATGGCATAAGCAATAGAAACATACCTTTTTTACTGGCCAGAAGTCCAAGATCAAGGTGTTGCTAAGGTTGGCTCCTTCAAGGGTGATGAGGGAAAGATCTGTACCAGGCCTCTCTTCTTGGCTTATAGATAAATGTCTTCTTGTTCTGTCTTCCAAAGTCTCTCCTCTGTGTTTGTGTCCAAATTTCCTTTTCTTCTGAGGATACCAAGTGATATTGGTTTAGGGCCTGCCCTAATGATCTCAAGATTATCATCTCCTTATAGAACCTCTCTCCAAATATGCTTCCATCCTGAAGAACTGGTATTAGAACTTCAACACTATGGATTTGGTGGTGGTGGAACCCAATTTAGCCCATAACACTTGATTAAATGCTTACCCATTTCCTGTTGTTCTTTTTATTGGAACATTAAAATACAATTTCTTCTTTCATTAGTTGAGCAAATATGTATTAGATGAATCCTGCTATATATTATTATAGACCAGAGGATGGAGTGTTTATGAAAAAATTAAAGTGGAATTTCTTCAGACTATCAGTGTACTTCCTAGTTTACCATAGTTCCTGAGTCCCTGTTGTGCCCAGCTAACTTTATACTTTCACATGATCTGCCCCTGCAAATATACATAATTTTCAAGCACTCCACTGGATTCTGCAGCTACACAGAGAATTTGTACTCTTAAATATCACAAATTTACCTTCAGGGAACCCCTTTGGAGAAAAATGTTTAAGCAAATCAATGTGATAGGGAGTAGTATATGTAAGAGTAGGTCTATTTAGGAAGTGAAGTGGGTGAAAAACTGAGAAACAAGTGACCAAGACTTAGCTTAGCGAAGAGGGAAATAAAAGTCTTCACTGACAAGATGCCATAGGAATGGAGACTTAAAGATCGAAGAGTGGTCCACTGAGTAGGCAGTGGGAAGCTGCAAAGCAGGGAAAACAGGAATTTGATTCCTTTTTAAGTGGAAGAGTGGCAGAGAAGTGTCTTTTGGAACTTCACTTCCCCCAAATAATTATGATAAGAACCAGGAAAAGGAAAAGATAAGCAGAGCCAAGTCAACAGAGAAGTGTGATGAAAAGTGCAATCTGTGAATGAGAATGACTGAGTTCAAATCTCCTGTCACTTCCTAGAGAGTGTTGATAGGATCTTGTATAGTCTTTTGGAAGTTTAGTATCTTCAGAGATGGGAAGAAGATATTAATAATTCTTTAAACTTTAGAATAGTTATGAGGATTATATTAATAAATCTGATAAGGTAAATACTAAATTATTTATAACAACCTAGATGGTTATGGGATTTAAGAATTAGCCCTCAAATAACTAGAGTATAAAATTGACTAGGACATCTCACCAGAACATCTTCTTTTAAGTGTACTTATAAAAATCTGGAAACCTAGAGTTAATATTAGTTTTCCTCAGTATAGTACCATAACCTAATTCATTACCCAGAATTGACTTCGGTTCTATATTTTGAAGGGGATCATAATGCAAACGAACTGGTACACATTACCATTTTAAGTGCCAAATAGCTCTAGATGCTGAAGGCTTGGGGAGGAGACATGTAATATTAGGAAAATAACATAGGGAAGCATCCTGCTACTAATCTAGCACAGACAACTGTTAAAAAATACCAACTTTAGCCTCATTTGGTCTAGAGATCAGAACTGGTCATCAGTTGTATAATTAGAAAGAGAAACTAGAAAAGTATTTTTAAATAACATATTTTGGCATACCTACTATTTATACCTAAACTTTAAATTTATCTATGGATAGTCTCTGAAATATTTTGTAGAAAGTTGAACAAAAATTAGTTTGAGGTACAATGGCATAAAATTTTAGTTTATGTTAATATAAATTTGAAAATTCAAAATAATATATTCTGTTGAATACCTTCTCTTTAGGTGGGCCATTTACAAGATATAGGAACATTTGAGATAACACATGCAAATAAATGGTCAAACTGTGAAGGAAGAAAACAAGAACTCTAAGTTATGACTGATTTTTGGATTTTTTTTTTTTTTTAGTTCAAATGGCTTTGAACATAATTATTATCCCCCAATTGATAATGGCATTGGCATTATTATAGGAGTAATTGTTCCAATTTGATAAACCTATTTTGTACAACTTAATTTGTCATTAGAAAATTTTTCTCAATTATTTTTATTTAAATCAATTCCTTTTTCTTTGAAAAAAAGATAGTACACAAAATAATGTTCTGAATATATGCCATTTAGTTTTATAAGTTTCTCCCAGTATTTTTATTTGTTATCTAAATGTTAGATGAATAATATTGGACCATTGTTCCGTGTTCACCATGTTCACATTTTCATTCATTCTTAATATTTTATGAACATCTCATGTGTTACACTTATCTCTAATCCTGAGCATCTGGATTTTTAACATTCCACTTTATTTCATTGTTTTTACTTCTAATCACAACCACTTTGGACTTTGAAACACTATATGCTGTATATTGTAGAATATATATGATCATGTGGTAGTTTTCATAGTGGAATATTTACCACATTTATTTTGATTATAGTTGTCTTTAAGTCAGGATTAAAATAGAGTTAAGTCTATTCTCAAATATTCTTTTGGAATGTAGCTTTTTAAAAAAATAATAATATTTCAAGACATGCTTAAACATAATATAAAATAAAGCATCAGGTTTCATCTAAAAATATAACAATACCATGCTCCTGCATTTGTTTCAAACCCATTAATTTTTGCCTATAACCAAGGGGAAATTTCCAGTTGAAACTTCTATGGGTTTTATAGTAGATCAGTGTTCTACCAAAACTGACATGAAAATCAATCCTTTCTGTCTTATAGAGGGAGTATGGTTTATTGACACTAATATAAGATGGAGCATAAGAACTGAACATTGGTTGGTCTATTTGGATCCTTATTAGCATTTTGATATTGGACGTTTTCATCTCCAGATGTCAATTTTTTTACTAGTAAAGAAGATCTCAAGGTATCTATATGTGGTAGATGGATATTCTAGGCTCCATATCTGTGGACTCCTCTGAATCTTTTCTATTCAACTATAATTTTTTTTAATCACAATTACTGACTCAACTTCTTTTATAATACCTTTCTTAATTCCATAAAGTTTTGGAAAAAGCCATGTTACCTGAAAAACAAAAATATTTTTATAAGTCACCAAGTCAGCAATATCCTTCTGTTTACTAGTTTATTCTTCTCAGACTATAGGCCTTTTATTCTATTCTTCATATTAAATAAAAAAAAATTCTTGAAATTCTCTCCTGTCTGCTATCTCTGACTTGTTTTTTTCCTATTTCAATCTTACCTCTATAGTGCTCCTTTTTCAGCAGTATTTACTATATTTAACTTAAAAACCTTATTGTGATGTGGAGATGATTTCAATATAGATGCTTTGAAAAAGCAGTTTTAAAACATTCCATTCCTTTTATCAGCTCATCTTTCTCTTCCTAATGTCTAAACATAATGCATTTCAAAAACGGTCTCTAAAATGCCTTTTTCTTCTTTTTTAATCATTGTAACCATTTCCAAAGCTTTAATTATGCAACTTCAAAACCTGAGTTTCTACTCTTATACCCCCTTTTCCCCCTGACTTCTAGATGACCTTTCTAACTTGAAATTGTCTTTGTGTTTTACATTGACATAATAAACTTGGCTTATATTAAATAAAACTGCTTCTCTTCTTCCTATAATTTTTCTTACCTCTATTGCTGTCTCTCTCTAATGACATTATTTTTAAGTCACCAACACAGATTACTGAAAAATAGGAAAGGCTTTGTAATGGAAAAGTTCTGAGTTTGAGTCTAGATTCCACCATTTAGCAGGTGTCCAATTTGGGGCAAGTAGTTGGATCTCTTACTGAGCTTTCCTTTGTCTTCTCTTTAGAATTAGTTGATAATAGCACCTGCTGCATAGAGCTTTTGAAAGGATAAAATGATGCATTTCTGAGAAAGCAGAAATCCTCATAACATGGTCATCCATGACCATGAGTAACATCCTCATAAAATGGTCAGTATGATTATCAAATGTTAGCTTTAAAACCTGAGTCATTTTCAGGCTTTTAATTTTCTCAAGCCAAATCTCCATCAGTTTCCAAGTTGTAGTCCTACTCCTGAAATACTACTCTCTTTCAAAAATTAACCTATTCATGTGTTCATTCAATTAATAGAAGATGTAGATCCCTGTCAGGTGCTGGGAATCAATAATGAGCAAAATGGCCAAACTCCCCTCACTCTTCCTTAACTAACCACAATAACTCTCAAATTCATCTCACCCCACTCCTCCAACAATCCATCCTAAATACTCTTGTCAAAATGATGTCCCTAAATCTGATCTTGGTTTCAATCTTTTGAATGATGAGAAAAATCTCATTTACATTCCAAACCATTCACGAGAGCATCTCCCACTTATCCAATTTTCTACTATTTCCTGTAAAGTTGCCAGATTGAGGTTCTTCAATGAGAGCCCTGTTGGTCCTCTGCTCATGTCCCAAGATTGGACCTTAATTCCTCCAACTTCCCCACTGCTCCCCTGCTATACTCTTTTTGTCCCTTTTCCTAGGACACACCACATACATCTCACTCTTCGTGGTTTTTTACTTCAGATATATTCCTTAGGGTCTTCTATTTCTTTTTCCTTTGCCGTGAATGCTCTTTCCTGGTGTGTCCATACTTCTTTACTCAAATATCTCCTCAGTGAATATCAAATATCTTCCTCTGGCTTGAGCCATCCTTTCAGGTCTTTATTTCAACATCTCCTCTCTGGTGAGGTCTTTCTGAGCTGTTGTTTTTAAATCCCCCACCCTCCAACTGTCTCCTTGCTTCCTTTATTATTTCTTCTTAAAACATGCTACTACATAAGAAAACATAAATTTTATTCTTTATCTTGTTTTTATTTTGTTTGTTTCTTAGCCTGTCTCTTCCACTAGAATGAAGGCTTCTTGAGGAGAGGAATTTCAGGTCATTTTTGCTTGCTGCTATAAATCCAGCACCTTATAGAATCCCTAGTGTATAAAGGGTGTGTAGTAAGTAAATGCTGAATTAATCAAGGGATCTTCATTCTTTCACTTCAGCAGCTTCATGATAACCACTCAGTTGATACTTTTGTGTTTATATGCATTTTCCATCTTGCTTCCTGTGCCTGGATTTTTTTTTCCCCTCTTTTTCCATCATCACCTATTTTTACAAGTTGAAATTCCACTCATGTTGAAATTTCTTGCCTAAATGCCACCTCTTAGCTGCTATTCTCTTTCTCTGGTTTCACACTGGTGATTGCCATTCTTTGGTGGATATATCACATTCTCCACCCTCCTCCATCATCAAGTCCTTTGGCTCTACTACCAAAATAATTCCAGGGTTTGGTTTATTCTCTACAAGTAACATCCTGTCCTCTGTCACCTGAGCTATTATAATAACCTCCTAATGATCTCATTTCTTAGACCTTTTCTCCTTACAGTTCATTTCCTACACAGCAGCCCTCAACCTTTTTAATACATGAGTCAGACTATGTCACTCTTCTGGCCAAACCGTTTACTGAATTCTCATTTTGTTTGAGAATAAAATCCAAAGTCCCTTACATAGTCATTGAGGACCTAAATGCTTTTGTATTCAACTACCTCTCTGATCCAGTATTTCACCGCTTCGTGCCTGGATCACTCCTTTTCAGCCAGAGTGGCCTCTGTGCTCTGCCTGGATTTTTACACCATCCTCCGTCTCATAGCCAATGGCGTTTATGCTCTTAGCCTGGGTTGCTTTATTAGCAGATACGCTCTGGCCTGGTTTCTCACTTCATTCAAATGGCTGCAAAAATGAGACCTCTTTCCCAGTTACCTCATCGAAAATACCATCTTAATCAACCCACTGTCTCCTCTTAGCCTACATTTTATCTCTGTTTTTTTTTGTGATGAGCGTCACCACTACACCTATTTTATGTATTCCTGTGTGTGTTTGTATATGTGCTTACTCTTTGATTACTTGTTTTCTTTCAAGTAGAACATAAGCTTTATGAAAACACTGTGGCTTTATTATTATTTTTTTCATGAAGGAGAAGAGGTCCCCAGGACATAGAAGAGTACCTGGACTATAGTAGTATTCTGTGGAATAAATGAATGACTGTCTACTGTTAGACTTACAGACACATATTTCTGTTTTTAAAATGTAAAAGGCATTTCCTTTCCAAATGCAGGAAACCATGACTTTTGCATCTTTATCATAATGTAGTACCAGAAAACAATTTTGTCACTTGTAAGTGCTTGATACTTAATTATTTTACTTCATTATCAGGTAAGAACTATGTAACCACTTATTAACTATCAATATCATCTATTAAGCAAGTGAAAAATCCTATGTGAAACTATTATTATCTCTATGTAGATATGGGATAATTGGCATAACACACTGATCAGTATGGAGTAAGCGCATAATAATATATATTTTTAGTTTAATTTACTAATTTAATTTATTTAATATATATTTTTATTTTATTAAACTATTGAATATGAATGGGGCACCTGGGTGGCTCAGTTCGTTAAGCATCTGAGTCTTGGTTTCGGCTCAGGTCGTGATATCAGGATTGTGAGATCAAGTCCCAGATCTGGCTCTGTGCTCCGCAGGGTGTCTCCTTAAGATTCACTCTGCCTCTCCCTCTGCCCTTGCCCCCTAAAAATAAATAAATAAATAAGTAAGTCTTTAAAAAATAGCATATGACTGTTAAAATGTTATTCAGATAGATTATATTTTTAAAAAAGAATAGTGAAAGGAATTGAAAGCCCATGTGTAATAAAATTATAGAAATATATGTAGTACTTGGTAAAGTGTGGAATATTATGGGCAAAACTCTCACTCCACATAGAATAGCAAATTTATCATAGATAAAAGATAGCAGACTCATTTATAATAAAAATATGAAGTAGTCCAATATTCAGTTAACTTTTGTCATTTACTATATTTATTGAATTTCAAAACAGTTAAACAACTACACTTGTCACAAATTTGATAACCTTAAATAAATTTGAAGAAACACTAGAATAGTAAAAAAAAAAAAACAAAAAAAAGAATTGTATTATTTCATAAGGAAAAAAATCTGTGTATTCTGATGACATTTTCTGTTAACTTAGTTTTATTTTTAAGATTTTATCTATCTGAGAGTGAGCAAATGGGAAAGAGAAAGAGGGAGCAGGGGAGAGGGGCAGAGAGCGAGGAGCAGTTTCCCCACTGAGCAAGGAGTACAACGTGTGGCTAGACTCCAGGACCCTGGGGTTTTGATACGGACTGAAGGCAGCTACTTAACCAACAAGCCACCCAGAAACTCCAACTTAGCTTTGGCAGAGTAATAAATAATATTTGTTTACTGCTTCCTGTGTGCTGCACACTATTATACCTATTTTAAATGGATAGTCCACTGTTATTTGCGTCTCCAGAGTTTGCTATTTTTTTTTTCCCATTTTATAGATCTGTAAATTAAATCATAGTCTGTTGAATCTTCTATTAAGTAGCAGAGCTAGGTTTCTAATCCAGGGACCCTTTGTCCAAAGAGTTTAGACCCTTAATCTGGGTTCCCCACGATACTCAATGGAGAAAGAATTTAAAAAGTCCCTTTGAAGCAAGGTTGCCCTCCCTGTGGAAAGAACTGAAGAAAAAGTCTGCAACTTTAAAATCATTGCTGTAAAGCAGCTTACATTTCAGGGAATTGCTCTCAAGAATCATACTTCGTGTGTTAGAAATAAACTTAGTTATCTGAAGATCTATAAAACTTAGCATATGTTCTACAGTGACATGAGTTAATTTCATTTCCGTCACCGTGAGTGCTCCACAGGTATATCGTAAATTGCTATGAATTACTGTGGCTGTGACCCATTATCATAGCAGGAAATTACATGAATCTCACAACTGATATGAAATGTACTGCTGTCACTGCTATGCATTAATTTCTAAGTAGTTGGCCATTTGTAATAATTCTGTAAATGTCCATCTTAGCACAGTTTTCAGTCTAGACAAGTTAAGCCAATGTGCATGGAATTTCCCCCCATTATTTCCAAGCAGTTATACTGAATTCTAAAATTACCTTTTTATTGGACAATTTCATATTGAACATTTTTCCAAGAATTGGAAACATGATAGTTTCAATGTCCTAGTCCCTAATATTCAAAAGAAATTTATTCCATAAGGAGTAAAGTCATTTGTATATATATAAATAAGACCACAGAATGAGAAAACCTCTGATAAATATAAATTATTTTTTCAAATTTTGTGGAATAGGTAAATGGTTTATTAAATTATTTTTTAACCATATTGACCTCTTTGCTGAGATAAGTTTTAGATAATGGTATCCTTCATGGTTATTGTCCTAAGAATAACATATTTACAATTATGTCTCATATTATAAATAGAAGTATTTCACCCTTAAAATCACAACTGTATAGTGTAAACTACACTTTTCTTGTATATCCTTTGATATTGACATTTATGCCCTTGTAGAAAAAAATAAATTCAAATAGAAGGCTTAATTGAAAACTTTTGACAATGGTGAATTGATATAAATTTCCCCATAGTAAATTTTATATAGTACATTGTATCTGTTGCACATCATTTCCTGACTAGAAATTCACTTTTTTGGTAGACTTTTAAGGATTTTTATTTGTTCTTGAAAGTTTTTTTATTGCCACCCCACCATCTCCTAGACTTTAAGACTCTTATCTTCATCTTCCAAAATTTTGTCACCATCTATTCTAAAAATCTTTATTATAATTCTGCTGACACATAGCTCCTAGAATTTCATTCCCCACTTTTTTTTTTTAAATTGCAAAAATGTTTATAAACATGGAGTTTATCTAACTCACTAGGGCCACTCTTTGAGACATAACTATACAAAATAGTGATTTTTAAAATTCAATGCACTATGTACCCAAAAGCATACTCCTGTGCTTTTTTAGTTATTTAAGTTTAATATTGGGCACATTTTGTGATATTTAATTTTAATAAACTTAGTAAATTGGGTACTTGATTTTAGGCATGAGCTAGATGTTTGAGAGGGGAGATTAGCCAAACCAGAGACTGTGTAGAGGAGAAAGAATAATGAATGAATAAATCAGTGACCATGTCTTTTCTTTGAAGGTTTTGTTTATCTTTTTGAGAGAGAGTGCTCAAGCACAAGCTGGGGGAAAGGGCAGATTGAGAGAGAGAAGCAGACTCCCTTCTGAACAGGGAACCTGACTCAGGGCTCAATTCCAAGACCCAGGGATTATAACCTGATCTGAAGGTAGGCAATTGACCAAGTGAGCCACCTGGCTGCCTCAACCACATCAGATTCCTCATATCAGAGAGATAATATGATAACTGTCTTTCTCTGATTGACTTATTTTGCTTAGCAAAAACTTACATCCTTTTATAGCTTCTGGAAAATATTCAGTGTTACATTCATTCAGTAGAGGTTGTTGTCTTAAAACCTCCCTTCTGAATCTTTGCAGTGGCTTTTCTATAGCCCTCTTCTTTTCTTTGGAGAATCAGATCCCAGTCCAGAGCTAACCATGTGCCTCTTTTCAGTGGTTACTCACTGTAGCAAATAAAGACATGGCATGCTGGGTGATATTTCCACATTGGCTGAGGCTTTTCTCTTCTAAGTAACTGCCCACAGACTACTGCTCAGTGTCTGTACTGAAATCCATTTCCTTAAACAGATTCAGTTCCCACACACTGTTCTGTTTGCTCACACTTAATGGTTTCCCACAATTTTCTTTATAGTGGAAACCCTTCCTTTTCCCACAGCTCCTTGCCGTATCTTGAAGAACAAACATATCATCATTTGCCTTATGCAACAAACACTTCTGCCTCTCTCTGTCCAGCATCAACTTCTGGATACCAAAAATCACATGTAACTTATCTTTTTATTATCCATGATTTCTAAACTAAGCTTTACATAAAAATATTTAATAATTTAATAAAACTTTTTGTAAACCTGGTGATTCACAGACCTGTACCCCTGGGGATAAAAAATATATGTTTATAAAAAATAAAAAATTAATAAAAGAAAGTGAAAAAAAAACTTCTATGAGAGAGGCATCTTAGAAGATCACAAATCACCACAGAAAATCACAGTAAGAAACTACCAAACTATAAAAAAAGTAACAGGTCTAAAACTAGTTTTCTTGCCTTCAGGAGAAATACATGCTTGAAGGTAACTCTCCCACACAGTTTAGATCTTTTTGTAATGCACACACTTTGCATTTACCACTAAATGTGAAATAGAAGAACACTATGATGAAATTTACTTTATTTGTTATAATAGAATCTTACAAATCTTTATAGGAGGTAGATGAGGTTATTCAGGTGAGTCTCTGTAAACCATGTCCAGGACTTGTCAAACCTAAAATCTTCAGACACTTGGGATGAGGGCTGAGCACAAGGCCATTCCGCAGAGAAGAGGAAGTGCTATCTAGAAACTTTAGATATCATTTCCTAGGAGATTCATGTCTTGGAAACTGGCATTGGAATATGCAGCCAAGTCAACTAGATAGTAGAGGTGAATAATCCAGTTGGCAAGGGACATAGAAAGTTGCTTCTCAACATTAGAGATACATTAGAACTGCCTAAGCAATTTGCAAACTATTAGTTTGAATAGATACACATGAAGCAATAGTTTTAAAAAGCTCCCTGGCTAAGGTTTAGCTGGAAATAAGAACTATCAACATAAGGAAATAGATAGACTGTGAGGTCAGAAATATGGCACATTCGCCTACAGGTGAAAGATGTGACAGCCGCACTGAGAGCTCAGCACAGTACCATTGACTTCCAGCTGGAAAGAAAACGACCAAAATCAAATAGTAGAATGGTGGAGCAGAGAACATGCTGGTTCTTGCCTCAGTTGAGAGGCTTAAGGAACTGAGAATTACTGAGATTGAATTATGAGGTACTAGCTAAAGTAAACACAGAGGATCCAATGTGGTCCCAAGAGCCACCCCCTTCACCAACAAACTTTCTGAAGGCACTGTCGTTAACAGCCTGCTGCTTATTATAACTACAAAAAGTACCATGGTGCATCCAATGTTCCTGAGAATTCTGCACAGGACTCATATCATCTGGGTCCTATCTCTTCATCTCACTCTCTGAAATCTTTTGTTGGCTTCCTTATTAATAATCTCTGGCCAGGGGTGCCTATGGCTCAGTTGGTTAAGAGGCTGCCTTTGACTCAGTTCATGATGCCATGATCCTCGGATGGCATCCCTCCCCACCCCGCATCAGGCTCCCTGCTCAGTGGGGAATCAACTTCTCCCTCTCCCTCTCCCCCTGCTTGTGCTCTCTCTTTCAAATAAATAAATGAAAACTTTAAGAGAAAATAATCTCTGGCCTTTCATTCCTTTCCTTTTTTTTTTCAGTATACTTTCAGTATACTTGACCCAAAGTGGGAAGTTGTCCTCTCCATTTAAATAAGGCAATTCTAATTTGATGGTAATAAACTTTTTGCAGAATATTTAGGGGTTGAAGGTAGCTGGGGGAGTGAATAGTAGTCATTTTATAAAGACTGCCAGCCATGTCATCCCAGGTATGCCCCTTTTGGTCATTTCTATTCTTAGACTAAACAAATGCTGGTTTATCATCTACCTGATGTTGGTTTTCCAACATCAAATCCCCCTCTCTCTCCTCAATTCCTGGTTACAAATGTAAACTTCTGATTTGGCCAAAAACTGACATCGACAACAAGAAAGTTAAAAAACAACAACAAAAAAACCCCCAAAAAAGCCAGTTGTATACCTCATTTTTTCCAAATGTTTTACCTTACTCTACCTTTTTATATAATACTATTAGAAATATGTGTGTGTGTGTGTGTGTGTGTGTGTGTGTGTGTGTGTGCTCTTCAGATCAGAATGGGCTAAAAAACTATTTATTAAAAAATGGGGATATGATGATTTTTGTACATATAGCTGTGCCTTACACTTTGTAGTGACATTTTTCCTGTGATAAGTGGTGATACATATCCATGGTGAAAATGTTGATGCATAGTAAATGTTCAAATATTTTTAGGATGACCACTGAATTTTGAAATGGCTGTGTGTGTGAACAAAGGGGAATAAACATGGGACTACAAAACATGAGGGGAGAAAGAATAACATGAATCAACTTAATATTACAATTACTGAGTGCAAGATTAGTCATCATTAGCATTTTGCAAAGTGCAGCATCATCTGTTTCATATTAGCCTTCGAAATGCAAATGTGATATTATAAACATAAGAATATTGGTGATCATTTTCTCTTTATTGTCATCTGTAAATTTCTAAGAAATTGGCTTCAAATCTTATAAGGTAAATCATGAAAAGTTCTTTTTCTTATTTTTTAAGCATTTCCCAAACTGTGTTAGCCTAGGCACTAAACATATTGCAGGTTCTTAAAGAAAATGTAAGAATTCTCCTCATTCCTTCTATGCAAGTAACTAAAAATGTATCCAAAAGCATAATTAATATAGAGTATAAGTCCATAATTACTATAATTGTGATTTATCAGAATGATAGTTATTAGGTTAAATGCTAACTAATTATTTGAAAAAAATGTGTTTTCCTCCAAAAATACATGTTTCACTCAATGATGAGAAACTTTTCTATCTAGAAAAATACAAATTGTCTCTTTTGTATCCTACATGTGTTTTGATAGTGGGGAGGTTTACCTTGTCTCTGCTTCTGCGAATAAGTTTCAGAATGACCTTTTTAGGGATAGGAAGTCTGGATACATGATTTTCTTATGGTTGTAATAACTTGGAAAAAGAAAACAAACAAACAAACAAACAAGGAACTCAGTTCTGGCCTGTGTGGTCTAATAATTAAAGCTCTGAATAAGAATTTGGGAATTAGACTAAACATCAGAATTGGTGATTTGGGGGAATTTAACCTTTAGAAAAAAATTGACTTCTTTCTGGTTCTGTACCCCCTTCTGCTGAAGACCATCTTACTGCTGAAAATCCCTTGCAGAGACGTTTTTATTTAATTAAGAAAATAAAGGGAAATATGCTTTCTTTGTACCACTTGATTATATATGTCACCAATTCTGTATGTCACCTTTTTTTTTTTTTTTGAAGATTTTATGTATTTATTTGAGAGAGAGAGAGGATGAGAGAGAGAAAGCATGACAAGGGGGAGGGTCAGAGGGAGAAGCAGACTCCCTGCCCAGCAGGGAGCCCAATGTGGAACTGGATCCTAGCAGGATCATGACCTGAGCTGAAGGCAGTTGCTTAGCTAACTGAGCCACCCAGGTGCCCACTCACCCATTTTCTTTTTTAAACCCAATTTTTCCTTAGGATAATTACTATGGCAATATGATATTTCTAATAATTTATGAACATTACACATTAGTTCTTGGAGTAGGAAGAATGGGTAAACATGGGCATTCTTTAAATTTCTAAAGTGTAAACATTACAGCCACAGCTTTAATTAACGATTTCTGTTGCTGCTACTGTTGAGACAAATGCTCATTTAGGGATGTTATTTCTACTGTCTTCAGCCCCAGCAAATGCTAGGGCTTGGGAGTTGTTGTTTTTGCAAGTGGAGTGAGTAGGCAAACCACCAACACTTACAAGCAATATGGTCTTCTTTAAAAATTAATGAAGTAATAATTGTTCTTTGCAACCTTTTATGTGCAAAGCATGATAGTGCTGTTTGCATTATCTTCTTGCAATGTATACCTCTGCATTCAAGGACTTGTGATAGCTTGCCAAATCAACATTGAGAGGAAAAATGTTAAATGACAATGAGACCTCCATAATTGAAATTGCATTTTATATCAAATTTTGAAAAATGGTCATCACCTTCATTTGATATCTAGTAAAATAATGTTAATAGCAGGAATATTTACAACCAATTCATCAGTTGAAATACAAACTCATATCTATTCGGATTTTTTTAAAAAGACAAAAAAAAAAAATCCCTGAAAAGCCTTGACCTAAAAAATTTTAAGCCAGTTGATTTATTTTAAATAATAATATCCATGATCTAATTTTCTGTAAAATGTCCATGTAAAGCATTTATTCTCTGAATGGAGAAAAGAATTCAGAACTCATTTCTAATGGGTTTCACAAGGATTTCAGTTATATATTTATTTACATAATTAAAATATCTTCTATTTTAAGAGGTTTATATTTGCACTCCCTTGAATGAGTCCTGATCTATTATGAGAAAAAATAATTTTTATACATCTCTCAAAAGATGAAATTGTATGCTGCAGATTATGGAGGCTATGAAGAGGTTAGCATTCATCATGGATTAAATTTATAAATGCATAAGGCATTTAATAAAGGTTGTATAGTACATCTGGGAGGGGAGAAAAAAGAGAGGGAAACAAACTATAAGAGACTCTTAAAGACAGAATAAACTGAGGGTTGATGGGGGAGTAGGTTTGGGGGGTGGACTAGATGGGTCATGGGGAGTAATGAGAGCACTCGTGATGTTGTACATCAATGAATTACTGAATTCTTCTCCTGAAACCATTGTTGCACTGTATGCTAACTAACTAGAATTTAAATATAAATTGGGAAAAAAGAAAAAAATAGAGATTATATACTACAGAAAGCTTTTTAAGAATGGTAAGGGTATGGACAGCTTCAAGGAGAAAAGAGTATGGTCGAGTTGGTGTTATACCATAAACGAAAGAAGATCTAACATGGCTTTTGACAACAGTAGAAAAGTTCACTCTCCAAGAACGTAATATGTGAAACATGTAATTCACTAATCTGCATTCAAACTTTTAGAAAAACATAAATGGATTTTGGAATTAGTTTTTGGAAGAATGCCAATACCAAACTAAAGAGTTTGAAGTTATTTGTGTAGACAATGCGCAGCCCTAGAAGGCTTTGAATTCAAATATAACATGACAAAAGAGAGATTTTCCTGGCAGCACAAGGCAAAATTTGGCATGGCAAAAAAGTTGTAGACACAGATAACAGAAACAGCTGGTCTAATAGTTGCCGAATCATAAGTAGGACCACAAACCACATGATGCCAGCTTAAAAGCTTCCCAAACCTATTCAGGATCACAGAAAGCAGTGCTTCTCTGAAAGACTTCCTGGAAAGTCTTGAAACTTTTTAAGTGTTTTTTGCATTGAAAAAAAAGTTAGGATAACCTTAGCTGCTATAATAACAAAACCCCACATAGCCACTTATTTCTTGTTTGTGTAAAATTCAATGTGAGTAAAAGATACTAAGAACTGAAATGTTCACTACATTTACATCTTTTGTTTTCTGCATATAACTATTAGATTTTATTTTGTTAGCAGAAGGAGGCATGATTGTATTTTTACTTCAAATTCTCTTTTGTGGTACACCAACATGTATTCCTTGAAATGACTGAGAGTGTTAAAAAATGTCATGTTTGGAGATATATGGTAAGGACATCATTTAGATTTACCTAATTTTGCCAGATACTGATTTTACCAAATTCTAGACCAAATTGGGAAAAAATGAATAAATGTTTATTTTAGGCAGCAGTATTTTTCATTTTCTTTTAAAATAAATAAAACACAAAACCATCCGTACAACAGAACCATTTCATAGTGTTATTTGAGATAACTAATTTGACATTTTGATGTTGGAATATTTGTCTAGGTATAATCAATCGCTAAGCAACTTTTTTTTAATTTTTTTTAAAGATTTATTTATTTATTTATTTGACAGACAGAGATGACAAGTAGGCAGAGAGGCAGGCAGAGAGAGGGGGGGAAGCAGGCCGCCCTCTGAGCAGAGAGCCCGATGCGGGGCTCGATCCCAGGACCCTGAGATCACGATCCGAGCGAAGGCAGAGGCCTAAACCGCTGAGCCACCCAGGCGCCCCGTTAAGCGCCTGAATATCCCACAAACCACAATACAATTCAAATGTATGCATCAACATTATAAATTACTTAGTGTCAATGAACTCAGAGAATCTTGCAAATAATAAACCTACATAAGAATGTTACGGAATTGCTTCATGTCATGATCTTTAATGAGTAACACTGAACTTTATTAATTTTGTATATCCTGTGATTCCATTAACACCCTCATTTTGTGTTCATTATTATTCGTTATGCTTCACTCATTAATTCTGCTTCTCATTTTTTTTCCTCCTTTGATGCTTCAGTGGGAAGAGATCAGTGGTGTTGATGAACATTACACACCCATCAGGACTTACCAGGTGTGCAATGTCATGGATCATAGTCAAAATAATTGGCTGAGGACAAACTGGGTCCCTAGGAACTCAGCTCAGAAGATCTATGTAGAGCTCAAGTTCACTCTACGGGACTGCAATAGCATTCCACTGGTTTTGGGAACTTGCAAGGAGACTTTCAACTTGTACTACATGGAGTCCGATGATGATCATGGGGTCAAATTTCGAGAACATCAGTTTACAAAGATTGACACCATTGCAGCTGATGAAAGTTTCACCCAAATGGATCTTGGGGACCGTATTCTGAAACTCAACACTGAGGTTAGAGAAGTAGGTCCTGTCAACAAAAAAGGATTCTATCTGGCATTTCAAGATGTTGGTGCTTGTGTTGCCTTGGTGTCCGTAAGAGTGTACTTCAAAAAGTGCCCATTTACAGTGAAGAATCTGGCTATGTTTCCAGACACAGTACCCATGGATTCCCAATCCCTGGTGGAGGTTCGAGGATCTTGTGTTAACAATTCTAAGGAGGAAGATCCTCCCAGGATGTACTGCAGTACAGAGGGTGAATGGCTTGTACCCATTGGCAAGTGTTCATGCAATGCTGGCTACGAAGAAAGAGGTTTTATGTGCCAAGGTAAGAGTCTTCTCTATTTTCCTTATAGTGGTGTGGCTTAACTGTGAGTTTATTATCACTGAGTAACTGAAAGAAATGAACCCAGCCTGAACTCATTGGCAGCAAAACATGCCTCAAACTGAACAGTCCATTTATAGACCAAATTTATCTCACTTGATGTGTTGATCCACAGTTCACTCTAGAAATATTAGCAGTGTTTGACTATGTGGTTCTGGCCTGTACCCCACGAGAGGTGTTACATATGCTATTTTTAAGTTTTGTCTTCTATTTAATGACTCTGGTGTTATAATTCTAGATCAAGTGAAAGAAAAAAAAATCTCTCTTTTATGTAAAGGAAAGAAGCACTGGCACTCAGGTAATCTAATTTCAACAGAATTAGATTGACTATATGTTTTTCTATTTCACAGTGGTATGTTCTTTATTTTTATAAAATACAGCATTCAGTGATGTCTGTATGTCAAATACCTGTTTACTTACAATGCATTAGTGCTTTAATAAAGATTATTTTATTTAAAAATCCAGGGTTTATGACTTAGTGTTTGATGTATAAAAGGTTAATTTTTAAAGAAATTATTTTGTTTCATGGTTTGGCCCTTTAGGCTGCCCAGGAGAATATCTGTACCACATTTTAGGCTGGATGTATATTTGATACTTAATACAGTAGCAAAGAATCTGAACAGTTACCAAGATGACTTTTATTAACACTTTCTTTGCATTTGAAATAAAATTAATTAAAAATAATCTTTTTTTTCATATAAGATTTGATATATCAGATGAAAACTTCCACTTAATCCCCAAATTTGTTAGTTTCTCATTAGGCAAGGTTTGTGTTTAAGAACACACTGAAATAAAAAAAAGAACACACTGAAATTTTTTTTTTTTTAATTTTAGGTGTATAAATATAAGGAGAATTTAACTACTTAGTTTTGGGAATCTGGTCTGTTTTAATACCTATGTTTGCTGTTATACTCTGAAAAAGGAATTGAATTTGGTGTTCTCTTTTTAGCCATTCAGTAATCTCATACCATGCAACAGAAATGAATATACTTTATACATTAATTAACCTTTCTAACAATGTAAATGGAACATAACATTTTGTTTTTGACTATAAACATAATCTATGGAAAAAGCTTAATGACAGCAAGGGCTACACTCTAGTCTCATACTTCTCCATGTTATTTAGATCCTTGGCAAATGCCATCAGAAATATCATTATTAAGTATGGTTTTGAAAGTTCTAAAATTGAAACAACATGGTAGATACTACTCTTTATATACATGAGTGGAGAAAAATCTCGGTGGCCTTTATAATCCACTTTGAAACATATCTTGTCTCTATGTACTCTTTATGTATATATAATATTTGTGAAAATTATTTTAAATAAAATAATAAGGACCTAACTCAGGAAGAATTTCAAAATTGGCCATTTTTTCTAATTTGGTCTCTGGAACCAGTCTCTGATATCCACACCAGGAGAGAAAGAGATATGTCTCCTTCTCAATAATATGTATCAATGTATGTAGAACTATCTCCTAAAATATGGCAGTGGGCAAGAAACTTAATCATTAGATGTTTGGATTTTAAATAATTTTCATATGTTATAAAATTTTATTGAAACATAAATAGAAAAATAAGTATTGGTGAAGTAAAAAGAATCACATAAAAGTCTTAGTAGAAATAAAGCTTACAAACTTATGTTACATACTGTCTTAAGGATAAACTAGTAGAAGAATAAAAGAGTCATATGAAGTTATAATTCAGAAAGTTCATAATAAGTGAGAATTGCTTTACTTTCAACCTCATTCTAATTTACTTAACTGCTTTTTAAACTACTATGATATTCAGTTGTATTCCAAGATCACTCCTAGAGATAAGGATTTAATTAATTAATCTTTAAATTTTGTGTGAGAGAGCAAGAGAATAAGCACAAGGTAGGGGGAAGGGCAGATGGAGAGAAAAAGAGACAGAATCATAAGTAGGCTTCTTGCTCAGCACGGAGCTCTCCATGGGGCTTAATCCCATAACCTCTACTCTGACCTGAGCCAAAAATCAAGAATAGGACATTCAACTGACTTAACCACCTAGATGCCCTTATAGATAAGGATTTAAGTGAAATTTTTATATTCTTGAAATTTGTTTGTTAAGTTGAAGGATGTCAACAGCACCTTTTTCATATAGTAATGCAATATCATCATAGACTTTCTCTCTCAGCATTTAAAAATACTAGTTTCAGAATGAGATAAATATATAAAAATAGCCGATTGTTTTAAGACAAAGATCTTGAAGATAATAAAAATAATTGTAGTAGAATTAGAGATTGCCCTTGAAATGGGATGTGATTGTAATTTAAAGGGGAGGATTTTTTTTTTTTTTTTTAGTGATGCAGTTTAAAGGGGGAATATTTTCTTATAGTTATGTCTTGACATTTGCTGATGTTTCCAAGTGATTTTTGGTTTCCTTTCTTTTCACAATCACAAAGACTTTGTATATTCAGATTATTAGACAATGTGTTGAGGTATTCTACTTTCTTTTGATTTACATGTTTAACAAATATTTGTTTAAATATATTATTTTGGGCATTACTATACTATGTCTTAAAATTTTAGAACTCAGGAACTCAGGAACGAGATTTATTCTGTATCTTGTTCTTGGCTATAATTTTGCTGTTGTTGTCAGTGATGGTGCTGGTGTTTCTTATGTTGGCTATGGTTTCCTTTATTAGTTTTTAATTTTTCAGTTGGCTTTTTGGTAAACTTGTAGGCTGTCTGAACAGCATGCTAGGACTCTCACTAGTCAACATTTTAGCAGCCGTGCTTCTGTTTAGGCACAGAGAAGAGTGGTAATCCTCAGAAAAGAAGCAGATACAAAAGATAGCTAAACAAACTTCCTGTATTTCATGAGATCAGTTTTTGTTTTTTAAATTTTTTTCCAAAAGGATATTGTATCATCCTTTTTAAAAAAAATGATGGGGTAATACCTTGATATACCCACTATTTGGAACACACATATAGCTAGATTTTAAACATCTCAGCATAATCTTATAATCCAATGATAAGCAACCATAGGCTTTCAGTTGCCTAACACAAAAGAAAACATGACTCATTCACTTTATTTAAAAGAATATTTAATGAGTGTCTATTTCATTCTAAGTATTGTATCAGAACTCAAAGCCTTTTTTTTTTTAATGTTCATGATTTACTAGATGCTAGTGTATTTATTTGTTAAGTCATGTCTATGAGCTATCTAATTTATCACCCCCCTCCAAGTAACTTACAGGCATACCTTATTATTATCTACATCTTAAAAAATGAGAACAAAGCTTTCACAAGTTAAATATCTTGCCATAGTTTCTTTAATGGGTGAGTGTTGGATTAGAGATCTGAAACCAGGCAGTCTGATTCCAAAGGCTGTCATCTTAACCTCAATCCACATTGCTTCCCTATGTTTTAGTCCAGTGGTGACAGAGACCAAGAAACCCCATAAGACACAAATTCTACTTGAAGGAGGAGTAGGACCACAGTTGAATTGGCATAAAGTAAACCAAAATCTGTTAATATAAGGTTTAATATAAATCAGTTTATTTCTCACATCTTTCTGCTTCTAGAATTTTTAAAAAGAAGAGCTACTAGTCAAAATGTAATATTTTGGAAAGACTAATTTTAGTCTGGATGATATGTATAAAATCTGGATATATACATCACCAGTCATCTTAGATATACAACAAAGTCTAACAAATTTAATTCAATAAGTGTTTTTGACAATCCATTAGTACAAAGTAATAATGCACTAGACACAGGGAAACATAGATGGATTGTATTTACCTTACAGGGGCTCAGCATCTCCTGTGAAAGACAGATACATAAATGGATACTTTTAATGCAAGCCAGACCAATCAGTCTTGCACCAGGGGTACAAAAGACTTTGGCAATGTAGGGGAAGGAGAGATAATTTTGAGTATTTCTAAATTCATAATGGGATTTTTTCATTAATGATGAAATGCCTTTGAATGAAAGACTTTGATCATCTTTGCTAGCATTAGAAACTTTTGGAGTAAGGAAAAGAGGCTAACTACCTTATATAGCTTACTCATTACAGACAATAAAGTTTATAATTTGTTTATTGAATTTCAAAATGTGTAGAAGTACCATTAGAGTTTTGTGTTCTGAGCTCGTTCCGCAGGGAGGTTTTATAAAGATTTCATAGCCAGGTCATTTTCTCACTTTAGTAATGAAATATTCTGAACCATTTATTCCACTCTAGATGGATAACTGGGACAGTTAAAGTTTGGTTAAGTAAATGCTGAGGATATGACAATATCCATTTGATAGGAAAATATATTGATGAAGACACTTCATTGTCAAAAAATTCACCCATCAATTTCAGAATTATAATTGAAACCAATGTTGTCCTTTACAGAACCAGAATTCTAACCATAGCATTACACTTTTCTTGTATATAAATGAAAACCTTCAAAACTGCACTTTTCCTGAAATGAGGAAAAGAGTGGGAATATATTTTGGCTATTTATTCAGTTATTCAACTATTATTGAGTCTCTAGTATATAGTATGTACCAAATCCTGTGTTGCTCACTAAAAAAACAGAAATGAACATTATCCCTGCTAAATTAGTTTGGTTCATATTTCAAAAATCTGTGTGTATTGGGGAATGGGAGGTAAATACTTTGGTCTTTGCTCTTAAGGAAGCATAGATTTTTTTTTTTTTCTTGAAGATTTTATTTATTTATTCAATAGAGAGAGAGAGAGAGCGAGAGAGAGCAAGTACAAGCAGGCAGAATGGCAAGCAGAAGGAGAGGGAGAAGCAGTTCTCCTTTGAGCAGGGAGCCCAGTGAGGGGCTCAATCCCAGGAATCTGGGATCATGACCTGAGCTGAAGGCAGCTGCCTAACCGAAGGAGCCTCCCAGGCACTCCAAAAAACATAGATTTTTAACTGAATTTTTAAACAGAGCTAAGTTAATGGTCGTTTAAACTAAAAATAAATTATTAGTGGTAATGAGGAAGGAGGTATTGGTGTGGGTGGAAATAAGTGATAGGAAATTTAAAATTTCTACAGTAAGATGCTTTATTTTGCTGGTTTTGTTTTACTCTGCTAAGAAAGAATGAACACAGGAAAGATAAGAAGATAAAGTGGTACATCTTTCTCCTTTAAGGAACAGTTAGAGGGAGAACACAAGAAAAGACTGAAAGAAATATTGGTTGTTAAAGAATAATTCAGAAATTGCATGCCATGCAAACCACAAATGCAGAAAAAGAGAGAGTGCTTATTAGGATAAGTTTGGTAAAATAGAAATACACATGAAAAATAACTACAGGGGCACCTGGGTGACTCAGTGGGTTAAAGCCTCTGCCTTCGGCTCAGGTCATGATCCCATCATCCTGGGATCCAGCCCAGCATCCAGCTCTCTGCTCAGCTTCCTCCTCTCTCTGCCTGCCTCTCTGCCTACTTGTGACCTCTCTCTCTCTCTCTCTGTGTCAAATAAATAAAAAATATCTTAAAAAAATAACTACATATACTTCAACTGATAAAGAGTGATATAATGATTAATATGAAAAGTAAGAAATCATGCATGAGACTTGGTTTACTGGTAGTTTCTGTAATATATAATTTTAAAATATGGCTTTCATTTAAATAGGTTTTCTCTCAGTTTAATGATAGAGGAGGAAATCATGCTATCTCTTTTAATTTACTGTGTATGGCTTAAGTATTTGGGCAATGTTTCTGGTCTCTGGGTGAGCTGGCTAAATGTGGTCAAATTGCAGGTTGAGTTGCTTTTATTGGATGTTAATAAGCCTTAAAATGATACTATTAAATATTAAAATTATAAACCTAATTTATCTGCTGTTTGCTTTCAATCATTAACAATCAAGATACAACTGATTTATTTCACTAGAGAAATCATTAGTATTTCTTACATCCCAGTATAATTATTTTAACTTTTTAAGATTGGAAATGTAAAGAAATTTTGCATTAATGCCAAGAAAACCTTGTGAAATTTATTATTATTTTTTAATCCTGGTTAATGAATTCTGCTATCTGCTTTGATTTAGTTAGGAGAGAAAAAACGAGAATGCTAATGGATTTTTATATAGCCAATTAATTACATTTGAGGCAGATCCCAGGAGGTTACTATAAATATTCCTGCTCCTACAAACTTTGTTTAGACTTAATGTACCAAGTACCTTATTAACGTCACTGAAGAATCTGTTGCTCTGTGTTTTATCTCTGTGCATTCATTGTGGAGTGCCAACTTTATTCCTTGTTTTTGTACATCAGCTGCTTAATAGAAAAGTGTGTTTGATGTGATGTATGAAGATAGCTAGACTTTTTGATGATTATCCATAATTATGTTGGTTTCACCTAGGACTTAGGGCATGAGTTCTTGTTCTCATTTCATTTCTCTCTCAATTCAGAAACTCTTAAAGAAGCTGTCAAGGTTTCAATAACAAAAGATTTGGAGATTCTACTTACTCTTGAAGAGGTAGAGAAAATTGAAAATCTCATTCAGAATTTGGCACCTACTACTGAGTCTGTTTGCACCCTCTGGAACTTCTTGGAGTTCATATATTGTAATGAATTCAGAAGCATGTTTTTTTGTTTGTCTATTTGTTTTTTTCTGGGGGCACTTGGGTGGCTCAGTCGGTTAAGCATCTGATTCATGATCTAGGCTCAGGTCTTGATCAGAGGGTCTTGAGTTTGAGCCTGCCACTGGGCTCCATGCCGGGCAATACGTGCTGGGAGCTGGGCACTAGGCAGCAAATTACTTGCATTTTGTCCTTTTCTAGGAACATCATGCCTAGAACTAACAGAGTATAATTAAGTTCTCAGTTAGATACTTACTGAATGAATACTTACTGAATGAACTCTTCCAAGTATGCATCCTTAGAATGTAAGTTCTAGAGTGAATATGCTTAATGCTATTTATTTTTGAATCTACTAGGTCTTTCAGATGCGTAATGATGTTCATTTTATCTAATTTGAAATAAGCACATTTGACTCTTAGATCACATACAGTTGCAACAAGTTAAGACTAGATCCACCTAGGGGCACCTGGGTGGCTCAGTGGTTAAGCCTCTGCCTTTGGCTCTGGTCATGATCTCAGGGTCCTGGGATCAAGTCCGTGTTGGGCTCTCTGTTCAGCGGAGAACCTGCTTCCTCTCTCGCTCTCTCTCTCTCTGCCTACTGTGATCTCTGTCAAATAAATAAATAAAATTTAAAAGAAAAAAGACTAGATCCACCTAACTATCCTGATACTAATTAATGATCTATTACGTTATCTCATCTGTTCATTAATTAGTATCTGGTATCTGAGAGAATACCTTTTATCTTTTATGAATTTATGATGAATAGTTTTTCTGACTTACAAAAAATCAATTGACTATCATACCTGTAATAAAGCAAAGCTCTATTTATATAAATGCTGAAATAATTTTTGTTTTATACACCTAGTACTTATTGACTCATCCTTTAATTACTGCACTGAAATTTCTTACCTTGAATTATAAAAAACTTATTTGTTTTCCCAGAGTTTAAAATTACATCTATCTAATCCCACTTTACCTTTAGCAGTTGCACACCCATGACATTTCAAACCAATACATTTATTTTATTACAAAATATGCCACTGATAAGTAATAATGTGCATAACTTTCAAGCAACCAGATATTTTGACAGTTTTATAAGAGCTATAAAGCCCTTGATTTATACAAGTTTCTATATCTTCTCACCAATTTGTATAATAACTTCTGGTACCTTTAGCACAGTGCAGACCCCTGCCCCCCCCCCCAATCCACCCAAGTTTGCCCTCAAACATCAATTTGCATTTATTTGTTTTATTAAACAAAAGGCTCTTGTCACTGAGAACTGTTTGAGTTCTTGCACTCAGTAGCCTCAAAAATGCTGCTTATCAGTTTCTTCATCAGTAAAAGGGTATTTGAAAATCATCATTATTGTTAGTCCTCAGCATCATTGGAATGTGTAATCTTCCTTGCTTTCTTGTTTCTCTATGTTAAAACAGATGTGATAAACTCATCCATTCAACAGTCTCTTTCTTACTTTAAACCTTAGGGCTTAGGGATACCTTAAGGGAAAGGAAATGCCTTTAATGAACATATTTATCTATGTATTCATTATTTATTCACTGGTTGTCCACCTTCTTTCAAGTAGGATTTTCCTCTCCTGAGGACACTTCATTTTTATTTTCATTAAGCTTCTAGTCTATTCAATCATAGGTGATATTTCCTCCATTCTCTTCTTGTTAGCTTCTATTTTTCTTCTTCTGAACATCAGTCACTCTTGATTTTTCCCATCTGGTGTTTGACTCAGTCTCTATTCCTTCTAGCGTGTTTCGTGTTTGGTTTTTGTTTTTGTCTTCTTCTTTTTTTTTTTTTCCTGCTGATTATTTAACAGCAACCTTAAATTTAGATATGGACATTTTTATTGTTGTAGATCCAGAGAGGCTTTTAGGTTTTAACTGATTTAAGAAAATGTAGTTTAGGAACAGGCAAACAATAACAAGATAAAATAAAATTCAACATTTCAAAAATGTTAAACCCAGAAGTTTTTTTACTGTGCTATGTCCTAATATTTCATTGTATAAAAGACTAGCTTAGGTATTAGGGGAGTTATAACAATAAATATTGTTCTTGCCTAGAAGGAATTCATGTGAATCAAAAAAAGTAATCAGAGAAGTAAAAATATTTGTCAGACATTTTACTTGACTGTGTGTAGAATGAACTATATCTATTTCATTTATTTTGGGTATTTATTATGTACATTTAAGAATCACCTAAATAGTAAAAAAAAAAAAAAAAAGTAAAAAGACAAGAAAAAAAAAGCAGTGAAGAAAACGGTATAAATTGTATGAAGTAAATTACAAATGTGTTTACATGAATTACTATATGATATTACTAGAAACTTTCAATCATATTATGGCAATATACCATATATTAAGTAAAAACTCTTAAAATATGAAAAAGAGAGGAAAATAAAGAGTGCATTTGGCTTGCGAGTTACCTAAGTATTGTAGTTCATTTGTTTCTTTGTTTGTAGTTCATTTCTGAGTCTAAAAACAAACAGTATAAATTTAAAGCATCTATTTGCATATTTAAGATACTAGAAAGAGGGGTGCCTGCATGGCTCAGTGGGTTAAAGCCTCTGCCTTAGGCTCAGGTCAGGATCCTAGGGTCCTGGGATTGAGCCCTACATCGGGCTCTTTGCTAGGCAGGGAGCCTGCTCCCGCCTCTCTCTCTGCTTGTCTCTCTGCCTACTTGTGATCTCTCTCTCTGTCAAATAAATAAAATCTTAAAAAAAAAAAAAAAAAGAAGATACTAGAAAGAAACGTGAGTTCTTCATTCCATACAAACTACAAATCAGATTACTTTGAGCAGTCAGAGACAATTTAACTGCAAACATATTTAGGAGAAATAGGACTGTTGTTAAATTTAAGGAGTAGAACGAATTCATGTCTAATTATTGGAATACCTCATAATTAATAAGCACAAGTTAGATGATCATCAATGAACCACTATAAAAGGCCTTAAAAATCACAGATGGTTTTATAAATATTAGTCTAGGACAGGATTACAAATAAATGAGAGTTACAGTCTGCTAGTAAAATATGGGTTATTTTATACAAGTTAACTATATGGTTTATTTTATACAAGTTAACTTTAGTTATATAATCATGTCAAATTTCACTGTTCAAAGAGATAAAAATAATAAGACATTTCTTTAAATATGTCTTTTTCTAGTCTTTGTCTTGACCTGAAGGGACATTTTATAAGTCAGTATTAAGATATTTTCCCAAGGTTTTAACCCAGTTCACGATCATCCCTTGTCAAATAGCTGTACAGTATTTGCTTTTAGTATAACATATTTAAAAATTTTAATATGCTAAAATCTGTGAATTTTCAGATACTTTGTCTAGCCTAGTGTTTCAAAGGTAGAAATAATTATTTAGGCAAGTCTTCTATGCTAATTATATAGTCTTTGGGGAACACAAATAATTTTCTCATTCAAGTAGTTTGTTTGAGAGTGTGTTTGTGGAAAAATGTGGAATGAGCTTCCCAATACAGTATTTACTATAGGAATCTAAGACATGGGGAAAAAGTAATTTCAGTTGTAAAAAGTAAAGTAGCTTTAATTTTACTTGAAAGAAGTTATTTTTGTCATCACATTTTCAGTCTCATTTTCAAAGGAAGATCAGTACACTGTGTACCACTAAGGAAATATCTATTAAATGCAAACGCATCTGAAAAGTGATTAGAATTTTCCAAAGAAGGACATATCTAAGCCCATTTCTCTGTGACTGGTGGAATATTGTTTATTTTGAATATATAAAAATTTTAGTTAGTTGGTGTTTTAGTGTGTGTGACCTTGTCGGATAGCTCGTGGATCTGCCACCATAATATACCATCAGGTAGTTGGGCTCTGAAGGAACTATTGAAATTTCATTTCTTTAACATAGCCTACTTGGGGGTTGGTATAGATATTCTTCCTTGGTCTGATGTGCTTCATGCAATTATGCAAAACAAGTATTTTAAAGCTGATATATAATCTATAGATCTTGTAGGGAATATTCATCTTTATCAACATGCTTTTTCTGTCCAGTTATTCAGAAATTATCAGAGATTCTATATTTTAAAATTCGAAGAAGCCAATGTAGTTTTGTTCAGAATGCAGGTTATGATTCTAAAAAAAGGGAGGGAGAGAGATTATTGAGATTTCATGAACTTTTCCAGTTTGTTTCATTGTTTTTCATCAACCCTTCTCAGAGAAAGGGAGACCAAACCTTATGCAAAATAAACTAAGAAGTAGATCATCTTCTCCCTCTTGAGATACTGAGATTCTGTGAAAGACATTGGTAAGGGTATCACAAAGAGTGCTTTGCAAGTACAGATTCGTTGTATACTTTCCACCTTCTTTCCTGTGATTTCTCCCCCACTCTGTCTGTGTTTGGAGTTTTGACAATCCCTTATTAGTTCCAGAGTAGAACTTATAAGAGCTAATAAGGGTTTACATTACAGCTCTGACAGCTGGCACTAAACCTTAATAGAAAGCAATTGTGGAGAGAAATACACATTTTGATAATGTTTGATGAAAGTGCTCCAAAGGAGAGCCATTTGGAAAGAATCATATGACTAGAGAGATTGCATGTATATTCTATTCGTGTAGCTTCTCATTTTCCAGGATGTGGACGAAACATCCTGTTGGCAGATAACTGTAATCACTTATGGATGTCTCTTTTAGGAAGCAGAATCCATGATATACTGTAGGAAATATGTATTATAAACTTATTTGGGTTGTTATTTATCCCTCTTCCAGTAGTCCTCTGAGATGTGTTTCTGTTGATTGCCCTTTAGAAACACTCAGTATTGGACTTCTGATCACAGATTTGTTCTGTGAGAGGAGACCCAGAGATTCCAAGGGTGAGTCGAGATCATGAAACTGATAGCCATCATATGAACAGTCAAAAATAAAAATAAGAAGTAAGAGTGGCTTCTAAAAATGAAAGACCCTCCATGTAAAATATTCCTGAATTCTCTGTTCAGTGGTCAGTTATAATGCCACAAAAGGTTAAAAGTTGACACTGTAATTGAGAACATCTGCTGCTTTTTGACATGAAGACTTACTTTCAACAAGAAAAAGAAAGCACATGCTGTGAGATGAGAGAATACCATTCTTGAAGTAATGCATAAAGAACATGTAAATTTTTCTGGAACTCAGAAATGAATCTGTATATATAAATGGTTGGAAAGGAACATTTTTGTTTCTCTGGTCATTATTAGATAGGAAAATCTATATTCCAGAGATTTGGATCCACTTGCTGCCTATCTCATGCTGCTCTATTGAAGATGGGATATTCCAATCTGTCAGTCAACATGTATAAAGGCTTTATGGCATCCAGAATTGATTAATGTGCTGAACTGAAGGGAAGGACAATACAGTTCTTGCTCCCAAGCACCTTGGATTCTAAAGGGTAGCTGAACTGAATTTATGTTAAAAGGAAGCAAGTACAATATCCATAAGCTCATTAGGAAGAAAAAAAGTGGAGTAAGCATGAAAGACGAATATTGCTTAGAGACTCATCAAAATGTGTTGCTAAGAGGTAATAAATGGAGAGGTTTCAATTTCCATGGAGTTAAATATTCCATCATTTATTCATTTTCATCAAACAAAATGTAATGAATACCTACTATACCAATATACACTGGAAATATAGCACTGAACACAACAAAAAAAATGTCCCTGCCCTCACAGTAATTAGCTTTTAGTGGAAATATCAGTGGAATATGCTAATGCAGATTCTTTCATTGTACCACCCGTGGAATAAAGCATAGACTAATCTCTCAGCCCAGGTGATTTTGCCTCCAAGGGACATATGACAATGTCTGAAGAAGACATCTCAGTTGTCACAGCTTGGGGTGGGGATTGCTACTGGCATCTAGAGTTTAGAGGACAGAGATGTGGCTAAATATTGTATAATGCACAGGGCAGCCTCTGTAACAACAGATCATCCAAGCAAACTATGTCAAGGTTGGGAAAACCTGGTCTAGAATAACCCTTCCTTTTACAGAAACATAAATAAAGACTAAAAGGTCAAATTACACATTAGCAGAGCCCAAGTTGGAACCCGAACTCAAGCATCTCATGATGGTACCTCAGGACATTTCCTTTTTGGGATTTATTTAGACTTAGAAATTTCTATAACTTTAAAGGCATGTGGAGTCTTATTAACTACTTAGGTAATTGGAAAGTAACACTTAAGCAAAGAAAATCAGTACTAAGATTCTTTATGTGAGAGAGAGAATAAAGATTTCAGGACTCTTCACATGAAGGTAGATATTTAAAAACAGTGACTGACATTTAATGGCTGGAATTTGGTAGTACACAGACTGAGAATGTGAGCAGAGTGATAAAAGAGATATCAAAGAAAAAGCATTTGGAGATTGAGGGCGTTTCCTTAAGCAAAGGGTTCAGACAGCTGCTATGGAGTTAGTTCCCTTTTAGCGAACTCTGACGTGCTGACATGAAATCAAATCTGACATTTGATTCCCTTTTTTCTGTAATGTGGTACAAATGTAAAGATGACAGGTAGATGTGGTTATTTACAGGACCACATTGTATTAATATATACAACTCGGTATAAAAACTTCCTTGGTTCTAATTCTAAGACTCCTCCTTTTTTGATATTAGAACATCACCTTAACATCAGCAGTTTCTGTCCTCTGGCTTATAACTGAGCTTGGTGCTTTATTTTATCTTCCCAAACACCTATGGGGAAAGTACCGTCAGGTCCCCGTTTCCCATGAGAGGAGACTAAATAAGTTGAGAAACTGGACAGTTGTCCAGAGGTTGCAGTTGGTAAGTGGTGAAACAGGAATTTGAATGCAGAACATTTGTGTGTGGCCAGCGTTCCTTTGGCCTCCCTAGCGAGGAGGACCAGGGACATAAGGAACCTGAAGCCCACCAGCCTGTGTTTTTAGAACTGGCCTGTGCAGCACAGGGCTGTCGTTGCTGTAAGGCTGCTTTTGAGGATGTCATTCAACACTTTCCACTCTGTCCTCTTTCTGAGACCCATTGCAGACATTGATTTCAGACTCCCATGCCAGGAATGCTTGTGTTTCTCAGGCTACTGGCTTGTTTACACTTCTGGAAATTGATTCATGTCATGGTAATGGTATCTTGCTTGCATTCTCTATAAATGAGTGCAGAATTGTGTCTTCCTACATCCTACAATTAGCTGTGCCCTTGCAACACTCCTTGTTGATGTTAAAATACAATTTTTTCATGTGAAATGAGAAATCTATTTAGGCATATATATATATATATATATATATATATATATATATATACACACACACACACATACACACAAGTATATAAGTGTATATATACACTTATTCTTCATTTATCTATTGATGGACACACTTGGGCTTCTTCCAAACTAGTGCTTCAACAAACATAGGGGTACATATATCTTTTTGTATTAGTGTTTTCATATTCTTTAGGTAAATACCCAGTAGTGAGATTACTTGATCATAGGACAAATCCATTTTTAATTTTTTGAGGAACCTCGAAACTGTTTTCCAGTTTGCATTTCCACCAACAGTGCACAAGGGTTCCTTTTTCTCTACATCATCACTTATTTCACAATTTTATTTTTCCCCCATATGTTTCCTTTGTACTCTGTTCTTCAGATTTCAAGCAATATTTTATAGTTTTCTATTGCATCCTGCATTTTAGGTATTCTGTCTCTAGGATGAGTGATAAATACATTTGAATGGCCATTTATTGATTGCCAAGTATGTACTCAGGAATTAATATACCATTTAATGCTCAACAAAAACCTTACAAAGTAAATATTATTAGCCATATTTACCAGGACAGGGCTAAGATAATTTACTAATTCATCCTGTTTCATGAGGCCAGGTTGTAAACACAGCTCTGTCTAATTCTGAATCCCAATCCTTCTTATACTGTAATAAACTAATATTTTTCTTTTGGTGATACTTTATAAGTCACAATAATGTGAAAATTTGGAAGTTCTTGCAGCTAAGGGAGTGGCTAAAGAAAGTGGTTTTTAGAATTGAGGTAAAAAAGATTAGCAGTAGTTATTTAAAGAGGCAAGAACTTTATTCTTTAACATAATCCTTCTCTCTTTTTTCAGTATGGAACTGGGTAAGACTATAATGCAAACATGTTTTAACAGGGTAGTTGTTGTCTTTATTTTCTGTGCATGTGGAACTTGGTCACACCTCTAATTACCTCTGCTTCTATTTCCATTGCCCCTGCTGTTGTTGAGGCCATGATTGATAGGAGATGATGGTGAGGGGGGAACCAGGACCCAGAAAACTCTCGCTATGTGCTCAGTGTGTATGCTTGCACAATATGCTTCTTTATTAGTTTGACAGATCTCCAAGTGGCAGATTGGGAATGAGTTTTGGAGATGGCTGATGTATCTGCTAACATACTGGGTATGTTCAAAGCTTACAAACACTGAAATACATATATGAATGTATGTACGTGTATGTAGGAATATATGCAGGTATATATATATGTATACATGTGTGTAACTGTATGTGCCTAAAGACATACAGGACATGTACATATATGCATGTGTAGATGCATATATGGATGCATGGCATATATATTCATATACACACATTCATTTGTGCTGTATACTTAGCATATATATATAGGTATTATAATATGTGTACTTATAAATATACATCTTGTTTCTAAAAGAATTTAAGATGAATGAGGTATGGAATAGAATATCAAATGGAACTTCAGATGGTATTGGACTGCTGCATACATTCTTATATTTCTTTGTATTGCTTTTAGAATGAGGCAGCACACAGAGTAAGTTAATAAATATAATATGCATATCTTTAAAATTACAATAATAAATCATTATACTCCTTTGGGTAAATAAATAAATATGGCTTAAAATGTACATGTTTCCTAAATTATCAATCAGATTGTTTTATATGAAGATTGTATATGAAATTCCTCTCTTCGGAAATGCTATTGGTGTCATAGGTTACAAAGTTTTGTGTTGCTATCAGAAATTTTGTGGGGCATCTGGCTGGCTTACTTGGTTAAGCTTCTAACTCTTAGTTTCCACTCAGGTCATGATCCTATAGATGGTGGGGTTCCCATGCTCAGCAGGGAATCAGCTTAAAGATTCTGTCTCCCCACTTTCTTAATCTGTCTCTCAATCTCTAAAATAAATGAATAAATCATTTTTTTAAAAGAAATTTTTAACCCTTTAAGCTTTCCAGAGTATAAAGGCTTGTATAAAGCAACTGTTTCATTTATACAATAAAACTCCTTTAAAATGTTGATATACAAGAACAGATGTAATTCCCAAGGGCTTCTACTGTATATAGTATAGTTTAGTGACAAGATATATGCTGCTTTATATTCAAATCTGTGTAATGACGATGGGTGGGATAATGGTGTTCTATTAGTGCTTCAGTGCAGAGGTACTGGGCAAAAGAGGCTGGAAGAAAAAGCAGGCTATATCCTTCATAAGGTTGATGGTTACTCTAATTAGTGATGAAAAGGAAATGAGAAAATACATGGGCTTGCTTTTTATTAAGCACAGTAAGTAAAGCAGATGAGTGTTTGAAAGCTCATTGAGCTGCCATAAAAAAATTTAAACATTGTTCATATTGGCTAGTAGCCAAGTTCATGCTGTAAACTCCAGACAAGGGTCAGCACTGCCGAGGAATTGTCAGCTCTATTCTCTGTACACTCTTAGTCCAGTAATAAACCTGAGATTTCCTCAGCACAGTTGCGGGATTACATTTGTTTTACATGACTTGATACATATCTAAATTCATGGTAAAAATCCAGTAAGATTCCTTAGAATAAGATGATGGGGATTCCTGATTTTATATTCTTGAATCTTGTTTATAGCATTTTATTATAATAAATAGATATAGATAGATAATTATATATATATAAAATTTTCATGTCTTGACCTAAATATTTTTTAAGAGTCAGAGTTAGGAGAGAAATATAACAATAAAATATTGATAACAGATTGGATACTAAAATATAAATACTAATTTTTTTAAGTGGATAAAAAGCATACTTGGCTATTGTTAGAGATTGTAAACTTTCTAAGATTAGCAGCTGTGTTTTCTACTCTTTTGTGAATCCTTTCTGAGCCTAGTTCAAATGTACAATAATGTACATTTTGTACATTTTACATTTTTAATGTAAAATAATGTACAATAACAACATCTTTTGTGGGAATATTGATGGCTCCTTTACTTACTAATATTTTTGTTTCTTTATTAACATATGCACTGTATCAGTATAAAATAGGAAAAATGGAGTGATAGTGAAATATGGGTAACTTTCTTGCATGAAGGCACACATGGTGGGTATAGGAGCACACATACCTAGTTATTTGCTATGCCCTGACCTTTTTGTGATTTTAGAAACTGCATCACTCCTTCCTACACAAATCATTTCCCACAATTAAGCTTTCTATAAAATAGAGGTATGATCTAAATATCTGACAAAGTATCGAAACTTTCAGGGTACGGGGTTGAAATAGTTAATCTAACAACAAAATGATAAAACAAATTCTGCTGTTTTGGTTAACACATAGTTTGCATCACACCAGTTTATCTTTAAATATCTTTTAACGTCTTTTTTATCTTTTTTTTAGAAGACAGGCAACAAAAATGAAGTGACAGGAAAGTAATTTCGGAAGAAGGAAGTGTGCTTGAAATAGCCACTAGTTTATGTTAAAGGTACAGCCACCCTTATAAAGTCCAGACAATCTGAATACTCTAAAATATTGAAAAAATAGACAATTAAAATCATTATCTAATTTCTCATACACAGTAAAAAGTTTCCAGTGATTTGTGAGACTATCATCCCAATTTAAAGCAAAATAAAAAGAAAGAAATGAATTGAAAAAGCAATGGATTTCTTCCCAAAAATGCAAAGAGAGGATGAAAAAGCATTTGGAAATTGTTATCTACAGCTGAAATGATCCAGCCTGGAATATCCGTCTTAAGATGGAAAGATTTGAAGGGTTGTAATTTAGTAATTACATTTTATTTGCGGTTATTCATTTGCTGCTCAGTTATGGGACATGATTATGTGTTGTTGCTTAGATAATTGTAATGATAAGAAAAAAAATGTCCTTGTAATCTTTCTATGTCTGAGAAATTCAGGGAATGTATTCTATCAATCTTTGAGCACCTTCTGTACTTCCTCTGAAAGCTTTTGGTTTGTTCAAAACAGTTTTCTGAAGCTGCACTGGGTTTGAAAGTAGATTGGATGGAACTTTTACATATTCCACCAACTGTAAGATTTTATACATATCAATCAGTCACATATTTCTATATTTATTTTAGTTTAATAATTATCAGATTCTTTAAACTGATGACAGCCATAAAATTGGGCCATAATAGCCTAGTATATTTTCTAGGATATATTATTTTTCCAAATACTTGTAAAGAAAACACCCTTGCTAAGTTTAAGGAGGATGACAAATATGTCTTGTGGGTTTGTCTCAAGTTTTTGTAGTGAAATTCTTTATTCCTATGACAACACTGAGACAGCAGTCAGAGTCTACCTTACTTTAGACATATAGTTATAACTTGCTAAGTAAGTGAGTTCCAAAGTTGATAGATGAAAGCCTAAATGTTGAAAAGGGGCAAAGTAGCATAAATATAATAAACATCACAACTGGCAGTTTAGGAATAGGACAGGAGGCAGAAGGGCTATGATAACATACACAAGTGATCATTTTCATCTGCCTGGGGCCAAAATGGGGCCAACGCCTTCCATGGCTGAGTAAACCCTGAGAAGATCTCAGGATTACGGAGTCCATAAAACAAGTAGAAATACTCATAGTTGTGGCCTTAAGTTATCAATAAATGTTTAAATTATATTCTCTCCACTCTGGTAACAAATTAATTAGTTGCACATTTTACAATGTCTCAAAGAAGACAATGATTTGAAGCATCATTACTTTAACTGTTATGAATGGTATAAATCAGGAGTTTGGATTTCATCTTGGCTCTACCCCCTATTCACTATGTGACTGTGGGCAAAGGACTTAACTAGTCTGGGTCCATTTCCTCACACATAAAATGAGAAAAAAGAAGAGATAACAGAAGTATCTCCTTTGTAGTGTTATTGGGAGGATAAAGTGAGATAATGTTTATAAACTATTCAATACAGATTCTGACACAGAGTAAGGACTTAATGAGTGTTAGCTTTTATAACAAGACTAAAGCCTTGGTGATGGTGGGTGGGGGCGCATCAGCTATCTAGAAAGATTTTGTTCGTTTGCTTTACCTAAGTTCCAGGAATCCAGAGAGCCAAAATTTTGCTATATATTAAATAGAAGGTCAAAACAAACAAAATAAAATTTAAACAATACGTTTGTCTTATAACATCCAATATTTCTGTGTTCCAAATTAAGAGATCTTCAGCTCTTACATATTTAGAACTTAGACTAATCCTGTTTGGATAGTTTTTCAGAATCAAATAGCTTTGTTCAGTAATTGGTTTTGATGGTCTGTCTAACATGGTTCAGGGTTGTTTCTCTTAAAACAAGGCATGTCATACCATTCGGAATTGTTAATACGTTCTGAATTACCTTGCTGTGACAGTATTTTTCTCTCTATCATGTAGAAAATCAGCTCCTTTTCAGGACCAAATAATTAGCTACTTGGCAAGTATCATAAAGTCTGAAGCTCAAGCATGATTGTTGAGACTTTAATCACACTTAAATCCCTCAAATGCATTCCACTGTGTAAAATGTGAGTAAGTGAGGGAGGTGTAGGAATAAGTATGGTGATATAAGTACATATAGGTAGTATTTAAAAGCAAAATTCACCGGAGTAAAATTTGAAGATCAAATTGGCTTTATTCAATGACTCACGAGTTGGGCACCATCCCACCTAGCAAACAGAAAGGAACTCCAAAGTCCAAAGAGCTATACAAAAAGGAAGGCTGTTATAGGGGGTGAGGCAAGGAAAAGAGTGTATTATTTAAAACAAGATCACCTTCCTTTGGGGGACTGTGGGCAGATGGTCTGTGGGAAGATAACCTCACTAAGACTGACCAGAAAATTCCAGATTTCCTAATTTAAGATTACATTCCTGGGAGACATTTGAAATTTCAATTAGATTGGATATTAAATCTTGGTTTTCTGACCTGGGATTTAGCATGAGTGACTCCATTTTGGGTCTATTGTCTCTTTTCATAACAGTAAGAAAGCAGAGCACAAATTATAAGGCAGAGAGAGAGAGAATAAGGGACAGACTACACATATATTACATAAATTTAATTTAAAATGTTCAAAGAGAAAATTAAGTGAAGACCTGATAATCAGTCATTGCATTTTATATGTAAATATTCAGTCAAATATATAATTGGTATCTGTATTCATATATGTCATACTTTTAAATGAATATTTCTAAGTGTTTTCAGTTCTACATTTTTTTTAAAGATTTTATTTATTTATTTGACAGATCACAAGTAGGCAGAGAGACAAACAGAGAGAGAGGAGGAAGCAGGCTCCCTGCTGAGCAGAGCACGCAATGCGGGGCTCTATCCTAGGACCCTGAGATCATGACCTGAACCGAAGGCAGAGTCTTTAGCCCACTGAGCCACCCAGGCGCCCCTACACATTTTTTTTTTTTTAAATGGAGACAGACATTCTCACATTGATATCTTAATTGTGGCTACTAAGTGCTAAATCATTTTTTTCTAAGTGAATTGTTTTAAATTGCTTTTGAGAAATAAGTAATAGTCTCTCTCTCAGAAATTCTGGAAATTCACCTCAGACTTCGGAGGTAGTCTCATTTAGGTATTGAAGATAGAAGCCCAAGGGATCACTCCCAGATCTGATTTCCCATTTATCAATCATAATTTATTTCCTGTGTGTTTCTTGTATAAATATTAAATTGAAGTAAGGAGCTTATATATCACTGAAGATTGAATATTTAAGTTAGAATTCAGTATGCTAAGGAAAACATCTTATAAGTCATGATATAAATTTAAATCCTGGAACTAAAATTAAATTAAATCTTTGGACTAAAATTCCTTAAGTGTTCTATGCCTTTCCAGGAACAACTTGTAACTCCTAATTATATGTTCTCAGATACTAGAGGATTGATTGATTCATAGATTTACCTGTGATTTCAGGAGGCTGACAATTATTATTTTATTCATTTAAACTCTTCAGGGAAATTTATTGTAATAATTCAGAGCAAGGATATCCCAGAACATGATGACTATTATTTTGGGCAGTTTATTTGTAATGTCCCATATCCAAGAATGACTAACTCCTATATTAGGTTGTTTAAACTGGAAAGGTCAAATGACTTAAGCTTCCAAAAATTTATTTTCCAAATTTCACATTTGCTTTCAGCACTGTGGTTCCTTTCACCAAAGTACATACATGTTAAGGCTGTAAGCACAGTGAATTTACAAGGTTAATTATAGTGTATTGTGCATAGCAGTCATTTTGTTGGTAGTTCAATATTATGTTTGGCATGTGTGATAACATTGCAAAGTAAATTTGCTGTAACTCTGACTTTGGTATCCTTAGTTAGAAATGGCTGCTTTGTTAGACACATGGTCCCCAGATAAAATGCCTGCTTAGATTCACTTAAGAAAAAGTTTCTGCTGAAAATAGTTTCACCTATTGGTGGATATTCATGAACAGGATAAATGTGCAATTGGTAATGTGTGGTTAAGTGGTACACAAAGTTCTGGGAAGAAAGCAAAATACTGAAGATGAAAACATGACTGAAATATAGTGTTCTTCAGAAAAGAAATTGTAGAAAATGCAAATCGGGAAGCCTGCCTATATAGTATATTCACAAGCTTATTGTACTGTATTGCTGTTGTCAGACAATTCAATATGTTTGGGAATAAGTATTGAAAAGCCTAATAACAATGCCATGTCCATCTAAATACATATTTTGTGTATGTACAATTAGATACACTTTAGAAATTATGATTGTATATATATGTATTGGTTGAGTATTAAATTCAAGACATTATGCAAAGTACTGTGTAGAATATAACACCTGAGGGATCTATAAAAATACACAAAGAAGGATGGACGGCAGTTTCTTTAAACTGAGGTACATATAAAGTGGAGACTCCAAGAGAGTGTCCAAGGGGTACATGTACACTTACACTTTTAAGGAAATGAACTTTCCCGTACTCAATTCCCGTAGGTATTGATGTTGACTTGTGTGAAAACTTGCGTTTAAGCCCAGATTTTCAAGGTCGTTCTCTTTCCCACTTACGTTTGCACAATCACTCTTTTCATTCTCTTCTAAAGAAAAGCATTTCTCTCATGCTGGTTCTGAAATCTTATTAAGGTGCATTTTTCTTTAGATATAAGTATTAAATGGGAATTAAAAATTGGTGTTAAGGATGTGAAATGGGTGTGCATCAAATTCTATTTCAGGTCAAGTGGTTTTCGGTTATTTCTTGTCATTCAAAATGAAAAAAGACCTAATAAATTGTCAGTTGTTTATTTTTACACGATAGTGGGTATCAAGTCACCATGGTACTTAGATTCCACTGGGTGCATTTTAAAGAGTGGTATAACAGCTTTATTTTTAAATGTCAGTATTTACAATATGCTGGAAATTACATCATTCCCAGTTATTTACATTCATGAGGAAACATTTTAAATGCCAACTTAAAATATCTGAATCAGTAGTATAGGTTATAAAAGATTATTTTAGGGTGCATGTGAGTAATAAAGTTAGAAATTCATAGATCTAATACCAACCACTTTATATTAGTAATGAAGTTATGGAGATCCAGAGCAGTTAAGTATATTACCAAGGTCACGCAAACAGTTAGCAGCAGCACCCAGTTAGAAGGGTCTACACAGAAGACAAAGGTTTCATTAAGGATGTAACATTGAGGGGCACCTGGGTGGCTCAGTGGGTTAAAGCCTCTGCCTTCGGCTCAGGTCATGATCCCAGGGTCCTGGGATGGAGCCCCACATGGGGCTCTCTGCTCAGCGGGGAGCCTGCTTCCTCCTCTCTCTCTGCTTGCCTCTCTGCCTACTTGTGATCTCTGTCAAATAAATAAATAAAATCTTTAAAAAAAAAAAAAGGATGTAACATTGAAACTAAAATCTAAGTGAGTAAATCTTAAATCAGTGTAAAGTTTTGTGTAAAGTTTATACTCTTAAATTAGTGTAAAGTTTTGAAGATAGGAAAAGTCTTCCCCTAGAATTATCACTTCTATCCCTGAACCATAGAACATTTTAGCTTGCTTGAATTTTATAGTGTTTATTGGAATATTATTGGTTTGTATGGATATAAAGTTATGATGGGATGGGTGGGTTAGGCCAAAGATTTTTAACTTTCTTCAAGTATTGTGTGTGGGATTTGCTGTTGAAGATTTTTTAGTAGAATAAAGGAGAAAAATAATATGAAGATAACAAGGAATTTAAGCATATTGCTAGATGATTTTGATCATATTAGAGGAGGTTAGTTGATCAAGACACTATTTTAGGTAAATAAATCAAGTGTCTTTTTATCTGGCTTTATCGTCCTTCAATTTTACAGTACGGCTCCATCCTACTGATGGAGCTCCACTGCCCTAACAAACATGCTCATACTCCACCACCCCACATCCATACCAACCCACATACACACAACTGAATCTAAATCTTTATGTTCCAGGCTCTGGTCTTTGTTTTAAAGCATAAGCGTGGAGACCCTCATTACTGGCTTTCTCCATGCCTAACTATCTATGCTTCTGTAATATTCCTTCTAACACTGATTCTAAATAAAAGCAATTCATTAAACTCTTAAAAACATCTTATGTTTTTAACATAAATGTCTCGCCTCCATATTTCTAATAATTGAATTTACTTAAGAGAAGGAGAAAAAAAAATAAAAATAAACCATGGTGCTATTTGGAAAAACACTTTGGAATGTGTCATCTGAGAATTAAAAGCAAATTCAAGGAAGAAAAGCAAATATCATCAGACAGATTTTTTAATTATGGGACATATATTTGGCATACCTGCACTTATTTTTTTAATTATTGTTATTTTTTATCGTATTATGTTACTAACCATACAGTACATCATTAGTTTTTGATGTAGTGTTCCAAGATTCATTGTTTACATATAATACACATTACTCCATGCCTTATTTATAAAGCATTATTTATACTTATTTTAATGGCAGTTTTCCTGCAGGTAAATATACTTTCTCTGAATGCAAAAATTGTTGCAGAACTGGTACTTTCTGGATCTGGAGGTTTGGGACCACCTCCCCTTGATGACATTAGCCAGTAAGTGACCATTTCTTTCTGCTGTTTTAATTAGGAACTGCCCCAAATATATCTCTCTTGCCCACTCTTGTTCCCTCTCTTCTTTTTAAAACCAAGAGTTTGCCTTCTAAACTAAGGTTGCCTTCTGGGTTCCCCCTAGTCTTCCAAGGTCAAACAAAGATACATCCTCCCCACCCCACCCCTGCCTTGGGACTTCATGCAAATTTCTTTTACATTCCACTAGTAATTGCTGATTTTTTTTTTTATTATTTTTTAATTTATTTTTTTAATTTAAATTCAATTGATTAACATATAGTGTGTTATTAGTTTCAGAGGTAGAGGTCAATGATTCATCAGTCTCATATAATACCCAATGCTCATTACATCACGTGCCCTTTGAGGGTAGGGAACCCATATCTAATTGGACTTTGCCTTTGTACTAATGGTGGGCAGATAATGCCCATGGAAAAGAGAGGTGACAATCAAAGTCATCCAGGCTTTGGTGTGCTCTGTCTGGCCACAGAATTACTTACCTCACTTTTTCTTTAAATTAGATAGACCCTTTAAATTGATTATAGCCAACACCAGAAGCCCTCAGTCTGCCTTGGAAACTCCTACAAGGCCTTTCTAGTGGACTTTTCGTTCTCTTCTTCAGCTTTTTTTCCTAACACCTGTACTCCCTAGGCAGAGTGAAATACTCCTTCCTCTTTGCTCCAGTGGTCCTCCTAATGAGTGGCAGTGCAACTAGTTTTGGAAGCACCTTTTTGTGCTCCCTTTGAATCAGGACAAGGTCTCCTTTACCTTTGTATCTGAGTTCAGGGATCTACCTCCCCCCCCCACCCCACCATATGCCTTTTCAGGATAAATCTGGGCAGGCAGTGCCCTTAGATCAATCTTATGAAGCTGCTTATTAATGTCTTGCACTAAGATGAATAGGATAAAGTTTATTGACGCAAGCGTCCCATAAAGAATAATGGTTTCAGTTCCATTTTATTGGACAAAAAATGTACCTGCCATTTCTTTCATTACATAAAGAAATAATTTACTAATTTACATTAGTAATAAATAATTTACTAATTTACATTAGTAAATTAATTTACATTAGTAAATTATTTATGGTACAAAATACTGAGAACTTCTACCAGAACAAACTCTTAGGGGTGCCTGGGTGGCTCTTTGGTTAAATGGCTTCCTGCTGCTCAGATCATGATCCCAGAGTCCTGGGATCAAGCCCTGAGGCAGGCTCCGTGCCTAGCAGGGAGTCTGTTTCTCCATTTCCATCTGCCCCTCCTCACCATAAATAAATAAATAAAACCTTAAAAAAAAAAAAGAACAAACACTTAACTAATTGCAACATGTGGAGCATATCATCAGATTTTGAAATACTTCCTATATTGTAGGAATACCTCTCTAAGTATATATGTACCTAAATGAACACAACCTAGATTTTAGTTGTGTCTCTTATTAAACACCTAGTTTAGAAAGAATGCAGTTGGTTTGATATTTACGTTTTTCTTCCTTTCCCTAAAGGCTCCTCATTTCTAGCTACTAGTTGTTGGCTTGTTGGCTGTGCTGTTGGTATTGTTTGTTTGCTTATATTTTTGGCAGTACAGAATAGGACTTCTCAAATGTTACTTTACATATGGATTACCTGAAGATCTTGTTTAAAATGTAGACTCTAAGGCTGTATGGGTAGGGTGGTGCTGATATTCTGCATTTTTTTTTTAAGATGTATTTGTTTATTTGAGAAATTGAGAGAGAGAGACAGAAAGAGAGACAACAAGCAGGGGAAATGACAGAGGGAGAGGGAGAGAATCTCCAGCAGGCTCCCCACTGAGCACAGAGTCCTTGTGGGGTTTGATCCCAGGACCCTGAGATCATGACCTGAGCCCAAATCAAGAGTGAGCCACTTAAAGAGCTGAGCCATCCAGGGGACTCAGCCACCAAGCGCCCTGAGATTCTGCTTTTCTAAGAAGCTCTCAGATCATATGGACAATGCTGGTCTAGGGACTACAGTGTCGTAAGACTTTAGAGACTAGAATGACAAGGGTCTACTTCTGCTTAAGAAAATAAAGTCTATTTCAAATGTACATATTTTTAAAATAGAAAGCGCAAGTTTGGTGTTGGGCAGGAACACCCATTTCTGGCCAGGCTGATAGATCTGGGAAAGCTTTGCTGCTGGGACAATGAGGAGATCAAACGAGTAAAAGTGGTAGTTTGACAAGTGTGTCTGGGCAGATGGGCCAGATTGGGTATAGCAGACCAGATTGTTGAAGGGCTTGAAATACAAATTTATGTTGGAAACGGAAAGGTGTCTGAGACTTCACGTAATTTTAAAGGGCATACTTGATATGCACAGATTTAATAAAAATAAAACAAAATGGAAAAACCACGAATGCACCTTGTTTTGGAGGTATGTTTAAGTTTTAATTTAATGGGAAAATTTAAGTCCTAAGGAGGAAAAATAATATTTTTAAAAATCCAGTTTAGTCACAGAAGCCATTTCCCAATTTTATGCCAGATTACATAATGAAAGACAATTAATATTACAGTGTGTTACACAAAATAGTCTCTTCAAACTTGAGAATATTCAAGTAGCCAAGAAGAAATTGAAGTGATCCATAATTAATTTTAAACACAGACTCAAAATGAATGTGATTTTTTTTTAAATCCTATGTTCCAGGCTAGAAGAGACTTAGCTGTTGGTCTATCATTCATTCATGTCCTTTTTAGTATTAAATGTAGACAAATAGTAGACAGAATGAACTTTTAATGTTATTGACTCATAGCTGTCAATTCTCTTTTATTCTTGTACCAGATTTCAGTATATATAAGGCAACTTGCTTTTTGAGGCTGTGGACAAATGAATCCCCATTTTGAATATAAAATTCATATTCAGAGATAACCAAGTTTCAAGTTTTGTAAAATTTGGTATTTATCCCAATAGCAATGGCCACAAATATTCCACGTCTAAATGTTCACCTTTCATAAATGCAGTGACACTTCAAAAGAGTGGAGGGGGGTGGAAGAGATGAGATGGGGTGGTTGGATGATAGACATTGGTGAGTGCTGTGCATTGTGTTAAGACTGATGAATCACAGACCTGTACCCCTGAAACAAAGAATATATTTTATGTTAATAAAAATAAAATAAAAGTAAAAGAAATCAAAAAGAAATAAAGTAAAAAAAAAGAAAGTTTAGGATGTAAAAGCAGAAAAAAAATTTTCTTCTGGCTATTTGTCACGTATTATTCACTTAACTTTATCATACTAGAAGATGAATGACTTAAAAAACAGAAATTTTTAAAATAAGAAAGTTTCAAGTTTCCTTTATTGGTAGCATTTGTTTAGTGTAGTAGATGCAAAAACAAGGCTATCCACTTCACTGCAGAGCTTCCCCATAGACCTGCATTGTCTTCTCTACTTTTCTGCCTTTGGCATTGAACTAGCAAGTGTAAATGAGGTTGTCTGCTCTTTTTGCCCTGTTGTTAAGGCATGAACAGCAGGGCTTGCCTTTGGTACTGAGGCTATTCAAAAGATCAAAGCTTTTAAAAATGTTTTCATTGTTATTGTTGTTGACATGACTTTTTGCTTCAACTTCCCCTGCTGGGCCAGACCCTAAGAACTTTGTACTGCCTGTTATTTTTTCTCATGTGCTGAATTGTGCTTGGTCTGAAGACTGCAAGGGGAGAGTGAAAATCACAGTGGCCCCTCAATTAGATTTGGCTACAGGTCTTGTGCTGTTTCTAACCGGAGTCTAGTGTAGTGCTACCTCTGTCCGAGGGAAACAGTGGAAGGCATAACTAAGATAAATGAATGTATTTTAGAGTTTGTTGGCTGGAAAAGGCAGAAAGTTAACTAAAGGGAACTTTTCTCTTTGTAGACTTTCAATTACATTTTCCATCCTGCAAAGACGTTAAGATGGCCTGAGGCTGCATAGGGTAGGAATAGTAGAATAATACTTCATTATATTTAGATTTTTAACTTAATTCTGTCACTGATGTTTAAAAAGGATGCACATGTCACTGAAGCATTGCATCAGGTAACTTCCTTTCAATCTGAAGTCATATGTAATCACAGGAGTATGCCATAAAACAGAAAACAGTCTTGGTGGGACTCTGTTTGAAATGCATGTTTATTTAAAATCCTGGCTGGAATGTGAGACACCCATTCTCTGATCCAAAGAAATGCCCTGGTGGAGAGAACCTTGGAAAGAATGTTTCCCAGTCCTGCTGTTCTTCAGGGGTTGCCTATAGAATAGGTGGGCTACAGAGTTCCCTTGTCATGGAGCCTAGCGTGGCCCTCTATATGCTAAATGATACATGGGTTAAAATAGACAAGCATGAAAAAATAGTTGATAATATGTGCCAGGATTTCAATGTCTTGTTAATCTTTAAAACTTTAATTGTGAAATCATTTTTGTTTTTATACATATTTTCTTCTGGAGAAACTCTGGGGTATGTGACATTTTTGTAGTTCTCTATAATGATGATTTGCTATTTTTAAACAGTCAATTGGAGGAACTTAACGTTCCCCTTTATTTTCTCTTTAGTGAGACCTACCTTTTTTTTTCTAGCTCATGCAGTTATCAGTTGGTCTTTTCAGAAGTCCAAGGTTTGTACAAAATGCTTATGAATTATAGAAGTTACTGTTGCCATCATTAAAGTGACTGAGATTTTTCTATTCTCTTATCTTTTGTACAAGCAAAAAAGTATGACAGTAGGGGATTGTGATTGAAGTGTTTTAGTTGGAAGGTAGAACAGTGAAAGGAAGCCTCTGATAAAATGGCTTAAGTCTGAGTGGTATATTCCATAGTTGTAGTTTTAAGTGTTTCATTTCTCAGATAAATAAAAGGCAAAGAATATGGGCTAGGAATTTAATAAATTATGCCATAAAAGAAAAAAAATGCAACTTAAAATTGATATGAAATGAAAGATCAATTTAAATATATTTTTATAGATTAATGATGCTATATAAACAGAAATAAAAATAGAATAAAAATAACATTAATGAAGTAACTGAGGCTAGCAATAGAAAAGAGAATTTGATTTATACCAGAACTTACATTAAATTTTGATGTTATTAATTTTCCATGTGACAACCATTTTCATGTATTTTAACCAATAAAATCTTTAAAGCTCTACAAAACATGTGGGAAAAGTAATTATTAAACTACACAGTAATGTACTCCCTTTCAGTCTGTGTGACTGAATTTCATTTACTTTTCATTGTTTTTTTCTGTCAATTTTGTAACTAAGGTAATATTGGTTTGTTATGATTTGGTACATATGGACCAATAAAACCTGCTACTCTCTTCCTTGGTAATGGTGACTATTAGTTACTTCTAGAGATGAATTTCAGTAGTATACCTGAGTTTAAAAAAAAAAAAGAGGATGAGTCTTTTTAACAAGATATAGTGATTGGTTGGGCTTTAGCTGGGTTGTTTTCAAGATAAATTCTTTCCTGATACCCATTGATAGTTTTGTAAAATAAGAAAATATTCATGAAAAGTGGACTCTTTCTCAAACAATCTTTTGACATTCAAAGGGATAGAACAAAATAACTTTTAATGGCAATATGGAGGTCTAAGCCTCAAATAAAATATCTTTTACATAAATATATTTATCCTGTGTCAATATTTCAATTTCTTAATTACTATAGTTTTATATTAAATCTTGATATCTGAAAAGACAAATCTCTCATTCCTGCCCTTCATATTACTGACAATTCTTATCCTTTATTCTTTCATACACATTTAAGAATCATGTTATTAAATGCTATGAAAATTCTTGTTGAGATTTTTATTGGAATTTTTAAAACTGTACATAAATTTACAAAAAATTGATGTATTTTCAATAGATTATTCTTATCCATGAACATGATATATCTGTACATTTATTAAAACTTCTTGAATATAGCTATAATCATCAGTTCTTGTTTTGGAACCCTCCTAAAACCTTAACACTAAATTTTTATTTATAGTAAATTAAGAAATTCGATTTTTCAAAATACTTTTTAAGAGAGTAAAATAAGTTTCAAACTGAGAGGAATTATTCTCAACACATACAACTGAAAAATATATGCATTAGTAATAAATAAGGAATTTACATTTATTAATAATTAAGCAAAGAAATAAAATGAGTGAAAGTCATAAATTAAATTTCCCCCAAAAGTAAGTATATGTGTTCAATAAGCATTAGAAGAAATGTTCAATATAATAAATGACGAGAGAAACACAAGTCAAAAAGGCAATGAATTATCATTTTTAACTATTTAGTTGAAAAAGTATATATAGATGAATTTATATATAAATATATGGTTGGAGCCTACTTGGAAAGTATGTATTTATCTATAAATTTATATTTAAATGTATATAGATACACATACATACATATGTGTGTGTGTGTGTGTGTGTATTTCCAAGTATGATCCATTCCCAGCATGAAGCCCAACATAGGGCTTAAACTCACAACCCTGAGATTAGGGCCTGACTTAGATCAAGAGTGAGATGCTGGGAAGACTGAGTAGCTCAGTTGGTTAAGCGTCTGCATTCAGCTCAGGTTATGATCTCAGGATCCTGAGATCCAGTTCTGCTCTGGGCTCCTCGCTCAGCGGGGAGCCTGCTTCTCCCTCTGCTTGCCTCTCACCCTGCTTGTGCTCTCTGTCTCTCTTTCTCTGACAAATAAATAAATAAATAAATAAAATCTTAAAAAGAAAAAAAGAGAACTTAACCAAATAAGCCATCCAGGTCCATATATACACACACACACATATATCATATATTTATATATAATTTGTATAAAAATTTATATATCATATATATTACATATAAATTTATTTATTTATTTAAATTAGAGATTTCTAGTCTTAGAGAAGGTGTGGCTTCACACCTTCTAGTCTAAATAATAACATGAGAATTTAAATGTTCTAACCACTTTGGTAAATAGTTTTGGGTTAACACAAGATATAAGCCATTTTCCTAGATAGATACAGATATATATATATATATATATATATCTTCCAGGAAAACTCTTCTTTATGTTCAGGAAGATGAATTTTCATGAAACATTGTTCAAGCTATATAAGGCCTGGAAATAATCTAAATAAAAAGAGAATGGATGAATGAACTATAGTAAGTTTGCACAATAGAATAGTATACATCAAGCCAAATTAAGGAAAAATAATGATATAAAACTATGTTTGAATCTTAGAAATATAATATTAAGTGACAGGAAAGTCCTTAAAGTGGTATCTATCATGAGACTATTTTTTTCTAATGTTAAAGAGAACTAAAAATTTTAAAGTGCTACAAGTATTTATGAAATCAAGATATATGTATCTCATACATATAATAGGAGGAATCAAGATCATGGTGAAAATACAGCTAAGGTTATTGATTACATGAAGTGAAGGGAGACAGAAATGGATTAGGGAAATAATATGGTTAGATGTTTGTAATTATCATCAAGTTCATACTCTGGATGATTGATCTACACTTATTACAGTATTATAATCCAATAAAAAATGAATAAATGAATGAATGCATGAACAAATGAATTAACAAATAAGGAAGCAAATGAATAAATACATAAATGATTGCCATACATGAACCAATTAAAAAAGGTTTCATAAACCAAAGATTGTTACTTTCATTCTATGAATTCAGTTATAATAAAAAGAAATAAATCAGATGACATACATAACTGTCATAAAATCTTATTTTTTGTTGACATTTTTTCCTTAAGCTTTTCTGCCTATGATTATGATGAACTTGTATGAAAAGCTATTTGGTGCTGGATGATTAGTATTTGTGCACAAGAATAACTTGACCATTATATTAAATCATGATCAATTTTGTAGCTTGTAAGATTATGTTAGAGTAAAGCTGAGTTAATTTTTAGACTTATAGCCCTTCTTCAGAAGAAAAGAACAGTTGTCTCTCAGCATACTAACATCAAGCAATCAGAGCAGGGGGTTTTTTGAGATACCTGAGAGAATAGTAATGACAATATTCAGTATATTTTTCTTTTTTTCATTTTATTGTATTTTATTTCTTTTCAGTGTTCCAGCATTCATTGTTTATGCACCACACCCAGTTGCTTCACGTAATACACGTCCTCCATAATACCCACCACCAGTCTCACCCAACCCCCCACACCCTTCCCCTCCAAAACCCTCAGTTTGTTTCTCAGAGTCCACAGTCTCTCATGGTTTGTCTCCCCCTCCAATTTCCCCCAACTCACTTCTCCTCTCCATCTCCCAGTGTCCTCTGTGTTATTCCTTATGCTCCACAAGTAAGTGAAACCATATGATACTTGAGTCTCTGCTTGACTTATTTCACTCAGCATAATCTCTTCCAGTCCCATCCATGTCAACATAAAAGTTGGGTATTCATCCTTTCTGATAAAGGCATAATACTCCATAGTGTATATGGACCACATCTTCCTTATCCATTTGTCCTTTGAAGGGCATCTTGGTTCCTTCCAGAGTTTGGTGACCGTGGCCATTGCTGCTATAAACATGGGGTACAGATGGCCCTTCTTTTCACTACATCTGTATCTTTGGGGTAAATATCCAGTAGTGTAATTGCAGGGTCATAGGGAATCTGTATTTTTAATTTCTTAAGGAATCCCCATACTGCTTTCCAAAGTGGCTGCACCAACTTGCATTCCTACCAACAGTGTAAGAGGGTTCCCCTTTCTCTACATCCTCTCCCACACATGTTGTTTACTCTCTTATTAATTTTGGCCATTCTAATGATGTAAGGTGGTATCTCAATATGGTTTTGATTTGAATCTCCCTGATGGCTAATGATGATGAACATTTTTTCATGTGTCTGTTAGCCATTTGTATTTCTTCTTTGGAGAAGTGTCTAGTAATGTCTTCTGCCCATTTTTTGACATGATTATCTGTTTTGTGTGTGTTGAGTTTGAGGAGTTCTTTATAGATCTTGGATATCAGCTCTTTGTAGTGTCATTTTTGACCTTCTCCCATTCCATGGGTTGCCTCCTTGTTTGGCTGACTGTTTCCTTTGCTGCGCAGAAGCTTTTGATCTTGATGAAGTCCCAAAAGTTCACTTTTGCTTTTGTTTCCTTTGCCTTTGGACACATATCTTGAAAGAAGTTGCTGATATCAAAGAGGTTACTGCCTTGGTTCTCCTCTAGGATTTTGATAGATTCCTGCCTCACATTGAGGTCTTTTATCCATTTCGAGTTTATGTTTGTGTATGGCGTAAGAGAATGGTCAAGTTTCATTCTTCTACACATAGCTCTCCAATTTTCCCAGCACCATTTGTTGAAGAGATTTCTTTCCACTGTATATTTTTTCCTGCTTTGTTGAAGATTATAAGAGCATAGCATTGAGGGTCCATATCGGGACTCTCTACTCTGTTCCACTGGTCTCTGTATCTGTTTTTGTGCCAGTACCATGCTGTCTTGGTGATCACTGCTTTGTAGTAAAACTTGAAATCAGACAATGTGATGTCCCTAGTTTTGTTTTTCTTTTTCAACATTTCCTTAGAAATTCAGGGTCTCTTGTGGTTCCATATAAATTTTAGGATTGTTTGTTCCAGCTCTTTGAAAAATGCTGGTGGAATTTTGATTGGGATGGCATTGAAAGTACAGATTGCTCTAGGTAATTTAGACAAACAATGTTTCTTCTTCTGATCCATGAGCATGGAATGGTCTTCCATCTTTTTTTGTCTTCTTCAATTTCTTTCATGAGTATTCTATAGTTCCTTGAGTTCAGATCCTTTACCTCTTCAGTTAGGTTTATTCCCAGGTATCTTATGGTTCTTGGTGCTATAGTAAATGGAATAGATCATAAGAGAAGAGAGAAGAACCACATGGTCCTCTCAATTGATGAAGAAAAAGCATTTGACAAGATACAGCATCCATTCCTGATTAAAACTTTTCAAACTATAGGGATAGAGGGAACATTCCTCAACTTCATTAAATCTATCTATGAAAATCCAATAGTGAATACCATCCCCCAATGGGGAAAAACTGACAACCTTCCCTTTGAGATCAGGAACACAACAAGGATGCCCACTCTCACCACTCTTGTTCAACATAGTATTAGAATTCCTAGCAATAGCAATCAGACAACAAAAAGGAAATGGTATCCAAATTGCCAATGAAGAAGTCAAACTCTCTCTCTTTGTAGGTGACGATACTTTATATGGAAAACCCAAAAGACTCCACCCATAAACTACTAAAACTCATACAGCAATTCAGTAATGTGGCAGGATACAAAATCAATGTACAGAAATCAGTTACTTTCTTATACACTAAAAATGAAAAAAGGTAAATGAGAAAATCAGTATATTCTTTAAATAACTGGCATTTACTGTGTATTAGTATGTTGAGTATTAAGTACTAAAATGAAAAGTACATTTTTAAGGGAGATAATTACACAACATGGGGTAGCATATGGAAATATGTGGGCGATTTCTATTTAATTTGGCAGTTGGCCCAACATTCTCTGCCAAAGAACCAATACAGAATTTGCATAACAATCTCAATAAAAACAATAAAGAATTGGGAAGCAAGAAAATTTTTCATTATGCTAATAGTGTGAAATATTGTTGAGGTATGTGAACCCAATTTTGAATTGATAATTACATTTTTTAAAGATCTCAATATTATATTTGCTATCTTCTGCTTCCAGTCAGAACCACAATTAAGGCAGTCCCATATCAGGATACTATTCTACTTTAACCACAATTCTAACATAAGAAATCTATTTTTGAATTTAACAACCCTCAGTTTAGGGAAGTATTTCATTTTATATTTGTTTTAATGTGGATAGTTGTCATTTATGGTAATTTATCTGTTAACAAATATAGGTTTTGGGAAGCAGTTTTGCCCAGGAATATTTGTGAAATGGTGGTCTAAAATATGAGTTGATCTTTCTTCCTTTACTGCATTGTTAACCTCAACAAATTACTTACTTCATTTCCACAACTTTAAATGCCAAGTACTTATAAAATAGTTGCAAATATTTAAAATTAAATGACTTCATAAATGTTTGTAATAAACCACACCATGGGCTTGATTATATTTGAGAGGGAAAGAAAACTTTCTAGGAGTTACTTGGTAGCCATGAATCTACCCTTTATTATTCTCAGAAACAGAAACCAATTGTATTCTGTCTCAAACAGCTAAGTTTATATTAGGTTAAAAAAAAAAAAATCCTACCCGTCATGGTATAAATACATCTTAAATTTGGCCACATTTCCTTGCTCAAGAATATGATGTAAGAAGTTACACAGTATGGTGGAATGATTGAACACCTTTAATCTTTGCTCTTTCTACTTTGTAGCTCAAAGTCAAAAAGAAAGCTCCGTATGATATATCTATAACTATGTACATTGCACTATGGAATATCAAAAGCAATCAGTCCTCACTCAAAGAGGATTGTAGTGTTAAAAGTAAATGCTTTCTTACTCTGAGACCAGTTCAAGTAAATTAAAGATAAAGGAACACAGAGGGATATTTTGCCAGTGATTTCATTGCTTTCTGCATTTCAAAATACCAGTTTATAATTCCGATGATTATCTAATCCAAATCACTCACACTTTTAGAAGATACTTCTGTAAGGAAATTAAAGCTGCACCTAAATAATAATAATAATAATAATAATTCTTAAATTTCAAGAGTATTATATAATTACAGGTGCTGTGAATTTTAAAACTCAAAGTCATTATTTGTACAGTATAGAAGTTAATATGACAATAAAATGTTAGGTTCAGATAAAATAAATGGGAAATCACAGGAGCATTCTTTTTAGTGAGCTGGTCTTTCTGAATCCATATCTTGGGTTTAAGGATCTAAACACATCACAGACATTTATCACCACTTCTCTTCTCTTTTGTGACCTTTTGAAAAGAGCATAATTCATCAAAATATATTTTTTCAATAATCTCTGCACAGGATAATTTTCCTTTTTTTCTGATCTTCAAAGTGACAGATTGCATAGGTTGAGCCTCTGTGACTTAAACCACAGGCAGTTTCATGTTTCAGTGTGCTTTTCTGTCTCACTGGCTCACTTGATTTATAATAGTTGAGGTAGTGCAAAATTAAAAATTAATTAATTTGAGTGAATTGGTAATAAAGGGGACTGAAGAGGCTGTATTGAGATGCTAATAGGTCTATTCCAGACCTATTCTGGCCATCTGATCCTCTGGAATATCCAACAGCTGCGGTAGGCAAAACTGACAACTGAGCACATTCAAGAGGAAGGGTCAAGAGTTTGGCATCTAACCCCAGTGGGGCCAAAGCAGGGGCTGCTCTTCCCAAGATTCTACTTCTGGGAAGAAAGCAGGTCAGATGGTTGAAATAATATATTTGTATGGTATTTCTAGAGAATCTCTGTGTAGAAGCAGTGATATCATCTTAGGATGTGATTTTCTGGTTTCTTTGGGCGGGGGTGATGTTTTTGTTTAGGTGGGTGGGTTTTTTTTTGTTTGTTTGTTTGTTTTTTTTTGTGGAGAACAACTTCCTGAGCAGATTTCTGAAAGGCTTCCAGTAACTGTAATGCTTGCTTCATTGAGTGTTTGACTGGGGGAATGCATAATTAATGCAATTAAGATTTTGAGGAGAAAAAAAAAAAACATTACTGGTATTTTGAAGTACATACACTATTATATAACTATTCAAGCATCTTGTAAATGTAGTATATTTGTATCCTTTTAAAGGGTGAAATGCTCTATTGAATAAGAAACATTTTACAACACCTTAATAAAAAATAGTTCTCTGTTTTATGTGACTATCTGATTTGTAAAGTCCCTAGTTACATGATGTTTTTATATCTACTCCAGAACAAATGTATCATATATTGTTTTTTCTAATTATATGAATAGAACATGCTCATTTATGAGACATTTTCTTTTAAATTCAGAATAGAGCAAGGAAATAAGGCTATTCACATTTCATCTTTTTAATTATGTGTCTGATAAATGGATAATTATATAATTATGTATTTGATGATAAATGGTAGAAAAGTAATAAAGTAATAATAATTAATGACAATTGGTTGCCAATAAACACAAAGCAGCACTAATTTAAGTTTGAAAGATTGACAAGCTGATTTGAGACAATTAGTTTCAATAGTCCCTACAGAGCAAGTTTTGAGACAGAACTTTAAAACTGAAATGCTAAATGGAGAAATTATTAAGCAGCAGTAGTTCTTGAAAACTAAACAGAGATAACAGACAAAATCAAACAAAACATTTGATTTCTTTTAGGAAAGATATATTTTTTTCTTTAAAAAAAAACTCATTTTCTTTTCATTATATACCTCACGGCTTCCTACCTACAGTAATCTAATCACCATTTTGTTAATTTGAACCAACCAATATCTAGTCTGAACATTAAAAAACAAAAGCAAATAAACAAAACTAGTCATTGGATAATAACCTTATATTTAATGTTTGTCCTTTTTGATTTCTTCCTGTTTTTCCTCAGGGAGAATCAGGAAAAGGCGATTAACTATTTTACTCAAACCCAATTACTCCACGCTTCTGGTGGGAATTTTCATACCACATGCTAATCAGTGAATCAACCAGTCACTATTGACCTCCTGTAGCTAAATATTAGGTAATTGAAAATTGATTGGCGTTTGACACTAACCCAGTGCATTTAGCTCAAATATACTACAGTAATGGTGATTTTCATACATTTTAGCAATCTTGTCGCAACTATTTTTGCTTCATCAACGACTAGGATGCCTCTATTACAGCTACTACTACCAGTTAATTAATACCATCACTTCTATTATTAACTACTATTTATTGAGTTCTTAGTTTATGCCAGGGATTGTTCCATCACTTTTGTATATATTGATGCTTTTAATCCTCATAACAACTCTCTTTGCCAAGTATGATCATATTCTTCATTTTTAAAATGAAGAAACTTAAGTGGTTTATTAGTCAATTGCTTTTTTTAAGAATCTCTACACTGTTTTTTAAAGAATGTAGTGCATTTTATTTGTTTCTAATCTAAATATTTCATTACTTCTTAAAATGCAAGTAAAAATATCTTTAATTTTGAGTATCTTAAAAATGAAAGTATAAGAGAAAATATATCACAAGAACAAAAACTAAATATTCCTATAATTATTGAATAGTTTTTTTCTCCCCCTGAGATAAACTAAAGGAACCATCAAACAGAATTATAAATCTCAAGTTTCAGGATCTTATTGATGGGGCAGTAAATAAAATTACACTTCGCTGTTTCAGAAAACAAGATTAAGTTGTCCTTTAGTGCAATAAAATGGTGATTTCAAAACCTAGGTTGATTCTTTTAAGGTGCTTTCCAATCAATGAGGATATGAAAGGAAATGCACAGTTGGCAGAGTTGGGAATCCAACTCGGAGTCTAAAGAGGAATGTATTTATCTAATTGCTACAAATGCTGCCATATAAACTGATGATTTTTCAAGTAGGTTCAAGTCAAGAACTGTAATTCTACTGAGACAGCTATTCCCGCCACAGGCTAAAATACATGGACAATTCCTGTTAAAAACAACAACAACAACAACAACAACAACAATTTTTTAGGATCACACATTGATACTAATGTTTTAAATAAAATAACTTAAGAATTCTTATATAGTTCAATGTGAGAACCATTTAAATTGTGATTGCAGTAAAATATTTTAGTATTTCCTTTATAATTCATATTTTCTGTAGTTTATAATGATTTAAAACTTGATTGGATGAGTTTCTCCAGAGCATAGGACAGGTATTAGGTAAACATTATCTTACTCCCCAGGTTTATTTATCTCATTACTTGTGTTTTCATTACCTTTAATCCATTTTATTTAGTAAAGTATGAGAATATTTCCACTCAGGAAGGAAAAAAAAGGCTCTCTTTTTAATATTTTATTTCATACTACTTTTAACAATGCTTGTTTTTAGAATTCACAAAACATTGTCCGGATTTGGATCTTAGGAATTATTTTTACATTTGAAAATGTAAAAATATTGCCACCACATCTCATTTTATATTTTTGCAATGCAAACTTTATGTTACATTATTGACATACAATAATTCTGAAAAAAATATTGGGAGAAATTTGCCCATAGTGAGACATTTTAACCAAAACTAAGATGATTTTTTGAGTCAGTCAAATGGGGTTTTCAGGATTGTCCATTTTAAGGAAATCTAAAAGAAAATAACTTTATTATATCCTATGTTTGCTTTGCTTAGGAGTTAAAACCTTAATCAAATTGGTATGTATGCTCATATATTAAAGTTTAAATAGCATGATTTTCAGAATGGTATGAGTTACACCCCCCAAAAATATTTTATTCCATCCCTTAATTCCTTTTTTCATTTTAAAGTAGATTGAATTTTATTTATTTTTTATTTTTTTCATTTCATTTTATTTTATTTCTCTTCAGTGTTCCAGAATTCAATGTTTATGTATCACACCCAGTGCTCCATGCAATATGTGCCCTCCATAATATTCACCACCAGCCCCTGGTGGCTCCTAGAGTTAAGCATCCCTTAATCCTAGTAACAAATAAATATATATGTTTATATATATATATATCTTTTCATTCTTTCTATTTACAAAAGTATTAATTAGTGGTTGTAAAATTTGTGTTTCTACAAATACTAACATGAGAAAAGAAATAGAATAGAAAATAGAAAGAAGTGCTTCAGGTTGTCTTTATTTCTAATGTGCCTGTATATTTTATTCACCATGGTGCCAGCAACAGTAATAGCGATGTTGATAGGCAACTTTATTAGTGGCTATCATATTATGAGAACATTTAATCAACTACATAGTGCACAGTTGAATGATCATATTGGAAGTATTGGCTTTTTAATTTTTCCAAATTCTTGCTATTGTACTAAGCATTTGTTTTTGGAAATGAAGTGACACTTGTTCTTATGAAAATGCAGTTGAGCAGATTGTTTTGGGCAAAGTTCAATTGCAGTTAACCCCCCAGATGAACTGTTATGCTTCTGTCACTTGCTGTCACTCAAGTCAGTCTGAGTTATTGAAGAGAATTGCAGAAAGAGTAAATGTGGCTGGATATTCTTGAAGAAGCATTTAAAAATAAATAAATACCAAACCAGAAGATCAGTGCCTGTAATGTTTTTTAATTCTCCTTCATTTCATTGTTTTTTAAAAATAAATATCACATATCATGCCAAACCTAGTAATAATTTGTCTTAAAACAAACAAACAAACAAACTTGAAGTTACATTAAAAATTCATATATCTTTTATGTTCTTATCCTGGACATAAATTTAAAGTTATTATATTAATGCATTCTAGAGTATCCAGATATGTAATTAACTAAATGATATTTGAAAGAAAGACAGTAGAAAAGAGTATTTTGTTTATCTTTTAAAGCATTTTGTAGTTAATAATCTTATAGCATTGTGGTATTTTCATATCTATTATATAATCAAACCTTATAAAATGACTTTCTGTATCTTGCAAAGAAATTGGTTGATGTTATAAATATTAAAGAGTAATATTTATACATTGCCAAGAGGTTGTATTTACCTTGAAAAATAATGAAATAGAAAGGGAAAGAAAAATTATAAGGTTCTTTATGTTGATGGTTCTGGTGAGATAGAACAAATCTAAAAATCTAGTTGACTCTCATAATTGTGAAAAATCCTACTGCAACAGACAAGACTAATCTGTAACACCTTTTCTGAAGTGTGAATTAAGTCTGATGTCTCAGGACCATCTGGAGATGATGTGGATGCCTGTGTACATCATGGAACTGGGCATCCAGCTAGCAGCTACTGCTATCAGAGTGCTAGCCTCGGCTGGTTAAATGGATTTTGCTTCAGGTTAAAAAGTCTTTAGGGAAGTGGGTCAAATTGTACAAGGACAGCTTTTCTAAATCCTTGTCTATGATGTAAAAGAGCATAATAAGGTTATTTAAAACCCTGTCATATACAAGATCATTTAGAAATACTAGAATGGGGAATCTCAGGAGAATAAATTAGACCCACAGTTGGATACTGGAAAAAAAACCTTTTACTGGAAGTGTAGGCTAAAATCCCAGCCCTTCTTTGCTTTCTCTCGTGTTGTATGACGGGTATGCTCAATTTAAACCATAGAAAAACTGACTCTTTAAAGGGAAACCCTTTAAGACAGTGACATAATGTTCACACATGATGTGGGATTGTGGCAATCATCTTCTACAATCTTCTGCACTTTAGACCATGTTATTCTGAAGATTTTAACATGGCTGAGAAACATCAACAGAGCTAAAAGGCCCAATAAAAGCTTCCAATGAAATTATGAGATTTTTAAGTTTATATTTTATTTTTAATGGGGTAAGTAGGATTGTAGATACTCAAAAGCTTAAAAAAATCCTCTCAGCAAACTATAAAATACACTTTTACAACTCATTTAGCTCCTGTTATGAACTAATTATATGTTTTAATTTTTCAAAAGGAATAAGGTGTGGCATTGAAATTTTGTATTTTCTAATGAAACTCTTTATTTTTTTGGAAGATGGAGTAACATTTTGATGGCTCCGACATCCGTTTAATGTGATATAGGACATAGCTGTCTATACCATGATCTTCTGTTGAATAGATCTGACCTCCTGCTGACCTAATTCTTTGCCTCTCCCGCTAGGTTGTGTCAAAGAGCTTGCAAGGGACACAATGAAGTTGCCATCATTTCCATGGGCTATGGCAGCCCAATTATTTTGTGTATGAATATACTGCATGACAATAGTCACCCTGCACTTTCTATGATACAGTGGACATACTTTCAATCACTTTTCTTTGACAGAAATTTGAATAGCATCTAAGAAAGTCCAATATGAGTTATAATAAATATTCTGGGCTTTTTTCAAAATTCACTGCTTACATTTTAATGATTTACTCATTTTGCCCTTTATTACCTTTGAAGTCATCAGAAAGTAATGTCTGTGTAATGTTCTTTGGAAGAGTGGATTTTCTTGCTTGACAATATGAAACTGAAGTTCTTGTCCTAGGAGTTCTTACTGATGCTTGATATGTCTGAGTCAGATAGATAGATAGATAGATAGATAGATAGATATAGATAGATATAGTACATTTGGTATTTGCTGACTCGATCCCTTAATAAAAATATTCAGCACAAACCAACAAATATTTATTGAATATCTACTCTGCACTGATACTTTTCTAGATATTGAGGATGATTGCAAATATAAGTCCCAGTTTTCACTCCCAACAGCTCCATGTTTAGGATATAAACAATAGGAAGAAGTCAAGTCAAGGGAATTATTTCAAAGCAGTAGATATTAATGGACATCATCCAGTAAGACTGGAAAAGACTCAGCCCAACTTGTGGAGATAGAAGATGATTTTAAAATCAAATAAACTTAAGGTGGAGCATGAAGTATTGGCAGATAATTAGGCATATAAGAGATAAAATGGATAAAGGAATCTAAAATACGACAAAGGGTCATCACAAAGTTCTGAAGGAAAGAAAGAAGTAGGATGTAAGCAGGATGACAAATATTTTGGTGTTGCTGAAACCCAAGGGTATGGCAGGGATGGAAAGTGTTAATCTGAGAAATAGGCAAGGGACAGATAGTATATTATCTCGTATAACATCCCAGGAACTTTTTGTAAATATCTGGGGAGGTGCTTTTTGGTAGGTGTGTGAGGGGTTAGTTTTGAATGTCCTGAAACAAACAATTGACATAGATAGGTCTTGGTGATGGAAGTGAAATTAGAGATACAAAGGTGGAGGCTGTTTGAGTTGCCAATTCAAGAGATGGTGATGGCCTTTTCCTGGACCAGTTTTATAAAACTAAAGAAAGGAACAGATCCCAAAGTACACAGGATCTGAAATCCATAGAAATAGGTTACCTAAGGGAGAGAGAAATCTAGGTGACCCAGTTTTCTGATAAGAAACAGGAAGTGTGGGGAAAATACAGAACTGTGAATAAAGTGATGAAGGCAGTTTGGGGCACTTTGTACTCAAAGTCATAGTGGAACATCAAAGTATAACTATTAAGCAAACTTAAAATTTGAGTCTAAATTTCATTGCTAAAGACATGATTGACATATGGATTTGTGAGATTGATCAATAATAGGAACAGCTAAAAACCAAGAGAGTGGATGAGGTTGCCCACAGAGACTGAAAGTAAAGACAATACTAATGTAAAGAGCCTTGGGTAACACAGATGCTTGAAGTAATTTTCAATTATTTTATGTCAGCTGTCTATCGTTTATGGTACCTGGCTTTAATTTACCTTTTTTTTTCTTTAATTTGAGCATACCTACGTTTTCCCAATTAAAACAAAACACAAACAAAAATACTTTCTCAATATATCTGCTCAAGTTACTCTATTTATTTCCTTTCCTTAATCTAAGCTAATAAGGAAATCTAATCATTTCCTTAATGAATTACAGCATATGTTGTCTGTACTTTTTCATCATAAAATCCCTGCCCATTTTTTTGTGTGTGGTACCATGTGGAAATGATGTTCTTGGAGTTCACAACATGAGACTTCCAGGTTCCAAATTAATGACCTTCTTTCTCAATTCTCATCTTCCCTGATCTCTCTGAAGCAAGTGCTCTGTTGCTAACCAGACGCATTCTAGAAAGTCTGTCTTTCTACAACTCTGTGATTTATCACCCCTGGTCCTTTTCTAATCTCCACAATGTGGATCTACAAGACTATTTTTCCCAATTTAAAACATGAACTTCCAATGCCAGTATTCTGTTCCCATTTTTATTTCCCTTTGGTCCTTTGACATAGAAAAAATTTTAAATGTTTTTAGCAGCGGGAACTGCATTTGGGTATAATAATAGATACCCCTAGTTGAACCAACAGAAAAAAATCAGGAAAATGTGTCTAGCTTACATGGCAGGAGGTGCAGAGGTAGGATGTGTTTCAGGATGTATTGTTATTTGAAATAAAAAACACTATAATGAACCCAGATTCTTTCTTTGCTCTGCCATAATCCCTGCAGTTTTATCACTGGGAGCTGGTAGTTAATTTGGTTGTGGCAATTCCAGGCATTATCTCCAGAAGAGAGATTGTCTTCCTAGGTTTTTCTCTAAGAGGGGATTATTTTTCCCTCAGACTTCTCTCAGCTGACTTTATATAATGTCTCACTGATGATAGTCAAGTCACAAGCTCACTCACTGTCCTGAAACAATCACCCTCCATCCCTAAAGCTGGGATACAATCTGCGTGCTCTGAGGGTAATGGCAGCAAGGGAGAGGAAGAGGATCATGGATACTTAACGTTGTGTTGGAAAATAAGACGAAGAGGAGTGCTAGTTTAGGAACCAACACTGTTCATTTGAGTCCATTCTTGAGTACCCAATAGTACCAACAATTTCCAGTTTTTAATGTCTTTTAATTGAGGTTCCATATTTCTAGTACTATATTCTGAATATGGACAATTTTATTTTAATACCTAGAAAGTTGATTGATTTTATTCAAAACCAAAGTCAACACCCTCCCTACAAAATCAGCTCCTGTGAGCCACTTTCCTGTAATAGCAAACGCTTCTTTGTTCCTTGCCTAGACCCAAAGAAGCTTTATTGATGTAACTACCCTCACACATTTATTCAGTTGGTTCTTCCCTTCATATTTATTCGTCAGTTTGGGTATTTTCCACACTGTTTTAGTAATTCTCACATGTATTAACAAAGTATTACAAATTATGGTTTGGGTTTTTTTTTTTGTTTTGGTTTCGTTTTGCTTTTGGGTTTTGCTTGTCTTTTATGTCTCCCTACCTTTTTCTACCCTAGGAAGAACTGCAAAATTAATTTCCTTAATTTATGAGTCTAGTCATATTACTTCCTTAAGCCCTCAGGGTCTTCTACCGAATCCCGGATTCCTCAGCCAGGCTTTTAAGAATCTAATCTCAGTTACTTTCTGTTCTTATTGCTGCTGATATCCTGTACTAACCTAATGCTTAAACCAGTCTGGAGGTTCCAGGGAGTTCTACAGACTAGGTATATTAACTCATCAGAATTTGCTTAAAGGTCCAAAACTATCTTATCATTGCCTGTTACTCAGGCTCTTTTCTCTTACTTTCTTGGGATGGCTTCCGGATGAAAAATACTACCATTTTTTTCCCTCTGTGTTTGTCTGTAATACTATTTCTGCATGAAGCCTCAAACAAATAAATCCCTCTAGTGGTAAAGTTTCTCCCAGTGAATTTTTAGTAATATCTTTCCATGAGACTGCAAATTTGACAAGAATTGGTCATGTTCATCTAAGTGAGCTCTACAGATCTTTTCATGAGCCTGCAATCAGCAAATATTAGTAACAACATTTCATGAAATTGTTAGAAACATTAGATGTAGACTTAGTTGTTTGAGACCGTGAAGCAAAAAAGGTCAGCCTTAGCTCTAAGCAGTGCGACATAAAAAAATCATGTATAATGATGTCACTTTGGGAAATTTGAAAATCTTCAGAATTCAGTATCCAAAATTTTTGTTTTGGATAAAATCAATCAACTTTCTTAGTTTAAAAAAAATAGGGGAAGCCTGGGTGGCTCAGATAATTAAGCCTCCGCCTTCACTCTGGGAAGGATCTCCAGGTCCTGGGATGAGGCTCTGCGTCTTCAGGCTCCCAGCTCAGTAGGGAATCTGCTTCTCCTTCTCCCTCTGCCTGACCCCCTGCTTGCACTCTCTCTGTCTCTCTCTCTCAAATGAATAAATAAAATCATAAAATAAAATAATAAAATAAAATTATATAAAATAAAATAAAATAAAATTGAGTGTCTAACTATTGGGCCATACTGAACTTCTTTTGCCATAATCTTGTCAAACAATTGGGCTTTTTCGCTTTTTTGTTTTTTTCTTTTTTATAAACAGAAAAATAAGAAAAGATAAAAATAAACAAACCCTGTTGAATCAGTACGTATGGGGACATACTTCTTTTCAGGACTTTTTTTTTTTTTTTAACTTTTCAAATAGATTAAGGTTATTTCTTTAAAGAGGGAGACGAATGTAATAATCTATAGAAAGTGATAAATGTTTCAATCACAGTAACAATTCTAGGCCAAATTAATTTATCATATATAAACATTAAAAATGATATATGAGAAAGGTGACTGAAATTTATGAAGGCAGATTATGTGTTAGATATGTTTTTTATAATATCTCAACCCTGAAGGTAGGTGATATAAATCTAATTAATAGAGTTAAGAGACATTAAATAATTTCTCCAAGGTAACATAATCAGCAAAGGGTACAACTCTAATTTAAACACAAATCAATCTGATTACTGAGCCCATGCTCTTTTGACTCTCCCATAATTATAAAGATAAATATGTTAATCAAGTATAATTAACAATAATACTCAAATACCATTTTTATTTTAATAGCAATTTAATTTTTTGACAATGTGTCTTATATAGAGTAAGTTAGTTCATTGACATATCTTGCTTTACTCCATCCTATTGTTGCATGGGGATGAAAAAATTCAAATTTTTAGCCATATAGTCTATTTAATAAAAAAATGTATTGGGGCATTGTATCACTGCAAGTATCCTAGGATATCTCTATTTAAATATGTTATGTATGTTCTTTGTTAATGACAGCATTTTGTTTTGTCTTTTGAAAAGGAGCATATGGAAATGGATAAAAATAATTATGTTATATACAGCCTAAGGGGGAGAAAATTATGGATTATACTTTGAATCTCAGTTTCTGTAGGTCGTCTATTCAGGAATAATAAATTATAGAGCAAAAACATGTCATAGAGGAACAGTTCTTTTAAAAAGAAATATGAAATATTTGCAGAGTAAATGTGATTCCATATATTTCTCATACTGTACACCATTTCCAAATTTCCACATATGCTTGCCAAGAACAATGATAATTAATGTTTCATTGAATTCTTTTAGAAATGTTGAATTCCAGGGCTGGTTTGGACCATATTTAACATGTATTATGCTAGACTAAATTCCTGAACAAGAGAGAACATTTTATATTTTTGGCTATTGGTGTTAAAAAAGAAAATTCTCAAGTGTAACACAGATGCAAAATGCATTTTGTTAAAAAAGAAATTCATATCCCTTTAGTCAGTTTCTTTTTCAGCATTTAAAAAAATGGATACTTTTTTCTAAGTCCTAATAACAAGGAAATATTCAACTTTAGTCTATTCATATTTTATAAATATTGTTCAAGTTTCTAATGCTTTACCTTAATAGATGTCAATAGCAGGTACAATACAGTTTTCAGAATATATATTATGTGTAATATAATGATGATATATTAGTAATATATGATATAATATTATATACCATATTAGTAATAATGTATAATATCATTTCCTTTAAAGTAATAGTATAAAACATATATATCTTTTCCTTTATGTATTTATCCTATCCTTTAAAGTAATCCTATAAAACATCAACTTAATTTAGGGAAGACCTTGATAGAATTTAGTTCTTCTAACTGGTTTGTTTTAAACTGACTTTCCTTCTCCCTGCCCCCAACTTAGTAATTCCCCATTGCTAGATGTCATTTAGTTATTCCAGGCAATAGAAAAAGATTTATGCATTGACAAGTGGAGAGGTGAAACACTGGTTAAAAGAGTTCTGCAAATGATACTTCTGATCCCAGCAGGAGTTATAGGTTTACATTAAAAAAACCCAAAGTTTTCCCTGTTAATAACTATAAATTATATGCTACAGTATTTTATCCCTTTTTTCTTTTTCCAGTGGTTAACTATACCTCACTTTAGGGATAAAATCCCCCAAGTACATAACTGAGACAGATATAATACACTTATATTTGAGGAACTCTTGAGCTTTTCTCTGAAAAGAATGGATTTATAAAATTAAAAGATACATAAAATTCACACCCACGCTATGTTCTCCTTTCCACCTCAAAGTTACACTTTCTTTTAAAATAAAAGCTCTCAAAAATATGCCTGGCTTAGGCCAGCCTTTAATCATTAGAACACTCCTCTGTTCTCTTAGTTTTTATGTAGACAAGTGTTATAGTTTGAACTTGAAAGTACATTGCACATGTTTATTAGTAAGCTGCACTCACAGAAGAGATCAATTGTCAATTTCTTGCAAAAATGTAAACTTTAAGATATTATTTTAAACAAATAGGACAATTTAGGGAGATACCTAGGTCCATAAATATTCTAAAATTCCAACCTCATTTTATATTGTCTTAAGCACCAAATTGAGCCAATTAATAGGGAAGTTTATGGCTAAAGATAAGTGCAATATTAAGAAAATCTGATTTGAAATTATAGTTTGTGGAAAGTTTATTTGAAAAAAGAAAAGATAGCCTGAGTATTGTTTTGTAACATAGCAAAAGTACATGATATGAGGAACTCGTGATCTTACTTTGTGAAGTTGAACTACCTGCTTCTTCTCCATATTCTAAGTATACTCTCTCCAAATTTAGGTGGAAAAAACATCACAGAAAACAAAAGAATGTTCAACCTTCTTAATTAGTGCCCTCATAAATAGTATCAAATGATACTTTTGAATTCATGTTTCTCCACATTATTATCATTTGATACTATTTATGAAGGCACTAATTAAGAAGGTTGAACAGTCTTTTGTTTTCTGTGGATTAAAGAGGTTATTTTCTCCACACTAAAATAACCACTTTAATCCACATTTAGACCGTGTGCTTAGTAACAATGTACATCTGTATAAGCTCTTATTAAAAAATGTTGGAAACATACCTTTGCTTGTTAAGAAGTCAGTGTCAGCAGATAATATCTGAAATCACTCTTCTCTACACTAATCAAATAGAGAATGACTTTTATATATTTAGTTTTGTGACTAATATTATTTCCATTTTGATGTTGCATTCACCCTAAATAATGAGAGGCTATATAATGGATAATATATTTACAATTGTATGTAGAGTGAATCCTAAAAATTTTGCTCAGTTTAAAATTTCCTATTCAAACAGCATCAACTCTATTTAAGTAAAGCAAAACTTTTGAAGGACCAGTGTATTGGCAGCATTTAATATTTTTACACACTCTTTCAAAGCGTGAATACCCCTTTTATAAATGTCCTTTACTTGCTAACAACTAGAAGAGCTAGAGGCTTCACACTTCAGCAGAACTCACAAGAGATCTCAATTCTGAACTAAAATTAAAGCTTTCCTATAGGAAAGGCATGTTTTTAAACATCAATAAGTAACTTGAGTTGAAGTGGATTCGTCTATTATCTGAGGGATATTAAACATGGGGTAGGAAGAGCATGATAGGAAAGGGGAGGGTCATCACTATGTTGTCACTAACCTGCAATTGTTGAGTAAATATCAAATATAGTGGCCTTTAATACTACTACATGCAGCTGCTCCAAAGAACTTCCCAATCTTCTTATTTTGACTTATTTTTTTTTCCCAGAGAGCTTAACACTTTCTATTAATACATTGACTTTTTTAACCATTATGTCTATTGTCTGTCTTTCTGACTACAAGGGAAGTTGCAACAGGTATGTATTTGGTTTATAGATGGTACCAAGGGCCTAAAAAAATGCTTGGGGCATAGTGGATATTCTTATGTAAGTGTTGAATTAATTGGCAAATCTTGGAAAGTCACCGAATTATGATGGCTCACTGACTTACAATGGTTCAATTTACAATTCTTTGACTTTATGATGGTGTGAAAGGAATACACATTGAATAGAAACTGTACTTCAAAATTTGAATATTGATCTATTTCCAGCGTAATGCTAAGGTGTTATCCTCTCTGGTGATGTTGGGCAGTGGTAGCAGGGAGCCTCAGTTCCCAGTCAGCCATGGGATCCCAAGGGTAAACTGCTGATACACTCAGAAGCATTCTGTCCCCACATAACCACTCCGTTTCCCATTTTCAGTACACTGTTCAGTATATTGCCCAAAATGTTCAACACCTTATCATAAAGTAGGCTTTGTTTTAGATGACTTTGCCCACCTAGAGGCTAGTGTCAGTGTTCTGAGCACATTTAAGGCATGATGCTATGACTTCGGTAGGTTAGGTGTATTAAATGCATTTTGACATATTTTCAATGGACAGTGGGTTAATTGGGATGTAACTCCATCATATATTGAGGAAGTTCTGTACTAGAAGTTTCTATGTGAGAAGCAGGACATACTTTATTTCAAGAAAATACTGTGTCTGATCACTTTGTAGGTATACCATTGACTGAAATCTCCAACAAGAAACAAGAAAATAAGAGGCTTTGGACTGCTGCTGTAGGCACTATTGACAGAACATAATATTACTTTTTTTCTTTGCCTTTTTGTTCTGTACACAGTCAAAATATCGCTCTGTGCTGACTTCCACACCAGGCTGATTCATGAAGGACTGCCCTTTGCCATTGTTTCCTGTTAGGACTCTATGGGCGTCCACCGCGTTCCACTGAAATCTTTGAGGCTGTCTAGCTACTGCTCAGCACATAGCAGCTGCTTAGGGGTCCTGCTGTCATCCATTCTTTCTACATTTCTTTCTGTGGAGTTTTACTCCAACAAAGGACACTGGCTTGCTGGCTGAGCTTGCTCTTCTTCTTCGCATGCCATTTAATTTCCAGTAAGATTTACTAGTGGATGATAAGATGGTCTATGAAACCAGTGATGGTGGTGTTTGCTTTCAGACTCAGTCTACAAAAGCCTATGTGGACACTCTTGGGCGGAAGTCTGCCCAACATGGTTTTACATTTTGTAATTCTAGAGTTATTTGATTTTATGATGCTGGCATTTGCATATTCTTTCCTCTTGACGTGTTTGGGTTTGCAATTCATTGCTTAGGCTGTGTTTACACATGCAGTGTTTTCTATCATAATGCTGATCACTTTCCTTATTCTTTGTGTGTTCTGCTCTTTTTAATACTTCAGCCTTCAATTAAAAGTCATATACTCAGAGGGCTGTGCGCTGACCACTGGATTGAAAATGCACTTATTTGTTCTTTTCTATGACCACACCCTATGGAGAACTTATTATTTTATATGCATTTTTAAATTGTGTGGATTGTTTCTTTCCCTGTAAACTGTATGCACTTAGCACAGGATTTGTATATATAGAGGATCAAAATAAATATAGCTTTATTTTTTTTTTAAGATTTTATTTATTTGACAGACAGAGATCACAAGTTGGCAGAGAGGCAGACGGGAGGGTGGGGAGCAGGCTTCCCCTCTGAGCAGAGAGCCTTATGCGGGGCTGGATCCCAGGACCCTGAGATCATGACCTTAGCCAAGGCAGAGGCTTAACTTACTGAGCCACCCCGGCTCTCCAAAATAAATATATCTTTAAAAGATGTTGTTTATTCATTTTAGAGAGGCATGGAGGGGCAGAGTGAAAGGGAAAGTCTCAAGCAGACTGCTGAGTGCAGAGCTAGAGGTGTGGGTTGATCTAATGACTCTGAGATCGTGACCTGAGCTGAAACCAAGAGTTAGCCGTTTAACTGAGCCACCCAGGTGCTCCCAAAATAAATATTTTTTAAAAATAATTTTATGTTTGACAAAACTGATTTCCACATGCAAGTTGTTTAGATTTACATACCCGGAAAATAATTATTTAAACAAAAGTTAACCACAAGCATCAGATATTGATTTGTTCATAACACTGGTATATTATAATTACATTTTTCCTCAAAAGTCGTTTTCAACCATTTTATATTTTTAAGTAGTTACTTGCAGAGTTATGCAACCTTTAACTTTCAAACACACAGATACTGAAATATACATGTAAACACACACAGTTATAACATTGTCTATATAGTATTATTATTTTAGATATAGTATAATAATAGATAATATGATATTATAGTATTGTCCTTAATATACCTTTGATATTATTTATTTGCCATACTTAATATTAGGTAAAACATAAAACATGCAATATTACAAAGTTACAATTTTAGTTTTCCACTGAACAAAACCCAAGTAATAATATAATAGCCTCAGAAGAAACTGGCATATTACAGACCATTGTTATCAGTATGTATAATGATGCAAACAAAAATATCCCAAGGTATTTACTTTGGTGAGAAGCTGAAATAATTCCTAGAGCTACTGTGACAGGTAGCTACAAATTGGGTGGCTTACAACAATAGAAAATACTCTTTCACAGTTCTGGAGACTAATGGTATGAAGTCAAGGTATTTGCATGGCCCGGCTCCCTCAGAACATTCTAGAGAAGACTCTTTCCCTAGCTTTGGGCATTTGCCAGCAGTTTTCAGCATTTCTTAACTGATAGCTGTGTTACTGTTAATTTCTGCCTCTGTCTTTACATGGTCTTCTTTTCTGTGTCTTCCATGAGTAGGTTCTAAGGAAACCACTCATTAGATTTAAGGCCCATCCTTATCAAATATTAAGACAAGACCTCATCTTAACTAATTACATCTGCATAGACCCTATTCCAAATAAGGTTACATTTCCAGTGTTTTTTAGCTTTGAGGGGATACTATAAATTTGGGAGGACTCAATAGTCTTCCCTGTGGCCCCCAAATTTATATCCATCCCTTATACAAAATACATTTACCCCATTCCAACATTCTTAAAATTTAATCCATTCTAGCATCAGCTCTAAGTTAAAATCTCATCTAAATATCATGGACTCAATAAATTTGAAGTCTTATCATTTAAATCAAGAATGAATGAGACTTCATATGATATATGTAGGAGCAAAACCTTCTTGATCTGCATACCTGTGAAACTAGAAAATTAGTCATGTGTTTCCAAAATACAATGGTGGTACTGTCATAGGATAGACATTCCCATTCTCATAGGAAGAAAATGGAAGGAATAAAGGGGTGATTTGTCCCAAGCAAGTCTTAATTCCAGCAGGGAAAATGCCATTAGGTTTCAAGGTTTAAAAATACTCTCTGTGGCATGATGCACAATTCTAAAGGCCCATAGATGTCAGCCCTCCTCTATGTTCCCTTCCTCATCAACTTCCACATCTATATGATCCCTTTCTCTATAAAATCCTATTTATCTTTTAGTCTTGGTTTACATATTAATTAATTTCTTAAGTAGATGAGTTCCCTTTGTTATAAATTTCCATATTGATACTCATCTGCACTGTATTAGTCAGGATTCTCCAGGGAAACAGAACCAATAGGAGACATATATTCATTGTTAAATAGTGTTCCAGGCTATTATATATATATATATATATATATAGGAGAGAGAGAGAGGGAGCGAGAGAGAGAGAGAGAGAGAGATGGATTTCTCCATCTCCATATATGTGGAGATGGAGAAGTACCACAATCTGTCATTTATAAACTGGAACCTCAGGAAAGCTAGTGGCATAAATTCCAGTCTGAGTCCAGAAGACTGAGAACTATACATGCCTATCATGTACATTCAAGTCCCACAACAAGAGAAGATTCATTTCTCAGCAATCAGGACGAGAGAGAGAATTCAATTGACCTTCCTCCATATTTTGGTTCTCCTGGGGGCCTCAGTGGATTGGATGATACCTACCCACATTGGGAAGAGCTCTCTGCCTTACTTAGTCCACCAGTTCAAAGTCTCATCTCTTCTGGAAAAACCCCACAAGCACACTCACAAACAATGTTTAACCAGATGTCCAGAATCTCTTGGTCCAGTTGACACATAAAATTCATCATCACATGCACCTATGCTTGCAAGTACTTATTACATTAAGTAATTTCTAAACTAAATTGGATAATATTTGTGTCTCCAGGTCGGCTTTAAACTATGAGAGCAGACAGAACCAGTATATGTCTTATTTGCTGTTATATCCCAAAAGCATAGATCCAAGTGTGGCACTCTAAGATCTTAAGAAATACTTATTGAATTAATGAATAAAGGCAGAATTGGAATTCTATCTTCAAAGAAAACACGTGCTTTTTCCACTTTAGGAATTAAAATAATGCCATGCACAAAATGTCCAAATCCATGTTAAAATTCCAAAGAGTCATTGAGAACACAGGTGGAATGGAAAACAATTCTTATGCTTTTGATAATTTCAAGATTTGGATGGAACTTAGGCATTCCAAATTGTTAAAATATCTTTTGGAAGTTGATTAAAGTTTAAAAATTCTTCTCAGCATTAACAAAGACTATTCTTTGATCTACTTTAACTTTTGTTAGTATCATAATTTTCTTAGTGTAAATGTATCTCCAAAATTGTATAATATAATAAATGAAAAATGCAAAAAAAATTCTCTTTGTTTTTAAGGAACCTTTTATCAAAAGTTAAATTTCCCAAAACTGGCATCATAGAGAACTTTAGTCCTTTAGAGCGATGGGGGGATAAATGGGGAATCCCAGGCCAAATAATTCTGGGAAATACTGTATTTAGTATTCTCCCTCACACATTCACTTTCATTAAGCACATCAATTAAGGTAACAGCTCTGAGTAGTTCTACAGAAAAGACATTTTATTTTCTGAAGAAAATTCCCCTCTAAAGACTTGTTTTAATAATCCTTGTAAACATCTGATGTACCATTGTTTCCTGAAATGCTTTTTGGGAAATGTAGAAAGTAAAATGTAATATGACTTTTATTATTTAATGAATTCCTGTTCTCATTTACAATCAAATAGATAAAATGATGCCCTTGCTTTTTAAGAAATAGCATCTGGTTTCTTGATATATCCCTTTATTTGCTGATATTATTATTTTAGGGAAAAGTATAATAGAAACAATGGCAGAGGTCAGGAATTAAGCAGTATTCTTGCTTCTTTCATCATTATGAAACCTAGAACACTTTAAAAGTTAAGTCCTAAGAGTGAGGAAAGGTTTGACAACTGGGCAACCTGTTTCTTACACTCCTCTTCTCCATGGCAAAGGTCCTCTGCCTCAGGTGAATGTGAGAGGAGAAAGAAGTTACTGTGAGAATACATGCAAGGCAATTCTGTTTCTTATTTCTAAGGAAGTTTTCCAGACTTGAGCTGGAAGTCTGGGAACTTTTTGTGACTCAGGATTTTCCAGTCTGATGAACACTAGCAGTTTAATATCCAAAAACCTATGAAATAAATTTTATTATTAATTCCACTTTACATAGTAGGAAAGTAGACCTACAGTTTACAGACTTATCCTAGGTCATAGTTACTAGGTAAAGGAGATAAGATTTGAACCCAGGTCAACTGACTCCTTAGAGTCCTTCCTAATTGCCACATCCCATAGCCCTCATGTGCACTGGAAACTGTTGTCTTATTAAAACCGGATTAGTTCCCATCTAGATTAATCTGGATATTCATATTAGCATGATTTTTAAAAGTTCTGTCTCATATTGTAGATGTGTCAACATTTAATTGAAGATTTAAATTCAATTATAGCACAACATATAAATCAATGAACTTTAATGACTTTTATAGATTTTGACAAAAGAGTCTGTTTTTACAGGTAAATGTTTATAAAAGGCTTTTCTTTGGTTTTTTATTTTATTTTATTCTATTTCTTTTCAGTGTTTCAGAATTCATTATTTATGCACCTTACCCAGTGCTCCATGTAATATGTGCCCTCCATAATACTCACCACCAGACTCACCCAACCCCCATCCCCATCCCCTCCAAAACCCTGTTTGTTTCTGAGAGTCCACAGTCTTTCATGGTTTGTCTCCCCCTCCAATTTCCCCCAACTCACTTCTCCTCCCCATCTCCCAATGTCCTCCACGTTATTCCTTATGCTCCACAAGTAAGTGAAACCATATGATACTTGAGTCTCTCTGCTTAACTTATTTCACTCAGCATACTCTCTTCCAGTCCCATCAATGTTGATACAAAAGTTGGGTATTCATCCTTTCTGATGGAGTCATAATACTCCATTGTATATATGGACCATATCTTCTTTATTGATTCGCCCATTGAAGGGCATCTTAGTTCTTTCCACAGTTTAGTGACTGTGGCCATTGCTACTATAAACATTGGGGTACAGATGGCCCTTCTTTTCACTACATCAGTACCCTTGAGCTAAATACCCAGTAGTGCAATTGCAGGGTCATAGGGTATCTCTATTTTTAATTTTTTAAGGAATCTCCACACTGTTTTCCAAAGTGGCTATACCAACTTGCATTTCCACCCATAGTGTAAGACGGTTCCCTTACTCCACATCCTCTCCAACACTTGTTCTTTACTGTCTCGCTAATTTTGGCCATTCTAACTGGTGTAAGGTGGTATCTCAACGTGATTTTAATTTGAATTTCCCTGATGGCTAATGATGATGAGCATTTTTTCATGTGTTTGTTAGCCATTTGTATGTCTTCATTGGAGAAGTGTCTGTTCACATCTTCTGCCCATTTTTTGACATGATTATCTGTTTTTTGGGTGTTGAGTTTCAGGGGTTCTTTATAGATCTTGGATATCAGCCCTTTGTCTGTAGTGTCTTTTGTGAATATCTTCTCCCATTCTGTGGGTTGCCTCTTTATTTAGTTGGCTGTTTCCTTATAAAAGACTTCTTAATTTTCTGCCAGTCTTGAGGATATAAATTTTCTTAAGTCATTCAAATAGTCAATCATTACGAGTGACCATATTTTTTTACACTTTAGATTTCTTTATATATATTTTTTTTTACTTGCATTTTTTTTTTACATTTTAAATTTCTTTATATTTTTGTTTTCTCTCCTGTCACTGTAATTGTTGCTATATCACTCTTATGATTACTTAAAAATTAATTTTATTAAAAGGTACATCATCAAAAGTAAAATTCAGAAACAAGAGTAGATTAGAAAACAATTTAACAATGAAAAATATCATGGTCATTTACCAAATATGAAATATTTTCAAAACTTATTTTAATATGTTCTAATACATTTTTCTTCAGAAGCAGAAACTTACTTATTAAACCTTGAAAAGGCTAAGATCTTTGGAGGCCAGTAACCTTTTTTTTTTTTTTTTTATGATTTTATAATGGCAAAACCTTAAGAAATATAAGATGATAGTATCATTGTTATTTTCTTTGTAACTACATTAAAAAAAGATGTCTGTATACTTGAATTGGAAATGAGTGAGGGTTGACTCAAAGCATATAATTAATTATCCTTGGTTATTTTACACTGTGGATAATTCAGATGTTACTCTCTTAGGCAGAGAGGGAGAAACTTGATTTATTCATTCTGGAATCCTATTCTCATTTAAAAAGAAGATCTTAGGCATCACTGACAGACTTACATGTCACAGCCCCAGTGTTCTTCCTGGTAGCCTGGAAGCAGAATCCCAAAGAAAGGATGTGACTAAATGAGCATTAAAAGTCCTTCATGCTGGTAGAAGGCATATTCAAAATAAAGACTTCATAAGGAGATTTTGCTTTTTAATCCGTTAAGTTTTTAAAAATATCTTGACGAAGGCTGTCCCAGTATAGTCTTACAACACAGAATTAATCATTGTTTAATTTTTACTTAAACTTGGGCTTACTTTCAATCTTTTTGAACTGTAAAAAAAAATAGTAATAATAAATGCTGAAAATAAGTGGGAACTAAGTAAAGACTTAACCTGTTTTAAATATAAAAAATTTTATACCATAATGCTAACAAGTTTCTGAGATGATCCTGGGTTTAAGTTTGAGAAAAGAATAACAGATAAACTGATAGGCTTTTGTTTTAAAACAGTGTGATTCCATTAGGCTACAAGTATGTTTTGCTAGTAATTTTAGCTGGTTGGAAGCTCCCTTCTGTTATTGGTCTCATTTCACATTAGCTTTCAACAAAGTTTCAACCAATTGTTTACGATAACAGAAAAGATAACGTGAATTGCTTCTCCACCTTTTGGCTAAGGTCAAGTCTAGAAAAGACACATGAAGATTCTAATAGCTAGGATGGACTTGCTGATGTAGTTCAGAAAAATAATGAAGTTTCCTATTTGTGGTAGGTTAATGTAATTTTATCCATTATTCCTGAGGATGCATTTAAATGCCAAAAGAAACAAGTCACTTGCCCTAGGCCACACAAGTCAGGAGTATAGGGTGGTGTTTGAGAGGGATTAAAATTCACAACTTCTGACACCTCGTCTAGGAGGCCACACCAGTTTCAAACTGCCCTCAGTAGATTAACTTTCTTCTTTCTGAAAACACATGTTTCCTAATGCTATTGCTGCTGAAAGATATGTCTGTTCATATGGCTAATCTTCATTGTGTAGAAAGAAATAATAAGAAAGAATCACTCATCTTCAAGTTCACTGCATTCTCAAAAATTTAAAGGGATACTTCAACTTCCTAAAATCTCCAAATTTGATTTTCCCTTTTCTTATTTCTTAACATATGTGGTCTATCATGTTTCTCATGTTTCTGTTTTTATTATTTTTAAGCAACCAAAATTTTATTACATAATCAATGTCCTTGAAAGTGAGAAAATTGAATGTATTCTCAGGATACTAGACAATTAGAAAATTATGAATTATATTAATGACCTATTAAAAGAGAAAGCCTAACCGTGATGATTTTTTCAAGAAAAAAATTCCTGTCTATAATTTTAGCACTTAAGCTGTAGCAGTAAATCAGCCAAGATTGAAAATTTACAATGTTCTTTGAGGAAGGTGAAATTTATTATTAGCTTTTATATACTCCATTATTTTCACAAAGTGCTATAAAATAATTTTACAAGTTATTCTTTTCAACCTTCCTGTGTTGTGGTAAATGATATAATTTTTCTTATTTACAAGTTAAGGGGGAAAAAAAAAGAACTTGAGGTCAAAGCAAGGTTTTGTATCTTATACAAGTACACAGGATAAACCTGTGAATTGAAAAAAAAAGAAGATGATAGTTTTATGACATGACTGTTTCTACTTTCCAACTCTTTAAAACATTACAATATAATTCAAATATTGCTTTTGTAACTCTTGCTTTCCAATAATAAGACCTTTTTTATGCACTTAGCATTTCTTGTGCATCAGATGCAGTTTTATGAGATAACTTATTTGATCATTAGAACTATCTTATGGGGAAGATTGATTTTACATATTTTACATATTTTACAAATTTTAAGTTGTGAGGTATAGACAACTTCACTGAACTTCCCACATCCAAGAAGGAATTTAGAGAAATAGTTCTCAAAGTGTGAACCTCGGACCAGACACATCAGCATCACTGGGGAGCATGTTATAAATGTAAATATGATATTGTATGTCAATTACACTTCAGATTTTTTTTTTTTTTTAAATTTAAAAACGAAATGTATACCCTCTGGTCCCACTCCAGACCAACTGAGTTAGAAACTCTGTGTATAGGGCCCAGCAATATGTGCTTACCAGGCGATTATGATGCATGCTGCAGTCTGAGAACCACTGGTTTAGAGCATAGATTCTGCAGTTAAACTGCCTAGCTTTGAATGACAAGATTTTCAGTTATGAGCTGTGTGACTTCAAGTCCCTAGTCTTTCAGTGCTGAGTTATCTTTAGAATGTGAATGATAATAGTCCCTCTCCGACGAGGGTGTCAGGAGCACTAGAAGTGTATATAAAGCAGACCTCAAGAAGCTAGTGTATCCTCTGTGAATAAGAAATCCAAAACTCAGTTTTATTATCCATGGTATGGGAGTTAAATATTATATGAGGATCCATTAATATTATATACTAAGTCATTCTTCATGGTGTCCAACAGTAAATGCTTAGTAACTGAGATCTCATATTGTTATTGTTATTGCCGCTGTTAGTAGTACTCTTATTAATCATTATCCTTGCCAGTTAGAGCATTATCCTTGACTTGGAGAAGACTGGGTTTGGGATTACCTTTGACCTTAGACTCTGAAATCCTTCTCCACCCTCCTTTTGACAGACTGTCCACTGCCTCCTAGTTTGTGCCTGTCTGTCTTTGGCCAGCTGTTGGTCCACCTGTTCTTCATGACTAACAGTGTGAGCCATGTGGACAGCTTCTCCTGATCTACAGCCAGCCTGACCTTCACTTCTATCTTATTTCCATAAGAGAAACAAGAGTGGGTTGAATTTTGTGGCCTGAGTATGCATTCAGTCCACTATAACCATTTTAAATGCATGTCCCACTTTTAGTGGAACTCAGTAAAAGTTATACTCAAGGATCTGTGTTCTATCAAATTTTGTCTGTGCCTTGTAGTTTTAACTTTTTGAATAAATTCAACGCCAACTTTGAAATAGTATTTCCTACAAAATTTCCCTTCTATGTCATTTTTCTCTTTTCCATTTCTTTCTGATAAAAATTAATTTAAAAGCAAATAGGCAAACAAAATCTGTGTTCCTTCACCAAATATTTCCCAAGTTGCAGCAATAATGCTTTAAAAAAAATAATCAAGTAGGAACATTAATATGGAAAGAATAATGCCCTCTCTTTTACATATTTGTAACTTTTGTGTACACAAAATATAGATTATTCTCACCATGTATTACTTCCATATTGACATTATATTCTCTGCTTCAGCGCTGAGACAAAAAAAGAAATTGTTTATTTTTCTTCATCAGAAACTATGAAACCAAACAATAGTGAAGAAAAAAGGATTTTTTTTTACATGAACTAATTTATTTTTGAGAGTGAGAAAGAGAAAGCGTAGCAGAGGGAGAGGGAAACGTAGACTTCCCACCGAGCAGGGAGCCCAGTGCATGACAGGGATCATGATGAGAGCTAAAGCCAAAGGCAGATGCTCACCCAACTGAGCCACCCAGGCACTTGAAGAAGAAAAATCTTTAAATGCAGTCACTCTATCACCTTTTGTATATCCTGGAAGACACAAGTTAAGAAAAGAAAAAGACAAATAACAAGGAAAACACTTAGAAATAGCAATCTAAGATAATGTTTTTAAAAATCCAAAATAAGTTTATTTTTCTGTGGGGTATAGTAAAGTTGGATGTATTTCTGAATATGTGCATAGTAAAATGTTACCTTTTCTTTGCCTGGAATTCTATAAGGGTTAAATTTCTCCTGGCGAAGCTAAGTGACTTGCATGAAATGTCTTTCTTTGGTCTTCATTGTCTTTGGACCTCATCATCTCTAAGATATTTTAGATCTTGATTTGTATTCAAGGAAGAAGAAGAGGAAGAATAAGGAAAAACAGAAAGAAAGAAGAAATGACCAGAAATACAAGGAAAGAAAATGCTATCAAATGAGTCTGTATTTACCATTAATTATATCAGTAGCATTATCAGTTTTCGGCCACTATATTTAAAAATAAAAATACAATTTCTAGTTATAATTTTTACTTAACATTCAAATTAAGAAAATTTTTCATAAGTCATATAATTTAGCCATCTTCCTCACACCTGTGGTTTTATTGATAGACTGCCAGAAAATTGTATCAGCTTTGAAACAAAAACACCATCTTTTACAAATAATGTAGTGTCTTTGAACTTTGTCTGTTATGAGTATCATGGCATTTTAATCCATTAATATTTGTTAGAAAATGGAAAATAAAACTTATGCTATGCCAGATTTTTAAGTATCCGTGCGTGCTTACAATAAATGAAATCATATTTCTCATTTTTCTCATTGTGTGAGAGAATTGCTTGTTCAATATCTTGAAATCATTCCTGTTAGTGTAGTCTGATGCACATTTATATTTACTTTCTTTCTCTTTGTTCATATTCATAATCTGTTATGTTTCAAAATAACTATGGAACGCATGGGAAGTTAGAATACTATAAGGTGAATGAAGGGATTATTTTTCACAACTCGGTAATATAGATGTTTGAAAGTAAATGTGTAAATCTGGGACATATTTTAATGAATTAATGTTCTCTAATCATTACTATAAAAGCCTTAAGAAACCACCCATCTCCGACCTGAAATAAAGTCTGACTTTAATATTCTTTATAAAATAATAATCTTCATTAACTGGCTATGTATTCATTAATGGAAATGAATGTTTTCCTTGTCTAAGAAAGTGGTTTATTAGGCCAGAAGGACAAGTATTATCATTAGAAGATCTATTTTCAGTTTACTCAAGTAATTGCTATAAGCATTGTGAGCCAAAAGGTTTCTTTATACCAGCTATTTTAGCCCCACTCATGTATTCATAAAGATGTTACGTTGTCTCTCTAAGCCTCACTTTGCTTTTGTGTTAATTGAAAATAAAAATGCTTGTAAATACCTACGAGAGAAGTACAAAGGAGATAAAGTAATAAAAGAGACTTAGAAAGCTATAGGAATGTAATTTTCTCTTTGTTGTCCATTTCTGCCTTTCTTCTGTTTATTTTATATCTTTCACTGAGTATACCTTAGATAAAATTTTATATTCATAGATTAGTAGCCAACTTTTCCCCCATTTCCATCAACTTTTTTTTTTTTTTTTTTTTTTAGTAAAATCTAACAGAAGAGAATTTGAATAAATACAATGCATGTCAATGAATGCTACTCAAGGAGATATTAGAATGGCAAAAAATATGCTAAGAGTAAAATAGTTGTAGCACACATAGTCACTTCTCATTTTTCTTGAAAGTTATGTCCTATAAAGTCACCACAATACTGGATTGCTCCTCTTAAGGAAATGCAAGTGTTGTTTCCTCTGAGCATCTGGTCCCATTTTCATACACTGATCATCACATAACTTTGACTTATGTGTGTTTCTGTTTAAAGATACCTTATTTAGTATATATTGTGGATTCATTAACATTAAACTCTAAGCCAACAGCACTATAACTCATGCCTGAAGGAAGATTATCTAACACATGTATTTTTCTATAAGGTGCATCAGAACACTAGACAACACTTTGGCACTCTGCTTTGGGGCCGATTTAAACATCACACTCACTAGCAAAATATATTTTAAAAAAATGTGAAAAATGTGGCACTAAACAGACTGCAAAAAGGCCATTTGTTTACAGAATGAGATCTGAAACTAGAAGACAGAATTTCTCCTTGTTTTCAAACGTTGCATGGCGGGTCAAATATTTTTCTGCTGTTCTGTGCAAACCGGCCAATGAAAAAGCCACGAGTCTGGACCTTGGAGTCACAGATAAATTTTAGTGAGGAGACACATTTACAAATACAGAATTCACCAATAATGAGGATTGACTTTGTTTGTTGTTTCCAACTCATCTACCTCTTTCCCGTTTGGTCCAGTCTCCAAATAGTTGATGTTCTGCCCTCTCTGACATATTTTAAAGGTATTGACCTTTTAAAAGTTTAAGAAAATAAATCATTCAATTTCTGTCACTTTAATGTTCAAAAGTATTCTTTAGTGCTCTATAAATATTGCAGATACTTAATATTTAGATATTTAGAAAGGAGAAAATTTAGGAGACACATCATTTAGGTAAAATCATCAGACATTTTATGTAATGATCTGTATTAAATTTTTTTCTAATGAGTAAGGAATGCTATCTTTATCTGAATGTCCTAGATTTCTGTGAATTCATAGAGAACAGAAAAATGTGTCTGAAAGACTTGTGTCATAATTAAAATGACTTATCAAGAAGTGGACATCAGTATTGGTAAAGCATCATTTCCATATAGTGAATTAAATGCCTGCCTTGTACTTCTTTGTTATAGCTTTTTGCACTTTTGAAGACTGGACAGTGAGTTAGGGTGGAAACCAGAGAGGAGGAACAGGGAAGATAACACAAAAATTTAAGAAGAACTGAAATTGCTACTTAATCACTACCAAGCTCCTCCTCCCAATATAGCTATCAAATGGGAGGATTTTCATCATTCCTGTAGACATTTATCATTGAGGTTTCATGCTCCCATTTCATAGTTTGATATGTATGTCAGGCACTTCACATCTATATTTTGTTCCAATTCTCCTAACATTCTACTCAGTATACATTAATACTTGGAAAATTTTACTAATGGTAAAACTAAAGCTTAGAGGGGTTGTGACTTATTCAAATGAACAGCTAGTAAGTAGTTTCATTAAAATTGAAGTTCAAGTCTGAGAGATTCTAAAGTCCCTATCTTCCCACCATACTTGGTTCCATATACATGTCAATCCAAATTTCCAACTATTAGATGCGCTAGGAGACGGTCCTGGAGGGAGCAATATCAATTCTATACCTTCTTTTCCCTGGAGATTTTTGTTCTTTAAAAATCACTGACAGCTCCTAAAATCAAGAAGACATGACACAAGAAAGAAAAATCCATTGACACAGAACTGTGATGTTTCTAAGACAAGGCATTCTAATGATAGAGGAAACCAGATTTCCTCTACAACTATATTGTTCCTTAATCCTCACAGTCTGTAATGAGGAAAATGCACATTTGTAATTGGACTAACAAAGTTCCCAACTTGTGACAGCACCAAACCCTCATCTGTGCAGATGAAAGTTAGATTCTTACCTCTGTTGGATACTAGGGAATTCAAATGAGATACTGTATGTGAAAATGCCTTCAAATTATCCAGCTCACAAACATGCTCATTCCTATCACACTCCTACAATCTTGAATTTTCTCACTAATGTGTTAAAATCCTCAAGCATTTTCCACTAGTTAGTAGCTGGCAGGATATAATTTTTAGTTTGTGTGGTTTTACTGGAGCTCTTCATATTTGGTTTAACTATTCCAACTCCATATCATGAAAAAAATTCTTCATTTCTTTTATTCATTAAATAAATATTGCAGAGTACAGAGAGCAATGAACTTTGCTGAGGACAGGTACTATTAATAATGAGTAAGGAAAAATCTCTTCCTTCATTTAAAAGGGATACACTGTAATGCAGTACATTACATATTCTGCGTAACTCAGGAGAAATACTCGATCAAGTTTTGGAGGGTTGCAGAAGGTGATGTCTGAGCTGGACCCCTGGGGATAAGTAGCAGTCAGTGAGCATAGGACAGAGGAGGAAAAAAACCAGGGAAAAACCCTCAAAGAGGCCACAAGGCAAGAGTGCTCTCTCAGGAAATCAGAGAAATGGAAGCCTGCATTTTTAAAATAGATGCTCTCAAGGATATGCATCTTGTATAAGTGTCCCTGCTCTCAAACTGTACATAGGTAATTTAACCTCCAGAACATAGTCTGATTGATTTATCAATGTCACAGAATGCCATCGGTAAAAATATGTCCGTCTTTTACAGAATAAGCTGTAGTATGAAAAGCTCGGAACACCTTCTCTTAATCCCCTCTATCTCAGATAGGATGTCCATAGAGCAATGCGCTGTTCGGAGTGAGGCTTCTGCCAGGTTGCTTAAATTATTGATTGAAGCTGTCACTTGCAAATTCTTTAAACTGAATATACTTTGATTGAGTAGGAAGGAATGCTCCAATGGATGCCTGACTGTGAAGAGAATGGTTTTGCAAATTTCTCCACAGTGCTCCTAATTAAAGTTCTGATAATACAGTGTTCTGAGATAACTTGCTCTCTTCTATTTTTAATATGGCGATTTAAAATGTGCATATAAATTAAAAACACAGGAGTCAAAAGCAGCAGAGATTGATAACAGTCCTTCTCTTAACTTCTTAGATGTTATTTGGGGAAGAAAATATGAAATACGTTTGATTGAGAGAGAAAGTTTTACCAGGCTCTCTATATTCAGGAGAAAGATTTATGATTCTAATCTGAATAGGCCTCTCAGGAAGTCTAGATTCCCACAGAACACAGGAAATGATGTATTTTACTATAGCACTAAAGGACACATTATGTATTAAAGAGGATATCTGAAAGTTAGTCTATGTTGAAGCTATCCAGCTGTAGTCTTAACTTAAGGAGATCATAGCAACTTTTATACTTTCCAAAGTGATACTAAGGATCAATTTAACAGTTTTCAACACGTAGATCCCTTTTAAGATGTCATTTTGTAAAGCTCATGATTAATTGCATGGATATCCATATAAAATAGCATTACTTATCCCATTTCCCACCTCCCCAAGAAACAAGCTAAATGCATTGAAGTATCAGAATTTCAGAAACCATGCCATCTCTCTGTTTGCCGCTGTATCACCGATTTTCATGTCCTGGGAATAATAGTCTCATATCAAGGCTTACATTTTCTCTGAAAACTGTAATTTTTTTTTCTCTAAATTGGTGACTTTCTTGCCTTCATGCAAAAATCACAGTGATGTTATTAATAATAAGAATAGTAATAATAAAACATATACTCTAATTCTGAATTTTAAAGTGGAATGATTTACAGGCACATTTAATGAGGTAATGATATCTAAAACACAAGTAAAATGTAACTGGACAAAAAAATCCTTTAAGATTTTGAATGTTTCTAGCCAACCTACAATGGGTATTTCATGCATTAAAAATTATTTTGTTGTTGTTTTTTGTTTGTTTTGCTTTTGAATTAGTGTTTTTATTTTTTCTGGGCAAATACTCAGTAGTGAAATTATTGGATCATACAATATTTTATATTTTTAATTTTTTGAGGAATGTCCATGCTTTTCTCCACAATGGCTTTCTAATTTATATTCCCATGTACATTCATATGCAATAGTATGTGAGGGTTCCTTTTTCTTCGCATCCTCACCAACACTTGTTTCTTGTCTTCATAATTTCATTTTAATTTTTAATAATTTTTGTACTGTTTTATGTTAGTCACCATACATTACATCATTAGTTTTTGATGTGTTCCATGATTCATTGTTTGTGTTTACCACCCAGTGTTCCATGCAATACGTTCCCTCTTTAATACCCATCACCGGGCTCACCCATACCCCCGAAAATTCCTGATTATGTGGCCATAATAGATGACTAGATGGATCTTTAAAAATGCTTAAATCTAAGCTGACACTGAGCTCTAAAGGATAATACAAAAATAAATCTGCACCACAAAATAAGAGTTGAGAACTAGACGACAATGGTAGAATTGTTGTAGGCTTGTGAAAACACAATGCTTTTAAATAAAGTATTTTCACTTGAGCATTTTAAGATATGTTAGTGTAGGAATAGCACCCTCTGGAGAACTTTTATTTCATAGGTTTTTAGTTCAAATTCTAAGCTACCCATTTAATGGGGAAAATGATCCTGGTGTATTCTATTTGTTGTCATAATATGATGCTCTAGTGTTTTGTCGCTTTCTCTCTAAATATTTCCTGAAACTTTACTTTTCAGTAACTCTTCATTTTCCCATTTATGAAAATTCCCTCTGTATTAGCTAATGCAATTTAAACGATTTACTCTTTTGTCTCCTTTTAAAAAAATCTTTTACAAAAAGATTCTCTATCAGGTTCTCCTTGGATGGAGAATATAGTTTCAATGGGGTGTTTAACTCTCTCACTTCTCACACTGCTATCAAGAGTTTAGCTGCAGCTGCCTTTCCAAAAAACATTTGTGAGGCTTGTCTCAAAAATAATTTTTTTTTTGACAAAGATCTTTGCTTTTACAAGCTTTATCATGGGTTTATACTTTTTTTTTTTTTTTTTTTTTTACACAAGATGCCTTTCTAAAACATGTATAATTCCCCAGCAGTCCTTTAAAACAGAGTCAAAATACTTTTCTGTTGGAGGAGTTTTACCCCAAAGGCGAGTATGTTATATATATTTCCTGCTTTACTTTTCATTTTAAAAGATTTATTCTTAATCCCAGGCATATTGGGACATTATTCAGACAGGGTATCAAGTTTGCTCAGCCTCTGTGGCCTACTGGCAGCCTGGAACTTGCCACAAGTGTAGCTAGAAGCAGGTCTCTGCCCCGTAGGTGGTGAGAGCCTGAGAAGCTTGGCGCTATCAGGTGGGAAATCAACCTGTCAGGAAGAGTCCTGGAAACATGATTAGTTTACTAACTTCATTAAATGAAAACGTTTGCAACACAGCCTTCCCTTTGCTCTCAGGGTCCTCCATTGCTAAACAATCCAGTGTTTCATGGGCTGAGTGGAATGCCATGTGCACACCCAGCAGGAGGACATTCCAAAAGGCTTGTGGGCTTCCTCTACCTTGTGATCTTGTGCAAGGTCCTATTTTTGTGACTCCTTCTCCTCTCCCTTTCTCGATAACCTACAACCATGACTACACAAATTAGGAATAAAGTGAAAGAGATTGCTCTATTTTCAAAGTTTGATAAATCTTATTAAAGATTTGTATATATAAATTATCAACTTCTCAGGTAGAGCATTTCTGATAGTAGGCCCATTACCCCAGAGATTTGCCTTAATTTCCCAGAAGAAATGCTCTAAAATGAGTGCAAATTAACTTCTAAAAAGAAGACAGATTTCATTACTTTAAGTGCTTTATGCTGGGGGAGGGGTGTGACGGAGCTCATATTTATGTGTGTTTACAACCGCGTCCTTAACTTGAGGATTCTTAAATATGCATTTGACTTGCCTGGTGGTAGTTTAAACTGTGGAAAATTTGAACCAAATGTGTATAAGGTGGGGTTCTTTTCTAGGTTTTTGAATGGCAGACTATGTATCATTTAAATTCCAGGAGTAGCCTTTTATTTAAAATTTAAAATTGGTTTCACAAGTAAATAGCTATATCAAAGAAACTACACTCTGTTTTCTTAGAGTTTTTTTTTTTTTTTATTAGTATGTGCACACACTCACAAAACCTCATTCAGATAGGAAGAAATATATGAGTTTTAAAGAAAGAGTGTTTTCTTAGTAATGAAATTTACATACTCTGTTTAGCATTCTAGAAAGTGCTAGAGAAAATGTCAGGAACAAACACTTGTTTTACACTTAAATATTTAGAGTTATTGAATAAGTTATATTCATATATTTCATGTGTCCGTAGCTAATTAATTTTTATATTTTCATTTTTTTGATGTATAACTGCCTTTGGTCACTGGTTTAGATGTGTATTTAATAAATGTCCAAAATAAATGTTACTAAAATTTCAAAGAAATTACTTAATTTGTTTAAAATTCAGTGAAGTGAACTAGTGTGTAAGCTGATTTTTAACATAAGACTTTAATTTTTTTTCCTTTCCTTTTCTTTTCTTCTCTTTTTTTTTCCCAAGCTACAAAATCTTCCTTAATACACCATCTGTCACATTAGAAGATCTTGTAATATTTATTTAGAATGATCCTAAATTTAGGGTAAGGAAACTATGCTTTACATTTGACTACTAATTTAAGTGTTAAGTGTTCATTACAGTCCTCTTTGCTAAGTAGCCAGTGATCACCAAAGAAAAGAAAAATAACCATAAATAATATCTAAACACTCAATTTTACTATATGTTATACTGAGAAAAGCCACATTCAACTAGTTATGATACAAAAATAGATACTTCAATAACAAGAAATGATCTTTTTAAAAATATTATTAAAGCATAATATCTGGCAATGTTCTTTCATCATACTGTATTCATTTCATAAACTCATAGTATTAAAATCTCAGAAAAATAAATAAAATTACTGAATACAGTGTTTCAACATTACTTGTGTGTGCCCCCATGTGTCTATGTGTATGTTTGTGTTATGGGAAACACAGAATAAAATATTATACCAAAACAGCTTGATATGGAATTCATGTAATGGCTTTTATCTCTTGAAAGTACAAGTGGATTTATTTAGCAATTCTCATATTTCTCCATTTCTTTTGAATACTGTTTTATAGAAAATACTGATATTTTAGTTAGGAAACTAAATGGTCTTTTGTGGGCTTAGGGAGAGGGAAAGAGAGATCCTTCCTTAAGCAGGTCCTAGGTCCAGCACAGGGCCTAACCCAGGGCTCAAGCTCACAACCCTGAGATCATAACCTCAGCTGAAATCAAGAGTTCAACGCTTAACCATTTGAGCCACCCAGGCATCCCTAGCTGGACTTTCAAACAGAACTTAAGGAATACGTGGTTATTGATGGTCTTTCTACCATTCTGTGATTCTGGTATAAAGACATCATCTCAGAGTTAATAGTAATCAATAAAATGGCTCTAGAAGACTGGGAAAAAATGGAGGTGAAGTTGGGAAGTGTGTGGCACTGTCGCCATGCTTCCTCTGTTGTGCAATGTACACAAATCAAAGCACAGAGGAGTGATGTCAGAACTCTCATCTCTCAGTACTGAGTGAACTATTCTGGAGGGGATGGTTGTGTTTCAGGGAGTCAAACGTGGTGTAATTGGGTTTTAGTGGAATTAAGCAATGCATCAACATAATTATAAGACATGGCTTTGGTGGATGAAACCATCTTCATTGTATTTATGCATGCTTCAACTCAATATATAGCTCTAAAATATAGAAAGGACATACCACCCAGTAATAAGTATGATATAACCATATATACTATATTACATTTATTAACAATACTGTCTTCATCACTGCTATCTATAAAAATAATGAGTTTTGAGTTATTTTCCCAAAAGAACATCTGTATCCTGTCACATAATCATAATACTTGCATTTAGACTTGTATATTTTATTTAGAAGATTAGCTCATGATAATAGATAAATAATGAATGCTATTTACCAAATGTCCATCATGGCATTCACATTCCTTTGAAGATCCACTTACACAGTCTTTCATTCAACGGTTTTATTGAACATCTACTAGGTCTGAGCATATATCTAGGGCAACATACATTGATGAGTAAATATAGACACTATGTTGTCTTCTATGACATTTTCAATCTTTGAGCAAACATACATATAATTCAAAAATGATTTAATCAGAATTGTGATGATTGCTATAATAACCTATTTTCAAAGTTCACTGAGAAGTGATATTTAAGCTGATATTCTATAAAAATTTATTGAACATTTTCTATATGCCAGACACAAAGGAGTTGAAGAAATAGCAGTTAATATTGATATTTATCCTCTAATTTAGAAGTTATCTATTTTTGTTGATTAATCATAAATCCTAAGCACCTTTTCTTGGGGGCAGATTTTTAAAAAGTATAGGTCATCTGCTGTGTACCTTTCATTCAAGAGTTTCTTTTCCTGCCTTTTTTTAATCTTTTCCAAACCCATTGCCTTCCTATATAATGGGAACGTGATGCTCTGTTTATCCATACTCATGGGAATAAATAGATCATTACTTTTAATGGAAGATCATAATTTTTTTTGATACACACCTTGCTCTCTCCCATGTTTTTATTTAATATGTTGGTATTTTTAAAAGACATACATAGAAATAAGAATTTAAATGAGAACAAAGCAGAAGCAAGATAACTGGGTGACAAAATAGCTCAAAAATAATACACATTTCTATCCCTTTTTCTTCTCTATTCTACTCTTTATATACAAATCTCATCATACAGCATGGCGAAATACAAAACAGACAATTTATAGTCCTTGCACGTATTTTTGACACTTAGCTGTTTCTACAAACTTGAAAATTCTTCCTTCTCATTATATAAATATGCACTAGAAATGAACAAAGAAAATAATCATAATGGAACAGATGGAATATGTTTAGTTTTTTTTTAAGTTAAAATGGCAGTGCATCAATTATAGCATTTGTATTAAAAAAAATCTTTTGAAATTCCATGGACTTTTCTATCCATGTATCCTTGTTGACTTAGCTTTTAGTGATGTATCTTAGTGATATGCTAGCGTAAATATAGGACATTTGTAGACATTTATACAGATACAGTATAAAATACTAGAATTTTAGTAGCATGTTATTATCATTAATGTATTATTAGTTAAATTAATGTAATCACATTAAATTTATTATAAATTTTTTGTTGCTATTATTTTATTAACATATTGACTTAATAGCTATGTAGAATTTCATGCACATATATGTAACAATGAACGTAACTATATACCAAGTAATTCTAAAAAATCAACTAATGAAGTCAAATCTGTATCCAAAACCCACATTTGGTGGTGTCACAGGTTTATGTTTTGGATCACATAAAATCTATTCTTATTTTTAAAAATCCATAGTCATTATCTGTAGTACATCATTTAGAAAATTTTATAAATGCAACTTGCTACATTTTAGTAGGCTTTTTTTAAAAGACTCAGGGAAAGTGAATGAAACTGTTAACCATGTGAAACCTTCAGAAAAATAAACAATTCTCAGTAACAGTAATAGGACCACTGACAAATTCAATTTAGAATATGAAGGAATATTAGACTATATTGAAAAAAGTGAATTCTGTGAATTTTTTTTTCCTACCATGAACTTCTCCTCAAATATGGAGCATCAGGGACTTAATTTTTCAGATATTTTCATGTTACTGATTTAAAAATCTTCATCATGTGATTTCCCAGATTACTTTCTTTAAGTAAAAAATAACTTCCTATTCCTTGCAAGGCAAATGAATTTTCAAAAACAATAGCAATGCTGGATTATATCACTTTACTCAACCCATACCTTTAATCATCCCCCTTAACAGTACTTCCATCTGTGTCTAAAGTAAAATTTACTTTTTTTTTTTTAAGATTTTATTTATTTATTTGACAGATGGAGATCACAGAGAAGCAGGCAGAGAGAGAGGAGGCTGAGCAGAGAGCCCAAAGCGGGGCTCCATCCCAGGACCCTGGGATCCCAGGACCCTGGGATCATGACCTGAGCCAGAGGCAGAGGCTTTAACCCACTGAGCCACCCAAGCACCCCAAGCCTAGAAACCCTGAAATGAACTATCCACTTCTTCCTCAGAACTTAGCTCGGATCACTCTCCTCTTCACTAACTCTCTTCCAAACAATGATCTTCCTGGTTTTGTTTGTTTTGTTTTGTTTAAATACAGAAGTAGAATAATCACTTAAACCTGCAAGTCATTTCACGTCTCTCCTCTCTCTGTCCAATAGCTGACAATTGCTAAGGTCATTGCATCTACTTAGAATATTCTCTGCCTCCAGAGTGTCTGCGGGTTGTCTGCCTCTTGATCTTTAGGGCTCAGAAAAATCTTATTTCATAGAGAAGCTTCCTGGACTACATATTCTGTCTTTAAATCATTCATTCATTCCATTCATTTTGAAAGAACATTATATGCTAAGCAGTTGCCTCTGCAATTGGAATACAGCATGGAATGACATAGACAAAAATCTTTGCCTTTATGGTATACATACCCTAAGGGAGAAGAAATAATACAATATAATAAATAAATTTGTTAGAAGGTGATAAGTATCATGGAGCAAAATAAAGCAAAAAAAAAAAAAAAACCACACAAAACACACACACACACAAACCAAAAAACACTTGGAGGTTAACAAATGCTAAGGATTGAGGATGCAACTTTATAAAAGCTAGTAAAGAGGGCCTCACTGCAAAGGTGACGTTTAGATGAAGTCAGGAAGGAATGGAGGAAGCAAACCATGCTGATGGTGGAAGAACATGCCAGGTATTTGCAGAAGAGCAAAGTCCTGGAGCAGAGAAGCCTTGTTTGTGTTTTTCATGAATATTAAAGAGGTCAGTTCACCAGATTCAGAGTGAAGTAGAGAGGGAGGAGTGGGTTGTAAGGAGGATAACATAAGGGAGCTGGGACAGATCAAGGAAGGCTTATATCCATGGTGGACTTCTGCTTTTATTCTGAATGAATTCAGAGCCTTTGAAGCCTTTGGACAGAAGAGGCGCATCATCCAATTTATACTTACTCTGGTAGCTGTGTGGGAATTCAGCAGTAGGTGGGCAAAGGTGAACACCAGAAGAGCAGTTAGGAAGGTTTCCAGGAACTCAGTCAAGAATCATGGGAGTCTGGGCACATGGTGGCAGCAGTTTAGGTGGAAAGAACTGGCTATATTTCGAGTTCATAGAATTTGCTCCTGCATTGGATATAAGAAGACAGGAAAACAAGTTGCCAGGATGTCTCCAGGGTCTCTGATCTTCATGAAGGGAAAATGTCACTTATTGTAGTAAGTGACTACCAGTGTCACAGGTTTGAGGAAGCTAATCAAAGTATATGGTATGTTTGGGTGTCATATTTAAGCCCTGAGACTTGGTGCAGTAAGGAAGGAGGGTTGCATAAGCAAAGCAGAGATAATGTGCAAGAACTGAGGCTTGATTCACTTCAACATTAAGAGATTATGCATATGGGGGCGCCTGGGTGGCTCAGTGGGTTGAGCCTTCAGCTCAGGTCATGATTCCAGGGTTTTGGGATTGAACCCCACATCAGGCTCTCTGCTCAGCAGGGAGCCTGCTCCCTCTGCCCTGCCTCTCTGCCTACATGTGATCTCTGTCTGTCAAATAAAATCCTCAAAAAAATAAAAAAAGAGAGATTATGCATATGAGCAATTAAAGCTCTTTCCCCACCCCCACTCTACTCTCCTGGCCCTCTTCATCTCTGTCACACATCCTTGTTTAATTTTCTTAGTGACTCTTATCTGTCCCTGAAAATATCTTACTCATTTTTAATTTCACTTGGATATCATCCTTTTGTGCCCACTGGAATGTAAGCTTTATACAAACACAAAGATGATCTACTTTATTGACTAAACCTGATTAATGGGGAACCCTCTAGAAATACTTTGTTGATAGAAAGAATTTTTAAAATTATCCTTGGTTTTTAACATAAAACAACAACAACAACAACAACACTTATAGCTGCATAACAGTTAGAAACAGAAAAAAAAAACAATAGCTAACATTTATTGAGTACCAAGCACTGTTCTCTGTCTTTACATGTAATAAGGCTATTCAAAATACAGAACAGTCCTGGAGGGCAAGCACCATCATTATCCTCATTTTACAGGTGAGAAAATTGAGGCACAGAAATGCTAAATGCCTAGTCAGAGGCTATAGGGATCATAGTAAGAAAATTGAGATTCTAAACCAAGCCATCAGGACCCAATGGTAAAAGTGCCCTTTTATGGTTATAGTGATGCTTTGCAACAGAAAAGAGTGATAATGGTGAGGTCAGTGAGACTGACATTTACAAGGTTTGTTGCTGCTTGTGGGCTGACTGAGTTCAGGGAGGGTGTGATAGCTAAATAGAAGAAAGAGCCATCACTCTCTGGAATAACTATAACATTCTGGAAATATATATTGTACAGGTAAACAAGGTTATTAAATATCCTCTCCCCAAAAAACCCTAAGGACAAAAGAAAGGAATAAAAGAAGGGTGAGCAAACATTTTTAGTTCAGCTTTAAATGTTTTTTAGAAGCAGAGCATTTTCAAAAAGATCACTGAGGTCAACACCCTTACTTACACATGGACAATTAGGAAATTGCCCAGATTACACAGGTCGATACTGACCCAAGTTGGGGTCAATTATGTTGAAACTTATTTTCTTCCCACTCAAGATTCTTCCAAGGTGGGACATTGACTTCAAATTTTTCCTAAGAATAGAAGAAAATATGTCAAATAGTTTATCTTTTTTTTTTTTTTTGACAACTAAAAAAAAAATGTCTGAATTTGGTAATTTAACTTAGATTACTATCCCAGTTCTATAGAGATGACTGCCGGATAAGAAAAACACACCAGAATTTTTTTTTTTTTTTTTTGGAAGAAAAGGTAAAAGCCTAAGATGTGCATGCATCGTTAACAGAAGATGACTTAGCCACAGCTATAAAAGAGTACCATTAAAAAATCATTCAATGTTTATCTATAATAGTTACCATGATAAAAAGCAATTTCTCACATACATAGTCAGTGTTGTATATTTAGGATAGGGTATATATGCATTTGTCTTTTTAATACAATACTCTCCGAGCACAGAACATCTTTCTAAATGGATGTGTCATACCATTACTTGGTAAGACATGAATGATTACAGCCTTAAACTGGTAATACGCCTTCCTGCCACAAATATAGGACTATGATGCTGTATAATGTTGACATTTATAGCCACTTTCATAGACTTTATCTCGAATCCTTGAGTGGATACAGAGTATATGGCATATCTATTTTAAAGTGCCTGTGTGTGGACAAGCACAGTAACTATTATGTGATGAAAAGTGTTATAGACTTCAATGTTCCATTATTGTGGGTTGTTAAAGAACCAATGCGGATATAGACTTGAGACAATCCTTCTATGTTAATGGCAAATGGTGACCGTAACCCAGGCATCTTCTCAGGTGGCAAAACCAACCAAAGGTCCCTATAACTAATTTGGTAATAAATACTGTTCATGCAAACCTTTACCATTACCAGGTATATTAAACTCAAAAACATCATAATTATTGCATAAATGATACTGCCTTTCTTCAGTGTTATAGAAAGATGAGAAAACTTTCAAGATGATTAAAGTTTAAACTTCAAAATGTAAAGCATTTTTATTTAAACTAAGATTGATGGAAAGATTTCTGTTAAATGTCTTTTGGCCTTAATAAAGCATTCTGAAGATATTTTTACCCTATATTGATGGTAAAGTTTTACTAATAGACATGTTAATCATGATATGATTATTATAGTAACAGATGATATTAATGTAACACCTACTATGTGAAGGACAAAATTTTTGCATATCTTAATCTTTGTGGTCATCAGAACAACCTTAGGAGATAACAACTATTACTACACTGTTTTACAAGCTAAGGAACTGAAACAGAAAGGTGAGTTGACATGCTCCTTGTCACAGAGCTAGTGTGTGGTAGCCACCTATCATCAGGGATCATTGAGGTGTATAGACCTTAAATTTCCGTATCTGAATTTCTCTAGTGTGGGGTTGTAGTTTGGTAGAAGGAAGTTGTTGCTTGGATCTGCCTTTTATTCTTTATTCCTACTGATGGCCAGGAATGCTAATCCAGTTCCCTTATAGTTGGCTAAAATTGGTATTAAAGTTGGTTCTAAAAGTTAATGATTTCAGAATTTACTCCTGAGGGTGTTCTATGAAAAAGGAGAGAAATTATATGTTATATATTAAAGTAATCCATCCTTTATAATGGGATCCTGGAGCAGACAGACTGTGCCAGGCAAGTTTATTTGAATGCCTTGAACAATTTTTAGTTTGTTGAATTTCTCAGAGATACATATAGTATATAAATATATAGTGTAATAGATATGTCATATCTATAGAATGCATATAGATATGTAGCATATATAAATCTCATATTAGAAATTATAGTTTTATCTAATTTTCTGAATTCTTTTTCTTATAAAAGTATTTGATTTTTTAAGATTGTATTTTTTTTTTTAGATTATAACCTGTTTTTTTTATTTTATTTTATTTTTTTTTAATTTTATTTTATTTTTTTTTGTTATCTTTACAGTTAATTCATATCAAGGCATTCATTGTCCTAACACAGAGGAATGTGAACGTGATATTTGTGAACGTGATATTTTGACCTCAACCAAGAACTTTTCAATATTTGTAAATTTTTTTTTTTTTTTTTTATAAACATATATTTTTATCCCCAGGGGTACAGGTCTGTGAATCACCAGGTTTACACACTTCACAGCACTCACCAAAGCACATACCCTCCCCAATGTCCATAATCCCACCCCCTTCTCCCAAACCCCCTCCCCCCAGCAACCCTCAGTTTGTTTTGTGAGATTAAGAGTCACTTATGGTTTGTCTCCCTCCCAATCCCATCTTGTTCCATTTATTCTTCTCCTACCCACTTAAGCCTCCATGTTGCATCACCACTTCCTCATATCAGGGAGATCATATGATAGTTGTCTTTCTCTGCTTGACTTATTTCGCTAAGCATGATACGCTCTAGTTCCATCCATGTTGTCGCAAATGGCAAGATTTCATTTCTTTTGATGGCTGCATAGTATTCCATTGTGTATATATACCACATCTTCTTCATCCATTCATCTGTTCATGGACATCTAGGTTCTTTCCATAGTTTGGCTATTGTGGACATTGCTGCTATAAACATTCGGGTGCATGTGCCCCTTTGGATCACTACATTTGTATCTTTAGGGTAAATACCCAATAGTGCAATTGCTGGGTCATAGGGCAGTTCTATTTTCAACATTCTGAGGAACCTCCATGATGTTTTCCAGAGTGGCTGCACCAGCTTGCATTCCCACCAACAGTGTAGGAGGGTTCCCCTTTCTCCACATCCTCGCCAGCATCTGTCATTTCCTGACTTGTTGATTTTAGCCATTCTGACTGGTGTGAGGTGATATCTCATTGTGGTTTTGATTTGTATTTCCCTGATGCCCAGTGATATGGAGCACTTTTTCATGTGTCTGTTGGCCATCTGGATGTCTTCTTTGCAGAAATGTCTGTTCATGTCCTCTGCCCATTTCTTGATTGGATTATTTGTTCTTTGGGTGTTGAGTTTGCTAAGTTCTTTATAGATTCTGGACACTAGTCCTTTATCTGATATGTCGTTTGCAAATATCTTCTCCCATTCTGTCAGTTGTCTTTTGATTTTGTTAACTGTTTCCTTTGCTGTGCAAAAGCTTTTGATCTTGATGAAATCCCAATAGTTCATTTTTTCCCTTGCTTCCCTTGCCTTTTGCGTTGTTCCTAGGAAGATGTTGCTGCGGCAGAGGTCGAAGAGGTTGCTGCCTGTGTTCTCCTCAAGGATTTTGATGGATTCCTTTCCCACATTGAGGTCCTTCATCCATTTTGAGTCTATTTTTGTGTGTGGTGTAAGGAAATGGTCCAATTTCATTTTTCTGCATGTGGCTGTCCAATTTTCCCAGCACCATTTATTGAAGAGGCTGTCTTTTTTCCATTGGACATTCTTTCCTGCTTTGTCGAAGATGAGTTGACCATAGATTTGAGGGTCTATTTCTGGGCTCTCTATTCTGTTCCATTGATCTATGTGTCTGTTTTTGTGCCAGTACCATGCTGTCTTGATGATGACAGCTTTGTAATAGAGCTTGAAGTCCGGAATTGTGATGCCACCAACGTTGGCTTTCTTTTTCAATATCCCTTTGGCTATTCGAGGTCTTTTCTGGTTCCATATAAATTTTAGCATTATTTGTTCCATTTCTTTGAAAAAGATGGATGGTACTTTGATAGGAATTGCATTAAATGTGTAGATTGCTTTAGGTAGCATAGACATTTTCACAATATTTATTCTTCTAATCCAGGAGCATGGAACATTTTTCCATTTCTTTGTGTCTTCCTCAATTTCTTTCATGAGTACTTTATAGTTTTCTGAGTATAGATTCTGTGTCTCTTTGGTTAGGTTTATTCCTAGGTATCTTATGGTTTTGGATGCAATTGTAAATGGGATTGACTCCTTAATATCTCTTTCTTCTGTCTTGCTGTTGGTGTAGAGAAATGCAACTGATTTCTGTGCATTGATTTTATATCCTGACACTTTACTGAATTCCTGTATAAGTTCTAGCAGTTTTGGAGTGGAGTCTTTTGGGTTTTCCACATATAGTATCATATCATCTGCGAAGAGTGATAATTTGACTTCTTCTTTGCCGATTTGGATGCCTTTAATTTCCTTTTGTTGTCTGATTGCTGAGGCTAGGACCTCTAGTACTATGTTGAATAGCAGTGGTGATAATGGACATCCCTGCCGTGTTCCTGACCTTAGTGGAAAAGCTTTCAGTTTTTCTCCATTGAGAATGATATTTGCGGTGGGTTTTTCATAGATGGTTTTGATGATATTGAGGTATGTGCCCTCTATCCCTACACTTTGAAGAGTTTTGATCAGGAAGGGATGCTGTACTTTGTCAAATGCTTTTTCAGCATCTATTGAAAGTATCATATGGTTCTTGTTCTTTCTTTTATTGATGTGTTGTATCACATTGATTGATTTGCGGATGTTGAACCAACCTTGCAGCCCTGGAATAAATCCCACTTGGTCGTGGTGAATAATCTTTTTAATGTACTGTTGAATCCTATTGGCTAGTATTTTGTTGAGTATTTTCGCATCTGTGTTCATCAAGGATATCGGTCTATAGCTCTCTTTTTTGGTGGGATCCTTGTCTGGTTTTGGGATCAAGGTGATGCTGGCCTCATAAAATGAGTTTGGAAGTTTTCCTTCCATTTCTATTTTTTGGAACAGTTTCAGGAGAATAGGAATTAGTTCTTCTTTAAATGTTTGGTAGAATTCCCCCGGGAAGCCATCTGGCCCTGGGCTTTTGTTTGTTTGGAGATTTTTAATGACTGTTTCAATCTCCTTACTGGTTATGGGTCTGTTCAGGCTTTCTATTTCTTCCTGGTTCAGTTGTGGTAGTTTATATGTTTCTAGGAATGCATCCATTTCTTCCAGAATGTCAAATTTGTTGGCGTAGAGTTGCTCATAGTATGTTCTTATAATAGTTTGTATTTCTTTGGTGTTAGTTGTGATCTCTCCTCTTTCATTCATGATTTTATTTATTTGGGTCCTTTCTCTTTTCTTTTTGATAAGTCGGGCCAGGGGTTTATCAATTTTATTAATTCTTTCAAAGAACCAGCTCCTACTTTCGTTGATTTTTTCTATTGTTTTTTTGGTTTCTATTTCATTGATTTCTGCTCTGATCTTTATGATTTCTCTTCTCCTGCTGGGCTTAGGGTTTCTTTCTTGTTCTTTCTCCAGCTCCTTTAGGTGTAGGGTTAGGTTGTGTACCTGAGACCTTTCTTGTTTCTTGAGAAAGGCTTGTACCGCTATATATTTTCCTCTCAGGACTGCCTTTATTGTGTCCCACAGATTTTGAACTGTTGTATTTTCATTATCATTTGTTTCCATGATTTTTTTCAATTCTTCTTTAATTTCCCGGTTGACCCATTCATTCTTTAGAAGGATACTGTTTAGTCTCCATGTATTTGGGTTCTTTCCAAACTTCCTTTTGTGGTTGAGTTCTAGCTTTAGAGCATTGTGGTCTGAAAATATGCAGGGAATGATCCCAATCTTTTGATACCGGTTGAGTCCTGATTTAGGACCAAGGATGTGATCTATTCTGGAGAATGTTCCATGTGCACTAGAGAAGAATGTGTATTCTGTTGCTTTGGGATGAAATGTTCTGAATATATCTGTGATGTCCATCTGGTCCAGTGTGTGGTTTAAGGCCTTTATTTCCTTGCTGATCTTTTGCTTGGATGACCTGTCCATTTCAGTGAGGGGAGTGTTAAAGTCCCCTACTATTATTGTATTGTTGTTGATGTGTTTCTTTGATTTTGTTATTAATTGGTTTATATAGTTGGCTGCTCCCACGTTGGGGGCATAGATATTTAAAATTGTTAAATCTTCTTGTTGGACAGACCCTTTGAGTATGATATAGTGTCCTTCCTCATCTCTTATTATAGTCTTTGGCTTAAAATCTAATTGATCTGATATAAGGATTGCCACTCCTGCTTTCTTCTGATGTCCATTAGCATGGTAAATTCTTTTCCACCCCCTCACTTTAAATCTGGAGGTGTCTTCGGGCTTAAAATGAGTTTCTTGGAGGCAACATATAGATGGGTTTTGTTTTTTTATCCATTCTGATACCCTGTGTCTTTTGACAGGGGCATTTAGCCCATTCACATTCAGGGTAACTATTGAGAGATATGAATTTAGTGCCATTGTATTGCCTGTAAGGTGACTGTTATTGTATATGGTCTCTGTTCCTTTCTGATCTACCACTTGTAGGCTCTCTCTTTGCTTAGAGCACCCCTTTCAATATTTCCTGTAGAGCTGGTTTGGTATTTGCAAATTCTTTCAGTTGTTGTTTGTCCTGGAAGCTTTTAATCTCTCCTTCTATTTTCAATGATAGCCTAGCTGGATATAGTATTCTGGGCTGCATGTTTTTCTCGTTTAGTGCTCTAAAAATATCATGCCAGCTCTTTCTGGCCTGCCAGGTCTCTGTGGATAAGTCAGCTGCCAATCTAATATTTTTACCATTGTATGTTACAGACTTCTTTTCCCGGGCTGCTTTCAGGATTTTCTCTTTGTCACTGAGACTTGTAAATTTTACTATTAGGTGACGGGGTGTGGGCCTATTCTTATTGATTTTGAGGGGCGTTCTCTGAACCTCCTGAATTTTGATGCTCGTTCCCTTTGCCATATTGGGGAAATTCTCCCCAATAATTCTCTCCAGTATACCTTCTGCTCCCCTCTCTCTTTCTTCTTCTTCTGGAATCCCAATTATTCTAATGTTGTTTCGTCTTATGGTGTCACTTAATTCTCGAATTCTCCCCTCGTGGTCCAGTAGCTGTTTGTCCCTCTTTTGCTCAGCTTCTTTATTCTCTGTCATTTGATCTTCTATATCACTAATTCTTTCTTCTGCCTCATTTATCCTAGCAGTGAGAGCCTCCATTTTTGATTGCACCTCATTAATAGCTTTTTTGATTTCAACTTGGTTAGATTTTAGTTCTTTTATTTCTCCAGAAAGGGCTTTTATATCTCTCGAGAGGGTTTCTCTAATATCTTCCATGCCTTTTTCGAGCCCGGCTAGAACCTTGAGAATTGTCATTCTGAACTCTAGATCTGACATATTACCGATGTCTGTATTGATTAGGTCCCTAGCCTTTGGTACTGCCTCTTGTTCTTTTTTTTGCGTTGAATTTTTACGTCTTGTCATTTTGGCCAGATAAGAGTAAATGAAGGGGCAAGTAAAATACTAAAAGGGTGGCAACAACCCCAGGAAAATGTGCTTTAACTAAATTAGAAGAGATCCAAAATCGTGAGTGGGGAGAAAGGGGATAAAAAGAGGTTCAAAAAGGAAGAAAGAAAAAAAAAGAAAAGAAAAAAAAATTTTTTTAAAAAAAGAAAACACCTTTCAGAAAGTGGTTGTTTTTCTGTTTCCAGAATTGCTGTTCTTCTTCTCTTCGGTCTGCCGATGGATTTTCAGGTGTTTGCAATCCTTAGATAACTATCCAGCTGATCTCCGGCTAGCTGAAGCAGTCTCAGCTTGCTACTTCTCCGCCATCTTGACTCCTCCCCCAATTTTTTAAGATTGTATTTATTTATTTGACAGACAGAGATCACAAGTAGGCCCAGAGGCAGGCAGAGGGACAAGCAGACTCCCCACTGAGCAAAGAGCCCAATGCAGGGCTTGATCCCAGAACCTTGAGATCATGACCAGAGCTGAAGGCAGAGGCTTAACCCACTGAGCAACCCTGGTGTCCCTAATTTTCTGAATTCTTAGTGATGTAAGGTTAAGAATGGGAGATTTTGTGCATGTACTCTTGCAAGAGGATGATACAGAGAGCTGAGACTTAGACACAGAGGAAAAGAAATGCACAGAGAAGACAAAAAAGCTGTGATTCCTATTCATTGCCACTCTGCCGTTCTTCCTTTCTTTCCACTCAAATTTGAGTGATAGAAATGAATTCTTTTACACTGTATTACATTGGGTGGACTTTCTGGTGAGTGATGCTATTATAGGTAAATCAAACTTTCTGGATTATAAGCATCAAAGAAAGCTCAGCTCAAAATCACCTGATGTAACAGCTTGTGTTGCTTGGCTTCAGTTTAAGAGTCATCCTCTGAGATCTCTCGTATGTTTTATCAAATACAAAGTAAAAAAAAAAAAAAATACAAACTGTGAGGCTATTATTAACTCCCCGTTAGACAACTCTGTCGCTATCCTAAATGTTCATTTCTGTTGATCATATCATTTTAACTAGACACTTCTCTTGAAGTTTTATTATACAAATGTTATAAACAAAACTTCTGTCTTCCTTTATAGACTTTGTAGAGGTATGAATATTATTTTAATGAATAGTATCATTATTTCCAACAATCTTCTGATGATTTCTACTAAACTCACTCATATATTCTTTGTCCCTTCTCTCTGCTGAATCAACAACAACAACAAAATATTGTTAGAAGTGTGGTCTCATCAGAATAGTATATAGAGGAAAATGTGTTTTCACATGTGCATCATTCACGGTTTAGAAAGAATGGATACAACTCCTCAAAAATACACTCAAAAATAATAATGGCAAACTATGAAAAAGGAACTGTGATAAGTGTTAATTTAAAATTAAAATATCTTACAAATTCTTCTTTTTCTTTTTCTTTTTTGGTATACTTAAAAGCAAAGTGTAACCATGTGTTTGGTTAACAGTAAAGTTGTACCTTACTGCAAAGGAGATTGAAGTCATATGTGTAAATAAAAATCACATCTACCTATTTTAAGCTTTAGCACTGCATGAAGAATTTGTTTTCACCGTTACTGCTAGATGTATAAGTCAAATAAAAACTAGGAGCAGTCTTTCCTCAATAAATGACTTCTTTATTTTAGAGCTATTTGGTGTATTTTGTAATTGAAATAAACTAGACTCACCCATATTTTTTATATAATATTGTAAGTATTTTTCTTGTAATGTAATGTATCTTTAATGGCAGATTTGAGAAAGAACTATAGATACCAAGAATCCACTGAGTTGAAGGATGTGTCCTCATTCAGATGGCGGGCTTTGTGCCTTTTTCTCTATACAGGATTTGTAGTTAGCAAAATGTATGGCTCATCACTTCAAATGTCTAACTAATTAATGAGTGAAGCTGGATCCAAGTCCAGCTTAAGAATTTCCTCATGTTGTGGCCATGAGTAAGTCACTGAACTTCTCTCATCCCAAGTACCATCATTTATGTAATATGAGAGCTGGCCTAGACTGCCTTCCCTCCCTCATGTACTTTGATTAAATATCTAAGAAATAATTATAGATGGTGCACAATTCAACTGCATATAGTTTCATCCATAGTTTGTATCACAGAGGAAAAGAAGTCTGCAAAAAAGATTCAGATTTTTATTCAGAAATATTTTCTAAGAATTATGTCAGAGAGAGAAAGATTGAGAAAGAGTACACATTTGCCAGTTTTATAAATTAACACCTAATTGAGACCAGTCTTCCATAATAACAAAAAGATGAGAATAGATGGAAGTTATTTACAAAATTCTTGAGCAATAAAATCAGAAGAAGAAGACAGATACAAGATAACTTATAATGTTGTAGGTACTTAAGACTGAAGAATTATTAGTAAATTGCTGAGGACCTTCAAGTGTGATGTTGCATGAGATTATGTGTAAGGATCATTTGCTCCATTTTATGAGTCTGTCACTTCAAAGATCAGAACTTTCCATCCTGTGAGGCTAAAAATTTGGCCTGGTTTATGGAACATGTGCCAGCTGACCAGGATAAATTAAAATTCTGTTCTTCAATGAACTTGTGATAATGTATGATCCTCAGTCTACTTTTTAAAGCAAGATTCATCTGAATGCATGGTTCCACCAATGCCTGGGGAACAGAGATGAATGTAAACACCCTGGTAGGCAAATTAATACTTGCTTGACAAACTCTCATGTTCTGGTGGCAATAAGATTTGGACTCAATAGACTAATAAGCCTAAATATTTCTAGTTCCAAAAATTCTGCTAAAAAGATACTATAATTATTTTGAGAAATCCCTTTGATAATAAGTGAAGAATTATTTAATTAGGAAAGTAGAGGAGGTTAAGGAAGGCACTTATAAAAGTAATTTACTTTAGCTTTTATGTAGAACTTAGAAAACATACCTTACACCAAAAACAATAAGATACCTAGAAATAAACTTAACTAAAGAGGTAAAAGATATGTACTCTGAACACTATAGATCATTTATGAAAGAAATTGAAGAGGACACAAAGAAATGGAAAAGCATTCCATGTTCGTTGTTAAAATGTCTATACTACCCAAAGCAATCTAAATATTTGATGTGCTATCTATCAAAATACCACCAGCGTTTTTCACAGAGCTGGAACAAATAATCCTGAAAATTTGTATGGAACCACTAAAGCCCTAAATAGCCAAAGTAACTCTGAAAAAGAAAACCATAACTAGAGGTATCATGATTCTGGATTTCAAGCTATATTATAATCATCAAGACAGCCTGGTATTGGCACAAAAGCTGTCACATAGATCTATGGAACATAGTAGAAAACCAGAAATGGATCCAATATATGGTCAACTCATTTTCAGCAAAGTAGGAAATGGAAAAAAGAGTCTCTTCAACAAATGGTACTGGGAAAACTGGACAGCAACTTGCAGAAGAATGAAAGTGGACCACTTTCATATATATATATATATATATATATATATATATATATGAATATTACTCAGCCATTGAAAGAATGAAATTTTACCATTTGCAATGATGCAATGATGATGTGGATAGAGCTAGAGTGTGTTATGCTAAGTAAAATAAGTCAGTCAGAAAAAGAGGAATACCATATGATCTCACACATAAGTGGAATTTAAGAAAGAAAACAGATGAATATAGTGGAAGAGGGAAAAGAAAAAAAGGACAGAGGGAAACAAGCCGTAAGACTCTAATGATAGAGAATCAACTCAGTGTTGGAGGGTGGTGGGTCAGGGATGATCAGCTAGATGGGTGATGGGTACTAAAGAGGGTATTGTGATGAGCACTGAGCATTGTATAGATGTGATAAATCCTTGAATTCTACTCCAGAAATCAATACTGCCCTATATGTTAACTAAAACTTAATAAATAAATAAATAAATGAATAAATAAATAAAACAGAAAGAGAAAACACATCTTACTGTATTGCCTCGAATGCCCTGCTTTTAGAAGCTGTTTATGAATACAATATTGCATTTTTCAAATTTATTTCAAATATATTTCAAATATATACAGGATAAAGCATTTTAACTGTATTTGACCTTCAGAAAATATAGCCTATCAGTTGAGGACCCCACAATTCATATACTAAAATCTTTACATAGTCTCTATATGTAATTTTTTAAAATCTTGCTTTCTTTCTTTACACATAAACACACACACACACTGTGGTTGCTGAAATTTATTCTAAATTTCAAAAATCTTTGAATTGAGTATGCCTTTGTGCATAAGATATTTTTAAGCACGGATTTCATTTCTTTTGGATGAATATCAAATGGTGGGCAGGCTGCATCATGTGGCATTTAAGCTTGTAAGAAGGTAGCAAAGTGTTTTTCAAAGTATCTATAACTTACTATATTCCTGCTAGAGCTACTTGAGAATTCCAGTTCACAGCTTTGTCAACTTTTGGTATGGTCAGTATTTTTTTTTTTTTAAGATTTTATTTATTTATTTGTCAGAGAGAGAGAGTGCACAAGCAGGCGAAGTGGCAGGGAGAGGCAGAGAAAGAAGCCGGCTCCCTGCTGAACAAGGAGCCCAATGTGGGACTCAATCCCAGGACACTGGGATCATGACCTGAGCCGAAGGCAGTGGCTTAACCCACTGAGCCACCCTGGCGCCCTGGTCAGTATTTTTTGAAAAATTTTTGCCATTCTCATAGGTGCATATTTGTTATTTTATTATACTTTTTTTTTTTTTTTTACTTTTGATTTGCATTTCCATAAAAGTAATGATGTTGAGCGTCTTTCCATGTGTTTATTTCCAATCCATATATCTTTTTTTGTGAAATGCATGTTTAAATATTTTGTACTTTTAGGGGGTCTGAGGGTTTAAACCATGGAGTCTGAGATTTCTTTGTACATGCAACACAATTCTTTCATCAGATATTTGTCTCACAAATATTTTCTCCCAGTTTGTGGTTTAATGCTTTTCATTCTCTTCATAGTGTCTTTTGAAGAGGTGAATTTTAAATTTTGATGAAATCCAATTTATCAATTTATTCTTTTATGGACTGTGCTTTTACTGCTATATCTAAGAAATTGCCTATAATGGGAGTTGGCAATTTTTTTCTAAAGGTCCAGGTGCAAGCAACTTAGGCCCTGTATCTATATAGCCTCCACCTCACTAACCATTTTTGTGCCTGTAGTATGAAAGCTGACACACACAAAAAGTACAAATGAATGAATGTGCTTGTGTGCCAGTAACTATTTACTGAAATTTGATTTTCACACATTTTATATGTTATGAAATACTGTTCTTTTAAAAATTTCTTCAATCATTTAAATATTTAAAGAGTATTCTTAGCGCACACATTTTAGAAACATAGGTGGGAGATTGAATTTGACCTGTCAGCTATAAATTGCCAACTAGTATCCTGACACAGATCACAATGTTTTTCTCCTGTGCTTTCTTCTAGATTTTTTTTTTTCCCAGTAAGGGTATGATTCATATTAATTGATTTTTTTAATGTGATACAAATCTTGAAGTTTATCTTTTGCAATGGCTATCCAATTGCTTCAGCAACATTTGTTGAAAGAAGAGGACTTTTGCACTAAATTCCTTTGTACCTTTCTAAAGAATCATCTGTCAGTTATGTGTGATTCTGTTACTGCACTGTTTTCTGTTCTATTGACCTATTTTTCTGTCTTACCACCAGCAACACAACGTCTTGAATTAAGTCTTGAAATCATAAGTGTTAGTACTCCAACTTTGTTCATGCTTTTCAAATTGAAATTATGTCATAGATATTTGACCATCTAGGTTTTTTTTTCTTTTTTTGAGTGAACTTCATCTCTCAAGGAATTTCTTCATCTAATCTAAGTTGCCAAATTTGTTGGAATAAACATTTTCACAACAGCCACTTATTCTTCTAATTCCTATACTGTAGTATCTATAGTAATGCCATTTCTCTTCTTCCTGATATATGTAATTTGTTATTTTTCCTTTGTTCCCTCACCATTATGGCTAGAAGTTTTCGACTTTACTGATCTTCTCAAAGACCTATGTTTGATTTCATTGATACTCTACATTTTATTGTTTTCTATTTAATCAATATATGCTGTGATTTTAAATATTTTCTTTCCTCAGCTTATTTTTAATCTGCCCCTCCTCTGCTTCCTCTCCTCTTCCTCCCTCTCTTCTTTCCCCTCCTTTTTATTCATTCCTTTCCCCTTCTTTGTCTCCTCCTTCTCTTCCTCTCTCTTCTCCTCCTTATTATTTTTCCCTTCCCTTCCCCTCCCCCCTCCTCTTCTGTTTCTTCTCCTCCTCCTCCCCCTCCCCTTCCTCTCCTCCCTCTCCTCCTCCTCCTCCTGCTTCTCCTTCTTCCTCTTCTTCTTGTTCTTGTTCTTCTCCTTCGTGTTTGATTTGTTTTCATGGTGTGAGCTGAGGTCATTGCTTTTGAGAGTTTTCTTTTTTAACATAGGTACTTCGTGTTATACATTATCTCTAAGTACTGCTTTATTGGCACTATACAAATTCTAATATGTGGTATTTTCATTTTCATTCAATTTAAAATGCTTTTTAATTTACATTTTTATTTCTTCTTTGAACTGTGTTTTATTTCAGTCTATTATTTGATTTCCAGTATTTAGAACATTTGTTCAGAAAGTATTCCTATCATTGCTGAATGTAAATTTAATTCAGTTTTGCTTTCAAAACAGATCTTGTGTCATTTGGATTATTTAAAATTTACTCAGATTTCTTTTATGGCCCAAAACATAATGTACCTTTATAATGTTTTGTGTGACCATAAGGAAAGTATGTATTATGCTCTTACTGAGTGGAGTGTTCTATTAATGCCAAATAGTTCAAATCGTTTGACTGTACTGGCCAAGTCTTTTCTATCTTTGCTGATTTTCTCCAGACTTGTTCTATCAGTTATTGAGAGAGGTATTAACATCTCCATCTACCAATTTGTATTTGCCTGTTCTTCCTTGTTGTTCTCTCTCTCTCTCTCTCTTTTTTATGGAACTCTGTCTTCATTTGTATAAGCATACATGATTGTTATGTTTCCTTGATTAATTCACACCTTTATTCCTTTGAGATAAACTTTATTCCATCAATATAATTTTTTAACGATTTGCTTATTAATTTTAGAAAGAGAAATAGCATGAGTGGAAAGGAAGATGGAGAGGGAGAGAGGATCTCAAGTAGACTCCACACTGAGTGCAACTCAGGGCTCAATCTCACCACCCTGAGATCATGACCTGAGCCAAAACCAACTTTAAGTGACTCTACCACCCAGGTGCCCCTATCTTCTCAATATTTTTAATTCTGAAATGTCATTTGTCTAATTTAATAAAACCATTAAGCTACCTATTTTCTAGTTTTAGAATTTTATATCTTTTCCATTCTTTTACTTTTAACCCATATGTGTCTATATTTAAGATGTTTCTTTTAAACACCATAAAGTTTGGTATTGCTTTTACTTTTTATATATTTTTATTATTATTATTATGTTCAGTTAGCCAACATGTAGTATTACTTTTAAATCTAACTTGAGGGGCGCCTGGGTGGCTCAGTTAAGTGGCTGACTCTTGATTTTGGCTCAGGTCCTGGAATACAGCCCAGAGTCAGGGTCCATCCTCAGCAGGGGAGTCTGCTTTTCTCCCTCTCCCTCTGCCCCACCTCCCCCTCCCCCCATTCAGCTCTTGCTCTTTCTCAAATACATAAATAAATCTTTTAAAGAACAGATTACAATAAATAAATAAATCTAAGTTGACAATCTCTGCCTTTTAATTGGGTTGCTTAGACTATTCTCAATGTGATTATTGATAGTTAGGTTTAAATCATTGTCTTGTTATTTATTTTATGTTCCTTTTCCTCTTCCTTTTTCAGAGTGGGGGGAGCAGGATAAGAGGGGTGGAGGGGGAGGGAGAGGGGAAATCTTAAGTAGGCACCAAGCCAACCATGGATCCCCACATGGGGCTTGATCTCACAACCCTGAGATCATGATCTAAGCCAAAATTAGGAGTTGTCACTTAATGGACTGAGCCACTGAGGCACCCTCTCTATTCCTTCTTTACTTTCTCTTGTTCTTTTGTCCTTTGGATTAATCAAGTATATTTTTATGATTCTATTTTATTTCTTTTGTTTTTTGTTTTTTTTTTTTTTATATATATTTTATTTATTTATTTGACAGACAGAGATCACAAGAAGGCAGAGAGGCAGCAGAGAGAGAGGAGGAAGCAGGCCCCCTGCCGAGCAGAGAGCCTGATGCGGGGCTCGATCCCAGGACTCTGGGATCATGACCTGAGCCGAAGGCAGCGGCTTAACCCACTGAGCCACCCAGGCGCCCCATATTTTATTTCTTTTGTTAATCAAATTCAAACTCTTTGTTTTATATATATATATATATATAAAATCATTATCATAGTCTACCCTTACTCATTTTTTTAAGATTTATTTATTTATTTATTTATTTGAGGGAAGGGAGAGGCAGGGGGAGAGAGAGAATCTCAAGTAGACTCCCAGCAGACCACAGAGACTGACACAGGGCTCGATCTCTTAACCTGAGCCAAAATCAAGAGTTGGATGCTCAACTGACTGAGACACCCAGGTGCCCCTATCATAGTCCATTGTTAAGTGATATGCCATTTCATATATAATACAATAATCTTGTACTAGTATACTTCCATTTCTTCCCTCCTAGACTTTAAATTGTTGCTTTCAAACATCTTCATCTTTACACATGTGCTGTGTAATTTAATAATACATTGTTTATATTTAATTTAATAATACATTTAATAATAATACATTTAATAATTTAATAATACATTGTTAATATTTGGTTTAAAATTCAATTACATTTTCAAAAGATTAAAATATTTAGAACTCAAATAATTATTAGTGTAGTTACTAATGCTGTTGTTTTTCATTCTTATGTAAATCTACATTTCTATCTAGTATCATTTTCTTACTTCCTAAAGACTTCTATTCTCTTACAGTTTAAGTCTGTGGTGATAAATCCCTCAACTTTGGTTGTCTGACAAAATTTATCTACCTGCTTTTTTGAAAGATACTTTGCTGGGCATAGACTTCTGAGTTGAAACATTTTTCTTTTAGGACTTTGAAGATGTTTCAATCTTACTGTTCCAAGATGAGAAATCTGTTGTGACCTTTATTTCTTTTTATGTGAGGTGTACCTTTTTTGTCATTGCTTATCAGATGGCTCATTACTGGTTTTGAACAGTTTATGATGTGCCTTGGTGGAGTTTTATTGATCTTGGATCTGTGGGGTTTTAGTTTTCATCAGATGTGGAATAATTTCAGTTATTATTTTTTTAAATATTCCTGACCCCCACTGGGAATTTCAGTAACACATATATTAGGTAACTTGAAGTAGTCCTGGGGTTCATTAATGCTCTTCACTTTTTGTTTTTCTCTGTATTCATTTTTGGTAGTTTCTATTGCTATGCCTTCAAGCTCGTGAATCTTTTTCATTGTAGTATCTGATCTTTACCAATTCAATTCAGTGTATTTATCATTATCAGATGTTGTAATTTTTTTAAAGTAATCTCTACACCTCACATGGGGTTTGAATTCATGACCCTGGCATTCTCTACAGGCTGAGCCAGCTAGGCACCCCATCAAATGTTGTAATTTTTATCTTTAGAAATCTATTTGGATCCTTTTTTTATCCCCCATTATGTATTTGACCTTTTGAATATATGGAATACAGCATTAATAACACTTCTAATGGCCATGCCTACTCATTTTAACATCTGTGATAGTTCTGGGTTGATTTTGATTGACTGATTTTCATCTTCATTAGGCGTTGTATTTTTCTACAAGACTTGTAATTTTTTTTTTAAATTCCAATCATTGTGACTTTCACTTTCTTAAGTTCTAGGTGTTTTTGTATTCCTATAAATATTCTTGAGCTTTTTTTATGGTGCACACTTACATAATTGGGAAGCAGATTTATCCTTGTGAATTTTGCTTTTAAGATCTTTTCTGTGGGATCACAGCACTGTTAAACCAAGGGTTGAGTATTCCTCACTACTGAGGTAAGACACTTACATGTACTTTACCTAATGCTTCACGAATCTTGATGTTTTCCAATTTGGCTGGTGAGAGCAAGTATTTTTCCTAGCCTTGTGTGAGCACCAAACATGATGCCTCCAATACTTTTGGGTAGTTCTTTCCTTGGCTTTAAGAGGTTTTCTCACTCATGGGCTGTTAATGCTCTGCTGAAACATGAAGGAGGGGATCTTTCACAGATGACCTTTTTCTCTCTCTATGCAGTTCTCTCCTCTCTGCTATTCTTTCCTGGGAACTCTAGTCAGTTTAGTTTCCCTGGAATTTCAGCTTGAGTTCCTGAAATTAGGGAGTTTCCTGAGCTCTGTTCCTGGTTCCTCCTGCCCATATTGCCACCAGGAAAATCTAAAGGCAGGAAGATGTCACACTGAAATACTCATCTTAGCCATTTCCCTTTTCTTAAGATTCACTGTTTTTGTTGCCTGGTATTCAGCGACTTAAAAACTGTTCTTTCATACATTTTTGTTTGTTTGTTTCTTGTTCTTATTTTTCTTATGATATAGTCAATCTAGTCCCTGTTACTCTATCTCAGTGAGGACTCAAGGACTGAGTTTTGTTATGTATTGATTCTCTTGAAATATTTGTTTGTGAGTGTTTTAAGGCTATATATTAGAGGTGCAGAGGAAGGTATACAATCCTATAGAGTAATGTGTGTTGTAGATTCTTTTTTTTTTTTTCTTTTAAATACCAGCTCTCTACTTTTTTTTTTTATTTGTTTGTTTGTTTTTTGAAGGTTTTGTTTTTGTTTTTGTCAGAGAGAGGGAATAAAGGGGAACAGCAGGCAGAGGGAGAAGCAGGCTCCCTGTTGAGCGAGGAGCCAGACCTGGGACTTGATCTCAGGACTCTGGGATCATGACCTGAGCCAAAGGCAGACATTTAACCAACTGAGCCACTCAGGCATCCCAGTATGGTGCAGATTCTTAAAATGAGTAAAAAGTATAGGATATAGGTCAATTAAACATTACAGAACAGATAAAAAACAACATATAATTAACCACTAACTGGTTTGTAAACACAAGAGTTCAACCTTATAAGAATTTACTGAGAATTATACATTTAGAGACCCCTACATAGACAAAGTATAGTGTTGGTAAGTTGTCTGAGGCTAGTATATTCATTTGGAGAAAGTCTTTCCATGTAGATAAACACTACATATTAGAAGTATGCTGTGCAAAATGATCAAAGAAGAGATAATTTTAAGAGGGCAATAAAAGATGATCATATGTTTAAAGAAGTATGCAAATTCTAGATTTTAGAAACTTCAAGTTTATAATTTTACATAAAGGCAGCAGTAAACCATTAAAATTGTGGAACCAGTTTGTAATAGGATGCTGAAACCAATTTTGAGCAAGAATAATCAGTGTGAAGTGACAGGGAAACAGATATTAGGGAGAATAGTAAGAAAATTATTATACTTATCTAAACTGAATTAATACATTGGTTATGTGGATAAAAAGAAAAGACAGAAGAGGGATTATATGGTATAAATTGCAGAAGTTGGTGATTGATGATTATATGTGGGAAAGAAAAAAGGGGAAATTTATAAGATGATTGACATTTAGATAAAAGAGCATAATGAAACTATCAACAGAAAATGGCACACCAGGAGAGCTTAGTCTGGAAATCTGAAACTAAAATGAACTGAAGAAAAATAGTGATATAATAATAAAATAATAATAAATAGAAATAGTTGTTAAATGTGCAATATGTGCAAACACTTTGCAAAAGTCTGCACATGGACTATCTCATTCAATCATCACAGCACTGTTGGAAGCTTTTATGACCATCTGTAATTTACAAATGAGGATATTGATCTGAGTCTTCTGCTCAATGTGACAGCAAGAAGTGGTGGGGTCAGAATTTGAATATCAATATATCCAGCTTCAGAACCCAGTTTCTTTTAGATAATTGCCATTAAAATGATACATGCAGAATTTTAAAGAAAACCTGTTGGACAGGAGCTTGTCTAACACTATATATCAAGTAGGAAAATGTAAGTGTTTTGTACACTATCTAGCCTTAAATAACAATTCTGATACCACTAAGCAGCAGTTACTGTCAGTTTTGCCTACCTAAAATCTGAGATAGTGTTACAGTGTAACTGCATTTTTCTGTATCAGTTTTTCTTTTGGACATAAGATTATTTTATTTTTGTTTTCACATTATGTTTACCCCTAAGCCCAAAAAAGAAAGACTTGAAAACATTGTGCTAGTTTTTACCAGGACTTGAACCACAGTATATTTATGTCTTGGGTAATTGTGATTACTTCATTTTGTTTATTATGTAGCAACTCAGTAAATCTTCTAATTCACAAGAAACTATTAAAGTCTCAAGACCAAAATATCTTTCTTGTCTTTCCGCATTGGATTATCTATCTATCTATCTATCTATCTATCTATCTATCATCTATCCGTATATATGTATTTTTCCCCCTCTATCAGGAAGGTAGTATTTACTCCAACTTATTTCTTTTTTCTGTAATAAAAGCAGTAAAGTTAACGTCAATATAAACTACCCTTGAAACCCTTTTAGAATTGTCAGTCTACATAAACTTTGATGTACTAACAAAACTGCACACACAGACGCAAGCTAAGAAGCAGAGGGAAAAATGGTAAGACTGAATTACTTAATACACACTGTGTTTCCAGACACCATGCTAAACGGCTTTATTTAGATGATCTCATTTAATACTTTCAACAATTATCTCCATTGTCTGAAATTTGCCCAACATCACTCAGGTAATAAGCTTTGGAGCCAGATTTCAACCTTCACCGTCTGACTTCAGAGTTCAGGTTTTTAACCACAATGTCATACTGCTCTGTACTAAGATATACTGAGTCAATATAGTGTATGCCATTTATTTTAATAAAGAAAAACCTGTGTGGTGAAACCAATTTCTTAAAAGTAAAACCTCTCAAAATATACAGCCTCTATCTTCTTACCATATTGCCATACCTATTCTCCAAAGACTTCTGAGTATCTCTTGCTTCTCCTTCACTTTTAAGTTACATTGTTTGTGAGACCTGTTTATAAAGTAGTTATGTCTGATGTTCTGTGAAGGTACCAAATCATACCTTCAGAACCTATGACCCATTCTTTAAATAAATGCATTAGCAACCCATTTTGATTTTTTCTTCCCAAGGTGAATTGAACTTTCCTAAGCTGAATTTTCAAGTTGTTAGGAATTATCTAGAGTTAGGGAGACTGGGTGGCTCAGTTGTTAAATGGTCTGCCTTTGGCTCAGGTCATAATCCTAGGTGTCCTGGGATCAAACCACACATCAGGCTTCCTGCCTGGCAGGGAGCCTGCTTCTCCCTCTCTAGCTCCCAGTGTTTGTGTTCCCTCTCTCGCTATCTCTCTCTGTCATAAATAAATAAAATCTTAAAAAAAATAATCTAGCATCAAACCTGGTGGTTAAATGAATTACCAAATAAGAAAGGCCATTTAGGGATGAAAAGAAGAGAATTAAAAAAAAAAAAAAAAATGAGTCATGGATTTAAAGCCCTGAGGAAATTTTTCTCTTGTGGCTCATAAAATGTCTCTTGTGGCAGTGTCAAAAGAGAGTTCTCAAAAATGTTTTGAGTTTCAGCTGCCTTGTGGGATAAATGTGCAGTCTTCTGCAATAGTTATTTGGAATGATATATTATGGATAGTTCTGATAGAAACAGTTGATAATGTTATTTTTAGTAATAAAACATATATTTGGTCTTAAAAAAAAGAGATTTTACTAAACTTACTTTGAACAGAGACTAGCATATTAACCACACTCAAGGGATGAATAAATGCCACTTTCAGTAATAAAATTGGGTTTCATATTAATTAAACTGTGTCACATGATATTTTGATTTACATATTTAAATATTTGCATCTTGCCATGCTTGTGGGTGTTTGTTATGGATTCAGCCACTATATTCAAAGAATAATTTCAGTCCTTTGAATCCTAATATATTATAGTAAATATTAATTGTGTAAATTGAGAGTTAAGTATAAAATACCACAGGATACTTACTTAGAGTTGAAATCATGATCTTTTCCACAAATTTCTGTTAAGTGGGGATGTATTCTAATTTTTATTTTTATTTTCTAAGAAGCTCAACATAACAGAACAGATCCTGGAATGTTAATCTAAGATATTATGTTGGTGTTAAAAAGCTCTGTAAGAGTAAGGATGTGATGCTTCAGCAACATTCCTGGGGATATAGGGATCTAAAACAAAATGTGGTATAGCTATTTTGTGATATTGATCTTTTTAACTTTGGATGTATTCAAGTAAGTAAAGAGAAATAAACTCTGGCTACATCATTGCTTTAGAAAAAATTTAATTACACTGATGAAAGAATCTTGTCTGGACAATTAAATAAACAAATAAAATAATTATTTTAAATTTCACATTGTGGGGGACGTCTGGGTCACTCAGCGGGTTAAGCCTCTTCCTTCGGCTCGGGTCATGGTCTCAGGGTCCTGGGATCCAGCCACCCATCAGATTCTCTGCTTAGCAGGGAGCCTGCTCCTCCCTCTCCCTCTGCCTGCTTCTCTGTCTTGTGATCTCTCTCTCTTTCTGTCAAATGAATAAATAGAACCTTAAAAAAATATTCACATTAAAGGATGGCATAGCATCAGCTTTTTCATTTTATTGTCCATCTGTAAAATCCCAAAAGTCATGTCATCTGTAATTAGAATAAACAATCTACTTAGTTCATATTCTAAAGTCAATCATATTCATATTGTAACATAATTTTAAAGTTTTATAGTGAATAAAAATACTTCTATATAATGTCAATTTTTCCTACCTATAGTCCCTTTGCCACCTACTGATAATCTTTTTATCTGCTATAAAACAGTCTCTCTTTTACTCTATTCTCATTGATATAATGGGGGAAAAAGAGGGGGGGGGATTCTAACATTTAACTTGCTTTGTGGGAGGTACAAAAGCCTTTTCTTTCATATCCATTTGAGGAGTTTGACTCTGTGCTAACTCAGTACAAGTTGAGAATAAGACCTGAGTAGGTGGGAGTGATTAGAGATTGCAGTCAGGAGCAAAGTGGTGAAAGATATTGTATGTGAATGAAGAATACCATATGGTATTCATTTCATGTGTATATCATGGCTGCTTATTTTTCTAATATCCTCCTCCCCACATGTTTTAAGATATCTAAAAATCTTCAGACTGTCTTTGTGCTCTCTGAATTTGGAATCATGGTGGTTCTCTACTTTCTAATACTCTCCTGAAGTTTAGCTCATTGCTTTTGCTCTTGTATCTTTCTTGTTCTAAATGACATTAGAATTTGAAAAACAGCAATAGTGTTTGGTTTGGTAACAATATTTATGACAGGATTGTCTCAAGTAGCATTGATTTTATTCTTTTCTCCTTCCTTTGTTCACACTGTATTTCTTGACTTTTTATATTTTTATTTCTTTTCAGCATAACAGAATTCATTGTTTATGCACTATACCCAGTGCTCCATGCAATACATGCCCTCCACAATACCCACCACCTGGCTCCTCCAACCTCCCACCCCCCACCCCTTCAAGCCCCTCAAATTGTTTTTCAGAGTCCATAGTCTCTCATGGTTCATCTCCCCGTCCAATTTCCCTCAACTCCCTTCTCCTCTCCGTTTCCCCATGTCCCCCATGTTATTCATTATGCTCCACAAATAAGTGAAACCATATGAAATTGACTCTCTCTGCTTGACTTATTTCACTCAGCATAATCTCTTCCAGTCCTGTCCATGTTGATACAAAAGTTGAGTATTCATCCTTTCTGATGGAGGCATAATACTCCATAGTATATATGGACCACATCTTCGTTATCCATTTGTCCATTGAAGGGCATCTTGGTTCCTTCCAGTTTGGTGACCATGGCCATTGCTGCTATAAACATTGGGGTACAGATGGCCCTTCTTTTCACTACATCTGTATCTTTGGGTTAAATACCCAGTAGTGTAATTCAGGGTCGTAGGGAATCTGTATTTTTAATTTCTTAAGGAATCTCCATACTGTTTTCCAAAGTGGCTGTACCAACTTGCATTCCTACCAACAGTGTAAGAGGGTTCCCCTTTCTCCACATCCTCTCCAACACATGTTGTTTTCTGTCTTGCTAATTTTGGCCATTCTAACTGGTGTAAGTTGGTATCTCAATGTGATTTTAACTTGAATCTCCCTGATGGCTAGTGATGATAAACATTTTTTCATGTGTCTGATAGCCATTTGTATGTCTTCATTGGAGAAGTGTCTGTTCACGTCTTCTGCTCATTTTTTTGACATGGATTATCTGTTTTGTGTGTGTTGAGTTTGAGAAGTTCTTTATACATCCTGGATATCAACCTTTTGTCTGTACTGTCATTTGCAAATATCTTCTCCCATTCTGTGTGTTGCCTCTTTGTTTTGTTGACTGTTTCCTTTGCTGTGCAGAAGCTTTTGATCTTGCTGAAGACTATAAACTCCCAAAACTGAACCAGGAAGAGACTGACAACCTGAATAGACCGATATCTAGTAATTAGATTGAAGCAGTGATCAAAAACCTCCCAAAAAACAAAAGCCCAGGACCTGGTGGATTCCCTGGGGAATTCTACCAAACTTTCAAAGAAGAAATAACACATATTCTCCTGAAGCTGTTTCAAAAAATTGAAGCAGAAGGAAAACTTCCAGACTCTTTTAATGAAGCCAGCATTACACCGATCCCCAAACCAGGCAAAGACCACACCAAAAAGGAGAACTTCAGACCAATATCACTAATGAATATGGATGCTAAGTTCTCAACAAGATCCTAGGAAATAGGATCCAACAGCACATTAAAAAGATTATCCACCATGACCAGGTGGGATTCATCTCTGGGTTACAAGGATGGTTCAACATTCGCAAATCAATCAATGTGATAGAATAAATCAATAAGAGAAGAAAGAAGAACCACAGAAAAAGCATTTGACAAAATCCAACATCCGTTCCTGATTAAAATTCTTCAAAGTATAGGGATAGAGGGAACATTCCTGAACTTCATAAAATCTATCTATGAAAAACCCACAGCAAATATCATCTTCAATGGGAAAAAGCTCACAGCCTTCCTGTTGAGATCAGGAACATGACAAGGATGCACACTCTCACCACTCTTGTTCAACATAGTAATAGAAGTCCTAGCAATAGCAATTAGACAACAAAGAGAAATAAAAGGTATCCAAACTGGCAATGAAGAAGTCAAACTCTCTCTCTTTGCAGATGACATGATACTTTATATGGAAAACCCATAAGACTCCCTCCCCAAACTACTAGAACTCAGCAATTCAGTAATGTGGCAGGATACAAAGTCAATGTACAGAAATCAGTTGCTTTCTTATACACTAACAATGAAAATACAGAAAGGGAAATTAGAGAATTGATTCCATTTCCTATATAGAACCATAAGATACCTGGGAATAAACCTAACCAAAGAGGTAAAGGATCTGTACTCGAGGAACTTCAGAACACTCATGAAAAAAACTGAAGAAAACACAAAAAGATGGAAGACCATTCCATGCTCTTGGATCAGAAGAATAAACATTGTTAAAATGTCTGTACTGCCTAGAGCAGTCTATACTTTTAATGCCATTCCAATCAAAATTCCACCGGTATTTTTCAAAGAGCTGGAGCAAATAAACCTAAAATTTGTATGGAATCAGAAGAGACCCTGAATTGCTAAGGAAATGTTGAAAAAGAAAAACAAAACTGGGGGTATCACATTACCTGATTTCATCACATTACCTGATTACTACAAAGCTGTGATCACCAAGGCAGCATGGTACTGGCATAAAAACAGACACATAGACCAGTGGAACAGAGTAGAGAGCCCAGATATAGACCCTCAATTCTATGGTCAAATAATCTTCGACAAAGCAGGAAAAAATATACAGTGAAAAAAATACAGTCTCTTCAATAAATGGTGCTGGGAAAATTGGACAGCTATATGTAGAAGAATGAAATTCAACCATTCTCTTAACACCATACACAAAGATAAATTTGAAATGGATAAAATACCTCAACATGAGACAGGAATCCATCAGAATCCTAGAGGAGAACACAGGCAGTAACCTCTTTTATATCAGCCACAGGAACGTCTTTCAAGATATTTCTTGACTTTTTAAAATAATTTTGATTGATGGTGTTTGCCCTCCACACATTGTCTTTTTCTGCTTGTAATTGCTCTAAATGCTCTTTTCTGTCTTCTGTTCACTATTATCTTCAAAAACTTCTTCCCAGTACCATTTTTTAAAAAATATTTTCTCTTTAGTTCAAAAAAGATGATCTTAAAATGTAAACCTGAATATCTGGGAAAGGGGAAGGAAGAAAACAAGAGGGGGAAAGGAAGGGGAAGGTAAAAGGGAGAAAACAAGTGGGGGCAGGAGAAAGACGGAGATAATTTATTACATTCGAATTGATTGTCACACATCCTTATTACATATATATCTATATCTATATCTATATCTATCTATATATATAGTTAGTCCACGTTAGAAATGATACTTGAGAGATATTTGGATTATTTGGAAATATTTCATATAAATAACCATCTCATATTGTTTTTATTAGTCACTATAATATATTCAGGATGCTAAAAATAAAGCAACTATTTTTTTCTATGGTTTGAAAAAATGGGCTTCTTACACCAGGAAAAAAAAAAATTAAAAAGTTTAGTACAGAAAACTTTTGCCACTCCCAAATAGCTCAGATAGCCTTTTGTGTATCTTTGTGCTTTTCTAACCAAAATCACCAAAGGGAGTTTAAAGTTGCTGTCTCTTTTAGTAATTAAACATAGTTTCACCAAGTAAGAGCTGATCCAGACTTCCTTTTCTTTTCCATGCTGACTTTTAAAACAATAAACATCTTTAGGTTATTTTCTTCTACATTGACAATCTGTTGAAACCCATAACTAAGAGAACTTTTTGTTCCTGTAGTTTCCTTAGCCCTTGCTTTGCTACTCACTTGGATGTAAATTTAAAGGTCTTTGGATCTGTAGAACCTGCTGCGGCTTTTGATAAAATTTTCATCACCAGCACCATATCAGACTTAGGCCTTTTAACAACAAACTCCCCACTTTCTAGTCCAGTATAAGTTGGATTACTGAGCTTCAGTGTTAACCCCTCTTACCCTCCCACCATCTCTTCTCAACACAGACAAGTGATATTTTTCCAAGTTAGCCAATTCATTTTCTCCTCTGCCCCATACACTCAATGGCTCCCCCAATTACTTCAGGATAGAAGTTGAAACCCTTGTACTGACTTTGAATCCTACACATAATTTGACTTTGGGGACTCATCTTTCATGACTCTCCCCATCAGTTCCATCAGTCTGGGTACACTGAACATCCTCAACTCGAGCCTCATCCTAAGGACTGTGTCCTGCCTGTTTATTAGTCCAGGAACTGTCTTTTTAGGTATCTACGTGATAAAAGCCTTGACCTGCACTGTTTGATTAGATCCCTGACAAGCTGACTGCTCTATTTAAAATATTCCCCTCACACACTACTTTCTTAACGTCACAGTTTATTTTTTTATTTTTATTTCTTTAAAGGATTTTATTTATTTATTTATTTGACAGAGAGATCACAAGTAGGTAGAGAGGCAGGCAGAGACAGAGAGGGGGAAGCAGGCTCCCTGCTGAGCAGAGAGTCTGATGCTAAGCTTGATCCCAGGACCCTGAGATCATGACCTGAGCCGAAGGCAGAGGCTTTAACCCACTGAGCCACCCAGGTGTCCCTATATATTTTTTTTAATTTTTAAATTTGAATTGCTATTGTCTCTAACAGAAAACAGGATATATATATTTATTTTATTCCTGATTTATTGTCTAGTTCCTTTCCCTCTCTCCCCTTCCCTTCCCTACTGTTCAGTACACACTACAATGGAAACGCCAAGAGGGCAGGGTTATTGGTTTTGTTTACTGATGAATCATAAGCACGTTGAAAAGTTCATGAAACATAGTCACCTCTCAATACATATTTGATGAATTTATAAATGAAAATGAAAATGTTTCCAGAAGTGTCATTAGGTGAATGAGCATCTTACTTTGATGTTACCTTCTCTGGTCATGTGATTAAAAGATTATTCATTTTAAGAATTACTTTCTAAAATTTAATTTCTATTTAAAACTGCATCACTTAGCAATTTTTATGGCGCATGGTTCTCTCTTGTTCTAGGAATTGTTTCTCTTTGGAGAATCATCCCATATAAACTTGTAATTCTTCCCATTTCCTCACATCTTTTTCTTGTTTTGTTACTTTTGTTTTTTTACTGTTAAAATCATATATAATTTTTTTACTGTTACAATCATCTTCCCATCAGCCCTCTCTGATTTATACTTTTCAACCTGATTAACTGTTTAACAAAGCACATGAAAATTGCTATAGTTTGAAGGAAAAGTAGGGGTGCCTCAATGGCTCAGGGTGTTAAGTGTCTGACGTCAGCTCAGGTCTTGATCTCAGGGTCCTGGGGTTGAGCCTGGTGTTGGATTCTGCACTCAGCAGGGAGTCTTCTTGTCCCTTTGACCCTCCCCCCTGCTCATGCTCTCTTCTCATTCTTTCTCTTTCAGATAAGTAAAATCTTTTTTAAAAATAAAGGAAAAAATAGGAGCTAAAGGAAGTGTCCCTCTGCATGACAGATTATACTATCTGTTAAAAGAGGACAGAATTGACATGTTGTAACTTTAGTTTTATTCTATGAACATTTGTAAATACATTTACACTTTGGAGATACAAGCAGTTCCTTTTTGAACCCATCCTGTAAGGTAGAGGAAAGAATATTAGATTGATATGGAAAATCATACATAAAAATTCCTCATTGTTTCTGCTTTCTTGTTGTGTAACATGAATAAGTCACTTCACACCTCTGAAACTTACTCTTTAATATCTTGTTAACCTTTAACATTCATTCATTCTACTACATATTTTGGTTCTTTTTTTTTTTAAGATTTCATTTGTTTATTTGACAGAGAGATCACAGGTAGGCAGAGAGGCAGGCAGAGAGAGAGAGAGAGAGAAGCAGGCTCCCCACCGAGCAGAGAGCCTGATGTGGCTCCCAGGACCTTGGGATCGTGACCTGAGCTGAAAGCAGAGGCTTTAACCCACTGAGCCACCCAGGTGCCCCATATTTCGGTTCTTGATTGCTAGATGGAAAACTGTAAGGTATCTTCATGTTTTCTCCATTTTCCATACTGACCATATCAACTCATCGTCGACTGCTTCCAGATCATTGCTTCTCTGGGTTTGCATCCCTTTTCCTCACAATGTGTGTCCTATCAGATTTGTCTGCTCTGGTTTACACTGCAGAGAATAAAGATTGGTGAAGACAACTTCCTTTTATTTTTCTTTTGTTATTCTAGCCAATTAGCAATAAAACACCAAGTCAAATGTCATGTAGAACAAAAGTAATTTTCATGGAGAGCTCCATTTTCTAAAAGGGGAAATGTGGATGCAAAAATAAGTAACTACTATTGTGTGCAATTATCATTGATAGAATCAGTTGGTACCCCTCGGCAGATGTAGAATAGTCCCTCACAGTCATCACCGTCATCATTATCCCCATCATCGTCATCATCAACATTATCATCATCATCATTATTATCATCATTGGTGTTCTTTTTGTGCCTACTCTGTTTTAGGCAATATTCAAAGTATTCTACATTTCATATTGATTAATCTCAACAATCATTGTATGAGAGTTTACTGTCTTGGTCCCCATCATACAGGTGAAAACCTGTATGGCACAAAGTGGTTAAGTGATCCATTTAAGGTCGTAATGCTTGTAAATGGTGAAGCCAAAATTCTAACTAAAGAATTCAAACCCGGGCGCCTGGGTGGCTCAGTGGGTTAAGCCGCTGCCTTCGGCTCAGGTCATGATCTCAGGGTCCTGGGATCGAGTCCCGCATCGGGCTCTCTGCTCAGCAGGGGCCTGCTTCCTTTCCTTCCCCTCTCTCTGCCTGCCTCTCTGCCTACTGTGATCTCTCTCTGTCAAATAAATAAATAAAAAATCTTTAAAAAAAAAAAAAAAAGAATTCAAACCCATTTTTCTTAATTACTATATTATTTTGGCTTTATCCTTCCCATTAAACTCTAGGCAGAGAATTTAAGTCACCTCACAGCAATTAGCTCTTTTGAAATTATCATGAAAGCAAAAGTTGAGGTTGTTAGATGAATTGTGAATATTTGTGGTTACGATAGAATTTGTGTTAGCACTGGCTTTCAGAAAATTTTATTTTCCTATTTCGACCCTTAAGAAAGTATCCCAGAAAGTACTTAGTGACCATATAAACTTCTGAATGACAAATTATAGTTGAATTTTGGGTTAGGCCTTTGGGAAACAAAGATATGGGATATATAATGGCAGTAAATTTAGTGTTTTAAAACTAAGGTCTGATAGATTATCAGACTCCTGGCTTTTCCAGGTCAGTTCACCTAAGCTCAGTCTAGCCATTCATTCATACCAAATTGCGAGTAATCCTCAGAAAAGCCCTGTGGGTTTGAGTCTGTTTGGTCCTGACTATGCTGTGGTTTGGCTAGCCTGAAAGCTGAGAGTAGATATCTGTGTCTTCCATGACTTGTCAGGTGATACTTGCCAACTGTGAAATTAATTGGTCCTTTTGAATTTGACATAATCCTTTCTAGATGAAGTACCTTTCTTTGGTTAGGAATGAAGAAAAATCCTCAAAATTAAAAAAATAAATCTTACATTAAATACTTGTTTGTTCCTCTGACATTCCAAAATATTAGGCCTATATTTGTAACTTCAAATTTAAAGGAATAGAAATTTAACATTAAATTTTATACTACCATATATGCATTGGTATAAGAGACTACATTTTCCTAGGTGTCAGGAAATGTGATGAATTTCAATTTTCCTGATGCATGGATTGTTTCAAAGTATCTTCTCTATGTTTATGTCATGCCTAAGATTGTTTAAACCCCTAGCTACACTAGCGGTGCCTGGGTGGCTCAGTAGGTTAACGGACGGTGAACACCTCTTGATTTCAACTTAAGTCATGATCTCAGGATCATGAGATTAAATCCCATGTCGGGCTTGTGCTCAGCAGTCTTCTTGTTCTTCTTCCTCTGCTCTTCTCTTTCTCTCTCTCTCCTCCTCTCTCTCTCTCTTAATCTCTAGCTCATAAATAAATAAATAAATAAATAAATAAATAAAATTGCTAAAGAAATAGTCTAGCTACACAAAATCCTCCTCTTCATCATCATCAACTATATAGCTAAAACTAGATTAGATAGATAGATAGATAGATAGATAGAGACAAAGAAGTTTAAGAAAGGGCTTTGGTATGAACCAGAATCATCAAAGGCGAGGAGTAAACAGAAGCTTAATAGACAAAGCTGGCTATGACTTAAATGAGGGGGAGGGGTCATGCAATGCACAAAATGAGGAGCCGTGGTGCAGGGAGAATGTTTGAAATAAAGGTTATGCTAAGAGTCCTAACTGAATTAGTGGAAAACAAGCAAGAAGAAGTCAAAAGAGAGCAAATTATTTACTGACTATAGCTAAGGGGATGAATTCTGCCAGTAACTGACAACTACAGATTTTGAGCTGAGAAATGACATTCAACTCAGCAAACATTATGAAACATCACTTTGGCTGTATTAGTTGCAGATGGTGAGACTGAGGCATTGAGATTTGTAGAATGATAAAAAAGTTTGTATAAAAGAAGCTGAAAATAGCTATCTGAATGCAACTCAGTAATGCTGAGTTGAAAATAATAAGAAGGTTAATGTTGAATGCACATGTAAAATGGATTGAATGGCAAAGGTAATGGGTTCAGGAAGATATTCAATCTTTTTTTAGACTATCTTTTTTTTTTTTTTAAAGATTTTATTTATTTATTTAACAGAGATCGCAAGTAGGCAGAGAGGCAGGCAGAGAGAGAGAGGGAAGCAGCTCTCCGCTGAGCAGAGAGCCCTATGTGGGGCTCAATCCCAGGACCCTGGGATCACGACCTGAGCTGAAGACAGAGGCTTTAACCCACTGAGCCACCCAGGTACCCCTAGATTCATTTACATATGAATGATCACTGGTCCCTAATTACTACATTTAGGAGACAAACAGAGGAAAATTTTTATAGATACCCAAGAAGATAGATAGTTAAAAAGATAGTAAAATATTAGAGAATATTGTTAGAAATTTTCAAAAAGATATTAAAAACAAAAATAAACAAACAACAACAAAAAAAACATGTCCCAACACTGGGAGAGCTTCTTGAACGAGGGCATAGGGAAAGTACCAAATATCACTTTACAGATGAAAGAGACTGTAAGAAAGTAAAGAAAAAGCCCCTTTCCATTTAGCATTTGGAAGATTAGTTCTTGAAATTTATCCCTGTGTTCCAATTAAATTGGTTAAAGTTGGAGAATTAGATGGACATATGAAAGTAGAAAAAGGAGAGGATACCTTTTCCATAATTGTTTTGGATATGAAAAATTAAGTTACATAAGCATTTTGGCATGGAGAAGGGGAATATAAGAGTTTGTTATTTTGTTTGTTTCATATAGGAAGGCAGTGTCTTGAGTTCATCTATGACCATTGGGAGAGAGGCTAATGAATACGAGGCACTATAATTGATAATATCTAATATGGAATAAATGGCAAGAATCATGTGCAGGTGGAAGACGTATGAGGAAGAGAAATACTAATTGTTAGTTTTAGACTCTCAAAGTCATGCAGTTTTTGGTGATTATTGCCGTACACATTCAACCTCATGCCATATGCCCATGTCCACACACATGCACCACACACATGAACACACACCCACAGAGCCCCATGTCTATCTGAATCTTTTTTAGCCTATTGTTTACCGCCCTCCACCCGCAAGGATGACAAGAAGCCCCAGTTCAGATGTATCTACTCTCTCTTTATTTCCGCAAGTCTACACACTTATATACGTTTAAATGACCAATCAGCGAGCAGGGTACAGGAGGGAGCGAATCAGGCTGTGCACCTAAACGAACAACTTCACTAGCAACCAATGCTGTTTACTTCCTCTTTGGGCATTCCGCTTAGTCTCATGAGGCAATCCTAACCTGGCAACTAGCCAGGCGCCATCTTTTAATGGAGGAGGCCGCCCTGGCCAGGGGCCTGCCTCTGACAATTGTTCATATTCAGAGCACTTCCAAACTAGTAGCTTATACTGTTACTGTTATTTTAATTCATTTATTTGATAGTCATCAACTAAGAACATTTTTTTTTATTTTACTGCCAAACCTGTGCTTCCTGTGTCAATAGTAATTTAAGTCAAGTTTCTACATTATTTTTTAATAAGCAACTGAATACAGGCTTAAAAGCTTTGAGAGATATTTGGGTTCATCCTTCCTTTCTTATTTCTACAGAATAAAATGCCTCCACACACATAAATATTCCATATTGTTACTCTCATATCCTGTGGTTTTTGTCACTCTGAGTTACACATCTTGTGAGTTAACATTCAGAAGAAACTGAACTTGTTACTTCAGAACCAAGATTCTTATAGTAAGTCACATCTCTGACGGAAAACCCACAGGGTGATCTTCACAAGCCTTAAACTCTCTGTTCTAAGTGAAAAGTGGCACAATTTCTAAAATGTCCACAGACTGTCGCACAGTAGAGTTTTTAATGAGCTGGTATCTGTACGACCTGTTGAGCAGTTCAAACTAGGGTTCTTTATATATAAAGCAGATATATAAAAGTAAAAGACAAGTAGGTAGAAAAGCATATTAGATCACAAGAGTACTAATTTTAAGGGATAGGAAAAATATTAAATATAATGCCTTTAACAAAAGAAGTAGAAATGGAAGAGATGATCACAATCATTCTTCCAAATGCACAAAATAATGTCAGATGGCTTTGGGAACATCATGAAATGCTTTCCTAAAAACTCTTAGTGTTCATATAGTGTTTCTAAACTGTATATTCATATGGTAAGTAGTTTCACTTAAAAGCACTTTGAGGAGATGAAGCTTAGCTTAAATTATTTTAGTCCTTCCATTTCTTGATATAAACTACATTTTTTTATCCTGTTTTTTTTACATCCTGGATCTTCCTGCTATTTCCAAAACCTTATTCACTTCTCCAAAAGGCAGGAACACATTCTGCCAATTAAAGCATCTATTCATTAGTAGCAAACCCTTGGAAGTCAGTAAATAAAATAAATTACCAGTAATGCAGCACTGTTAGGTCTTGGTAGCCATTTGAATATAAGACCTAGATAATTTAGTTGGACTGCTGATGTGTTGACAAATATATTAAGTATCAAAATAGTAAAAAAGCAAATTTTAGTCTTTTTCAGATATCTTAGCCTATAATTCGTTTGTTTTGTTTTATAAGCATAGAGATTAGGAACACAGCCTCTGAAACCAAAATACCTCTGTTCTTATCCATTTCCTGGCTAGTTACTTCCTTTATCTGGTTCTTGGTCTTCTCCTCTATAGCATGGAGCTCATAATGGTACCTATACAAGTGATTGTAGTGAAATTAAATAAAATCAGGAAGGCAACTGGCAAATAGTAAGTTTTCTATGAGTGGCCACTCCTATTATTTAACAATTTTTTTTTCAAATGAAAAAAATGCATGGTACATTTTACATAATGATGCTCCCCATAAGAGAGAGAAAGAAAGAAAAAGAAAAGGAAAAAGAAAGAAGATGTATTTCTGATTTTGGATTGCAAAGAGAAAGAAAAGATTTAAAAATTTAACTTCAGCACATTCTCCTTTGTTCTCCTATTAACCTTGACAAGGAGTGCTGACATTTTGGAGAAATGGACTTTTTGGTGAATATTACCATTTCTTTGTTCTTGATTTTGACATTTATTTTGCCGACCAACAATCTAAGTGAAACCATGCAAACGTTGGCGTCCAAATGGAACAAAATCTCCTATTGGGATAGGAGTAACAGAAATGAATTTTAAAATTCTTCATTTTGTTTCCATGTATATCATTCACTTAGATTGGAAAAAAACAAATTATAATCATAATTGAGTCAAGGCATTTCAGAATTTTCAGATGTGCTCAAGTTCAACATTCTCTTTAGTGCAAGCCAAAAGATGCAATGGATTTGGGAGCGTTATGGTCCAAGCCATTAACGGTCTCTTAAAATTCATGTTTATTATTCTGAGTTAGTGAATATGGATTGTCTTTCTTCAATAAATCCCGGCTCTGGAATTGTTTATTATGTATCTTACTAATACTTCCAAAAGGCTCTTTGACTTCAGAGTATCCTTCCTTGGCACAGAAGAATACTGTATTTTCACTTGTATTTTCAACACTTCATAGCTGGTAATGTGACCTGGAATATTTTTTATGTAATGTCTAAAATTATTCTGGGATTTGTTATCCAATGAGGAATTGCCAAAAATACTGAAGAGTGGCATTGGGTATGGTACAACTTAGGCATTATTTTGTAGGAAAAGGGTCACCAAAAATGAAAAGAAAATCCTCAAAGTAAACTAAATGACAAAGTTAGAGAAGTTGAGGGAATGGCATCTGTGTGGTTTTTCAAACTCTTAGTCCCTCACTTTCTGTGATCGATCCATTTCTCCACAAAGATTTTTTGTTTCAGGTCTTTGGTTTCATATATTTGTGACCTGTTGTAATAAAATAAAATCAACATGAAATGTGTCAGCATCTTCTGTAGCATGCTCTGAAGTAAAGGGAGGCTTAATAGACAAAGCTGGCCATGACTTAGAGTAGGGGGAGGGGCCATGCAATGCACAAAATGATGAGCCATGGTGCAGGGAGAGTGTTTGAAATAAAGGTTACGCTAAGAGTCCTAACTGAATTAGCAGAAAACAAGCAGGAAGAAGTCAAAAGAGAGCAAATTATTTACAGACTATAGCTAAGGGGATGAATTTTTGCCAGTAATTTGCAACTACATATTTTGAGCTGAGAAATGACATTCAACTAGGTTCAGATACATTTATATGTGTACTTTTCCCCACTATATTGATGCTTTATGTCTCTCCTGTGTCTAATAATAGTTTATTTTATCTGATGTTAATATAGCTACTCCAATTCTATCATGTTATTATATTCATGGTGTATCTTCTTCCATCTTTTTCACTTCTAACTTATTTTTGTTTTTGAGTTTGAAATGTATTTTTTTATAGATAGTAAATAATTAATTCTTCCTTTCTTGACAGTTTGACTGACTCTGCCATATATTTGGAGTATTTAATTCTTTCACATTTAATATAAAAGTTAGTATGGTTTGCCATTTGCTATTTGTTTTCTGTTTTTTTCTGAGTGCTTCCCCCAATTCTGTCTCTTCTTTAATCTTTTCTTGTTCTGTTACACCATTATTTTAATACAGCAATTAATTCCTTTATAACCTTAATTGCTCTGTTAATTTTTTTAAAAGATTTTATTAATTTATTAGAGAAAGAGAGAGAGATCACAAGTAGGCAGGAGAGAGAGGCAGGCAGAGAGAGAGGGGGAAGCAGGTTCCCCGTTGAACAGAGAGCCTGATGTGAGGCTCGATCCCAGGACCCTGAGATCATGACCCGAGCCGAAGGCAGAGGCTTAACCCACGGAGCCACCCAGGTGCCCCCTCTGTTAACTTTTAAACAATACTTCCTTGTGTTACTCTTTTGGTGGTCTCTGTAGTGATTTCAGTGTACATCTCTAACTTATCAAAATCTACTTCAAGTTGATAGTAATTTGCTTCTAGCAAAATATCAGAAATTTTTTAAGCATAGCGCCCCACCCCAGCTATTGTTATCATATGATATTATATCATATTATATAATATATATAGCAAATATAAAGTCTAATGTTTAACCATTCAGAGGGCTTTTAAATAATTCAAGAAAAGAAGTAATATATTAGTGAATAGTAACAGAAGGGGAAAAAAAGCAAAAATCATTAGACTTGCACTCTGTTATCTTTGTCATTCCAGCTGTCATCAGTAAAATAAAATGATATATACTATTATCATGGGGAACATATAATTTTTGTAAAGCAAACTATTCTTTTAAGAATTCCAAATTTTTGTGATTCTGTGGTAATAACTTAGAATTGAGATAATTATAATATGAATTTAATATTGTATTGTACACATAGAGACACATATTGTTAGTATTAGCATTTTATATTGCTTTTCATTTTACTAAGCACTTCAACATGCCTTTCTCCATCTGGTTGTTTGAGTGATCTGCTGTTACAGTATATTACACATGAGTTAAATATGTTCGAAGAGATCAATTTTTCTGCCACTGATTATGTAGTCAAATATCAAATATTGTCAAACTGAGTCCCTTTTTCCACCATGAAATTATCAGCACATGGCCAAATCAATTTTTTGATGCTATATATAAAGCTTCTTTTCTAATTTTAAAGTAGTTAATCAATATTTTGCATTTTGGTTTGTTACATTGAAAGTATAAGACTAAATTTCTTATATAAACCAATGAGTCATGAGGATTCCATGGAGATGAATAAGATACTTTGTTAGAACAATGGGAGAACTCTAATATAGTGGGCATCAATGTGATGTAATGCAAAGCAATTTATAATGTGCTTATCAAAGATCCAAAGTGCACTGATTATAGAGTGAAAACTCTTGGAAATAAATTATTAAAGGATACGAATGAAGACACACATTTTCATGAATGTGCCTCATTTCCAGAGCCTGGTGATAGCCCTGCTGTTCTCAGCATGCTACTCGAAGATGACCTCATCAGTAACATAAGATGCATTCAGCTATCTGGCACCTAGATGGCAGCCTACAAAGTGTAAACACGGGGCCTTCAAATGGACCAGAAAGCCTGACTAAAATCTACAAATTAGTAATAGAAATACCTGTTACATCATTACATCATTTGGGTACATCCAGTAAATGACTCCCTGATGGATATATTTGGAAAAAACTCGTGTGTGTGTGTATGTGTGTGTGTGTGAGAGAGAGAGAGAAACATATGTGAATGTGTCTGAAAAACTTATTTTATGTTTGTTAAAATGTTAAGTCTTATCACAGGAGTGTATGCCAACAAAAAATGGACTTGAGAAGGACAGTGTTGGAAAGCATGCTTTGATTGTGTCAGTCATATTATGTAATGAGACATTTAGAACAAGAGCTATGGTTCAGAACTCAGTGGACAGGAACAATTCAGTGCACCTTCAGGAATTAATAAAAGCTTTTTTGTCTTGTGGATAGTAGTGACTCACACAAATGTGTTACCATTAGCAATGACATTTAATCTTGTTTTAGGAGATTCTTCCTTAAGGTTGAATGAATATTGCTGTCTTTTGATTTAGGATGCTTGAAGCCTGTGAAAAAAATTTTCTTAAAAATTTTTATTAAAAAAAGAGAGAAAAAGAAAGAAATATAAAAATGCAGTGCTATCTTCTTAACCATCTAAGCTCTAGCAGTTCAGGCAGAGTTCCTTCTCTTCAGGCCTTACACTGGATTTGCCTCACAGATAGTTTCATGGAGAGAAGACAGTGACATGAAGATGAGAGGTGCTAGCAAATTTAGTTATGATAGATGAAGCATGGTTTCAAATAAAGACTTATTCTCGTTTCAGAACTTCATATTCTAGTTCATGTTATTCCTTGAAAATACAAATCTGGGATGCAGGTCCCCTGAATTATCTCTAAAGCATTATCATAAAAAAAAGTGCCCACTGAGGTGACTGTCAGTCAAGAGACAGCTTGTGTGGGGTATCTGTCAACCCAGATGTGGAAGCAGGGAAAATGGATGAGTCATATTTTTATGCCCACTTGAATTACCTTTCTAATATTTAATATAAATATAAAAAGTATTTCTTGAAAGGATTCACACCTCTTATAACCTGTTCTTTACCTGGGGAGATGGAAGTGTTTGTCAGTATTAACTCTTTCAAATACTGTAGCTGGCACAAGGGCAAACACAGGAGGAGGAAATCATCTTGGATTATGGATATCGTGTCCTATTTTCATGGCACCAGGTGGGAATGTTAACACTTAATCAGTCTCTCTGGCGTTATTTCCCGTCCATATTGCCAAATTTATCACCGTGAAAGATGCTTTGATCCTCTTCTGTGGTGTCAAGAACAACAGGCCACAGCATCAATGACATTCTAATCAGTGGGGTATCATTTCACATTAGTTGTTATCAGATATGATATTTCACTAACGCATTTTGACAACATGTAGCACAATACAGAGATCTCGCCCTCTCTCTTAATATAGCTATAGGTATGTAGATGCCTACATATATCTAGATATATATACATAAACATATATATGTACATATATATATCTAATATATATATATATATCTTATATATAAGATATCTTAAAATGGAAATTAACAACAAAGCGCTTTTGTTTTTGTCACTGTTTTAGATTTTGAAGGCAGAAAGAAGTACTCTCTTTAAAAATGTGCTACAGCTTTCTTCTTAAGAGTGTCTAATGTGCTTTTATAGAAAATGAACCAAATCCATAGATTTTTGAACATACTTGATAATTATGTATGTTAAAACAATGCCTAGATTGAAATGCTGAGTTGAAAAATGCTAACATTCTACATAAGTGCCAGTTGTTAACTGTAACTGTAAAATAATAATAAAATCTCCTTTTTAGTAAATACCTGCTCTGTATTAACACTTTATGAATGGTCATTTCAGTGTTCATGACCACTCTTTGAGGCAGACATTTTTGTAGTTAGTCTGCATCTGTGGAGATTAAGTTCAAAGAGGTTGAATAACTTTAACAAGATCACTGAGAAGGCAGCAAAACACTGATTCTTCCAGAGATCCAAATTTACCATCTGCATGCATTTTCTATTGCTTTTCAAGGCCACCCTCATTCTTTTAAAATCTATTACTCAAGTATCAAGTTATTCTAAAATTAGAAAAACTAGAAATTTTTGGCTATAATTAAAAGAAAATGTTGCAGTGTGATATAAAATGATGGTCACAGAAAGTCAGCTTGAAATAGTTTAGAACATCTCCACAATTAGATTTTTTTCTTTGGAATTACCTTTTTTTTTTTTTTTAACTGTTTAATAGTAAGTTAAAAAAACTAAGAGATATACAGCATACTAGCATTTTCAACTAGCAGGAAAGAAAATAAAGAACTGATAAATATTAATGTGTTGTAGATCCAAGACAGATTTGGAGCACAGGAAAATTTCAAATCTAGGTATATTTGAATCAGGGTCTGCATTACCAAAGGACTGGGCATTATTGACAAATGGAAATGGGAAAGAAAAGGTCTAAAGAGAGTTGAAGAGAAATAGCAAAATTCCATTAAAAATTAACAACCTTCCCACAAATTCCAAAAGGAATAGTCCTAACCATATGCAGTGATAAAATGTATCTTGATATAAATTGACCTGTAAAGTCAGAACTATTGGATATCCTGGATAGAAAACAATTTTTACCAAAAAAAAAGAAAACAAGTTTTACTTTGTGATATCAAGAAAATGTTAAGGCTTCCCCATTTCCCCTCCAAAATGTACATAGCTTTTATTTCTAAAAATGCAAACTATTAATATGAAAGTATTCTATATACTCACTATGTAGGACAGACTAGACATTTTCCTTAGATTATTTTTATAGTTAAAAAAAGTTAGAACATTTTGTATCAGACCAAAAATAATTCAAACAGATGAGGTAATGCATTCTTTTGCATCACTTCTACATAAGCAATATTCTTTGAGGTTTCTAAGTGGCTTAAAAGGCGATTTTATAGGTTGAAATATTGTCCTTCCTAGTTTTATGGCCAGAGCAAAACAGTACTCGTCTGGAATGCATATAATATTGCACACGGGGTTAATTAGGTTAGGGATGAATTAATTTGTAACAATTTCCGTTATTTGACAGGCATCAATAATATAGTATATTACTTGCATTCCAGACATCAGCATACTGCCATGACCCAGTCAGATTCAATTTGGGAAAATCTTGGATCATATGAATATTTTATTATTGATTTTTTGTAACATCATATTTTACAATCAGGCTTGGTTATAAAACACCATAATAACTTGAGGAGATATTTTAGAAAGCTATACTGTTCATGAATGGAAATCATGCTTTCTGGAGTGAAATGAAACTTACTGTTCTCTTCCTGGAATGAGATGTTAAGGTATAATTTTGTACATTATTAACAACTATTAAAGAAGTTTCTTTTCTAAGCAATCTCCCAATCTTTGATTGGATGTTTCTGTCACAGGGGAGGGCTGGGATATGATGATAATTTGTATAACTTGGTTATTTTGGCTTCTTTTCAAATCCTTTCCTTTTCAGATGATTTCAGTTGAGTAATTTGACTTCTTCTTGAAATCCCTTTATGTATCCAGGCCCTCATTCCTTTAACACAAAATGGCCAGATAAAGTATCTGACTTTGCACATAGATGATCAGATGACAGGCTAGTTTGATACAGAAAGGATATATTGTTGGTATTTATGGTTAATTGCATTGCATCTCCAAATAAGAGCTTACATTCATCAAAAACCTCACTGTAGAATTTTCATTTTGGAGATGCCAAGCTGAATCAACTCACAATCTGTAAAGATACAAAAATGACACTACTGGAGAATGATAGAGTTATCAAGCTCAAGAACTGATATTAATAACGATTTTTCTTATAGTATACATACTTGAAAATGTGTAACACCTTACACAAACGCTCAAACTTTGTCAATTGCATTTAAACAGAATTGTGTTTAATTGTGATTCCAGAAATGAAATCAGAATTAAACACACACACGCACACACACACACACACACACACGCACACACCCTTCCCTAAAGGAATGACAAATGTCAATGTTCCTTAGGCTAAAAGTCTGATAACTCAAACCACACGTCCCCAGTTCTTACACTTTACGTATTTCCTTCAGAATATTTTACTCTTGTCCATGCTTGTGTTGAAATAATTGACCCTAGTATGCATATATCCCATTCATCACTCTGTATATCTCCTTCCCAGTATCATTTGCTCTTTCCAGGTTCCAAAATATAGGCAGTTTTTTTAGATGAGCAAAGGGAAAATAAAAGAGAAACAAACCAAGAAGCAGACTCTTAACTGCAGAGAAGAAGCTGATGCTGACCAGAGGGGAGCTGGGTGAGAGGATGGGGGAATAGGTGGTGGGGATTAAAGGAGGACACTTGTTATGAGGAGCACCGGATGATGTATGCAAGTGCTGAAGCACTATATTGTACACCTGAAACTAATATAACACTGTATATTTCTATACTGAAATTAAAATAAAATAAAATATAAAATTATTTTTTAAAAAAGCAAACAAGCAAAAAAACAAAATGTAGGCAGTTTTCTAAATTTCTATTCGTAAGTATAGTTTCTCTTTTTTCTCAGTTATTTTTCCTGTAGAATCTAAGAACTTTGGTTAGAGACACTGAGAGTGGAAGTGGGGGCAGGAGAGAGATCACGAGGGGACCCCACACTGTGATGTGGTGTGTGTACTAACCACCCAAAACACACGCACACACACACACACACACACACACACACCCTGCATGTATGTGTACACGTATGTATGTGTTAATTTGTTTCAACAAGCATTAACTGTGTCAAACAGTGTTAAGATATCTAATATTCTAAGATATATAGGACAAAATTCCTTTTGTTAATGAACTTCCAATAAAATAGTGTTGAGAGCCCCACAGAGAGATAATAAGAATATAATATACTAAAATTGAACTATATACCCAAGGGTCAAAATTACCAACGGAAGTCAGGAATACCAGTCAGGATCGTGAGAAAACTGAAACTGGAAGAGGCTAAACACAATGAAGCCACCCATTGAAACCCTATCTTGTGGAGGGGACTTGACCAACTTGTCCTGCCAGAAGATTGGCTGATCCTTTGGGAGAACTGGGGACCTCAGATTGTGCAAACTGATCCCTTGAAATGTTGATAATAGACTCTCTCTCTTTTAATGCTAAGCAACCATGTAAATTCCCTACAAAGATTAACATGTTTTCAGTAGAGGCTCATGATGTAACAAATTGCTCTTAATCTGCTTTCTATAAATATCCATAGAAATGAATTTAAAATACTCTTCGGTTTATCTCTAAAGTAATGGTATACATTATACATACATATAAAGCATTTATAAATAAGATATTTTTCTGTTACTGTAAAAAATGCATGTATTTAAGCAATGGCTATGTTCCAAATATTCTGAATTCTGAGCACTAGAAATTTCTAATATTGAAAAACTTGTGTTATTCTAAGGGCAACTCATTGCTTTATATGGATTATTATACATCATGTCTTATTAGTAATATTTAGAAGAATTATAGGCATACATTCATGTACCTAGAGTTCAAATAGAAAATACTGAGGGGGGAACCAGATGCAAGTGCCAACTGTCTGACATTAGGCTCCCCAGACATCCCCGCCTTTCGCTTCATCTGGTGCAACAGCATTTCTGTGGCCTCCAGCTGTGGTCAGAATAGTGTTCCTCTCATGCTATTCCCTAGTGTCCCAAGGTGTTTAATTTTCAAGTCATAGTTGACACAGAGGAATAGAAATTCAGCAAATGAAAGAGTAACTTGAGATAAGAAACTAAAGGTGACTACATGGATAATATCTTTGCTTTAGGGGAAACATATTTTCCAGTGTAATCATTGAAGCATCTTGTGTCATCTTCTAATCCTGGGAGACCAATGCTAAATAGATGAGGAAGACTATTTATCCTAGGATATGGGATTTTAAATAAAACAATCCTGTGTTTTTTTGTTTTTTGTTTTTTTGTGGTTTTTTTTTTTTTAAGCCATGGAGCTACATGGCAAGGGTTTTTAATCCTTGTTTAAATTTAATTATATGCTTATTTAAGATCGTAATTAACAAAAATTTGTTTTAAGTTACCTGCAATGAATATAGAGATACAACATCATAGGAAGTATCTGGAAGTCTTTTACAACTTCTGAAAAACTGTTAATGGATTGTATGTGCAAACGTGTTCCTATTGACTAAAAAATTATTTTTCATGTGATGAATAACTGCCTATCTATATGGATAGAAGCTAGAAATTCCTCTATAAAGTAAAATTAAAAAGGAATTCCTAAAATAGAATCAACATCATACTGGCTGTTGAAAAATCCGTTCTGTATCTATGGCAATCGACAGAGGAAAGAATGTTAGATAATAAAAATTTTCTGTACCTTCATGAGGACTTTCGTACCACTGGCTTGTCATATTAGACTGTTCCCAGAGTTCAGTATGGGAACATGTCTGTAAAGTAAAATATTATCAAAAGTACATGCATCCCAGGTTAAACTGACTCAGGAAAATATATATATATATTTAATTTTCTCAGAGAACTAGGCTGTTAGTATAATGGAAGCAAGAGGTGAGGGGAAGAATTGTTGTCAGGTTCTTCTCATTCTGAAGCTGGGCTCTAGGACAAGTTCCCTTAACATAAGCTAGCACCCAGCCAAAATAGGGCCATTCAGGGCTAGAACACAGGTCTATTGAGGTTTCAGTCTTGAGGTTGCTTTTCCTCCTACATGAAAGGATAGAGTTGAATATGGAAGTTGCACTTACACTTTAAACTAAAATAATAGTAAGTTAAACATCTAGATATTAAAATAAAATAAGTGAAAATATTTTCTGCTCTAAGATATGTTCTAAAGCCACATTGTTAATTCAGCCATCCCTTTAAATGTCTGTTTTTCCTTTAGAAGAGCTGCAATATTCTACTCATTTGTTGATTGCTTGTGAGTCTGTGGAATGTTCCATTTATTACTACGTGTGATTAAACAGAAAGGTTAGAGATAAACAGAAAGGAGTTCAATAGAGTCTTGAAAACCAGCTTGGGCAAAGGGACTTTGAAGGATAAATAAATGACTCCATATAAAATTGAATCTTTAAATAGTGAATTAATAAATGTTTTTACATAGACTTCATGTTCTGCTATTTTTGAAAAATCAAAGAATGAAATAGATTAGTTAAATAGCATTCAATAAATGATATTAAGGTTCTTGAAGGAATATTATTTGCTGAGCTGCTGCTCCTAGTGCTACTATGATATTTAGATATATAAACATATTGGCTTTTGTTAATTAAAATATCTAATACCTTATAAGATGTGAGACTGAAGTATCCTATTTCTCAGGTTTCTATTGCCAAGTGCTAATTAAGTCTGGAATTTTGGTAGAATTATATAAATTCTGTCATAAACTATTTAGATGAATCTGTTTTATTGAAAAAGTCCATTAAAAAAAAAGCAATAACTGTACCTCCCCCCCCAAAAGCAGTATATACTTATCTTATTCAGGAGAGCTTCCTATTTGGCACTAAGGAATTATTCATGTATCCATTGGGTCTTTGGAAATAAGGCTGTGATCACCTAAAAGAGCTGCCAATTATTGCCATATGTGAATGTGGTTTTTCTAATCTGGACATTTATCCTCTAGGATTTGGACTAATAGCTCTAGCCTTTTACTTCTCATTAACTGTCAGAAAAGCTATCAGACAGGGGAGACATTGGTCAGTGCCAACATGGTACAGATTTGGACAAGTGGCTGAAAGTTAAAAAGATCAGTATCACCTTAGCAACAGTCTGTACTTATGGAGAAATAAGACTCAGGAAAACTAAAGAATTTTAGAGTCAGATTTATTTTGAAACTCAGTAAAAGAAAGATCCTTCAAGAAGTGAGGACAAGATGTGGATGGAAGTCAGCCAAGTTTCTAAGTATTTTCTAATGCATACAGCAGCCAAAAAAAAAAAAAAAAAAAAAACTGCCAGTATTGGGGGTGGGAAGAATGAATCTGAATAAAGAAGCAAAGAGGCTTTGAACTACAAATTGGAGGTAATCATTTCAATTACCTTTGAGGGACCCATTCTGTGTTGGTCCTTCTACTAGTAAATATAAAGATTTCAAAGAAGGATAAAGGTATTAGTAGTGTGTAATGAGATGGGCTGGCATTTCAACAAGGAACCAAGGGCAAAACATTGCTCTGGTTTGTCGATCTTAGTAGAAAGTTGTATGGGTATAAGACATCTGTGGAAATCTCCAGGGTCACAAATGGATAGTTGGGAATACACGATACAGTAGAGAACTGGCTGAACATCTGTCACTAAGGGACTTAGACAAAAGGGTGCTCTTTTGTGATATATTTTTGTGAATCTTCTGGAAAAAACAGAATCTTAATTGAGAATGATGTTGCAATCATATTTTAAGGAGAAACAAATGCTTAATACATCTCAAAAGAAGAAAATTAGGAAAAGGCAAATGTGGTTTAATATAGTTCAAATACACTGCAAAATCTGTTGATTCATGCCAGAGATTTTAGGAATGTTTGCTTGTGTACATTATGTATGTTTAATTATTTATATAAATATATTTTAATATTTGTTAATTTCTAATATGTACTTGAAACTTACATGTTCTCATTTAATTCCTATAAAATCCTGGTAAGACTCTTTTACTCTCCCATCTTATAGACACAGAGAAACTGATATGAAAAGACTTTGTAACTGGCTCAGTTACACAGGTAGTAAGTGACAGAGTCAAGGGATGCCTGGGTGGCTCAGTGGGTTAAGTCCCTGCCTTTGGCTCAGGTCATGATCTCAGGGTGCTGGGATCAGGCCCCGCATTGGACTCTCTGCTCAGCAGGGAGCCTGCTTCCCTCTCTCTCTCTGCCTGTCTCTCTGCCTACTTGTGATCTCTCTCTCTCTGTCAAATAAATAAATAAAATCTTTTAAAAAAAAAGTGAAGAGTCAAGTTTTGAACCTAACCATCCAAAACTGTGTTCCTACAATTATAATATGCACACCAAACTGATAACTCCTATTGATTTTCCAGGATTGACATTGCATTTTAAATTGTTGGTTCAGTAGTCTTACATTAAAAAAAAATCCTATAGATCGCTTGATCATGTTGGTTTCTCTGGAAACCCATATTTTTTTATAATGAATTTCATCTGTTGTCTATAAACAAAAATGTATATGACCAAGAAGAGTTAAATTGGCATTTTCCTTAACTATTGGAAATAGTTAAGGAAAATGTTGGAGTACTGGAATCAGTTTCTTTACAGTACAAATATGATAAATGCCACACAGTTTAGTACAGCAAATGCTTACTTGGCTAACTCAGTGCAATGTATCCAAACTTAAATGGTGTGTCTTTCCTTATATAGTCACTCACTCCCTAACTCAGACAATAGGAATAGCACCCAACAACTTGAACAAGAAGCTTAGGTGCCAGTTCTTCTGGTTTCTTCCACCCAGTGTTCTCCATCCATTCTTTCTCCAAGATCTAGAAATATTATCTAGAGAATATATCTCAAATGAATACACTTCTTCCTATGGTCATAACTATTTATTTATGTCATAATATTTCTAATTTGGACTATTATAGTAGTATCTGTCTACTCCATTCTTGACTCCTTTTGATGCATCTGTCCCATAGGAGCAAGAATGATCTCTTTGAAATATAAATATGATTATGGGTATCTCATGCATGAAACCTTTCAGCGACTTCCCACAACACTTACTATGTAAAAACAAACCCTTAATATAAACACAGCACTGCATGCCTGGTTTGTCTGCATGCCTCCCCAGACCGATTTGAAGCTGTTTCAGCTATACTTTCTTTTTCTTTCACTTTCAAAACTCTCAAAACGCTTTTTTTTTTAATTTTTAAAGTCCCATAACATACAAGAGCAACAACATTTGTTAACTATTTTAAAGTATATATTCAGAAGGCTAGACAATCGTCATCTCTCTCTGATTCCAAAATGTTTTCAACACCTCAAAAGGAAACCCTGGCCCACAAAGCAGTCCTTCATCATTTCTTCTTCCCCCAGGCCCTCACAATCACTGAAAAGCAGATGCTTTTTGTCCCTATGGATTTACCTATTCAGGGATATATCATATCTGTGAAGTTATATAATATGTGATCTTTCCATCCGATTTCTTTTACTTAACAAAGTGTTTCAGGGCTCATCTATATTGTAGTAGGTGTCTGTATTTCATTCATTTTTTATGATTGAATAATATTCCATTGTAGATATGTGCCAAATTCTGTTTATCTATTCATCTGTTAATGGATATGGATTATTTCCACTTTGGGTTTATTGTGAACAGTACTCCTAAAAACTCTCAAAACTCTTACCTCAAGACTTTCACCCCAGAATGATCTGTTGTTCACTTTTTGCCTCTGTCTTTCGCATATCACATAAATCTTGTAGTGTTTTATGTGTATCACAGAAAATGATAGTCCTCTTTTTCAAAGTTAGATGGTATGCATATCAATAATTATGATATGTATACCATATCGATGGTTTGATATGATATGTATACCATAGCAATGGTACATAATTATACTACTCAATTGGAAATCCACGTACTCCCTTTTGTTCTGAACTAACTTAACATCTTCACTTAGGAAACAAAGTTCCTTTAGGAAATATGCCTTATGTTTCCTTTTATCCTGGGGATATTTGTTTAAACATAACTCAAGAATTTTTTCAAAAGAAATGTTTAGAAGAAATTTAGAGCTTTTTTTATTTCTAGCTTTTATGTACAATGTATGATTACTATTAATCATATATATATATAATTACATATTATGTATATATTATACATACTATATCATGTATTTCTGCATTTAGCACCTAATGGAACACATACTTTTTTTAAAAATTGTCCATCTTCCTTCATTTTTTTTCATTATGAAGCTTTATAATTGATTCATAGCATGAGCCTGATTCTTTAAAGGGAAATTTATTCTGAAATGTTTATGAGTGGTTGAACCTAGTAAATGTGCATTGGAAATGTTATAATGGGACACTGCTATGAAGAGATGAATAAGGCTTTCATTCTTCTCTCAAAAGTTGCTTTTTATGAGCCAAGCATTCTAATAGGCACCAAGGAATAAAGGGGGAGAAAAAGCCCATGAGGTGCTCATTATCTTATCTATCACACCACAGTAATATAAGAGGAGTTGAGTTTTAAAGAGTATAATGTTACTGATACATTTTGTAAAAGCATGATTATATCTCAGTATTTAGTTTATACGTAAGTCTCATAACTTTATTGCTTGACAAGATGTGTCAATTATCAACGGAGTTGAGCATACTTTGGAAGGAAGGATTACAGGTAGTGGGGAGTTTCCTGTGGCTTGTGCAGTGTGAAGACAGTCAACGGGTGCTGGACTGTGTTCTCAGGCAATTTCAGCTATTATTGAACATGAATGGAATTTTGTATAGTCACAAAAATATGTTCTGCATTTTAGGTATAGCTTCCTACTATATATTATCAAATATGTTGAACGTATTATGAAACCAAGAGTTCCATGGAAGGAAAAGAATATGGATCCAGCTGTTATAAGTTATGTGCAGGCATTTTAGATATACATTTTCCAGTTCTAATTAATAAAAAAATTGACTGGTTTCTAAATCTGTTGTTGCTTAGTTGGGTCTCCTACTTAATTGGAGTGACAAGTACAGATCAGCAGTTTTGTGGAAGGCCTGGTTTGGCATTTTTTTCTGAAGTGCCTCAAATCTACTCCAATGTCTTGGGAAAAGTGCTATTTTTTCCACTCCTGTTGGTATCCTGAGCAGTTTACACTTCAATATACACTTTGAAGAACTCCAAATACAATATTATATTTTGGTGAAAATGACCTATCCAGTTGTATGATAAAGTTGAATATTTTACTTCCCTAGGCTTCTTGAGAGTTCTAAATGCCTAGAAGACTAAACCAAAAAAGTGGAATTGCATTCGCCCTTTTAGGTTTTGATTGGAGCCTATTTAAAGGTATGGCTTCCCCCGCTCTACACAGTAAAGTTCCTTGTTTCAGCTGATAACATAGAGAAAGTAGAAAATGTGTTCTCTGGTGAGCTGGCACACTCCTCTGCAAAGATATCCAGCTCAGAGATACTTTCTCAGTCTGCCAACAGTGAAGCATTCCCACTTCTCAGTGACTAGAATTTTCCTCCATCAGAGCTATTCACTTGGCTAGGTGGAGCCCTGAGATATTGTAGAAGAAAACCATCCATGGTTACTCCAACAAAATGAGGGAAGCAATTTCTCTACATGCCCAGTAATATCTGCCTACTATCTTTACAGTTACACCATATATATATTTTTTGCATTAATTTTAAGGTGCTAGATTCACTGCCAGTCCACATTTGTGATCACTTTAAATATTACAGAATGAGAAGGCAGTCAATACAAACCACATAAATATCTGTGTCTAAGAAATCTCCAGACTTTGATTTCACTTCTGGTTATAACACTTAATAGAAGGATAAGCAGCCAATGCACTTATTAATATCATTAAGCCTCAATCATCTCTTCAAGAAAAAGTAGATAATACCTGTGCCACATGATCATTGTAAGTACAGAAGTGAAGTACAAGTGCAGTGCTAGACATGGAGGAGATTTGCAGGAAATGGCATTTATTATATTACATGGAGGTGAGAGCTATTTTCTTCAAGTGGTTAGATATGGGGAAGGTGCTGCAAACAGGTAATGCAATCTACCTCGGTTTTTCTTTTTTTTCCTCAATTTTTTCATTAAATTCGAGCCAGTTAACATACTGTGTAATATTAGTTTCAGGTGTAGAGTTTAATGATTCATCTCTTATGTATCACACTGCCTGGGTTTTCAAAGCCTTCTGGAATAAGATGTGACTTAATGTCCATTCCCTGAACAGTCCCTTACTTCTCTAGCCTCAAGTACAAGAAATAAGCCGCTAAATTAGTAGGATAGAAGAAGTTAAGCTAAATGCATTTCTAAAGTAAGCCAACAAAATTCTAAATAATAATTCCAGAGGATGGGTGGAATACATAACGACCTCTGTCTTGAAAGAAACTTGCAAAATCTACTCAGTGGTTTTAAATAGGAACACACACACACCTTCTTCTCCACCTTCCTTCCCTCTCCTGTTTTTTTTTTTTTGTTTGTTTGTTTTTTTCTCTCTGGCTCCCACCACCCTCTTCCCTTCCAGGGCAACAACGCTCAGCACAGGTGACCAAATCTGAAATTATGTAAAATAACCAAACAGAGTGGACAAAAATGGCAGATGTCCTCTTTTGTTCTTCATCCTTATGTTCCAAATTTCTAATGTGTCCCAGTTTCTGTACCAGAAAAATGGTATATGTTTGCCAGCTATAAGCAATGCAGTTTAATATTTCTTCAGTCATATTTTCTCATCTTTCTAGTATAGCTTCACCCTTTAATTCTTTCTTCCTCTTAGATGAATTTTACTTAATTTAATCTTATCTTTTTTATTCAATGATCTGTCTCCCAAGTCAAATGTTAAGTTGTGAATAATAAAGTCTAATTATGCAGGAACAAAAACGATTGCCTCTATCTTTAAAAATTAACCTCTTTAAGGAATTCGAACCTGGTCTTTTTACTTTACTTCTTTTTTAAAGTATTTATTTATTTATTAGAGAGAGAGAGCTTGAGCAGGGGAAGGAGCAGAGGGAGAGAAAGAATCCTATATAGGCTCCACACCCAGAGGCCAACTTGCTCTCACCACACTGAGATCATGACCTGAATCAAAATCAAGAGTCAGACACTTAACAGACTCAGCCACCCAGGTGCCCCACTCCTTTTTATTGTAATAACACCATTAAATACTATGATTTATTGCTGTGTCTTCTGCCCATGAGATTCTTTTCTATATTTTGAGAAATTTATTTCTATCTTAATTAAGGAGAGATATTTTGCATATATATTAGAATAGACATATGCATGTGAAACCTCATAGTGACTTCTTTTTTCTTTGAAAACTTCATATTCTTATGCAAGGAGAAAAATATTTTTTTTCTTGAATAGGATGGAAATAATTTTATGTAAAATTAAAATATATAGACATGCTATTCGATACAGTTATGAACATTTATGTCTTCCCTAACAGTTTCAAAATACATGATTGGTTAAAATTTTTATGAAACACTTATTTGACTAATGGTTTTGTTGGTCCCATGGGCATCTATTTATGGACTTCTATTTGCTTTTTATGTTTCCTTTGTAAAGTTCATTCTTACCCATTTAGAGAATGAAATTTCAGCATATGTTGAATAGAAATCCCCTTTTTATCTGGAGATAAATATTTACCATAAACATAAATATAGATGAAAAAAGAGACCTCAGAATTACAGTAATTCATTTTTTTCTATGTTATCTTACAAATGTTAGCCATGAAGGTACTGGATACTTCTAATTACACACTTCCTGTTGGTAATATTTTGTGATCATAAAATGAATACTTAACACATAAATGACACATTATAGATTTCTTTTCTTTTCTTTTTTTTAAAGATTTTACTTATTTATTTGACAGAACACAAGTAGGCAGAGAGGCAGGCAGAGGGTGAGGAAGAAACCGTCTCCCTGCTGAGCCCAGAGCCCGATATGGGGCTCAATCCCAGGACCCTGAGATCATGATCTGAGCTGAAGGCAGCAGCTTAACTGACTGAGACACCCAGGTGCCCCTGTAGGTTTCTTTTAAATGCATCATTTTTGACCACAATGTTATCAGTCATTTTAATAAATTTCACAAGATAAAAATGGGATAGAAAGCTGATAGGACCATAAGATGTGTTAAAATAAAAATTTGAAAGTTGCAAAGGTGTTTCTTCAAGATAAAAATAGACATTATTTTAAAATAAACTTATCGAGAAAGTAAAGCAAATCTAAAGGACTTCTGATAAAATATAATGATGTCACCATTTTTCAAATTCTAGGTGGTGATCTTCTTTTTTGGAGAGTAGATAATTAACTGTGTAACTAAGATGGCAAATATTTTTGCACTGTCTCTTGCAGCATCCATAAAATTCTTTTTTCTGTTTGTTTGTTTTTCCTCTGAGTCTTCTACCTTTTATAGGTTTTCTTTAAAATCCTGGTTTTTAAAGATTGTGCTATTTTCTGTTTAAATGTTCCCAAGTGAAGTATAGTTACTTGTGATCAGAAGTGTGAAATTCACATTAGTGGAGCTATTGACATTCGCAGTCAATGATAATTTTCCTCCACGTTGGATTTTTTAAAGAAGAGAGGAGAGGAAAAAGAAAATACCTAGAGCAGTATAATAGAAACAAGAACTAGTAAAAACCATAGCGAAAATGTGTGCGAGGGGTGTGTGTGTGTGTGTGTGTGTAGTAAAGTAAGAGTAATTTCAATATATAAATTAAACCACACATAGTATGCATAGTTAGTTTCTTACTTTCTGACATGTACCTAAAGCTCAAATTACACCACACACACACACACACACACAGTGTTCATTGATTGAAGTGTTGTGATATGTTTGTGTGTACGTGCTACAGCCTTTTCGCTTCTAAAACCCCTTTAGTTTTTGTTTGTCATTAGATAAGTGATAACATTACTAAGAAAATTAAAAACAGGGTTACATATTTATTATTTTATCCTGCTTTTTCCCCATAAAAATGGTATGAACATCTTTCTGTGTGAGATGTCAACTCTGTCAGATAAATGTATGAACACATCATAATTTATTTGTAAAAATGTATGAATATGGGATAACTTAACTACCTTTCTAGTTTGAGGTATTCTTTCTAATTTGTCAATATCATAAATACATCTTTGTGTATATAAATACGCACAGGACCTAATTGTTTTTTGTGCATTTACATGCAAGAGATCCTTTGGAGATCACATCTAAGGTTTTCATGATTTGTGTCTCAAACTCTTACTCTGGGTGATTACAAATCTATTATGGAACTTCTATTCTAAAATTAGTTTATAAACGTAAGTATTGGCCTGGTGATCTCCCCGTGCCCTAATTACAGTTCCAATGCAGCCTGGAAAATGCTCATCTATAGTAATTCTTAAGCATAGAAGTGATTTACCTTCTCCAAAACCCCTTCCTAGGAATAGTTTTCTTAGACATTCCAGTGCTACTCTGGTCTACAGAAGACTTCTGGCACTATCCTGAAAGTCTTTTCTGGGCTGTCTCTCAGTATGCCTTGAGTATAGATTTGGGCCCTTTGCATTTTACATTTACATTCTTCATAATAAAACCCCATAAAAATGACTTTCTCTTTCATAATCACCCCTCCTTTTCCTCTCTTTTAATATTTACCTTATTTGTTATATACATAGTATTCTTATGAATTTGTAAACTTAGTTAATGGGTCTCATCTCTGGGCACTGATAATTAAGAACAGAAAAGCTCAAATAAGTGCTACTCTGAGGATCCACAGTTCTCCCGTGAAAGTGGAAGACAACGGAAAAGCTGGCCAAATGCGACAATCTGCAGGACGGAGGCTGTTTTAGTATTCTCTTTGTGGCCACTGTGCATTGGACATATTTCAGGTCTACTGGCACCTGTCTTGCTAAATCTGATGGAACAACAACAAACACAATAAAGTCTTGTTACTAAGCTATCTTTGAGCCACACCAGATTGTGATTGATTCTGTTGTGTTTAATGGTGTGGTGGCATTTTGCCTTAGGCCTCTTTTATTGAACAGTGGAAGGAACAGAAGAAGGAAACACTTGATCACTTTGTAAATGCTGCACATTGCAGGCAGGGTTTAATGACTGAACGTAGCCACTTCCAGTGTATTGAAATCCTTCGGCCTTGCCTCAAAGCATTGTACCTCTATTCAAATGGCAAAGAATAGAGTTCCTGTAAGATTGTGGAGTGCAGCTCATTTTGGGAATAAACAGTTGCTTTGACCTTGTACCGGCAAATAGACCCTGTCAGGTCTGGAATTGCAAGGCCAGGAAATCATCTGTTTAGTCAGTGCTGGTTCTGGTCATTAGTTTGTGTTTATGGCTGGGAATTGATAATATAGCCCTGTGTCTATGGAGCTAAAGTCTGAATACTAAATGGGACCTATTTACCAACAGCTTTATTTTTAATTTAAAGTTAATTCAAATTGAAATGAGCCTTTTAACCCTTAATTAGGACCATGTTTTCTCTTAAAAGTCAACCACATTAGTCAACTGGAGACAAAATTCACTTTGCAATTGAAAGGCTGTCTACTTTCTTTCAACAGTAGCCACCATGGTTTACTAAGTGCATTTGTTTTCCTTTCACTATGGTAACTTTACCCATTCTCTGTATCAGCGTAGCTTAAAGCCATCAATTATGACTTGGAGGAAAGTATGCTATGTGCTTTGGGAATAAGGCCAAGATTCTATCTTGAAACCTTTTTATAATTATTATTCATTGTATACACAGTGCTCATAATATTCTCTATTTCATTCTTTTTCTTTGTTATTTTCCAAAGCTGATAGTTGGATTTTTTTTAACCTACCTATTGACCTGTAGTATTTAGTTCCTGTTTTATTGTTACCACTTCATAAATATGGAATCAGCAGATTCCCAAAATATTTTTCATTCATTCACTACAAATTATTATTATTTTGGCTTCATTCTATTATTTTATTCACATTTTTTAGTGTTCTCAATAACAGATTAACATTTGGCAAGGACTTTATCATTTTTGTACTACTGTGGCCCAACTTGGGTTCTTCAATAAGTTTTGGGGCTTGCTCAATAAGTGAGCAAGCATATTCTCACTAACTCAGCGCTTAGAATAGAGGAACTAAAATCTAGATTAGTAAGGACAGACAAAAACTCATGGCAGACTAGAAGTCTACCTTTAGTAGACAGAGAAGAGAAATGTATTCTCTTTTAAACTTTATTTTCAATCTTGTGCCTATTTCCCTTGTCATTAAAAAAAGAAAAAAAAATTGAGGTGCCTGGGTGGTTCAGTGGGTTAAGCCTCTGACTTCAGCTCAGGTCATGATCTCAGGGTCCTGGGATTTGAGCCCTGCATCAGGCTCTCTGCTCAGCAGGGAGTCTGCTTCCCTCTCTCTCTGCCTGCCTCTCTGTCTACTTGTGATCTTTGCCTATCTAATAAATAAAATTTCAAAAAAAAAAAAAGGAAAAATTTTTTCTTACATTTTACAAAATTAAAGAGAATATCATATTTTAATTTTTGTTCATTCCCTTAAGATTTTCAAAATTTTAAACATCTACTCCATCTGAACTGTGTGTAAGATCACATATGGTTTTATTGTGTTATTTGTTATGATAAAACTATGAAATAGGGAATTGTTTGGTGGTCAATTTATTTTTCAACCCATTCAATCGTGAAATCAACATGTCCTTTGAATACATACCACATTGATACAGAAAAACACTGAAAAGAGTAAAAATCTGTCATTTATTTTTCAAGAATATTTCTTTTAAGTCAGAAGAGAATCTCTTTTCTTTGTCTTGTTGCTCTATGTTATTTTGTAATTTCAGTGGCAAATTTTAATCCTTAAAGCAGTGAGGAAAGTGAAGTACTTCAATCTACTTATTGCAACCTAGAAAGTTCTAGGAATCCTACAAATCTTGGTACACAAAGGATTAACCTTTTAAAGTGTTAATGTGAAGAGTTTTTAGAGATAAGTTAGTCCATGCCCATCACTTGACAAATGAAAAAAATAGAAGTATAGGGACTAAAATTGGGTTCAAGTTACTCATTCACTTCAAAATGTATCTCATCAAGTGCTAGGTGCTGAACAATGTGCTAGACACTCTGCATACAAAATGAATAGGAAGTAAGTCCTATCTCTATATTGCTCAGGCTCTAACCTGAGAACATACTATGATTACTACAAATGGAACTTGAGACTTAGGGATAGAAAAAGAAATCGCTATCCCAAGGACATAATTAGAATTTGTATACTCTTGGCCAGTGCCTTTGGGATGATACCCATTTATCAGAAAAAGATTAGATCCTAACCTGCATTTTCTCCTTCTTAGTCCAGTGCTCTTCCTGTAAAATGCTGAAAACAACTTGAAATCTTGGGATTAAAAAGAGAAATGAAAGAATTTCTTGATGAGAATGACATTAAAATGTCATATTGAAAATGATCTTAGCACTCACATTTTCAAGCCAGGAGATCCATTTCTAAGCCATGCCATATGGATTTGATCTTTTTAAAGCTAGGATTGCAGCTTTTATCACTGTAAGACTGGACACAATAAAGTGTCTAGGTCATTTTGGAGATTAATACATATTTGTCTGAGGAAAATGAATTTTAAAAATCCAAATGTTGTATAAACAATGCTCATTACTTAGTAAATCTATGCTGCTATCTAGTAAGGTTTAAGGAAGTGACACCTCTGGCTTTTAATGATTATTAATTTAGACTCATGGCTCACCTTACTTAGATTCATCAACCCAAAATCAAAGATGAGAGCTCCTACCACATTTCACTACTTCAAAATTCTTCAATAAAGCAGGGGAATAAAACATTTCTGGGACCACAAAAACTAGGGTTGTAATTTGCCTCCACTCAAATGATATGAAACTGTGTAGTTGTTCTTTGGTTTTACTACCCTGGGATTGAAATCTGTGAGTAATTTAACCAGTGTTTGAGAATAACATATATACCAGGTTACCTGAAGAAATCTGTAAATCAGAATTCTGTCATTCTGCCAGTGATTTCGAATATGTGTGTATCCACCTTAGCTGAATATTGCTTTAGTAGCTTGCCTGAACCAGGGAAGGCCTTAACTATATAGCATATATTGTTTGTTTGCTTTGTTTTGTTTTGTTTAATTTTAAAACTTAAAACTGGATAAATCTGAATTAGTATCCATTTTGTCCATTCTTTTTTCCGTGATATTCTGTAGTAAGTTGACTAAGATTTCCCTTGACCAATGAAAGGAAGAAAAACATTACTCTCTACTCCTTTACCTGATTTTTTTTATGCTAAACCTTCTTAGTCCCTGAAATACTACTTGAATGAAAGAAATGTGCTGATTGTTTTATCACTAGTTTTGCATTCAAAGAGAAAGGAGGTGCTCTTAAATTACAATCATTGCTTTTATTACTATAAGCAAGATACTAAAACACAGGTATTTATGCTCCTTAGAACTAAAGGTTCAAATTCTTCCAGGAGGAATTTTTTGAAAGATGAAGATGGTATAATAGGTATATAGGTACTTAAGCACAAATTGATTGACTGCAAGGAAGAGAGAGAAGAGAGATTATTTACTGATGGGAAAAATTTGAAAGCAAGTATACTATATAAAGAATTTCTCCTTATGAATTTAAGGAGTGTTTCCTATCAGTATAATTTTATTAATGAATATAAATTATTCAGTCATATTCTCAAATTTGTTGGAAAATTTTAGTAGAAAATTTAAAGATCCTGCTTGTAGCAAGAAAGGAAAAAAAAACAAAAACAAAAATTCCCACATACCGTAAGTTGTGCTATTCCTGAATTTAACAGCTCTGCCCTTCCAGCAAAAAACACTTGCCCATCTTCCCCCATAACAATTACAGACATCAAATAGAAAATCCTAGAGAATCATGAGAAAACATTACCCTTTGTGATATATTTTCTAAGAGTAGATGATGAAAGACTTGCATTTCTTTAATTAAATAAGTTTTAAATGACTATTCTTCAATGTCATAACAACAGCTTACAATTAGTAGGAAAATAATTCAAGGTTCTAGAGAGTTATTTGTTTTCAGTAGGTGATTTATATAAAATAAACAGTGGGAAAATCTCTTTTTTCGGATTATGCCATTGAATTCTTCATTATCTTGGGGCATGCTACTTTTGCTGTTTGTGCTTCAGTTGTCCATTCTGTAAAATGAATAGATTAATATCTGCCCCAATGATTTCAATACAATTGTTGTGAGATTCAATTGAGATGGTACCTATGAAAGTTTTTCAGAAAGAGTAAAAAAGTCTACACAATTTAGGATGTTGCTATTGAATCTATTATTGGACTCTGTATGGTTGTAATTTCATAAATATTAACAATTTGGAGAAGTAGAGCCAATCACCTGACTACCACCAGAAGAGGCAGAGTAGGGGCTGTCCCAGTTGTGTGGCACCTGAAGTCCTGGACTTGTGGGTCCTCAGACGGACTATACACAGACTGGCCAAAGTGATTTATTAGGATCTTTTTAGCTCTGTTAGCTTGTAATTCTACTTAGTACCTCTCAACTGCATTCTTTGCTTGTCTCCCATCCCTTAGAAATATTTTCCACTGTAGAGATGAAGAATTTGCCCATTGTGACTTAAACAAATATGGTGTTATTTTTCTGACATTATAAGAAATCCTGAGAGAGGTGCTAGTTGAATCAGGTGAAGGTTATACATCTAATTTTCTTGGCCTTTAACTTATTGTCACATGTAAACCATTATGCAGAGAATCAATGCTGGAATAATGTAGGTAGAGTGGCTTCTGTTACATTTGGACCATCTCCTTGGGGTGGGGGGGAGAGATTTCGAAGACTTTCATCAAATTTCTGTTTGCATCTTTTTGTCCATCTTTTAGACATCAATTGAGACATCCATAACTATTTGCAATCATATCTGTGTAAAGGAGTACTCAGCAGACTGCGATTCTGAACAAAATCAAAATTCTATCAGCAAGCTGAAAGCAGAGTTAGGTGTTTACTATGCGACCAACAGTAACCATCGTGTTCCTCTACTTAACAGTTTCTCTTTTCCTGTTCGTATTTGTGTATTTAATTATGCTACTTACAGGCCAGCTTTTACTATATGTTCTAATCTTTCTCAAATGAGATTCCTTCTGTGTAGTTCCTTCCAACAGCTCAGTCAAAATGGAATGCTTGCTCCTTGTGGCCTATGTTAAATGTCTGTTGCCTGCTTTTCATTGCAAGGCCCTTTTAAGATAGACAGAATTAGGGGCATTTGTACCTTCAAGGCTAACAGAAAGCCTGAACAAGAGTAAATAAATGATTGCCAAGGATTTGTTAAACGGAATGTGCGTGTGTCTACCTACCTTTTACTAGTATTGTATCTAAGGTTATCAAATCCTATTTAGAGAAAATCAAGTTACTAGTTTGAATCACATTCTTAACTTCTAGGTTGATTTACTCTAGCTACTTTGAAGTTATTATTAGAAGTCCAGTGTTGGAGCTAAGAAGTGATTGTATGACTGTCTCGTCTTTTCCTTAAATATCCCAGAGTATAGCCATTTATAATATTAACAAAAAGTGATTGAGTTTTTAGTGAATACCTTTATGCTAAATGTTGCAGAAGCCATAAAAACCTCCAATAAAAACATGCAGATAAGCTTCCCAGCAACCAAAAAACAAAGTAGATGCCAACACTACAACTCTAGCTTTTAAAGACTCAGTATTGCCCTCTTGCAAATTTAAAGGCGCTCAATGAGCTAAACTGAAACCAGAAGTTAAGTGTTTATACTTTACATCATTTTCCCCTGAGGCAATATGACATGAGATATGAGTGGTGGTTTCTAACCTGTGCTCAAGAACAATGTTCAAAAGTTTATAATCCTAATCCGTGTTTGGTTAGGGCAATAGAATTTATCTGTGTGGTTCTCAATGCGGCACTGAAATTTATTTGATTTAGATAATTCGAATGCAGCCATTCTTGATAGAAACTAGAAAACAGCAAGACTAGATTAACAAATGCTGTCATCTTTAGTTATTGTAATCATGGGTCTTAACAGTAGATTTCCCTTGGCAGTGTATTATTTAAGAAACATTCAGTAGGAAGACACACTGTTATGGAAATAATGTGTTACCTTTCAAAACGCATTTAATGACTATGAAAGTTAACATTTGTCCGCACAGGTTTACTTGCATGCAAATAACCTGTTATTCACAATATGAAACTGATGTAGGAAAATTCCGAGATTCAGTGATAAAGGCAATCTATAGGGTATATTCTCTAAGTTGTTTAAGTCATCAAATCTCAATGTAGCATCGACATTGAGTTTTAGAGATTTAAGAAATCATTAACTTCCAAAGATAATCTGGAGGAAATTTAAAAACTTTAGAGCCTGAATTGAATCCTCAAAACATTGTCAAGAGACTTCTTGCAGGATTTTTGTGGTGATGTCAGTTCTCAATTTAACTTTGGTACTGGATCACATGAAACATTATAGCATTTTGAATTTAATATACAGATTAAGCAAAACTAATATAGTAGAGGCATATTTCTGTTAAAACAGTAAATATATGAAGAATGTTAAATGGGCAGCTGAAATCAATACTTCATCACGATTAATTGGACTTAAAGAAATGTCATTCAGAGATGTCTAGAAAAAAAGATGACACTTACTTATAAAGCTTTACTCTGGGTGCCTGGGTGGCTCAGTTTTTTAAACCACTGCCTTTGGCCCTGTTCATGATCCTGGAGTCCCACATCGGGCTCTCAGCTGTGCGGGGAGTCTGCTTCTCCCTCTGACCTTCTCCCCTCTCATGTTCTCTTTTACTCTCTCTCTCTGTCAAATAAATAAATAAAATCTTTTTAAAAAATTAATAAAAAAAAAAAAAGCTTTAATTTTGGAGAATCTGGGTAGTTCGGTTGGTTAAGCAGCCCACTCTTAACTTCAGCTCAGGTCATGATCTTGGTGTCTCTCACTAAAATAAATAAATATTTTTTTAAAGATTTTATTTATTTAAGAGAGAGAGAACAGGAGCACGAGAAGGGGCAAAAGGGGAGGAGCAGAGGGGGAAGAGAACTCCCCGCTGAGCAGAGTAGGGAGCCCTTCTTGGCTCTATTCCAGGACCCCAGGATCATGACTTGAACCAAAGACAGATGCTTAACCAACTGAGCCACCCAGGTGCCCCTAAAATAAATAAATCTTTAAAACAAAACAAAACAAAAAAAAGCAACCTTAATCTAGTAACAATTCACAAGTAGATCAGTTTAAATAGAAATTATACCTCCCATGTATTTGAGATATAGACAAGGAACTATACTGAAATAGAAATTACACCTCACTATGTTTTTGAGATTCAAACAAGGAAATACATTAAAATCTCAGTTTAAGCCATTGCTATAGAAGTTAAGGAACAACACTGTCAAGGCAGGGAAAAAAAAAAAAATACTGCTCCTGGAAACCACGCATCAAGAATCTTAAAATAACGAAGCCACGATTTCTTCCTTCAGTTGCTTACAATTTGTGGAGATAGAGTTGTACACACAGAAACCCATAAAACCCGAGCGAGTATGTAGTGCAGGGCTAACTGCAGTACAGAAAGTGTACACATTGCATCATGTTTTAAAAGGGAATGGCTACATGATGACATGGCTTTGCTGTATTTTCTCCACAAATAGTTCAATGCCAAGGAAAGCTGTGAAAACATGAGCTGGAAATTTCCTCACACTCTAGTGCCAAAATAATCTAAATCTTCGGGGTTTTTTTCCCCTTAACATTTGGTGTAAATTCAAATGTATATGTGGAGAAACGACACTGGGCCACATTATTTGCTTCTGTAAGTTCTTGGGGGGGGGCCGGTGGGGTGGATTTTTATTCATAATGAATGCATACCCTAACATTCGGAAATCTGTTTTACATACTTTCAAAAATACATTTTCAAAATTATCTCAGAATTTAAAAGAGCCGTTTTGTTTGTAGCTTGCCGACCAGGTTTCTACAAGGCTGCGGATGGTAATATGAAATGTGCCAAGTGCCCACCCCACAGTTCTACTCAGGAAGATGGTTCAGTGAACTGCAGGTGTGAGAATAATTACTTCCGAGCAGACAAAGACCCTCCATCCATGGCTTGTACCCGTGAGTAGTTTTGCTGCAACCCATGCCTCCATGTTTGTTTTATTTTATTTTTAATTCTTGTTATGGCGCTTTTTTAATTTTTTATTTTTATTTATTTATTTTTAAGCATTTGGCCCATTTCCTTCTGTTATCCATGTGCAAGTTGAAAGCTTTCTCTGCTTCACTCTCCATGCTTGGCTCACCACAAATGCAACATTTATCACGCAAAATGAATTAGTTTTTAAAGCACTTCCTGCAACAGGACCCCCAGAAAGAAGGAGAATTTTCTTTATCTTGGTTTAGATCTTGTATTACATTTGACAGACTAGGGGAGGTTATAGTCATGGGATTTGTGTTTTTACATTTCTATTCCCTCTTGTTATGTGTTGGTCATAGGTCACAGGGAAAAAGGACTAAGATTTATAAAACTAATAGTAAAGTTTTCATAACTATTCACGAGGGCATTGAATTTAGTAGTACATTCCCTTGTTGGACTATGTGAATGCATCTTCAACTTAAATCAAAACTCCCCCGTTCATGGCTTAGGGAGGACAGTGCTCTTGAATCCATGTGTCTATAATCTCATGGATCCTCTAAGGATGAATTAAAAGTATATAATAGAGACAAGATGGTTATTTACCTCTTTCAGTTCCATTGTAAATTATCTATTTCCCTTGTAGTAGAAAACAGAAGTGAGGCTCATTAATCTTTGTTGAACTACTTTGCAGGACCTCCATCTGCACCAAGAAATGTTATCTCTAATATAAACGAGACCTCGGTCATCCTGGACTGGAGTTGGCCCCTGGACACAGGAGGCCGGAAAGATGTTACCTTCAACATCATATGTAAAAAATGTGGGTGGAATATAAAACAGTGTGAGCCATGCAGCCCAAATGTCCGCTTCCTCCCTCGACAGTTTGGACTCACCAACACCACGGTGACAGTGACAGACCTCCTGGCACATACTAACTACACCTTTGAGATCGATGCCATTAACGGGGTGTCAGAGCTGAGCTCGCCACCAAGACAGGTCGCTGCAGTCAGCATCACGACCAACCAGGCTGGTGAGTACATGCTGGAGTCTTCCTACTCCTGCCATCTCTGAGCCAAGTAATGGTTTTGACAGAGGGAGTGGAAAAAAGGTTGAGAAAACAATTTTTTAGAAAGACGCCCAGAATTTATTTTTCCATCACATTTAGACAGTTATGCTACATTGAATAACTCAATTTAATTCTTTAAGTTGGAATGATCAAATTTTTTAGATAATTTTAAACTGGTTTAATCCATTGCTTTTCAATAGGGAATCTTTAAATAATTGGAACACTGGAGATGGTACTGGTGGGCCTCCTTGACACATTTTGATATTCCAAAGAACTTAACAGACATTGAAACGTAGCTTGCAAAAGGTTATGCAGAATACTTAAAACTAGAAATACCTTTATCTATGTTATAATTATATCATATTTTTATATCACTATTCAGCTATTTTATGCTCCTCAGTAGCTCTGAGTTTTATTTGCTGAGATTATTCTCTGATTAATAAAAAAAGAAAATCCATTTTATTTGATAGATATAATTTGTACTTAAAATTCAAAGGAACTTGTAGAGAAGCATAGTGAAAAGAGGTCTTAGTGAAGAAGAGTTGAAATGACTGATCTAAAAATTTGCAAATATAAATTACTTTTTTATTTTTCACCAACAATCTTTTTCCAGTTGGAACAAAATGCTACGTTGCCAGGTTGTAAGACAATGACCTTTAGTAGGAAATGGAAAAATTAAACAATAAGCATACTTCTCAGCTTTCTTTGTCTTTAAATCCACAACGTTTCTGTTCCCTTTACTATTAGTAAATCTTGTTCTTTCAATCACCCCTTTAATCTTCTCTGTGTTTTCTCCTTCTCTGATAATTCTTGACTATGGCTTTTGTGTTTTTGTTTTGTTTTTTAAGCAGTGAGGAGTCCAAAATTATTTACGGGATTTCAGTTGTGATTCTCTCAAACATATGGGAAGGTCATACTTGACAAAGTCTACACATGTGACACACCCATGGTGCCCCTTTGAGATAAGGTGATCACAGTGTTTCCATTATTGATAACTGTGATGAATGAGAAATAAACCATTTTCTTTTGTAGGCAGCAAAGCCTGTGCAAAGTTAAGCTGATGCTCATTGTATAAAATTGTTGCTCTAAGATACTGTAATTAGGGATACTACCTTCCAAGCAGCTTAAGACAGAAATACCATTGATTGTTTATATGGAAATAAATAATGGAGCCAAAAGGGGAGAAAAGGAAGAGACAGAATGTGGCCTGAGAATGCTTCAACTAGAACTACAGATTCTTGGGTCTGCTCCCAGGTGGATTCACCTTGGAGCTGGAAGTCAGGATGGAGAGTCAACTTTGCCTCTTACCTGCATGTGGCTTGAATTTGGAAGCCCTTCTGCTGTCTCATGGGACTCGCCCTTTGCTCTGAGGATAGCAGGAGGTGTACTGGATGGCGTTGGCGAAGGTAAAGAGAGCTGATTAAATTCTCTCTTTGGCTGGGAAAGGTCTTAGAGCAGCAGCCAAAAAACTAGCTAGAAGACAACTCTTTTGTTTCACTTGGCTGGCTCAGGAAGATTAGTTAAAACACCAAAGGTGCACAGTTAAGAGCTGTCACCCAGGGCTAATATTCCATAATTATGCATCAGAATGAGTCTGCTCAAGGTTAAAATTTTGCACCACTTCTGTACTAGTTCAAAGTAGTTCTAACTACTTCTGCAGGGGAGTTACACAAATAGCTCTGTATTGGTTCATTTCTCAGGTGCCCTGGGTAGCCTGCTAAACGCAGTGTCTCAGCTCTACTTGTCCTCTCCCATAATTTGGCAACCAAAGGATAAATGCTGGCATAGGGTGGGGAGGTAGGGGGAGGTCTTTGCAGTCCTGCACTGGAACTCCTCCTTCTTGAGGGGACCTTGTCCCTGCTATGTGATTAATAGGTATTTTGATTATTATCCCTGGCAGAGTCCATGTGCAGACGTCTCCCTATCTGATTCCACACCCCTCTTTTGTTCCTACTTTGCTTCTGCTCGCTTATGCTGATGGAACTCTTATACTTTTACATTCTCTCTTGGTGATAAGTAAACTTTATTTGTGGAAAAGCCATGACTTTTAAATGAAGTGTACTGTGTCATTATTTTAATCTGGTTTACTGAATCTGTACTTTTCCCCACCGGAATCTAGGTCCCAGACCAAACAACATATGTTTTGCTTCACTTCAGTTAACGGCATTTAAACTTCATAACTAATAGTATTTAAAAATTTGTAACTTAGGTTTACTTAACTGTCTTCTATGAGCGAAAGAGATGAGTAATTCTGTTGCTATATATTGCATGATTACAGCTTCTCATATTCGGTGAACACAGGGATTTTAAGAAATTATAATTATGTGGCACATGGCTTTCCCAAATCCTACATTTCATGCTGATTTACTACCTTGTTTAAAATAGGAGCATCAATCTGTGTTATAATTATCTCCCAAGTCAAACAGCAACGTATAAAAACAAGCAAGAGCTCCTTATTTCCTATCTTATCATTGGCCTCTGGCTTTCTGACAATGCATTTATCAGGAAACTAATAGTTCCAGATATATACAGTGAATGAATCGAGGTAAGGGCAACCAAGAGCAGGCCAAGACATTAAAAAATAAATGGGGTTGATGCTTTGGCCCTCCCAGTTACAAATCACGAGGTAAGACAAATTTAACAGGGATGATATCAGTTACTCTCTCTAACCCCACTATCATTTTTGTAAAAAATTACAAATTTGTCTACACTATGCACCACTAAGCACTTTATATATTTATTTCAGGGTCTCTGTATCATTTCGTGTGCCTGGGGTGATAAAGGTCTTTGTTCTATCTTCAAATCCCCACAGTAAGATATATAACCAAGATTAGGAGCAATGCCATTTCTTCAGGGAGTGTTTCTTTGTTTTGCTTTATTTTTGTTCTGTGAAGGTTAATGGACTGGTAGCCTTGAAAAATGAACTCCTACCACTAGAAAGATACGGCTGTGACAGATATGATGCCATGGTGTTTAAATTCCTCCTAGGCTCTCTATCTTTGACAAGGATATAAAGGAGGAACGTGAATGTGTCCTGTTTAATTTAGTTTCTGAGATTGAGTTTGTTGATTTTTCGCTTGATTACATTGTGAAAGCCTTGCGATGACCACATGATAAGCCACCTTCTAAATTGTAGAGGATTATGTTGTAAATTCGGATATTTGTTCAATACTTTCACAAAGTATGCCAGTGAGATCAAAAGCATGGACTCTACATAAAGATTGTATCTATCTATGAATCTGGCAAACATGTTCAGAAAGAATTGCAGATTGTGAAAAAAAAAATCTGTAAAGTTATAACTTGGTGTAAGTTGTGACTTTTTGTTTTCTTCCCTGAATGAATGTATTTACTTCTCAGTTCTGGAAATAATCATTCCACTAGTGGACTGTCTCAGTTTATTCTCAACCTCCATCCTAGCAGCTGGCCACTTTTCACTATCCTATAGCATGTGATGATCTTAGGCTAAAATAGGGAGCACTAATAGAGACTTTAGGGCCTTTCAGTTCTGAGGTTCACCCACCCCCATTTTACATCTAGAAAAACTGAGATCCCAGAGGCCTTTTCAACATTTCATCAAGAGATCAAACTTTTTATTTATGTCTCCCAACTCCAATTCCATTCTTTTACCCTCAAATTCTTTCTGTCATCCTGTGACTCATGCCATGTGGCTACAAAAATAAATGCTTAGCCATGGAGACAGAGAGGGAGATTGTTGGAACATTTACTCTAACTTATGCCATCCCTAGTAAATTTGGTCCTTGCTTCTCAGTCATCTGTCAAAGAGTTTCTTAGAGGGGTTCTGTGCTAGACCGTCCTTATCATCTCTACTCTTCAGCAAACCTAATCTCAACCTTCATGTTCTCCTTCTCCACAGATGATTTTCCCTTGGGGATACTGTGATTTATAATAAGAAATAATACATTTGGTCTTGGTCCCAGTTCAGGACATAATGCTCCTAAAACCCCTGGAATTTCTTAAGTGATGAGAGTAATAAAGGTATATTTGGTTATTCATAATAACCCCCTCCAACCAGGCCTGCATTTACGTTAATGAATCGGCTTTTGGAAAACCCCTAAGGATGGGGTCTGATTGCCAGAGGAACCAAACCCTATGATTAGAAGGTTGAAACTTTCAGGTCCCCTATTCCCACACCCAACTCCAGGAATAGGGAGAGGGGCTAGAGATGGATTTCAATCACCAGGGGCCAATGATATAATCATTCTTACCTATATAATTAAGCCTCCCTAAAAGCCCAGAAGTTGGGATTTAGAAAGGTCCTGGGTTGGTGAACACATACAGGTGCTGGTAGATGACATGCCTGGAAAGAAGGGGGAAGCTCTGTGCCTCTTCGGCTACACCTTGCCGTACACATCTCGCCCATCTGGCTGTTCCTGAGTTGTATCTTTTCATAAGAAGCTGGTAATCTAGTAAAAAAATGTTTCCTGGGGGTGCCTGGGTGGCTCAGTGGGTTAAAGCCTCTGCCTTCAGCTCAGGTCATGATCCCAGGGTCCTGGGATTGAGCCCTGCATCGGGCTCTCTGCTCCACGGAAAGCCTGCTTCCTCCTCTCTCTCTGCCTGCCTCTCTGCTGACTTGTGATCTCTGTCTGTCAAATAAATAAATAAAATCTTTAAAAAATATATTTCCTGCATTCCATGAGCTACTATAGCAAATTAGTTGGACCCAAGGAGAAATCTCTCTCTGATTGAGAGCTGGTGGGAGAGAATCACAGATACCAACCTGGACTTGAGATTAGCAGCTGAACGGAGGACAGGGAGACAGCCCTTAACCTGTGGGTCCAATGCTAATTCCAGGTAGATCGTATCAGAATTGAAGTCAGTTGTAGGAGACCCAGCTCATGGGTCAGAATTGCAAGGTGTGTGTTACACATTTAGTAACCAGAAGCGAAATGTTTTGTGAGTTGAGTGTTGAGATTAGAGGAGACACAGCAAAGTGTTTTGCCTCCTATTACATTGTCCTCACTTTCAAGACTGTAAAGGTTAAGAGGAAGAACATACTACTCCCCCCACCTCAAACCTGCCTTCTTTAAGTCTAATTTCCTCACTTTGTACTTAATAACTTTCACCGATTCCAGAATTTTTATAGAATGTGCTCTCAAACAAATTTCCTTCTCCTCTAGCACCTTCAGCACAAGCGCTCCTGTCTCTTTATCTTTGCCTTTTGGGCAATTGTTGAGGTTTTCCTTCATCTTAGAGGAAGTTACAAAGAATGAAATAACAGAAGCAGCAATAATAATATTGACATAAGTGTGTGATCTTCAAGATTTCATCCTATTTTTCCTCCTAATTTTCAGACTAAGATAATACACACACACACACACACACACACACACACACACACATTTTGTAGTGTAATCCTTACTTCTTTTGTTCTCTCATTCATACTAAGGTTTGATTTCTGCCCTCGTGTGATAGCAAGTCCTTCAATAATTTCCTATTTGTATCTTTATGTTAAAGTGTCAGGAAGAATATAGATTTCATGAGGCTGTGAATCTTCTCTGATGTTCGCATTTGTATTTCTCAGACATAGAACAATGCCTTCTAGCACCTTGTAATCACTCAAATGTTTACTGAATGAATGATTGTTTAATGGAAATTTTCATCATTCAAAATTAAATATATTCTCCCTCAAACAACTTTCTTTCCTTATTTTTTTTTTTTCCTCTTTGCCAAGATAACCATCATTTCCCTAGTTCACCAGATCCTAATCTAACACTTGGAAGCATCTTTGGTTCATCTTTTACACATATAAGAAGTTGTTCCATGCTACTGATTTTTCCTTTCAGTTGTTTTAGATCCTCACACTTTGTTCACCATTCTTAATGTCAATTTCTAAAATTCCTGGTTATAGGGGCACCTGGGTGGCTCAGTGGGTTAAACCTCTGCCTTCAGCTCAGGTCATGATCCCAGGGTCCTGGGATCGAGTCCCGCATCTGGATCTCTGCTCAGCCGGGAGCCTGCTTCCTTCTCTCTCTGCCTGCCTCTCTGCTTACTTGTGATCTCTCTCTGTCAAATAAATAAATAAAATCTTTAAAAATCAAATAAAATAAAATTCTTGGTTATAGCATTTATAAGTAAATGATGTGATTAATTGTAATAGTCTGTAATAGATTCCAAGATAAAAAGTAGGAATTTAAATAAAAATATTTTACTTCTTAGCAACTTTTTTCCACTGAGATATGTGTAAAAAGTGTTAAGAGGTCAACAAATATGTTTGAATGCCTCTTTTACCTGCATGCCATATGTGCCCAAGACGTGCAGGAATTTGCAATCTAAGTACAGAATTAAAAACAATATATATGGAGCACTTTTTCATGTGTCTGTTGGCCATCTGGATGTCTTCTTTGCAGAAATGTCTGCTCATGTCTTCTGCCCATTTCTTGATTGGATTATTTGTTCTCTGGGTGTTGAGTTTGCTAAGTTCTTTATAGATTCTGGACACTAGTCCTTTATCTGATATGTCGTTTGCAAATATCTTCTCCCATTCTGTCAGTTGTCTTTTGATTTTGTTAACTGTTTACTTTGCTGTGCAAAAGCTTTTGATCTTGATGAAGTCCCAATAGTTCATTTTTTCCCTTGCTTCCCTACCTGGTGATTCACAGACCTGTACCCCTGGGGATAAAAATATATGTTTATAAAAAATAAAAAATTAATAAAAAAAATAACAACAACAAAAAAACCAATATATATGAGGGGGCGTCTAGGTGACTCAGTCAGTTAAACGTCTGCCTTTGGCTCAGGTCATGATCCTCGGGTCCTGGACATGAAGCCCACATCTGGCTCCCTGCTCAGCTCAGAGCCTGCTTCTCCCTCTGCCACCCATTCCCCTCCACCCATGCCTGTGCTCGTTCATGTGCTTTCTGTCTAAAATAAATAAATAAAATCTTTTAAAAAAGCAATATATATGAAACAAACAAATATACATAAGACACTATGTAATTAAATTAGTTAGAAATTTTGGGGAAACCTTTGAAGAAGAATTAAATGTACTTTGAAAAATAGAAATAAAGCAGATAGACGTAAAAAGAAGTATATATATCATATCACAATATTGGAGCTGAGTTTCCTGAAGGCTAGGCTGAAAGGAAGAAATTGGTCTTGTTTAAGGGGTAACAAGAACTCAGGTTGAATAGTCAAGGAAGACCAAGCAACCTGAATGTTGCATAATGGGATGTTGGATAGAGATAAACACTTTGAGTGGAAGAGTAACTTCATTCAATTTGTGTTTTAAGAAGAAGTATTGAAAAGAGCAGAAAATAAAGTCAATGAATAAAATTCTTGGCATTTGAGTGACTTAATTATAATGAAAGAATGAAATAGGTAACATCATTGGACTTATATGAGTATTAACATTATCTGTAATTATTATTTTCTTTTTTTTTAAAATATTTTATTTATTTATTTGACAGTGAGAGATCACAAGTAGGCAGAGAAGCGGGCAGAGAGAGAGGAAGGGAAGCAGGCTACCTGCTGAGCAGAAAGCCCAATGTGGGGCTTGATCCCAGGACCCTGAGATCATGACCTGAACGGAAGGCAGCGGCTTAACCCACTGAGCCACCCAGGCGCCCCTGTAATTATTATTTTCAAATCTAACATGGCATTTTTAAAACTTTTGAGCCATAAATCCAAACCCCCCAAAATAGTTTTTTGGGACTTGAACCTTTTTCTACTTGGATTCCTGGTTGCCAGATTGTTGACACTGAGTTACTACCATCAATCCTAGAATTTTTGGACTAACTACCCATAGTTTGACACTTAGGTAAATGCCATCCTGTTTCTCTGAATTTATGTTAGTTGAGAGAGATGTCTCTCCATTCTCTGGGTCCTAGTATTGCTCTACTATTTCCATTTTCAATATCTCCCCAATCTTGATTTTTTTTTTTTTGCTCCAAGTATGCACATTTTAAATAATTTTTTCTAGTTCCATTTAAACTTACTTTTTCTCTATGAATGTTATCGTGACCCTGATTCTTACCTAGAGTGAATGGAACTTTCCCTCCTCTTTCAATTTATCTTACTAGAGTTCTGAATGTAGGTGTATAGTTTCTATCATAAGATGTGATTTGTCCATTAGTAGAAAAAGAAACAGGTATCTTTAATACATCTTAAATAAGCAATACATCCTTTTAAAAAATAAATATTGAATGTGTCTGTATATTTGAATTTTTATTTAATGACAAGAAAGAATAAATTAAGATTTTTGGTTTAAAAAAAAAATGAATCCAAGAACTATCAGTTCCTTTTGGCTAAGTTTAGAATCTACTCTGATTTTTTACATTGATAAGACAATATTTCTAAATCTTCTATATTTCTGATTTTGAAATATGTTTACTCTATCTTCCTTGTTCTGCTGTAATTTAGGAACAGAATATATGGATATGATATTGGAACATCTCATGTCAAAGATAGCTGATCAGTCTTTAGCGTTTCTGAGGAAGCAAATGTTTCAGTACAAAGGTAGAAAAGGCACAAAGTTGCATCTGTTATTAAAATATGAACACATATTGGTGTAGTCTTTATAGAAATATATGCTGTCACATAATGATGTAGACTGAAAGTAAAGTAGATACCAGAAGAATTTGCATTAATTCTTCCAGAACAGGGAGGAAGGTGTTTTGCAACATCAGTGAAGAGAGTTAGAATGATAAAGTGTGATGAAAATCAACCACAAATCAGTGAGGTAAGATTCCAGTAATGCACTATGATGAATCCTGCCCTCCTTATTTCACTAGTATGATTAACAAGCCCTGAAAATGGAAATCTCACCCTTTTATTTCTCTCAGGGAACACGTGAGGCCCAAGTCAGGCTCAGAGATTATGAGTGAATATATATATTATAATTTTCCTGGTGCATTTTACTTGTGTGATCATTTAGCTTCTTTCTTTCTGATTTGAAATTGAGGCAGATACCTGTGCATCTAGGAACATCACTCTGGGGGATATGTCCTCGTGTGTCTGAAGCCTTCCACATCGTTTAACACATTAATGATGCCTTTCAGCCATCATGTCCTGGGATGGAGGCAGATTATAGATCAGCAGCTGGAGCTATAAGCTAAACAAAATCAGAACCATAGACTGTCCCCACAGTTATTCAGAACTTTTATGTGAACTTAAAGCAACAACTCTATGGAGATAACAAGTAGATGAAGACGGGGGATTCCAGGATCCAAATTAAATTTCAACCTATCCCGGGGCGCCTGGGTGGCTCAGTGGGTTAAGCCGCTGCCTTCAGCTCAGGTCATGATCTCAGGGTCCTGGGATCGAGTCCCGCATCGGGCTCTCTGTTCGGCAGGGAGCCTGCTTCCCTCTCTCTCTCTGCCTGCCTCTCTGTCTACTTGTGATCTCTCTCTGTCAAATAAATAAATAAAATCTTTAAAAAAAAATTTCATCCCATCTTCCTTTCTGATCCTTAGCATAACTACTATCCATGGAGCAGACAGGTGCCTGGACTGTGCTTGTCTTTCTTGTTGGCTTCTCCTAAAGGATGTTCACAAGAGTAGACATATCAACAAGCAGCTGGAGGAGGAAATGCAGTGTTAACTAAAGCATATAAATTCTAAGAAAGAAATAGCCATTTAATGCTAACTTGTGCCATCTTCACTGCATCTTTCCAAGAGCAAAAAATTCTTCTTTGGCAACAGAAATCTTTATTGTTCTTATTTGCCCCCAACAGAATACTTTTAGTTTCAAAACATAGAAAAAACAATGATTTAAATTTTAAATGTGCTCTACCCTTTAAGGGTTAAATTAAACATGGAAGGTCCTTAGGGAATAATTGTAATATGTGCAAATCATTGAGAAATTGAGTAGATGAACATATCTAAAAGGAGAAGATACTCTGTTCTCAGAAGCAAATGTTTTACTACCATTGGCCAGACTCTTTCATAACAAAATTTTTTCATAATAAACAAGTAATGCTGAAAAAAGAAATATATGAAAATGGTTATTGTATTATTGTAAAATCTTGACTGACTGGCATGTAGATCATATGATACTTTTTCTTTTAAAATCAAAATTTCACATGATTTGAGCAATGCTGATAAGAACTAGAAACCTGAATTGCCTTATTAGAGAGTTATTTATCCCAAACTTTCTAAAGTAGCCCAAATTTCTAAAGTAGCTTTGAAAGATTGTGCTTACTATTAATCAATGCTACTTTAAGAATATTTATCTTGGGGGCGCCTGAATGGCTGAGTCAGTTAGCTGTTCCACTCTTGGTTTCAGCTCAGATCATGATCTCCTGGGTCCTGAGATTGAGGAACATTGAGCTCTGTGGTCAGCAGGGAGTTTGCTTGAAGATTCTCTCCCTCTGCCCCACCCCCCACTTGTTCCCATTCTCTCTCTCTCTCTCAAAAATAAATAAAAAACACAAATATTTAAAGATAAATAAATGAATAAATAGCATTTACCTTGAAAACTTGTTATGATCCAGAAATAATCTCTTATTGGTTTTTATTTTCATCTCATTAGGAAAAAAAATAATTATAACAAATCAAAAGAGAGAAAATCTTTGTTCACAATTTTGTCTAAGAATTAGCTTTAAAGGACAGGTTATATGTCAGGGTAGGAGAGTTCTGGAATGGGTGTCCAAAAAGACTCTCTGTGCTCCCAATCCGATCCTCTGAATGGGTCACTTATCATAGCTATTGTTTTATATTTTTTATAAAACATTTACTATTTATTATTATATATTACATACATTAATATGTATTATTAATTATTATTTTTATTTTTTGAGGAATTTATTCCCAATTTTATTTAAAAATGAATTAAGGCAGTTACTGGACTAAACTGGAGCCCTTGCATCCTTTCTAAAATAGATAAAATACTTCACACAGATTGTTGTGAGGAGTAAAAAAATGAGAGACAGCATAAGTAACCAAGGAAGTGCTTAAAAAAGTCATTGTGCCCCATTTCCAGTATAATCATACCGCTTGTTTTGTCCAGAGGGAAATAAAAAATGAAATAAAATATATACGAATAAATATAAAAACATGAGATCAAGTTCTGAAATCTATTTGATGTGATTGGTTTAGGCCTCAGTTCTTTCAGAATTATAATTCGTATGTGTAATGTGGAACAACTCTCAGTGTAAGTAGCTATTCTTGCTCCTTTCATCACACACATATTCACACATACATCTGTGTGTGTGTGTGTGTGTGTGTGTGTGTGTGTATGTGTGTATGCCTATGTATATATAGGCTTTGAGCCAGCACAGAGGTGTCCCTGTGAAGGTCTAATCAAAATGTCTAATAGGCAGTAGGCTATATTGGTCTATTCTACTGAAACTTGAGCAAAGACAAGACCCAAAAATATCCATAAAATAAAGGGATGTGGGGTGCCTGGGTGGCTCAGTGGGTTAAAGCCCCTGTTTTTGGCTCGGGTCGTGATCCCAGGGTCCTGGGATCGAGCTCCGCATCGGGCTCTCTGCTCAGCGGGGAGCCCGCTTCCTCCTCTCTCAGTCTCTACCTTCCTCTCTGCCTACTTGTCTGTAAATTAAGTAAATAAAATCTTAAAAAAAAAAAAAAAAGGGATGTGTGGGGTGCTTGGGTGGTTGAATCAGTTATCTGTCTGACTTTTGTTGTCAGGTCAGACCTTAATCTCAGTGTTGTGAGTTGAAGCCCTGCATTGAGCTCCATGCTAGGTATGGAGCCTACTTAAAAAAATAAATAAATAAATAAATAGATTAATTAATTAATTAATTAAAAGGATAGGTAAGAATAATAAAATGACAGTCAAGCAAAGAATGTCCATAATGATTGAAGAAAAGAAATGGGCAGAGATATGGGAAGAAATCAATACAAAATATTATTTTTTAAGTTTTAAATTCCAGCTAGTTAACAACGTAGTGTGCTTGTATCCCTTTGACTTAGTGTTTTCCTATTCTTTAGTAGTGCAAGTGCTGGACCATAACTTTTTTAGGAACCCTCATAACCTTTTCCATTGTGGATCCACCAGTTTGCATGCCCATAAACAGTTCAAGAGGGTTCCTTTTTCTCCACATTATCCCCAACACCTGTTGTTTCTTGTGTTGTTGATTTTAGCCAGTCTGACAGTTGTGAGGTAACATCTCATTGTAGTTTTGATTTGCATTTCCCTGATGGTAAGTGATAATGAGCATCTTTTCATGTGTCCGTTGACCATCTGTATGTCTTCTTTGGAGAAATGTCTGTTCATTTTTTTAATTAGATTATTTGTTTTTTGTGTGTGAAGATTTTTAAGTCCTTTATATATTTTGGATACTAACCCTTTACCTATCTATTATTGGTAAATATCTTCTCCCATTCAGTATGTTGCTTTGTAGTTTTGTTGATTGTTTCCTTTGCTGTGCAGAAGCTTTCTATTTTTATAAAGTTCAGGTAGCTTATTTTTGCTTTTATTCTCTTGCCTTAGGAGACATATCTAGAAAAAAATGCTGCTATGGCCAATGTCAGAGAGATGACTGCCTGTGTTCTCTTCTAGGATTTTGATGGCTTCCTGTCTTACATTTAGGTCTTTAGCTTATTTTTATTTTTTTTGTGTGTGTGTGTATGTTGTAAGAAAGTGGTCCAGTTTTATTCTTTTGCACATTGCTGTCCAATTTTCCCAACACCGTCTCTTTTTCCCATTGAATATTTACTCTGCTTTGTCAAAGACTAATTGACTATATAGTTGTGGGTTCATTTCTGGGTTTTCTATTCTGTTCTACTGATCTGAGTGTCTATTTTGTACCAGCACCATACTGCTTTGATTACTATAGCTTTGTAATATAATATAATATATATATAATATAGCTTTGTAATGTAAGTCCAGAATTGTGATGCAATTAAGCACAATTAAGATTGCTTTGGCTATTCGAGGACTTTTGTTCCATACAAATTTTAAGATTGTTTGTTCTAGCTCTGTGAAAATGTGGTTGATATTTTGATAGGATTTATATTAAATGTATAGATTGCTTTGTCTAATGTAGACATTTTAACATTTCTAATCCATGAGCATGGAATGTCTTTCCATTTCTTTGCATCATCTTGAATTTTTTCATCAGTGTTATAGTTTTCAGAGTATAGATCTTTCCTGTCCTTGGTTAAGTTTCTTCCTAGGTATCTCATTATTTTTGGTGCAATTGTAAATGGAATCAGTTCCTTGCTTTCTCTTTCTGCTGCTTCATTACTATTGTATAGAAATGCAACAGAAATGCAATGTACATTGATTTTTGTATACTGCAAATTTACTGAATTCATTTATCAGTTCTAGCAGTTTCTTGGTGGAGTCTGTCAAGATTTCTATGTATAGTCATCATCTGCAAACAGTGAATTTTGTAGTTTAGATGCCTTTTATTTCTTTTTGTTGTCTGATTTTTGTGGCTAGGACTTCCAGTCCTGTGTTGAATAAAAGTGGCAAGAGTAAAGATCCTTCTTTTTCCTGACCTTTGGGGAAAATCTCTCAGTTTTTCCCCATTAAGAATGATGTTAGCTGTGGTCTTTTCATATATGGTCTTTGCTATGTTGAGGTATATTCCCACCAAACCTACTTTGTTGAGGGTTTTTATCATAAATAGATGCTGTGCTTTGTTGAATGCTTTTTCTCCATCTATCAAAATAGTTATATGTTTCTCATCCTTTTCCTTGTTGATGTGCTGTATACTGTTGATTGATTGGCAAATATTAACCATCCTGGTAATACAGGAATAAATCCCATTTGATCATGGTGAATTATTTTTTTTTAAAGATTTTATTTATTTACTTGAGAGAGAGACAGTGAGAGAGAGCATGAACGAGGAGAAGGTCAGAGAGAGAAGCAGACTCCCCATGGAGCTGGGAGTCCGATGCGGGACTCGATCCCGGGACTCCAGGATCATGACCTGAGCCGAAGGCAGTCGTCTAACCAACTGAGCCACCCAGGCGTCCCATGGTGAATTATTTTTTAATGCATTGTTGGATTTGGTTTGCTAGTATTTTTTTGAGGATTTTTGCATCTATGTTCATCAGATGTATTGACATGCAGTTTTCTCTCTCTCTCTCTTTCTCTCTTTTTTACGGTGTCTTCATCTGGTTTTGGTATCAGGGTAATGCCGGACTCAGAATGAATTTGGAACTTTTCTTTCTTTTTCTCTATGTTGAATATTTTGAGAATAAGTGTTAACTCTTTTTTAAATGTTTGGTAGAAATCACCTATGAAGCCAGCTGGCCCTGGACTTCTGTTTGTTGGGAGTTTTTTGATTACTAAGTCCATTTATTTGCTGGTAACCAGTCTGTTTGAATTTTCTATTTCTTTCTGTTTCCGTTTTGGTAGTTTATGTTTCTAGGAATTTATCCATTTCTTCTAGTTTGTCCATTGTGTTGGCAGATAGTTTTTCATAACATTCTCTTATAATTGTTTGTATTTCTGTGGTGTTAATTGAGTAACAATCTCCTTTCTCATTTGCTATTTTATTTATAGGAATCCTTCCTCTGACAAAAGAATATTGTAACAATCATTTCATATAGACTTAAAATAATAAAATTCTAACCAAAGAAACAATGTTGTGATGTGAAACAAAGATTTCGTGATTACTTAAAATACTGTAAATAAGACTGGAAAGACAAATACAACATGATTGCACTGGTATGTGGAATCTAAAAAACAAATGAATAAATAAATAAGCAAAAAACCAGAATAGAACTATAAACGCCAAAAACCAAGAAAGGGGCCAGGAACTTGAACAAAATGGCAAAAGGGGTGGGAGATTCAGATTTCCCAGTTATGGAATCAGTAAATCATGGGAATAAAAAACACAGCATAGGAGCACCTGGGTGGCTCAGTGGGTTCAAGCCTCTGCCTTTGGCTTGGGATCGAGCCCCACATCAGGCTCTCTGTTCAGCGGGAGCCTGCTTCCTCCTCTCTCTCTCTCCCTGACTCTCTGCCTACTTGTAGATCTCTGTCTGTCAAATAAATAAATAAAACCTAAAAAAAAAAAACACAGCATAAGGAATATAGTCAATGATATTATGATAGCTATGTATGATGACAGATGGTAGCTATACTTGTGGTGATCCTAGCATAACATAGAGAAATTGAAACACTACTATGCTGTATACTTGAAACTAATGTAATATTGTGTGTCAAAAAAAGAAAAAAAAAAGGCCATAAGGAGGTTTGAGGAGCTGTCCTTGATGAATAAAGCTTGAAGGCTGTTCTCCATGGTTCCTCAAAACCAGCTAGTTAGGAAAACAAAAATACACCTTATGAACTTTGACCTTGAGAAGTTGTGTGACTTCCTAAAATTTTGTAGCTTCTCCATGCCTATTACATATTAATCTGTTAAGAAATAAAAGCAAATTCCTAAAAGGAAAAAAAGAAATTCAATGACTTAGGAAATACTCATCTTTTATCATTAGAATATTAGTTCTTTCTTGAAGTATATTTCAGTAAGTTTATTATATTTCCAAGAGCATATTTTAAATGCCAAAAATTATGCTCTCTACAGATATTAAAGAAAAATGTTTTTCTTCATGTTCTATTTATGTGTTTTTTCATCTTGTTATTTGCATACAGATTTTGAGCAAGTTTGTCCATCTTTTTCCACCTGTGGAGGTTGTGTATATATCCTCTAAGGAATACTTATTACAGTTATGCAGATTTCCAATACACCAGGAAAAAGATTCTCTATTTTTGTTTCATTGAGTAAGGCTTAATTTATTTTCCTTCTATATAAAAATGGTTTCAGGGGCGCCTGGGTGGCTCAGTGGGTTAAGCCGCTGCCTTCGGCTCAGGTCATGATCTCAGCGTCCTGGGATCGAGTCCCGCATCGGGCTCTCTGCTCCACAGGAAGCCTGCTTCCCTTTCTCTCTCTCTCTGCCTGCCTCTCTGCCTACTTGTGATCTCTGTCTGTCAAATAAATAAATAAAATCTTTAAAAAAAAATGGTTTCAAAAAGGTTTCTCATCATTGACATCTGAAATACATTGCCTAATATGCCATTAACTTTCAGTAAACATAATATAGAACATAACAAAAGAACATAACATAGTTCTTTATTGATTTGAATTGATATGGTAGAAAAGCTTGATCTAGTTGGAAATTTTTATTTCTGAGTAGTTTTAAAAAAAATCCCATCAATCTTCCTTGAAATATGCATCCATGTTAAGCTATTTTCATAAATGCTTATTATTACAGATAGAAGATAGATGTCCTTACTGAAGTCCTGATATGAAATAGCTAGATAAAGAATGAAGTTTTACAACTTGCTATTTATGTGTGTATGTGCATGTGTGTGTATATTCAAAGCTCAAGAAGAATGTATAGCTCAGAAAGAGTGAAATTATAAAATGTTTATAAAGTCTAACAGATCTGTGAGGAGAAAATCTCTTTTCTACTAAGTTGATTACATTTGGGTATTTTTACTCTTTCTTATTTATTAAATAAGGATTAGCTCTACACTGAGATAGGGTAAAGATGGGAACCAATGCCTGTAATATCCTGTATAATGTTTGCTACTATTAAGTGACCAACACTTGCTTGGTAGTTAGTATATTTAATGAACTTTTGGCACATGAGCAAGAAATGCAGTCTTGAAGATCAAAATAACTTTTAGGTAACTCCTTGTTTTCTCTGTCCGTAAACCACACACATGATTAATTGCTTTTTTCTGTTGCCTAAGTGATGACCGAGTGCTTAGTATCGCCAGGTACTATCCTGGGTGCACTGTGGATAAAGTGATGATTAAGATGTGGCTACTATTTTCAAGGAGCTCTCAGTTTAGTAAGAGATCTTAAAGATTTTAAGCAACCAGCATGAAATTGATTGGTTTGGCCAAGAAAAGGCAGGCAAAGCCAGCTGCCAGGAGACTTCAACAAGCATCAGCAGCTCAGTGAAGCCACCCAATGAAACAGATTTATCTCAACTCACAGATAATGCCAAATTATGTGTAATAGCTTCACATTTTTGAAAATTATTATTTCTAAAGGAGAGACTTTAGATGCTAAAAACCAGAATACTATCTCAAGTATTTCCACAAACAGGAAAAAGGAAAATTATGTACAAATTAAGTGATAGTTTCATGCCAAATTTAATGATATTCCAGCTGAATGTGTCTGGATTGTATAAAGCACTTAGTCAAAATATACAAACTTATAATAGTGGGATAAGACCAGATATTTACATCTGTTTAGTGAAACTCCACATCGGTCTCACTCATCAATCTGCGCGTTCACTCTTCTGCTGATCAACCAAGCTTTTTAACTATATGTAATGAAGCATTCTATTTAAATATACAAATTTATAGACAGTTACCACATAAAGTATATGAAATTAGAATACACTGAAATCATTGATAGTAATTATTATGGAAAAAACTATCTCAGCAAATTAAGAAAATGTCAAAATTTTAGAAACATTCATAATAATCTTTATAATAATCTTTATAAGCATGAATTAAAATTTTTCTAAAGACACATAGCCATAATTTAACACTGATGACTTAATAGTATGCCAGGTTTTACTACTCTATCTGCTAATATTTATTAGGACATCCATGTTTACAAATATCACCTATTTCTGAAAGTTAAAAGACACTGCTCACTCTCTTACAAATAAAAAGCTATTGAAATGAGTTTCAAAGAGAAATATATCAGAGAAATTAGATATAAAGGAATAATCTGCCATTCTTTATATCAATCAACCTGCATATACACTTAATTGGGAGATGAGTTTATCTTCTTGGGAAGTACTTAAAAAGATTCTAAATGTGGATTTCATATTTAATACTGGTATTTATATTACCATTTACTATAATTTTTAGAATACTGGATGAAGTTTTAAAAGTTTATATATTTTTTTTCAGAAATAATCACTTCTCTGCTATTAGTAGTTTCTTATTTATTATTTTGTTTTGTTATTTCTTATTGGATTGGTGGACATTAGCTATTTTGTGTGTATTTGTGTGTATCTTCCAGTTGTAGTAGCCTAAAGGCTACTTTTTATGTTGAATGGAAACAAAAATCAGCATATGTGTTATGTAAAGTATCAACCAGGTGTGGAGTGCCAGCAATTTGCTAAATACTGGTACTGGGTATTTTATAGGTATCATTGAAGCCTTAAAAATCTCTATATTTGGAGCATCATTACCCTAACTGATGGAAGAAAAAGCTGTTTTAAGACTAGTTCTCTAGCCCTATTTATCTAGCTTAGGTAGCTGAGGAGAATTTGGAGCCAGGACTTCCCAATACAGTGGTTTTCCCAACTGTCAGTAAACAACTTACTACTTTCAGGAAGTTAGTTCAACCATGTGTCACCAGGACTCTTAACAGCTTAACAATGTACTTAAATCAAGCCCCGGTTTTCATATCCTGAACTGTATTTCAAAAAGAACTTCACTTCTGTAAATAGAAAAGTGATATCACTTGCCAGAACTTTATCACTAATTAGATAAATGTTGTCCACCTTGCTCCTAAGATCCTTCCACAAACCGCTAAGGGTAAAGTTGGACCACTTGGAGTAGCATTCTTCTTCTCACCCATACGATCTTGTTGTCAGTTGCTAATATGGGACTGTTAACCCACAGATATCTTCATCTTAAGACTAACTGTGTCCTTCCAGGTTATTTAGACCAAAGCTGTTAGATTTATGCTTGCCTCCTTTCTTTCCCTCACACCGTTACATGTGATCCATCAGCATTTTCATAAAAACATATGCCTTCCAAATCCATCAGAATCTGCCCACTTCTTACTATGTTCATTGCTATGCTTGTTCTATCATATCTTACCTAGATTACTTAAAACCTGACTGGATTTCTTCCTTCCCCCATACCTTCTCTATGAAATAAGCCTCTCATAACTATATTAGTGTTTAATATCATGAACTATTTCATTATGTAGATTAATAATGTTTACTTTTCTCTGAAATACTTTATAACAGGTATAATTTCCTAATTATTTCAAATATTTTATTTACTTTGCCTGTTTCTTCCTAAAGGAAACAAACATTATTTTTTTATTTGATCATAAAAAGATGAAAGAACCTCTTTATGACCTGATAGATTTGTTTAAAAAATTTAAAAAAAAAAAAGGTTGGGGGAGGGGGCTCAGGCAGGAATTGCTACTAATAATTGCATGTTCTTAAACACTGACTCATGATTTTGATGATTTACTAAGTCAATAGATTGGACACTTGACATTCCTTTCCTCACTTAACATCTCACATATAAAATAATCACCTGAATCTTATCTAGAGTGCACATATGGTTTTGAACCCGGAAGAATACACTAAAACAATAAGAAAAAAGGATGCATTAGTTTTTGCCCAGAGTATAGCTCAGGCCTTCTCGTATCCTTTATCCTTTGGAAATAAAGGCCCATGAGTTCCTAATCTATATATTTTGTTGAGATCCATTTTTTTAAAAGGGTGTCATGTGTAGCCCAAGATATGAGCTTGAAAGTTGATATGAGTGGTGCTTTGTGACAGAACCACAGATGTTCAGTACATGATATATTTATTTTTTACCCCAGTGGCCCTTATAAAAAGGACCAGAAGATCGGCTTATAACAAGTCAACTAATGACATGATATAGAGAGGCCCCTGGTTCAGTGGCTGTTATCACAGCTGTGTCCCATTACATATTAGATACCTAGAACATGCTTGCATTCCGAATGGCATTTATCTTTTGAATTTCAAACATTCCTGCCATAAATAAGGATTTTCTGCTTTTCAAAAATGTTTCACAGTTTAGTCTAGGGAACACTAAAAGGTTGCTTTTACTTAATGAGATTCCCCCTTCAAGGATTCCTAGAGCTAAGATGAGCGTTTTCTGAGCACTCATCTCCACAGACCTGCGCTGCTCTCCTCTCTGACTATTTCTTGCTATTCCCTTAGCCTGGAGAGGTGATAATAACTTGAATTTCACAAGCAGTGAGAGATGCCTGTGATCATTATTTAATAATTCTCTCTTTGTTACTTCTTCGAATGGGAGGTAATGGAGTCTATCATGGAATGATGACCTACACTAGTACTATGGGAAAAGCAAGATTTGTGTATGTGTTTAACATAGAGTGCATATGTAGTTAACACTGTGCCTTAAATATATCCCAAGTGAAGGTGTGAAAAATGATGATCACTCCCACCCTTCCCAAGGACCTGATTATAATTTGAAAGCGCTAAAGGCTCCTGCACTGAAAACCCAATGCTGTAGTTTGAAACCTGAAGAATGGCTATGTGAGACAACCCCATGCCAGAAATAATAACCACTATTATTTCTTTCAAAAATAAGTGTATTGGCCCATCTCGTCTTTTCAAATTGGAACTTGCTGCTATTAATCAAGTGTGTGTTCGTTTCTTTTGGAGATGTCTATGTCTCATGTCTTGAGAAATAAACCATCTGAAGACAAAAATTCATTATGTATATCTATGATTCAGGGAGAAACACAATCATTTTCCTTTTGTTCTCCAAATACTCATTGGGCTGGTGGGAGATTAGCCTGCATAGTTATTGTGAGGGTAGCAACTGCTGCTTAGGAGTGAGCTTTGCTCCACCTAGATGTACAGAAAGCAGCTGCCTTCATACAGCAGTTGGTGCCAGGCAGCTGCTTTCATTGTCAATACCTCTTTATAGGGCTTCTCATCCTAACTGTAGTCACCTGCACTTGGATTCCAGTTTTTGTGTGTGTTTTGTTATTGACTGATTGAGTGATGTTTTAGTCTCAAAGGCTACAACCAGAAAGCTTCCTACAGCCACTCTAATGAGCAATGCTGAAAGTGGAGCGGAAAGACATTTTCCTTGAATGTTGTGTGAATAGTGTGCTCGTGTGTTTTGGTGTTGGGAAGTGGGACAAGGGGGAACGTGTTTAACATATGTGACCGAGTGTTTATGAAAAGCACCAGACTGACAGGTGGCAGGATGCACACTACATGAGGGAAATGTCAGAGAAGCTTGAGTCATCAGCCTTTGTCCTGTAAAAAAGAATCACCAACACAATGCGAACCAAAAATATGCCAGATGAATGTGGTTTTGTATTTGTTCACAGTTAAAAGGAAATGTTCTTACTTACCAGGGTTATATTTGTCAACTCAAGTTAAGAGTTTAGTCCGGCCCATTAACCTCCATTTCCTCCTCGAATTTTAAGAAAGAGGACTTATACAAGCCCAGATTGTGAAGTTTGTAAGATGGTTGACTATGGCACCAAAGACAATAATTCTATCAATTAATACTAAATAAAGCCTTGTATCTTTTTCTTTTTCTTTTTCTTTTTTTACATAGCTTTTGGTTTTATAAGTATTTTTGGAAAGCATTTATTGAATTATATTAATGTATATGTAAAGTATGTGTGTATATGTGTGCATGTGTGTGTGTGTGCGGGCGCACATGTACGCGCGTGTGTATGGGAGGAGAGAGAGAGAGAGATTGGGAGAGATTTATTTTAAGGAACTGGTTCGTGTGATTGTGAGGGATGACAATTCCAGAATCTACAGGACAGTCTGGCAGGCTAGAGACTCAGGGAAGAAGAGTGTTGCCGCGGAGCCTAAAGGCATTCTGGAGCAGAATTCCCTTTTCCATGGGAAAGACTTCAGCCTATTTCTGTTAAGGTCTTCAGGGTGATTATATGAGTCCCAGCCACACTGAGGAGTTCAATCTGTTTTACTCAAAGTCTACTGATTTAAATGTTTGCCTCATCTGAAAAACAACTTCATGGTGACACCTAGACTGGTATTTGATGAAATACCAGGGTATTGTGGCTTAGCCAAGTTGACACATAAAAAAATTAACCATTACATTACAGTTTCCATGGTAATAGGGTACATGTGTTTGTGCACGCACACGCATGTGTGTGTGCGTGTGCATATTTCTGTGTGATTGCAGTCTCTCTTCCAAGTGAGTTTCTAGACTATATATTTAAGGAAAAGGCCAGGACAAGTTGTTCCATAGACAATAATAATCTTTGGATTTCACCCACTGACCATACTGATATTCTCTTTCTGTGAGTCTTGATTATTCTTTGGGATTCTTTTCTTAGGTTTTCTTTGGAATACAATGGTTACTGCATCAGAGAATATACTCCCCCCAATCCTATCCCAAATATACTAAGTTTCAAGACCTCCTTTGGGTGATGGCTTATCCATAGCGACGTAATTGGTACAACGACACACATTATAGTGTGTTTTTATTGTTAAACATTTTCATGCTCACATTATACTTTTTTTTAAAATTTTTTATTTTTTATAAACATATATTTTTATCCCCAGGGGTACAGGTCTGTGAAGATCACTTCCTTTCTTCCTTTTTTTTTTTTTTAAGATTTTATTTTTTTATCTGAGAGAAAGAGTACACAAGTGTAAGGGGGAGGGGCAGAAGGAGAAACAGACTTCCCACTGAGCAGGGAGCCAGACGTGGGGCTGGATCCCGGGACCCTGGGATCATGACCTAAGCTGAAGGCAGACGTTTAACAGACTGAGCCACACAGGCACCCCTTGGAGATCACTTTCAAATGTACCTCCTCAGACAGAATTCTAGAAACAGTATCAAATTTGATGAGACAGCTTTTACCATACTTCTTCCCCTTCTCTGTTTTCAAGGGACATCCCTAAATTTAGGACAGTATTGTGGCTACCAATAGCACCATTCACAGAGCTTGTTTATCATCTTTTGGGTGGAGCTATCTATGCACACCTTCAGCTCAGTGATTTTTAAACATGGAATTACTTTAACAAATCACTCAGAAGCTTTTTCAGCACATTAATGTATACCAACTTCAAGTCAATCCTACAGATTTAATGGCTCAGAAAATAAAAGTGGCTTCTGACAATGTATATTTAAAACACTCTAGAGCCAAATCTGGTCAGCAAGCACTTGGAAGTGCTTGGGAGAAAGTTTTTCCCAATTTCAAAGTTGCAGATGGGCAGAAAATCTACAGCCCTTTCACACTTGATGTCTTTGCTCAGTTTGAGCTTAGATTAACTGCCTGGTCTAAGGCCATACATACCGAATTTGTAGAAATAAAAGATGGGAAGCACCCACTGAAAACTAGGTTTATGTTTATTATGTTGGCTTCAAAGGATGATGCTTAATTTTTCTAAACTTCATACATATTTAAAGACTGTCATTATGTTATCAATATTTTCTGAATCCATTTAATTGTAAAGGATTTTGACATCCATTTATATTTGATTTCCTCCCAAATTTGTTAGAGTAAAGCTAAGTTAATCAGTAATACACAGACCTTACCCAAAATACGTATTAACTAGTGTTCAGTTATTTTTTCTTCTGCATTTTTATCAGTCTTTGTTGTTTTTAAAATTTTTTCTTAAAATTTGTTTTGTAAAGTGATGGCACCATTATAACAATGAAATGTTTCATTATTCAATTTAACTCCAAAGATATTTATTGACTATGCTCTACAACCAACCTTGTGCTGTGTTGTGGGGGAATATAATAATTAATACATGCTTGTTCCCCTCAAGGAACTTATAATTATTTCAACACTTAATCAACTAAATATACTTTTTATAATCAAAATGTATCAGTATAAAGAAAAGAAGTGATTATTTCCAGTTGGGAAATCAAGAAAGATTTTATGGAAGAGGTGGGTTTTTGAGGTAGCAATGAGAGATAAATAAGCATTTGATCAGTGCGAAAGGGAATAAGAGCATTACAGTTCAGGAAAAGCAGAGAGGCTAGGGAGGTAATTGTCTCTCCCAGAGAAACCATTCAGGTGAAGCATAGGCGAGGGAAGCACTAGGGAGCACTGAATGAGGGATGTGGATGGGGAAAGTGCTTTGAGGTCTGCACTCCTCCGGTGGTATTCAGTTGGACCGAAGCAGGCATACACTAACTAACCAATATTTCCAAACAGATTTAGTCAAGGGTATAGAATTTAACTGAAGTAAACGAGCTCAGGCACAAGAGCAGATACAGCATATCTTGGCTTTCCTCTACACTCTGACTTCCGGGATTCCTACACAGCAACAGCCCTGTGCTGTCAGGGTCCGACCTGGAAGCATTCATTAACCCTACAGCGCCACTTAAGGCGCCACTGTTCCTTAATATTCAGTTCTGTATGAGACATTCTGAGAAAGATTGGTTCCTGAGCCAACGGAGTAACAACATTAACAATAGACAGAAAAGAATAGGGATCGAAACAGTCAGTGACTTTTGAATAACATATCTGTCTTCTACTTTTCTTTGGTATAGAAAACCCATCTCTCTAGCAGAGCCTATGCAACTCCTTGCATGTCAAGCATGCATAGGACTTTTTATTTTCCTTTTATATCTAAGGGTACTTCTGTATGTTATAGATGACCCGGGACAGGATGGACACAAAAGAACTCTTCTGCGAAAGAGTGACAAGATCTGACCTGTGATTTAGGGATGTGAGTAAAGTGGCAAGGAGACCAGTTAACAAACTAACACTAACCCAAGTGGGGGATAGTAAGGTCTGAACTAAGCCTGAGGAAATTAAGGAGATGACCTTTCAGATCTGAAAACCAAGATGTACAAAGTAAGTAGGTGTGCATTAAAGAGCATGGCAGAGTTCCAGCTCACTCACATACGAAAACGACATAAGCAAGTATGAAATAAAGGACAAAGAGGAAGATTGCATAAGATAGTATAGAGCATTTTGAAATTGAAGAGAATAAGGCAAAATGCAGGTGGTCATCCAAAAGATCATATAAAGTAAGCAGCTGACAAAGTCTGATTCTTGGGAGAGAACTTAAATATGAGTTGTAGAGTTGGGAATCATAAGGGTTGAAGACAGAAGGAATGGATATAGAGTATAGAATTAAAAAAAAAAAAAAAAAAAAAAAAAGGGCCCAAAATAAGATCGTGGGAACAGCAACCAATTGCTACTGAGCATAGGAGAAGAAGCTGGCTGTGGGACCAAAGCTCAGCCTGCTTCTAGGAAATAACCATTTGCGAACTTATTTATGAAGTTTTATTTTCTTGTCATCTCTTCTTTTGGTCCTCCTCAAGAAATATAAGCTTTATGATGGCAGGGGATTTTTGTCCACTCTGCACATTGATCTATTATTGATGTATTTCCGCGGTGGCTGGAATAGAATGGATATCAAATGTCTAACAAGTGGATATATAGTCACATGAGCCCTTTAATGCCACCAACACAAGCTCTCCCCTACTTCTGTGACATCCTTTGTCTTCACAGGTATCTCTAAACCTGGGTTGTCATCATGATCTCTCACTTGGACTATTACAGTAACCACTGGTCTGGAGTTGTTTCTCCACTTCATTGGTTTTACAGAATGCCTCGGGTCCAAGTGTTTTACTATCGCTTGTAAAGCCCTCTGTGACCTGCTCCATGCTTACTTTTCTTTTAATACCTTTCCACTTTACGCTCCATGAATACAATTCCTTGTACTCTTCATAAACTCTCTACAGTTTCATGCCATTTTAAACATTTTAACTTCTACCACCTACAAGAGGTTCTGCTATTTCCCTCCATGCCTGTTCATTTCTCATCTCTCAAAAACTAGTTCATGAGTCACCTTTCATAAGTTTTCCATTTCCCCCTGGGAGTAAGCAAGCTCCTCTCACTTCCCTGTAGGAACCTGTTCACAGCTCTATCACTTGCTTTTAGCCAGTTCTGTGACTTCCCAAAGGCAGGTACCCTGTCTTATCCATGTATACTGAAGTATGATGAAATCACGACAAGACTTATCTTATTGAATGCAGGTTTGATCAGGTCACTTACCTCCTCTAAAAGCTTTAATGGTTCCCTATCATTCACAGGAAACAAAACAAGCCAAAACAAGACTTTTTAGCCTGGAAGGTAAGACATTTCACAAGCGGGGTTTATGCAAACTCCAACCATAATCTGCTTTACTCCTTGTTACAAAGTGAATTTAAAACTTTCTTGTTCTAGGGGCATCCTGGTGGCTCAGTCGGTTAAGCGGGGGCTCTTGGTTTTGGCTCAGGTTGTGATCTCAGGGTCTTGGCATGGAGCCTTATACCAGGCTCCAAGCTCAGTGGGGATCCTGCTTGAGGACTCTCTCTCCCTGTGGCCCGGCTCCCCACTCACGTGCTCTCTGTAAAGTAAGTAAATCTTCCCAAAACAAAACAAAACAAAACAAAACAAAAAACCCTTTCTTATTCTCATAAGAAGTCTGGCCAATTTGGTAACCTTTACTTAAAATACACTTCTTTACTACTTATGTGTCCAAATGTCTTCCATTCTGAAAAGCCCATAGTAAATGCCAGCTCCTCCACTATTCTTTTCTCTAATTTTTCTTAGCCGGAAGTCATTGTGCTTTCATCTGACCTTCCAGAGCACTACATTATGAGTTAGCAGTATCCCTTCTGGTGCTCTCCTATTTTAATTTTCATTAGAATGATATTTTATATGCATTTAATCTTCCCTGCTGTACTCTAAGATCCTGAGGGCACAATCCAGGCATGGCCCACATTTGTCTTCTTCACTGGCTTCCTTGGTCCCTATCCAAGTAGGCACTTCTGAACTTCTGAATAGTTTTTAAGTGAAAGAGATGTAAGAAAAAGGAAAGGAGGCACACAGGATTCAAATACTAGAGGTTTCACTGAATTAGATCAGAATATAAAGCTACAGTAGTTGGTAGCTGGGAAAGTATCTGATTATTCAAGACAATTCAGAGTAAAATTTCGAAACAGAAGCTGGATTGCAATGTTAAAGTACATGCTATGTGGCAGGCATTGTGCTAATCATGTTCTGCATATCATCTAATACTGATTTTATTAGGAATAACAGCCCATAAGGTGGAAATGATTGTCCTCCCAATACTTCAGTGGAAGAAACTAAGGCAAAGATAGGAAGTAACGTGCTGAACCTCACACAGATGTTGCTGCATCATAATCAGAATTCAAGTAATCTGAATTCTCTTTTCTTCCCCAAAACATACATGTATTTATTTATTTATTTATTTGAGAGAGAGAGAGAGAGAAAGAGAGAGACAGAGGTGGAAGAGGGGCAGAGGGAGAGAGAGAAGCTTGATCAGACTCTGTTCTGAGGGCAAAGCCTCATGCTTGTCTCCACACAGGGCTCCACACGGGGCTCCATCTCAGGACCCCAAGGTCAAGATCTGAGCCAAAACCAAGAGTTGGTGGCTTATCTGACTGTGCCACCCAGGTGCCTCAGCAGTACCTGCATTCTTAACCATCACTGTCTCTTCTATGGAAGTATGCCACACAAAGGAAAATAGCATTAATTAATATCACCGACAGGATAGGCAGGGCTTTCAAGGACTTAAGGAATGATATGTAAGAAAGAATGGAATTAAGCCATAGACAGGAATAGGAAAACCTGCTTCATCAACCCTCGGAGAAAAGGAGGAAAGTATGGGTGAATCTAGAAAGTCACTTTGCCTGAAATCGGCAGTGTTTGAACAGAACTGAACTGAACTGAACTGAATTGGATAAGGACTGAGAAGTTATTGAACTAAAAAGTAAAAATGTGACATGCCCTCTCAAACTGGTACCTTTGCTTTCTATCTTCTTTGTGCACCTAGACTAAACATCTGCAGCTCACTAGGCGGCATCAACTAAGAAAATAAAGGAACTACCAAGAAATTGAGGAGGTCAATATGGAACTAGTGTTAAACTATATGAAAACTCTTAAACTATATGAAAATAAATGTTTCAAGGTGCTCAGGTTCTCTGTAAATTATTTTTTGTATGGCCCATTTTGGCAAAAACTTCATGTTAGTTGTTCACATATATATTTCTTAATTTCAGGTTTTTTTTTTTTTGATTGATGATTTTGAGAAGTTTTGATTCATATTAAAGGCCACAGTTTACCTAATATTTTACTTACCCATATTTAAACAAAACTATCTTCTATCTGTTCTCATGTCTTAAATTTCCATGAAAGATTAGCTTCTCTACTCATTTAATGAACATGTGCTTAACTATCTTTCTTTACCTTGTATTCATTATACAGGAACCTTTTTTATGTTAGGTCCACTTCTACTGTGTATAATAGGGAACTAAGAAGATACATAAGAGAAAAGGAAGAATGAGGCTGGTACCTTAATATCCCCTATCAAAGAGATGGAGGAAGTCTCCTAAGTACCAACTGTCAGTCAGGGTCTTCTCTAACTTAGTGACGTGCAGCCATCTTGTCTGACACATTCAGAATTAGTAGGGGAAACTTGATGGTGAAGTTTGTTCTCCTTTATGTTCCTCTACTTAGTTCTTAGTATAAAACAGAGTAATATGAAAGGAAAAAAAAAAAGAAAAAAGAAAAAAGAAAAGACCAGAAAAACATGAAACAATTTTCAAAACTGGAAATAATTTCTTTCTTTCATGGAAAATTTTGTATCCTGGTCAACTTCGATCATCTATGCAGAAAAGAAACATAGTTGCTAAGTAATCAATATTTAAAGAGTTATTAGAGTATGCCTGGGGATGGACATTAGGATCAAATCCATGTCCATTGTTTCTATCGGGCAATTCTCCATGATTCACTTTTAGCTTAGGAAGTTATCTGAAAGCTTCGTTCACTTCCAAAAATGTATGATCTTATGGCACAGAGAAAGCAGGGAAGAAAAATGCTACTGCACATTTCTTCATAACCAATAATCCACCTGGTCTGAGATATTCAAATCAAATTGGGATTGACATTTGCCCGATTTAGAATGAAAGAATGACCCATCTGAAGTTCTTAGAATCAGTCAGCCTGGGGCGCCTGGGTGGCTCAGTAGGTTAAGCCTCTGCCTTCGGCTCAGATCATGATCCCAGGGTCCTGGGATCGAGCCCCTTGTTGGGCTCTCTGCTCAGCAGGGAATCTGTTTTCCCTCTCTCTCTCTGCCTGCCTGCTTGTGATTTCTGTCTGTCAAATAAATAAATAAATAAATCTTAAAAAAAAAAAAAAAAAACGAATCAGTCAGCCCCTGTGGATTCTGCGGATAAGAAAACAGGAGGTATCGAGAGAAGACCCTGAGACAACTCCCAGTCTCACAAGTTGTGACCTTAAACTTGACAAGGCCTCAGATAGTTTTGGACCTTATGGCTTTATAGTATGATGGAGCATATCACTTATTTTTGATAGTTCCTTGTCACCGTCACACTTCAGCTCAGGCTTCTGTATTCTCCCAACTTTTTTTTTTTTTTAAATAAAAAACCCAAAACCACACAGCAACTTTTGTTAATACCAGCACAGACTTTTTTTTTTTTTCTTACTGTAAAAAGCTGATTCATTGGCATGTGTGCCACTCCCAGGAATGCTCTTAACCACTTCATCAAACTTGGCAGTATCTAAATGTTGGTTTTGATTGCCAACTGACAAAAGAGAAGGGAAATCACAAAAGAGAAAATTAACAAGTGTGCACAGTTCCAAAATTTATTCTACAAATGTGTTTTAAATCAAATGAATCATCCTTTGGCACAAGCTACTCACTTTATAGTCATTCATTTGAACAGCTTAGTCTCTGTCTCCTCAAGACTGTGGTTAGCGTTATTCTTGATGAATGAGACAGTTACCTTAAATCATAAATAAAACAAATAGAATAACTTAACATCTGACTCTTAACAAAAGGTATGTTATCTCACTTTGCACTGGTAATATAGTTTAAAGGGCAGTGTGCCTAAAATCCATTTAAACCACAAAAAGAACCAAGGATGAATCTGCGTAGAACTGCTGCATGAAGAAAGTCAAACAAATGCATCTTGATTAAGAAAATATGTGGTCCTCCCAAGTATTTTATCACTTTGTTTTTCTAGTCTTTTTGCTCCATAAAAGTGGTTTCAATTCCTTTTTGTTCCATTGAAATATAGTTAACATACAATGTTATATTAGTTTCAGGTGTACAGCACAGCGATTGACATTTATGTACATTATGAAATACTCACCAAGATAAGTCTAGTCACCATCTGTCACCATACACAGTTATTATTATTCCATTAATATAATATTCCCTATGCTTTGTTTCTATATTCCCATGGCTTATTTACTTTATAACTGAAAGTTTGTAGCTCTTAATCATCTTCACCTATTTCACCCATCTCTCCACCCCTCTTCTCTCTGGCAACCATTAGGGTGTTCTCTGTATTTATGAGTGTGTTTTGTTTGTCTTGTTTTTCCTCATAACTTTTTAATTTGATTAAAGGTCTCTGGAATTAATAGAATTCATGCTGTATAGTGTTCATATTTATTCTTTTTTTTTTTTTAATTATTTTTTAAGGGCGGAAGGACAGAGGGAGAGGAACAGAGAGAATCTTAAGCAGCTTCACACCTAGTGTGGAGCCCAATGCTAGACTTGATCTCACAACCTTGAATTATGGTCAGAGCCGAAATCAAGTCAGAGAGCTTAACTAACTGAGCCATCCAGAGACCCCTCATATTTATTCCTGAAAATTTTTTTTTTATTTATTTATTTGACAGACAGAGATCACAAGTAAGCAGAGAGGTTGGGGGGGGGGGTTCGGGGAAGGAGGCTCCCTGCTGAGCAGAGAGCCCAGGACCCTGAGATCATGACCTGAGCCGAAGGCAGAGGCTTTAACCCCCTGAGCCTCCCAGGCAACTCCCTGAGATAATTTTTTTTTTATTAATTTCAAATCTTTGCAAGGGTAAAGACTTATAAAAGGGTAAAGACTTTTTATAAAGTCTTATAAGACTTATGTAAGTATGTAAATATTAACCTAAGAAATAAATTGGGCTTTTTACTCATCTCCTTTGATCTTACTTTTAAAGAAAACATAGTGTTCATTTGTAATTTCTTCAAAACCATTTTCTTAAGACTGATCCTCAGGCAAGATAAAACTTAATACAATGTACAATGTTTTCCTCATTTTACATAGGCTACCTGCATAAGCCTCTATGTATAGCCTATCTCTTTCTAACATCTGCCTTATCTCATAAAATAATATTTTGGGAGTAATTGCTGTGCTGTGGCAATGTGGGAACTGAAGAAGTAAAAACAGAAAATTTCTGGATAGGCCCGCCTAATTTCAAATCCTACATGACAGATGTCTCTTTGGTGAAGTCTGCTAGACGGTAGGAAACCAGGATATCACCATCGCTGCGAAGGAGTCTCTCCCAGAGGGCACTTGCTTATCGGCCTCTTTGTCTGATTTCTACTGGACTTAATTCTCACTCACCATGTGAGTCAGCAGGAAGGATTTATTTAGAGATCTATATTAGCTCCCTTTCAATCCTATTCCAGCCTTCCATTTATGGGCTTGTATTACATGTTACCCCAACATAGAATTAAATTGCGTTCTGTAAAGCTTTGGATGTTGTAGGATGATAAAAGTGTTGTTCTGTGGTTTTATTCAATGTAGGTATAAGAAGTTAACTCTAACTCATTTGGTCCAACTACTATGATATAGGTAGTATGTATAGTACAATATATAATACTTATCAAGAGTTTATTAAGACAACAGAAAGATCTGTTCAAAATGAGTTTCCAAACCAAAAGCAAAGATTATATATATATATGTATATATATATATATATATATATATATATATATATATATTTATTGCTTGGGAATTGGCAACTAAGATAAAAAATAGTACAAAAATGTACTAAGTATACCACATGGAAAAGAAAATTTCAAAAATTGGGACCAGATATATCTGGAGGATTTTCTAAGTAGCTCGAAATGGATATCACAGTTCCTTTGAAAAAGTCATAAGTAGCAACAGAAAGCTAGCACACAATTCTAAAAGCAGGTATCAGTCAAGAAAACAATGGAACTCAACAAATACAGTGCAGTTGTGTGAACTTTTTTATTTTTCCACAACCTCTCCTCAGTGTTTCAACACCAGAAAAGAGAAAGAAGGAATAAGTTTGCCAACCTTTATCTCTCAAACTCAGAAAATGTTCATTTTACCCTGTGTATACTGGGTATTAATAACTGAAAGTAACAGAAAGCTATGAGATATTCCAGCAATGTCATCAGAGAATAGGAAAGCAGTTTCAACAGATCAGGAGACCTCTGTTCTGTTTTCCACTTAAAAAAAAAAAAAAAAAAAAGGGCGCCTGGGTGGCTCAGTGGATTGGGCCGCTGCCTTCGGCTCAGGTCATGATCTCAGGGTCCTGGGATCGAGTCCCGCATCGGGCTCTCTGCTCAGCAGGGAGCCTGCTTCCTCCTCTCTCTCTCTGCCTGCCTCTCTGTCTACTTGTGATTTCTCTCTGTCAAATAAATAAATAAAATCTTAAAAAAAAAAAAAATTCTGTAGATCTGGTGTGCATTGTGATATCTGCTTCTTGTTTAAGGGCCCATTGTCATGATACATTTTGGTATTTGCTTGGGAATCCCCAAGAATGACCAAGTAATGAAACACCTCTGCTTCTCTAACCTGACAATGCTGCATTCTGAGCATAGGAGAAAAGGATAGAATTTTTTAAAAACTAACCATTTGTTTCAGAAGAGTCACTCGTAACTTAGAGTAGATAGAAAAACAGAATCCTCTCTGAATGAAAGGGATGCCACTAATCTTCCAAGCCGTATCACAAATGATCTCATCCCACTATAGCAACCACAGTCCTGTTACTTAAATAATTTCTAATATGACCTATATTACCATTTACAACTCTCAAGAGTGACTTTGAGACATTAACAATGCTGGAGTAAGATTATATATGTGTGTATGTTAGCTCTGTGAAATTGTGCACTTGTTTGTGTGACTGTATTTGGTTTCCTTAAACTCAGACCCAATGGGGATTAAAACTTCCTAATGACAGAATCAGCTATTATCTAGAGCAAACGTAAATTGTTTAAGTATCTTAAAAATCTATACAGAGTTCAAGACAGACTTGGCTGTCATCAGTATCCCAGAAATTCTTCATAGACCCAAGGTGTCTTAGTTTGTATTCTTCTATAAGTAGATGTTGAGATGAGAATTTGAATACAAGTTTTCTGGGGAGAGATTATCCCAGGAGACACAGGTAGGGGAGTATGACAATGGAACAGGGTAATGAAGGCAACCGCTTTAGGGGTAGGCAATGGTCAAGTTCCCCTGTGGGAAACTGGAAATTAATTCTGCTGCTGAACAGGGAGAGCTGGTGTTGAATATTTGCTTGAGAATTATCTCTCCCAAATGAAGAGAAAGCTTGGGTTATCATACATCAACTCCCCAATAGTCCTTGACTGAGAGCTGTTCCAAGGATGAGAGGTAAATTGAAGGAATATTAATTCTTAGAATGTCCAGCCTGACGTGTTTGGCAGAGCTGACTCTGATGCTCAAAGAAAGCCCTCCCAAGTAGAGTAAGATGCTGGCAGCTTGAAATAGAAAAGTTACACTACATTTGTAAATTCCAAAGGGATTTTGTTGGGACACCAACAAAATACACATTAGGTATCCTGGATGGGTTAGAATACTTCAAACCAGTTAGTGCTTAACTAATATAATAGGTTCCATATGCATTTAGGGGAACATGGGGTATCAGTAATTTGTAAAGAAATCCAACTCTAGTGATGCAAATGTTTTCGATCTTCATGAAGGCGGGCTACACATCTGCTTTTTACATTGTTTTACCCATTGTACCTTCCACAATGCCTAGCATGTAATAGAAACACAAACTCTTTACTTTAATATTCTTTACTAAGGAATTGGTCAAAATTATACAAAGAAAAAATATGCAAAAAGGAACATGTACAGATATATTCTTTGTATTATTAGTTTAGAAAGGACTTTAGAATGATAATAAGGAGAGCTATAAGACTAGTTAGTATGGTTGCTTTATTAAATGAAATACAAATTATATTGTCTCCAATGTCTTTCTGGAGAACTACCTCAGTACTTCTTTAGTCTTATTCCAGTAGGATAGTAGGAAAGAGGAGTATGGGTTAAATCCCAGTCATTAACTTTTTATCCTTAAAAAATTTACCATTTATATTTTCCTTTTCTTTAAAATAGAAACATATTATCTCATTATTTGTATTGCAAAAAGTATTGGCAGGTATGAATGGAGGGATTCAAATGAGAGAAGGACGTGAAAGCGAAATAGGAGCACCACCATTTGCTGACTTGTTTTAGCTGAATTTCTTAATATTTTAATTCTGGGTTTCCTGTTTGTGGAATCAGAAAAAATAATTCTCATTTCTTTTCTTTCTTTTTTTTTTTTAAAGATTATTTATTTGTTTATTTGTTTGACAGATAGAGATCACAAGTAGGCAGAGAGGCAGGCAGAGACAGGAGTAAGTAGGCCCCCTGCTGAGCAGAGAGTCCAATGATGCGGGAACCTGGGATCATGACCTGAGCCAAAGGCAGAGGCTTTAACCCACTGAGCCCCAATAATTCTCATTTCTTAAGATAGCTGTTAGAATTAAATAAAAGATGTGTGAATCTAATATATAAAATGATCAGTAACTTAGCTTACATAGGAGGTTAGATAGATACTAATATAGATATATATTTAAATGTGCACAGTAGTGCCTCCTTATCTGAGGGGAATACATTCCAAGACCCCCAGGGGATGCCTGAAACCACAGATGCTACTAAACCCTACATATGGTATTTTTCCTATGCATTCATACCTGCGTTAAAGTTTAATTTATAAATTAGGCACAGTCAGAGATTAACAATAAAATTGAATGATTATGACATAATAATCATTATGTGAATTTGCTCTTTCCCTCTCTCATTCCTTTGTACTGTACTCACCCTTCTTACGATGATGATGAGAGATGATAAAATGCCTACCTCATGAGATGAAATGAGGTGAATGACAGAAGCATTGTAACATAGCATTAGGCTACTACTGACTATTGACAAAAAGTCAGAAGGAGGATCATCTGCTACTGGACTGTGGTTGACCAGGGGCAGCTGAAACCCTGGAAAGCAAAACCACAGATAAGATACATATGTACATGATACATACATATTTATGATAATAAATATATTAAATATTTAAATATAGTATATAGTGTATAATATAAAAATGTCTTCCTGTGCAGGATTTTCAAGATTATTACATTCAGGTTTTACATTTCATCCATGTTCTTTTTATAAATATCTAACTATGGGTATAGAATTTGTTCACCTGTATTGGGCTTCTGATGATGAAAGAGCTTATGTTCAAATTTAATAAACTATTTGTTGTCAGTTCTTATAATTTTATATTTATTTTAAAAATTAAAAACATAAACATAGTTTCCTCTACATTGCATATCTTCCATCTGTATTTGGATGAAATGTGTTGATTTAAGATTTCAAAGTTACCAGCAAAGTCAACACTAAGTATTCAGATGCCAATTTTGCAGCATTCAGTCTTGGGATAGTCAGTCATCAATATTATTCGTTGTTTCCTTAAATGAACATTGGTAGTTAGCAATTTGTAGTCCATAAGGACCTTTTAATTTGTCTTCAAAAAGTGACTTTGACCATATGTTATTTTGTTAAATTATAGATGTTAACTGAATACATTCTTTGGTTGCATGTTTTCTTCCTACAATCACTTGATTGTTTCCTGTAAAACCCTGCTGACTTTTCATGGAATGTGCTGGAAAATTTTTTCTCAAGGTTTTTCTTTTGTGTCTGTAGTTCTTGTAGTCACTTTCCTCATTGCAAATTTAACTGATACAAGTTTTAGAACAAAAACATAGGCTTGTTGTTGTTGTTCAAAACTTGTTTTATTTAGATGGATTATTTTCTGGTCTGATTTCATGATCTACCATTTCACTAGAAGCTAGTAGTGGATTATCAAAAGAACTTCCCAATGTTTTTGTATACACTTTTTCCCCTGAATTTATGAATGGAAAGAACACAGACATTATATAGATTATGTGTATTGCCTATGCTTTGAATGCTTTATATTGAACATTATATATTATTGGAATATTCATTCCACCTGCACTCATTTACAAACTGTATACATTGTTTAGAATCCAACGTGTGGCCTTACAAGGTCTCTTGTTCCCTGATCCCCTTTCAGAGTACTAAACAAGCCTTTATAGTCCCAAATCAATTTGACAGTCAGTTATTCCTAAGGTTAACAAAAAATAAAAGTACTACATGTTAACCATCCAGGAAACCAAGATGTACACATAGATCCATAAATGTGTATTTGAAAACCAACTGTGAGCCCCGTATAATGTAGCTGGAGTAGAAAAACCCAGTTGTGTTTTGAGAATGGACTGCCAGACCTCTCAAACCTCAAGTTTGCTTTGCCTGTAGCATTTTTCCCTTATTTTGTTTTTTTCTAGCTAGGTGCATTTTGAAGGAAATTTAACTTGAAAAGCATGTTTCTAAAGCTAAACCACAGACTGTGTAATGTGAATAATAATGATTCTTGGCTTATTGTTTTTCAATTCCAGAAGAAATCTGACAGACCAGGTCTGTATTAAGTAATATTGCCTATAAAATAGTTTCACACAAATACAATTTTTTTTTCAACAAACAAGCCTGAAAATTAGAAAAAAATTGGAACACAGCAGAAAAATTTTCAAGACTATTCAAAGCCATATAATTAATATAACCACACGTCAGTACTGGTAAACTATGTGTACTAATTTTTATTTCAGATTACTCTTTTACATATACATATATACATAAACATGTAACTTTATTGGGGTGGGTTTTACATCTCATGAAATTTACCCTTTTCAAGTATACAATTCAATAATTTTTAGTAACTCTTCTGACTGATTCAACCATTGCCATACAAATCAGTTTTAGGATATTTTTATCCCCTTAATAAGTAATGATGAGCCTATCATTGCCTTTAAAGTTCAAGTTTTAAAACATAAATTCTAATTTAAGAGTCGTCATATTGAATTTAATTTTTCATAAATAAAACTCAACACAAAGTGACCTGAGTTCACAAACTTGGGAATGAATTTTAGAATATTTCCACACCTCAGATAACACGAACTATATTCCTTCCTGAAGTTTGCCCAGAACTGTCTGAGAACTCTTGCTCTGTGTAGACTAAAGATAATTGTCTGTTAGCTATTGGGAATTAGAAATGCAGGAAACTAAATACACACATTAAAGTGAAAGCCAAATTCTTAAAAGAAACAAGTATTACTATATATGTATCCACATAATTTTCTTTTTAGCTTTACTTATGCAATCCAAAAATGGAATAACTTTAGGCTATTTTTTTCTAATGTGCTAAAATTTTTATGTTACATGTGAAAATTAATTTGCTCCAGTTCTTAAAATTCTGAGGTCAATTATGTGGAGTTTACATAATGGCAAAAATATGTATTGATGTATTTTCCTTATTTGGATAGATTTGAGAATTTAAATTCTTCCAAAACTCATGCTAGCTCAAAAGGTATTTGACAAAAATTCTTTAGATAAATTAATCTTATGCCTGGAACCAAAGAGGTCAAACCACAGGCATCATGGAAATTAAGCAGCAGGTAGTCTGCCTTTGCAATTTCCTCTTTGTTTTTTGCTTAAATTTTTTAGAATTTCTGCTTGTGGGAAGTAAAATGTTATTTATCACAATTGAGTGCTTGCATTTCTTAATCAAGTGATATGGAGTGGAGAGAGGGAATTTGAAACAAAAAGAATTTGGGAAGTATTACTAAATGCAAGCATGAACAATGCAAATTTTACAGCCAAAATAGGAATTTTGCAAGCATGATTGCTTTTAGAAACTCTATAAGTCCCTGCTGGTGTGCATTTTGTTTGTATAAATATGCAAACATACCTGAATTAGCATAATTCCCACCTGCATCCTTCAGACTGCTAGACAACAAAAAATTGATAATCACAACCTCTTTTTTATTACTTAATTTTTAAAATTTTAATTGAAATCAGATAATGGGTTTGGGATGCATAATTTGAGGAGATGTAGACTGCATATCAAGAGTCATGGAATTGCCAAATGCATTTAACTTTTTCCTATTTTACTTGAAAATTTTCAGGTGAGGGGCACCCGGGTGGCTCAGTTCCTTATGTGCCTGACTTTTGATTTCAACTCAGGTCATGATCTCAAGGATTCTGGGGTCCAGCACAAGGTCTGGGCCTGGTTCTGCACTCAATGGAAAGTCTGCTTCTCTCCCTCTTCCCCTCCTCCTGTGCTCCTGAGCTTCCCGCTCCCTTATTCTCTCCTAAATAAATAAATAATCTTCAAAAAATATATTTTTCAGGTGATTTCTTTCAAATTAACAAATAAAGACTAGTGTGTTCTTTAAGAATATAACCATACCATAAATAAGTTCCTAGCATTAAGGTAACATAGAAGTAGGGCTGCTAAGGAAGTTGATTTCATGGTAATCAAATATTCTACATTCTATATAGTGACCTTTCAAAGATCTTCTTTTCTGGACTCTTCCCTTGCCCCCCCCCTTTTGTTCCCCCAAGCCAATGAGTATTTCTATACGTAAGAAAATTTGGTAAGTCTGAGCTAACTTTGAAAATCTGATTTCCAGTGTTTGAACAGCCTTTGAAGATTTCGTGGTATGGAAGGTTTCAGCTCCTTGAGAAAGAGATCAGCCTCTGTGATTCCGAAAGTGGACTTTCCTGCTTCAGTTGGTTTCTGCTGCACTTAGGGTAGAATTGCTAGGCACATACAAGCCAAATGGGCCAGACCTACATATGCCATATGCTAAGCACAATCTGTCAACATTTTTTCTGCTTCCACACACAGAATCAATAATATTTAGATGTAACATATACTTCTATGGTGTACATTTATAGAGGGATAATGCACTATAAAAATTCATGATTCATACAACAATGAACAGTAATGGTTGCTCACTCATGCATGTGATACTTATAAAGACAGTTGTCACTCCTTCGGGAATAAATCATTCATCCAAGAACATATATAAGTGAAAGTGAAGTTATTACAGGATCACACTCGAAGTCATACAAATACATGAATGCATGACTGCGTGTGTATGTGTGTGTGTGTGTTTATGTGTGTGTGTGTGTGTGTGTGTGTGAGCATGTATGGATGTATATGTGTTTCAAATTTTGGTTCCTCAATTAAAGTTAGTTATTTATTACTTCTGACAAAAACCCCAATTAATACTACATAATTAATCCAGAATCTTGGACAGATGCAACTGTGGTATCATTCTCTTCATTTTCTTATCTTTTCTTTACCATAAAGGATGGGGTAAAGACAGAACAAAATGTTTCACCTTGACTCTCAGCATTGCCAAGTAGGGGTAGGTACAGACAAAAGTGTTAGTTCATGATTTAGTGTATATTGTCTAACTGCTGATGTTATCTGGCTAAAATCATACTGCTGATGAACAGAGACACAGGAACCCAACAGACAGCAACTTTATAAGTACAGAAACACCTATTCCTTAAGTAGCATAAGAGGTTAAAGCTATTATTAAAGCTGCGATAGGCTGGTTTTAACCTTTACTGTTGGTTAGACATCAAAGACAGGACATCATGGAAGGCTCTGGATTTGATGGGACTAAGACAAAAAGTTATAACAAGATTGTGTGCATGCCAAGTATTTTCTTAGATACCTCATAGTGCTGTTGAGAGGACGTCTATTGCTTGCAATAACTTGTAGACAATGTTACACTATTTAGTTGTTTTAAAATGTAGTTTTTATTATTATTCAGGTATAGTGAGACCAAAAATTGGTCAAGAGATGATTGTTATGAAAAAGATAGTTTGTTACTCACAGTTCCCAAGAGGAAGGGGGGACTGCCACACCATAGAGGCCACATAGAGGAGTATCAGGGTCAGTTAGGAGGCAGAAAGAATGAGTAGAAAGCATGGGCGAGAGCCTTTATGATGATTCCTGTCAGAAAGGCAAGGTGAGATAAGATAGGTAGACCTAGGATTAGCCAATTAGAAAAACTTCAGTGGACTCTGAGGTGTAGGGACCTGTCAGCTGTCTGATACCGAGCCTTGGGATGATTAAAGCAGGGAAATGTTGTCTCCTAGAGTATAAATTCAGATAGAGAAGGCTCAGGATTGATTAATTTCATATGAAAAGCACTCTCCTGGGTCAGTCTTTGCTATTTGTAGGAATTGGCTAACCTTGGGAGAGGCAGTCTATCCCCACCCAGTCAGCAAGGCTTCAGATGCCAGAGGATCAAGAATACAGAAAATAAAGAAAGATAGTTAAAAAAAGAAATATATATATATATATACACACACACACACATATATATGCATATATATATATTTTACTTTCTTTTAAATGGAAATAACATGTATATATAGTAACTTGTATTAATTGTAAGTGTAAAATTCAATGACATTTGACAAAGATATCCACTCCACTCAAAATATAGAGTATTTCTATCAGTGGCCTCTTTCCATCTATCTACAGTTATAATTTGCCAATAAAAGTTTAATTTACTTAAGACCTGTATATATTTTGCCTTGTTTCCAAATATAACATAATATAATGTAAATAATACAATGTAAAATTTTCTCCCCTTTCTGTCTCCATTGAGCACAAGGATCAAACAGCCTAATGGGCTCATTTTTTTACTAGATTTCTAACCATCTTCTGTAAAATGGAAGCAGGGTAAGTGTCAGCCCCCTTCCGCACTAACATGTATTTAAGTCATACTTCTCCACTCCTGCAGTTAATGAGAAAGCAGCAAGCCCTTTGTCACGAGCTCCACAGAGAGTGCTCCCAAGGTCCAGATTCAGTTCTGTCTGTCTTGTGCTGGAATGTAGCAGCTCTACCCCTGAGTGACTCTAAGTCAGAAGAGACCTTATTACTTCCTCAGTGCTTTAAAACAAACACACAAACAAGCAAACAAAAACTCACAGTGTGGTTAGCTTGGTTATAACCTAAGATTTGTTCTTTCATCTGGGCTTGATTTTGCATCCTAATCCTTTCTCACCACCATGTTTTCATTAGCTACATTCAACAATTATCGCCCTTAATCTTTGGAAACTTCTATACTAAAATAACCTTGTCTGTACTCAAAAGCTGGATAAGATGTTAACTGAGTTTTCCCAAGATTTCAATACTTTTGATAAATTTTCTAGTATACTACATTTTTCAAAGACAAATAGTTGACAAAAAAATGTTTATTTGCTCTAATTTCTAATATTTCCTACATAACTGATTCCTTAATTTTTTTTTTTTGAGGATTTTCTATTTATTTGAAAGAGAGAGAGTGCACCAGCTTGAGCAGGGAGAAGGACAGCAGGAGAAACAGACTTCATGCTGAGTGTGGAGCCCCATGAGGGGCTCTATCTCAGGACCTTGAGATCTTGACCTGAGTTGAAATCAAGAGTTGGATGCTTAACTAACTGAGCCACCTAGGTACCCCTCCTACCTATGTGATTCCTTATTTCAGAGATTAATCAACTCCAAGTGAACAACAAGAGTTTTAAAATAGGTCTTTATCAATATTAACCTCTTTCACTTCGGAACATTGTATTTAGAAACCTGTGGTTTGCCCTCCATAGATTTTTTAAAGCCATATCACCTATGTGAGATAACAGAAACTATATATTGGTTTTTGTTCCCTGCTCCTGGCACAGAGCTCTACAAACTCCTGTAGTTTTCTAAATAATAGAACACTAGTAGCATACTTCTGTTCCAGTATTATGTCTTTGACACCGGTTCCTGATATAGGACTCCTGAAACTCTTATCAGTTCCTGGGTACAAGGAGTGTCTTATATTCTAATGAGGTGACTCTGGGTGAGTTTTTGAATAGCACCTGGATGAGGACTGGTCAATGTAAAGACCAAGCCATGATTAGAAGCTTGGAATTTCCAGCCCTGCTACCCAATTCTCTTGAGAAGGGAGAAGGGTGGAAATACACCTATGTGATGAAGCCTCCATAAACATCCCAACAGTATGGCATTTGGAGAGCTTCCAGGTCTGTGAGCACATCCTTGTCCTAGGGCAGTGATACCTTAACTCCAGTAGAGAGAGAAGTTCCTGTTCGTAGGACCCTCCCAGATCTTGCTCTGTGTATCTCTTCATCTGGCTATTCATCTGTATCTCCTTTATCATGCTCTTTAATAGATTGATAAATATAAGTATTTGCCTGAGTGTTGTGAGCTATTCTAGCATATAAGTCAAACTGAAGAAGGGGGTCATGGGAACCTACAATTTGTAGCCAGGTCAGAAGTTGTGAGTAACCTGGGGGCCTACAATTTGGTAGTTGGTATCTAAGTGGGGTGCAGTCTCGTAGGACTGAGCCCTTAACCTGTGGGATCTGATGCTATTTCCAGTAGATAGTGTCAGAATTTAAATTGTAGAAAACCCAGCTGGTGTCATAGAATTAGTTGGTGTCGGGAAAACCCACACATTTGGTGACCGGAGGTGTCAGAAGTGTTGTGGCTGTGGTAATAATAGGAGAATAAAAGAGAAACATAGGAGGGGACAAACTAGGGTTTTTTGTTTTGTTTGGTTTTATTTTTTTAAAAACAACATATTTGAGGATTGTTCTGATTCTATGTGGATATTGAATGACATTAAAAGGAAAACTTGGTTTGGGCACCTGGGTGGCTCAGTAGGTTAAAGCCTCTGCCTTTGGCTCAGGTCATGATCTCAGGGTCCTAGGATAGAGTCCCACATCGGGCTCTCTGCTCAGCGGGGAGCCTGCTTCCTCCTCTCTCTCTCTGCCTGCCTCTCTGCCTACTTGTGTTCTGTCAAATAAATAAATAAAAATCTTAAAAAAAAAAAAAAAAGGGAGAACTTGGTTTAAAGAATAAGGAATGTGGAAGGCAACTGGAAAAAAAAAAAAAAGAGGGGCACCTGGGTGGCTCAGTGGGTTAAGACGCTGCCTTCGGCTCAGGTCATGATTTCAGGGTGCTGGGATCGAGCCCTGCATCAGGGTCTCTGCTCAGCAGGGAGCCTGCTTCCTCCTCTCTCTGCCTGCCTCTCTGCCTGCTTGTGATCTCTCTCTGTCAAATAAATAAATAAAATCTTAAAAAAAAAAAAGAAAGAAAAATGGAATCTTTTCTTGAAGAATCCATGCAATAAACACCTATGAAATGAACCCTTCTTCTATCAGTATTGCTCAAAATTTATCTTTAATGTGTATGCCTGAAAATGTTTTTCTTCCATCACTATTAGTTCAGTTGAGAAAATTATTTTTCTCTTTACTATAGAAAATTAATGACATAATTTTATAGATAATGGTATCTCTGCTAAACACATTATAGGTTTCATTTTGGTTAGAATTTTATTTATTTAACATCAAGAGCTAAATAGAACTTATCTTTCAAAGGAAATAACCACAAAATATATTGTATATTTTACTGTAAAGCTATCCAAAGTGCATAGCTAGTTTTATGCAAGATTGTCATGACATTAGGCACCGAAGACTCTGAGGGGCTTATAATATAGTAGGAAGACACCTGGTAAGTAAATTATGTAATTACAACACAATGTGGTGGGCTAAATATTAAGAGAATGAACAACTATTCTGTATATCAGAACAGAGGAAGAAGCTGATTAACTATTGCCTAAGGGATTCAGGAAGGGCTTTTGGGAGAATTATATTAGCAATTGATTTCTAAGGATAATAATACAAGAGATTTTTCAGATGAAAAAAGGAAGAGATCCAGATAGCAAGTGTAGCAGCACATTGTGGGCAGATGACCAAAGAAATTAGCTTTAGAATTTTAATTTGAAATTTGAAAGGAGAGCACTAAATACTAAAACTGTATGTGTGTGGTAGTCTTATGAGGAATCTTAATAATTATGTCATAAATTTCAATATATGTATTTAACTGTAGTCCAGAATTTCCCAAATATATGATCTTAAGAGTTTTCCGATACAAACTTCTTAAAAATGTAGATTCCTTAACCTTTCTTTTGGACTCTTATTATTTAGCTAATAGGTTTAGGGAAAAAAACTGTTTGAAATTATAAAATTTTGAAGGAGGGGAATATTAATATTTCATTTACTTTATAAAATAAGAAGTCATCAAAATGTGTAGAAAATTGAATTTCTGAAACAATTGAGATGAAAAGTATAGAATCCAGGTGAAAAATGGCAAGAGTTTGAATTGAAGCAGTGCTGGAAAACTAGAGTTGAAAAAAGAATATTCATCAGCTGTCAGATGTTGAAGCTTTTGGCATGCAGGGTTCTTGGTGAGGGAGAATATATAAAGGAGTGTAACGCTGAAATTGAAACTGGTTAGGCTGTAGAGATAGTGAGTCCTGAGACCCAAACAGGAAATTCCAGAGAACAACAGGTTGAGGAAATCAGGGTAAGGGTGGTGAGATTGAGAACATGAAGCTATGAATGATTATGCTAATTCAAACCCAAGAGTGTTTCTGGATTTAATAGAAGGGTTCACTTCCAAACAAAACAAAACAAAACAAAACAAAACAAAAAAACAAAAACAAAAAACCCCAAAACCCAAGAAGGAAATGTTCTTAAGTGGGCATTGTAATGAATGGTACAAAAAATATAAAAGAGTAATGCTTTTAAAGGCATGTCTGATTCAAAGTAAAAATCTTTCAACCATTTACTGCATGACATTTTCCCATGGAGATAATTTTTAAAAGCTTTGGCTTACTTAGAAAAGAAATACTGAATCCTTTTTGTTTTTGCTTTAACTTGTCCAATCTCTAAACCACAGATACCTCAGAGGTTCATTAGAAATTCCCAAACCCAGAAAGAGGAAAGTCCCAATAAAAACAAACCAAACCAGATCCTTTAGGAGTTGAATTTTGAAGTTTTGACTTCCTGATTCTAAGGATGGGTCATATTTTAGCTTCAGAATAATGGTAAATTTAGCTTAAAAACACCGTAGTTAAAATAATGAATCTCTTCCATGTCTGTCAGTAGGTTTGGCATGTAAGTGTATCAAGTGTAACTCAAATACAAATTGTAAACCAACAAGCCCCATTTCTAACTCAATCTCTTTACAAGGAAATCTCTTTAGCCCAACATTTTTTGCTTCTACATTGTAATTTTTTTTTATTATTATTTCATTAGATGTAGTCAATGGCTCAGGTTACCCTGACAATGAGAGGAAATCTTACCTTTCCTCTATAAATAAATAACTAGGGTTCGGTTATTAACTATTAAGGGTTATACTCTGTTGTTTCTCTGTCCTCTAGACTAGCCACTGCATGTTTGTGATTCAAGAGGCTGCCAGATGCAGTGGTCTGGTGTTAGGGAAGTAAGCACCCAGTGAGCATTCAATCCTTCGTTCCCAGAAAGTGATGTCTCCCTAGAATAACAATTGAAAAGTATTTTGATACCAGCTTTTACAAAACACATACTAGTAGACAATATAAGGTGAAAATATCTGAAAATCTTTATAGCTCTATGTCATGACAAAGAAAAAATTTAAAGAAGAATTAATTGAAAGAGCCATGAGCAAGTCCACTGTGGCAACACAAGATATTTTTTTTAGTACCTGGAGTGTTCAGAACTTCTCAGTGGTATAGTGTCAGTATAGGAAAGCTTCATAGAGGACAGATAACTGTGTGATTCATGAACCTCTCTTCCCCCCCCAACATTTTTCTTGTATGTGTATTCTTTTAAGAAATATTTCAGTTAAAATATAATACATTTTACTTTACTAAGTATATCATGTCTCCGTTCTTTATTCTCCAAAGGACATGTGTATAACTAACTGTACCCAGAATAGCAAAAGCTAAGGGTCAAATATTTGCTTCCTCTCAAACACCAATACCACAAAATGTATTTTACACACCAAGGTATTATTTTAAAGAGGGCTATTAACTTACTAAAAATTATTTCCTTCCTATTGTTTTAATTTTTCATGTTACCATGTTCCTTCTTACTGTTTTAATTTTTCTTATTACATATATATATATATATATATATTCCCCTTTGCAGAAGTCTGCATTTACTAAACTATATAGAGGCTTTGACCAGTTTCACCATAGCCTACTTTATGATCAATTTCTTCATCTTGGTAAGAGAATCATTTCAGGTATATATCATTTAAGGTATATAAAAGAGGCACCAGATTAAAACGCCCAATCTGGAAATATCGGGGTGTTCACAAGTAATTGTTGTTTCTCCTTATATACCTGCAGTTTGCTGGGGAAGACTTGTTCTCCTCCTGTGTACTTCTTACATTAGCACTGAGCACTTCTCTAGTCTTGGGATGATTTTTTTTCATCCTATGGAACTATGACCCACCGTTCTTCCAAATAATAAAATAAAAAAAAAAAAAAGAAATGAAGACAAAATAAATCAAATCTATTTTATGATATACACTGCAAAACCATGTTCTCTTACGCAACATAATAATAAACTGAAAGAAATTTCTGTGGATATTAGAAATTAGTACTTTGAACAAATCACTCTTTAATACCTGGAAACTAACCTAAAGAAATGTAGTCCATATTATGGTTTCTCATTAATATTACGGATTCTATGAGTGCATGAGGCAGTATGGATGAATTATACTTCAAGATGTGAGTTAAGAGTGTTCTAGAAAACACTTTAAAAAGCATTGATACAGAGGCGTGCCCATAGAATTCAACTCTTCCTGAAGTACGTTTTATCATGTCTTAAAATTATTTATTAGGAGAGAGAAAAACAAGTTCTGTTAATTATTTATTAATATTAAAATATTAATGAGCATTACCTAAATGTAACGGGATTCCAGCTGGTGCACTGGGTTGAAACTGCTGACATGCAGCCAACACAAGAGGCGTGTATTAAAAGAGCAGAACAAATGACTTAACAGGGGCCTAAAAGCAGCAATCAGAAAAGGTTCATTTAACTTAGAGATGGCACAAGCTTGGAGCAATTGCCTCTACTTAAGTAAGTGTGGAATTACAAAAGACTATTTATTACAGTCAAACAGGGCCCTGCAGCTTGCTCAGAGACCTTTGAAGAATTTCAACAGTTATAAAGCCTTGCTTAGTGCAGAAGCAGTAAAATTTGGGCAGACCCCAAACAGCCTGCAAAGCTTTCATTAAAAAGCTAATACAATCTTCTTCACATTCTTTGAAATGAATGTGTTTCTCTCTTGTTGTGTGTGTGTGTGTGTGTGTGTGTGTGTGTTTAAGGAGAGATGTCATGCATGATAAGTTTCAAAATTTCTTTGAAAGTGTATTTTAACTGTTAGGGAAAATATACCAGTTTCCTGGTGATATGGAATAAATGTAGGATCTCCATGGGTTTATTAGGAAATTGTTCCAACATCAACCATCTTTGAAATGCCCCATTAAGTATATATTAAAATTACTCTTTTAGTGGATTTAATCAGCAGGAAAATTCGTGGAATTTCTCTGTTTTTGTACAAAAAGCAAAACTTATTTCCCAGGATGTTAAGACTATAATTTTTCTATTAACAATTAGATAATGAATTGCTATTTTTTTTTAAAGTAACATGGTTAGGTTAAAAGAATTCTCAAAAAATTAACATTTTTATTTACTTACAACTGAGTGATATATTTAGAAACATTGAATACATTTATAAACTTTTAACTAAATATAACCAAAATAAATTATCCTTTGCTTAAATTCAATTTCAGAGCATCAAACCACTACTGGTCAGGGGGGTGGAAGGTAAGATGATGATGAGGCCAATCCAGGAAATAAAATTATTACAATGAATAGATGAAAATTAAGTATGAAAGGTAAATTATGATAAGTTACATGACAGTAATTGCTAATGGGAGCAAAATATGAATAAGAAAATGTATTTACTTTTCCATCAGAAAAGCAACACCTACATTTTTCCTTGGCAAAAGATTAAATAATCATTTCCAGGCCATTAAATTAATGATACTTTAGTTACAAAAGAGTTCATAAGCTCTTACAAATAATAGAAATAGGAGGATGGGAAACTTACTGCAATAGATTCTTCATTTAGACTTACCCTTTCTAATAAAGTGTCATGAGGCAGGCTTCATGAAAACTCTATTTTTAAGTGAGGAGTAAAAATGAAAGGCATTTAGGTACAGGAACGGTTTGAGAAGTTAGACGCAGAAGTCAGCATGTGACAATCACAGAAACATCAAATCCACAAATACAAAACTTCTAATGCTAGCTATTAAAGGGAATACAAATACACAGGATTCTAATGGTACTCGACCTGAGAAAAATCTTCATAAAAAAATAGGTTGTTTAGCAGTGAAAATGATCAATAGTTAATACACGTGAGGATTCTTGATTTGGGGTTGTTTCATGTTCGCAGTTTATTTTGTTACATTCCCTCAGGACGGGTTGCTGCTGAACCCCACAGTGAGATATTTCAGCTGGCCAGTGTACCAACATTGAGTTTTGAAACCAGAAGTACACGGAGGGATCGTATGCATTTTTCTTTTTAATGGAAGGATTTAAAGTGGGAGATCACTTAAAATATATTTAATCTTCCATTAGAAATGAGGGTGATTGTATGATATCTGATCCAAACAGATGTTTTTTATTCTTATTCTGTACTTTTTGATAATGCATAGCAAAACATAATCAATATAGAGTCAACACCCAGTAAAATACCTCAGTATCTATCCAGAGATTTGTGACACAAAGAGCAGTCAGTTCCTTTGTACTTCTTTATTTATTTATTTATTTTTTTAATTTTTATTTTTTATAAACATATATTTTTATCCCCAGGGGTACAGGTCTGTGAATCACCAGGTTTACACACTTCACAGCACTCACCAAAGCACATACCCTCCCCAATGTCCATAATCCCACCCTCTTCTCCCAAACCCCCTCCCCCCAGCAACCCTCAGTTTGTTTTGTGAGATTAAGAGTCACTTATGGTTTGTCTCCCTCCCAATCCCATCTTGTTTCATTTATCCTTTGTACTTCTTAATAAATATTTTCATTTTACGAAATAAAAATACAAAAGCAGATGATTATTGTTTCCTAATAAATATTTTTATTCATGAGAGATTTTTGTGAAAAGTCAAGACCTACTATAATATGTTCTAAACCCTGTCCATTTACAATACACTAAATATTATTATTACCTATAGATACCATGGGACTCCTTTTGCATAATAGATTCCAGTCCTCTTACAGAGTTGCATATGAAAATGTTATCAATGAACTGCAGAATCTGGCATTAATAACTTTGCAACGTTATAACAAATAGGTAGCCCTGATGTTTGGTTCTTTTTTTAATATATCAAATATATTTCATTGCTTACATTATAGTAGCAGATTGAAAACATCTGCTCACTTGCCACTAGTCCACCAGCAGCTGAAAATCTCAGCTCATTTTCCATAGGCCTGTATGTACCAGGGCTATAATCCAGCTGCTGGGGCTTGATATGGGGCCAGATTAATACTCCAGAGCCTTTGAAATGGAGATAGTGCTTTCTTGCCAAAGATAAGAGCAATGATGGCCTGCATTTGCTTGTTCCTTTCTTCTTCTGTGCTCCTTTACCACCTTTCCTAATTGGATTGATTTGTGTCCTCCCACGATCCCTTCCTGTTGTTTCTCTACAGCTCCATCGCCTGTCATGACGATTAAGAAGGATCGAACGTCCAGAAACAGCATCTCTTTATCTTGGCAGGAACCTGAGCACCCTAATGGGATCATATTGGACTACGAGGTCAAATACTATGAAAAGGTGGGGAGATGATGTGAAAGGGTTGGGTTGTGTCGGGAAAGAGGTAATCTTTTCATGAGCTGTATACTTGCAAAGAACCCAATGGTGTTGCTAAGAAGCGGTAAAGCTCTTTGGAACTCTGGTCGTGTGATACCTTTGATTTATCAGTAGGGGGGTTTTGAAATAATTGTGTCAAATATCCCCCATTCTATAACAATATGTCACAGCAAAGACGTCAGTACCAAACTTAAGCCATCGAGTTATGGCATTAGAAATGACATTTATGTCCTCTGCTGAGACCCCTGTTCTACCAATTATTTCACAGTGATTCCTTAGCCTACTGACGAGCTACTCCTTAGTTCATTGCCTTCAGCATCACTTCCTGACCTTCACATTCACGTGAATTTCATTCAGTACAGATGGGAACATTGAACTAATAGCAAAGCCATCATATTATTGAACTGGCAATGAAAAGCTTTCTTGATACTTTCAAGGTAACTTGGAAGGTGGGAGTGGATGGATAAGTTTGCTCCATGTCATAAAATTGTGGTTCCATAATTCAATTATAAAAATTAGTACAATGATTATTTATAAGTAGAATGTAGGCTATAGTATTTCATCACCTCTAAATGGTACTTATTTCTCCCTGGTTATAAATTATAGATAGGTTCGAAAGTAAGATATTCAGATCTTATCAGAGCTGGATGGTTTTATAGCTACTAATGTGAGTAAAACATATTTGTGGGCAGCTGACAAAGTATTTGCAAATGACTTAAAATCAAATTGCGTATTTATATTTATATAATACTTTATAGAACACTTTTGTGTACATGATTTTATTTTGAGTTGTCTGATGATCCTATGAAATTTGATAATTGGGTTCATTCACTAATAAGAAAACGGAGTCAGTGGCATTATTCGAATTTCTCACAGCCTCATTGCTAGTGAACAGGTCTCGGTTTTGAATCCTGGCAGCCATGACCCCTCCTTTAGTGTGTTTTCCTGTAATACATGTCTTGCTCTACATGAGAATGGATTATTAGAGACATGAGAATTAGTGGTATGATCAGTTGGCAAAAAAGCATAATGTATAAACATTCATTTGCATTGTGTAGTTATTCTCTTTATTGAGGTTAATGTATTTCTTAAATGTGATGCTATTTTTTCCCCCATACTGTCCAATGCGGGAAAAGGAACGTTCCTTTCATTAAAAGAAAAGAGAGACCTAATCAACTTCATTGTGCTAAAGTCTTAGTATAGATAACTTATTTGCTGGCTTTTGGTCCTCCTCTGTAGACAGCACTGTGAAATAGTCATCTGATCATGATCTTCTATTTTTAAAAGTGTGACAAGATTGTTTGGGCAAATGTAACAATCCATGTTTTATAGACGATGCAACAAAATAAAAAGAAAAATGACACATCTCAGTTCAGATAGCAAAGCCAGGAAGCACCTAAACTTTAGGTCTACAGGGCTAATTTAAAAATGCAGTTAATTTATATTTATATCTATTATGAACATAAAAAAAATTCTGAACTTTCAAATTTATTAACAAAGTACAATGCACATCCTTGTATTAAAATAATATTAACAAGTGGAAGGAAAAAAATGGCTGTATCTATTCATTATTCCCTAAGCATTTTAAAACTAGATACAAATGTACATGCAATATTATCTTTAATATCTGCTTATATAAATATTTATATCAGACATACATAAATTTAAAAATTATTCCCAAATGTATATAATACTTAGAAATATTTTGAATGTTTCCCTAGAATTTAAGCTTTGTAAGGTCTAGCTTTCTTGACTAGTTCACTAATGGTGATGCACAGAGTCAAGTTTTGGGTATAGGCTCAACAAATTTTTTCACAAATAAAATAATTATTTCTGTAAAATAAATATATTTGATCCTCTTCATTTTTTAATATACCAGCTTACATGTTATCTAGTACATAGCTAGCCTCTTTAACTAGTTAGCACAAAATATCTGTAATGTACACTTCTGTAATATTCTATGTCATTTTGGTTAAGGATATCCACTCTAGGTTTCACCCCAGGTGCAGGGACATTCCACCATTGTTCAAAATCAGGTTCCCCATAAAATACTCCATGTATATTAATGTGCCTTAGGGGAAAAACACAATTCTGTGTAAATCCATTTTTTCTATATAAGTCTCGACACACAAAAAACTTTCCTGTTAATGTGCACTGTGAATCCCCTAATATACAATTTCTATACAATATACAAAGGGTCCCCTGATGGAGATCCTTTGGGGAAATATCTCTTTAGTAGAGATATTTGTCTCTACTAAACCACAGTGACTTAGAATAAATACAGTGCACGTATAACTGATGCCTAGAAAGTTATGAATGTAGAGCTATATGTAAAACCTAGACTTGTGCTCACTTCAGCAGCACATATACTAAAACCTGGACCTTTTCTGAGTTTAATATTTCATAATCAATAAAAAATACTTTTCTGAGAATCAGTAGGGCATTCCTATTAAGTTTAATTCACAGGAGTATTTTCCTCATTGTACATTTATTTTTGAAATTAGATCAAAGCTTTCATTCAGACTTAGCCTGGAAGAAAAGATACTTTCCCTGGCATATTCACGAACTGGTAAGAATGAAAACTTTCCCTGCTTCATGTGCAGGACACAAATCATTTTACCCAAGTTAGGAAATTCTTTATGCCTCTACTGCATTCAGAGAGTGAAATGATTGTTGTTTCTTTTCTGTGTCTTATGCTCTATGTTAAAATCTGAAAGAACTGGTTTTGAGTGGTTCACCTTTTTATCATTTGATAGCATTATGAAGATATGATTTTAACATGATTTTTCTTACCTCAAAGCAGGAGCAAGAGACAAGTTATACCATTCTGAGGGCAAGAGGCACGAACGTTACCATCAGTAGCCTCAAGCCTGACACTACTTACGTATTCCAAATCCGAGCCCGAACGGCAGCTGGATACGGGACCAACAGTCGCAAGTTTGAGTTTGAAACTAGCCCAGACTGTACGTATTATTTCAGCGTCATGTATTGGGAGAGGGCTGCTGTAAAGGTGTCTGATAATTCATTCTCATTTTCTCTAAATTTTAATTGTTAACATTTAGATAATACTTACATATTGAGATACACTGAAAGTAAATTGCTTGAAATATTTGAAAATTTGTATGGTATTGAGTCTGCAGATTTGTGTTTGTGTGGGTATGCATCTGGGTTCTTGTTTTTCTCTTTTACACACCAAACATGTTCGAATGCTGAAATGCTACTGGTCCTCTACTGGCCATAAATTGCTTTGAGGAAAATTATGTAATATGGAAACATACCCTCAGTACTTGTTAATCCAGATGTCCTGGGTTCATTGCATAATCCAGTGAATTATTTAAAACACACACACACACACACACACACAAAAAAAAAAAACTTGCTGATATCCATGAGGATTTTAATATTGTTTTAATCCTTAACACATTCATCTTGTGTCACTTGGAGATTGAGGATTTTCTAAATCGTGATTTATCACCTCATTCACATTCACAAGCAGTTTGGATAGTCTTATGTGTCTGACACCAAATTTGGCATAAATACATCTAAAATTGGCAAACATTTTCCCAGTGGTATTTTTCTTTCCTTCAAATGTATTTGCTTTGGATTAGAAAAACCCTCTGCTGAAATATAATGTTTAAAAAGTTAATATCATGGCCACAGTACTAATACAGAGTGAACACACATTCAAACTAAGGATTTTATTTAGTTTATTAATTAATGAGGAGACTTTTATGTATTTATCTATATTTTATTTATGTTCATTATATCCTCCAAAAGATTAAACTGGCTTATTTATTTATTTTTTTAGATTAAACAGGTTTAAAGGAAAATTTGAAGATCAGATACATATATACATATGAATACATATTTGTGTGTGTACCTATATAGGCAATCAGGAATACTTAAACAAATTTACTAATTTGCCCCAAACTGACTAATATCCTATAGGACAACAAATGTAATGATTGAAGTAATCTTTTCTACTGCACATAAACCATTTATGTCTCCAGTGAATGTTTTATTTTAATTTTAATGGGAGAAATTATATATATCACTCAGTTGTCTGCAACTTAAATTCAATTGTAAAATAGCCTAGAAAGGCAATCAAAGATGAACACCCTTTAGAAAGAGACTCTCTGGGAAAGGTCTGACAATGGCCTGCACTGTCCTGAAAGGAAACCCTTTCAGGACAAAGTAATCTCTTCTGATTTTTTCCAATTTGCCATTTCTCCTGGCATGCATATTTCTTACTTAAATATTTTGTTCATGACATTAAAATCATGTTGGCTTCGGTACAGTAATATTTTTATTATGCCCACAATCCATATCTAATAGAAACATTGAAGATTAACATAAATTATCAAAACTGTTCAAGTTAGTGTAATAGTTACTCTATCAGGTAGTAATTTTATGGCACACTTTTGGTCAGGTGATTAGAAAGGCTTCTTATAATAACAAGCTGTACCTCCTGCAAGGCACTGATAACCTAGTGTTCTTAGAAATTATTAGCTCACAGCTGAAACGTGGCAATTCTTCTAACTCAAAGGGGAGCTGCCATCCTCAAAAGCATACGTCTATACTTCGAGACCTCTCCTAATCCTCCGTGATGGATATACATGTTTACCCAACTGTGGCGTTATGGGAGTGCCTGCTCGGATCTCCATGCTGCCAAGCCTGCAGTGGGCAGACAACCTCCAGCTGCTGCTCCTTCAGGACCCACCACAGCCACCATGCACGGGCCACACTTCCCTTGTGGACTAAACACTGCAAGGGGACTGGTGTCAGGCCTTTTCTGACTAATGCAGGATTCTTCTCCAAACAGTCTTCACTCTGGGACTAGGTTCCAAGGAGAAATCGTTCTCTGAGACAATTCAAATCAAAATGGTACAAATTGCCATGAGAGTACATCTGAACAAGTTTTAAAAACAAATTTAAAATTTTATGTGACACAATAAAAAAGTTTAATTGCAATTTGACATTAGTAGTTCTAAATATTTTTGTTAATGTTTAAGTAGTGCAAAACAAGTTTCTTTTTACTTTTTCTTTTTTTTTTTTTAAGATTTTATTTTCAAATAATCTCTACATCCAACAAGAGGCTTGAACTCACAGCCCTGAGATCAAGAGTTGCATGCTCCTCCCTGCCTGCCAGGGTCATTGCAGAAAAGTTTCTTGTTCTGAAATGATTACAAATTGAATTTTTTTATCAAACTTTTAAATGATATTTAAGGGAACAACAACAAAATCTACATTTGCATTACCAAGAAAGATCCCAAATCCCAGGAAGAGAAAGAAACAAATGTGCATTATATCCCTGTCGTAGTAATTAGGTATATTGAGGGACAGGAGGGTCAGATCACCATTAGATAAACCTTCATTATGTTCCACGCATGCATGTTCTTAATCAGCACTTAACTTTATCTGATATGTAAATATGCAAAGGGAACAACAAATTCCAATACATGAATGTAACTCCAGATTTACTATAGATATTGCTGGAGTGGCCTTCTGCATGAACCACTTCTGAAGCTTCAGTGTCTGAGGTTTAAGAAATAATCCCATTGGAAAACTATAGGGTCTTGGGGTTTTGCCAGATAAGTTTTATATTTGCAATACTTCCACTGATTGATAGAGCAGTTGAAGAGAGGATAGGAAAAGATGAGCTTTTTAACACCTCCTCTACATTTATAAAAATCTTTGAGTTGAGCAGCTTTATTTATTTATTTATTTATTTTTTAAAGATTTTATTTATTTGCTTAAGAGAGAGAGAGCAAAAAAGAGCGTGCAAGAGAGAGCACGAGCAGGAACAGGAGCAGAGAGAGTGGGGGAAGCTGACTCCCTGCTCAGCAGGGAGCCAGTTGCAGGACCCTGGATCATGTCTTGAGCTGAAGGCAGACACTTCACTGACTGATTCACCGAGTCTCCCCTCACTTTGATTTAAAAAAAAAAAAAATCAATTTACTCTTGCTGCTTCAGCATAAAATTATTCCAGCCTTTAAATATAAATGAGGAAAAAAAAGTATTTTTTGTCTTAGCCGGGAAAAAAAAGACAAAACTCAACTTTCTATTTTTTTTTTTTAAGATTTATTTGAGAGAGAGAGAGAGAGAGAGAAAGGGGGTAAGGGCAGAGTGAGAGCATCTTCAAGCAGACTCCCCAGTGAGTGTGGAGCCTGATGTGGGGCTTGATCTCACAACCCTGAGATCATGCCCTGAGCCAAAACCAAGAATCAGATACTTAACCAACTGAGCCATCGAGGTACCCCTGAGTTTCTATATTTTTTAATAAAAATGATATCTTCTTAAAATTCTAAGAACATAAGAGTCTTATTTGTTATATATTGATATTTATATATTATATAATATTTACATATATTATATATATAAAGTCTCATGTTTGGATTTCTTTTAACAATTTACTATTTATTGTACTTTTAATTTTTTTAATTTTTTCTAGTTCTTATTTTTATAAATTATATGAAAAGTTCTCATTCATAACACATATACATAATTTTCAATAGAACAAAGTATATCTTTACCTGGAATTTAGATAATATTTTTTGAACTTGGTTAAAATGTCTTACTTTTTACAATGATTATCATCTTCCTCTTACCGATGAGGAAACTGAGAAATAGGGAGGTTTAAGCAAGTTTTCCAAAACCATACCATTGGTAAATTACGGGTCTGATACTAGAACTCATGTATTTATGTGATAATATATTAAGCATTCTTTTTTTTTTAAGATTATTTATTCATTTATTTGATAGACAGAGAGAGATCACAAGTAGGCAGAGAGGCAGGCAGAGAGAGAGGGGGAAGCAGGCTCCCTGCTGAGCAGAGAGCCCAATGCGGGGCTCGATCCCAGGACCCTGAGATCATGACCTGAGCTGAAGACAGAGGCTTAAACCACTGAGCCACCCAGGCGCCCCTATTTTAAGCATTCTTATAAATCATTTTATCTGGTCCTGTTCTGTAAGCTATTCAAATACTATTATTTCCTTTTTATGTGGCCTAGGACACAAAGTTTATATGTTTTTTTCCCTCAGGTTGTATAACCAATAAGTGAGGTCAATGACCCTAGAATCTCCAAGTTTTGGAGTACTGATCCAGTGCTGTGATTGCATATTAAAATATATTTATTAATATATTATTTATATATGTGCATATTAATTAATTAAATATGTATATATATGTAATGTTAAAGTGGTAGATTTTGTCGGAGTAAAGAAGCATCCTAGAGTCAAGGCAACATCTCCTAAGTAAGAAGTACGAAGAGTATGAAACTGTGGCATGCTTGGAAATACAGTCAACTGTCTAGAAACCCTCAGTGGGTAGACATGGAATCCATAGCACTTTTTGCCAATTTTTCACTGAGGAAATGAAATAATAAAAATATGTAGCATTTATTAAGCACTTACTATGTGCCTGGCACTGTTTTAAGTGTTTTAACTGCATTACCCATTTAATCCTCACAACAATGAGATATTATGTCAGAGAACATATAAGTTCAAATCCAGGCATTCTGGTTCACAAGAACGATCTCCTAACCAGCCTGCTTTAGGGAGAGGAAGCTGGCAGTATGTACAGGCTATACTAAAATGGGCAGTGCCTAGCTAGAAACAGGAGAAGCAGTTTGCTTGTGGGAGTAAATATTCAAAATGAGTTTCTAAGACACATAATAGGTATCAATGTTTAGCAGCATGCCACATAAAGTCATTGGACAACTCTATTATGCATTTAGTCAATATTACTCATTAAAGTGTTTGCTAATTTCACCAGCAAAAATGATCAGTTTGATTATGTGCTTTAGATAGTCTCCAGGATCCATAGCTATTTAGAGCTAGAGGAAATTGCAGAGATGTTCTACTGCCTGTGACAGAAAAAGAAATCGAGAAGTCCTCTTTCTTCTACCATGTTTCCCCTCCCAGTTTCACTGACCTTTATTTTATCAACTGGCTAAAATGTGCAGAGAAGGTAGAACTTGCTGGGCTTTATAAGTTATTACAGGATACAAAATGGAAAGTAAGAGATCAAGTTATTATTATAGGCTTATGGAGAATTATTGAATCACTAGGTTAAGTTATTTTGCAGACTAATCACAGATCAATGTCCCATGCATGGGTATGTATCAGTCCAGGTCTTCTGGGAGGCAGATGTGAAGATGGAATTACAAGAGCTTTATAGGGGGAGATGTAGGTAGGGGAAACAGGCAGGAAGAGCAGAAGTGGTCAAGCAGCACCTCTGGCTGGGATGTAGGCCAGCTGTCTGTGAAGAGCTGGAGGGAAAGAGAAGCATGGAGAAGGAGGAGCCTCAGACAGCAGTGCAGCTCGGAGGGTCTCACCATGAGGAGCCCCAGAATGAAGACTGCTGTTGAGGAGTCCTGCACTGAGCAGGGAGGGCCTGGCTCTGGTCCCCTAGGGCGGTTAGTCATGGAGGGGAGCATGGCCCGTGCATGGAGGCTGCGGTGGGTCCTGAAGGGGTAGCAGCTGGAGGTTGTCTGCCACTGCAGGCTTGGCAGCGGAGAGATCGAAGCAGGCACTCCCATGACTGCCACTGTGGTGTAAACAACAGTTTGCTGGTAGTAAAGAATAAAGTGCTTGCAGCAGTTTATATTATGAGGATGCCATCCTGCCACACTTGGAGCTCTTTTTTTCAGATGCTGAGGAAACTTCTCATAGCCTATCTGCCAGGTCTCTTCATTTGTATCACCTAGCTGTTCCTAAAGCAGCGTTATTTTCCAGAAAACCTTCCAAGGTTAGATGTTGATGAGGCTGAACATCAGATACTGGCTTCTGGAGAGGAGATGGTATTCAAATAATCAAACTCTGTCTTCTAAGCTCTTTTCATTCATCCCTCATTCATTTGTGCACCGACATTTATTACAAGAGTAATATATGTTAAAATATGAGCATGTGAATGGGGTTGTTCCAGGAGCTGAGCATATTTTTAGAAGGTCTAGAGATCGGGATTCTTATGGAGTTTGTTAGTAGCTGAGGCTGGGGTTAGAGAGGACTAGATTCTTAAATGGCTTTACCTTCGCTGGTATGGAATTTGCATTTTATCTTAAAAGTGATGGAGAGCCCTGCAAAACTTTTATGCAGGAGAACGACATGGTCAAATTCATGGTTTAGAAGGAATACACTGATGGCCATGTAAATAGAGACCAATCAGGAATTTCTAATTGTAATCCAGAAGGGAAATGAAGACATAAACTAAAACACTCAAAGAGTTTGGTAATTAATTGGATATTGAAGGATCAAAAGGGAAAAGATGAGATGACTTCATGTTTATGGTCTATGTCTTTGCTAGTCAAAATGTTGACTGGGTCAGCGGCATTAGCATCACTGTAAGCTCACAAGAAAAGTCCAGTCTTGGTCCCCATTCTGGACCAACTGGATCACAAACAACTTTTCCAAAAGATTCTCAAGTGGTTCAAATGAAGTTAGAGAAGCATTGGTCTAGCTCAAGGGTCAGTAAGCTTGTTCTGTAAAGGGACAGATAATAAATGTCAGGCCTTGTGTGTATAGTCTCTGTTGTTCCTACTCAACTTGGCTATTGTAGCATAAAAGTGGCCAGACAATACACAATTGAATGCGGTTGTGTTCCAAAGCAATTTTACTTATGCACCCAAACTTGAATTTTGTATAATTTTTACATGTCAAGAAATATTCTTTTAACTTTTTACAACCATTAAAAATATATATAAAAATAATGTGAACTCCTGGGCGTTACAAAAATTGATGGCAGGCCAGGTTTGATCCCTGGGCCTTCTTTGCCAATACCTCATCTAGGTGAGTGAGTGAGCAAATGGGCCATTCACAAAGGTAGGAAATACAGGAAGAACAATTTGTTGGTGGTATGTGTTGTAAAACATTTAAATAACTCTAGATATTGGAGGCTAAACAAGCTTGATTAGATTGTTTTTATCATTTTGTTCCTGGAACTCTTACCTGTTCTCTATGTGCCTCTGGTAATTTCTGGTTTATCCAGTGAGTTTCTCTGTAGTGAGGATAGACAAAACCAGCCCAGGATATTTCACACGCTAGGCACTCAAGGTGTGTTTGATTGATGCCATTGAAACAGAATACTTTATCTTACTAATTAGAAATTTCAAGCGCCATTGTAAGAAATTTTTTTTCTTTTTTTCTTTCTTTTTTTTTTTTTTTTACACGAAATGAAGAGTTCTATCTATACAGGCTTAAGCAGTGAGCCAATTTCAGGTAAAACCAGTGTAAATATGGTTTCTCTGTGCAGATGTTAGTTATGGTGTGTTAATGCCTGGCCTTTTCTTATTTTTTTTTTTCTCTACCTCACAGCTTTCTCCATTTCTGGGGAAAACAGCCAAGTAGTGATGATTGCCATTTCAGCGGCGGTGGCGATTATCCTGCTCACAGTCGTCACCTACGTCTTGATCGGGAGGTGAGTCCACGGGCTCTTTTACCACTTACTTTCATTATTGCCTTGCCTCCCCTCAGTGGCCACTAACATCCAAAGGTTGTGGTCCATGAAGTATTTTAACAAATAAGCATGTCTCCACTTAGATCTAGATTTTCTTCTCCTCCCTTTCTTTTCTTTCTCCATCTTTAGTTTTGATTTTTCTTTCCTCCATTAAATTCCTGCCCCACTCTTCAACACATTCCACTTCTCCTCTCTCTTGACCTCACTTGTAGTTTTTACTTTCTTTTTCCAATTATCCTCTTACTCTTCAAATATGCCCCAGATTTCCCTGTCACTTTCTCACCCAGAACACTGGTAACGCAGCATAGCGCTAATCACTAACAATGGAGACTTTACCCTTCATTCATTCTAACAGCAGTTGTTTAAAAAAAAAAAAAAAAAACTATAAACACTTTCTAAGGCTATTATAAAAACTGAGCTGAAGGGGTCTGCACAGTGGGGAATCAGCTCTACGTATCTCCTCATTAGGCAGCTTTCCAGAGTCCCCAGAGAAAGAGGCTTTCTATAAAGGATTTAGAAAATATGAAGTCATTAAACTTTTACTAAAGCATTTAATTGTTTGAGGAAAATGCTTTACTTTTTTGTGCTTTGCACATTCTGCACATAGATAATTGCTTTACGTATATTTTCTTTCTGTGTTTCTTCCCTTGACTTAACCTCCAGGTTCTGTGGCTATAACAAGTCAAAACACAATGCAGATGAAAAAAGGCTTCATTTCGGGAATGGACATTGTAAGTTCCTAAGCTGTTTTGGTGCTTTGGTTTTTACCATTTCAGTTTTCCCAGTTATTGATTTGTAATTGGATAACTTCCCCACAAAGAGAATGCAAAAGTAGTTCTATGAAAGAATTGAGCAAATTAAATTAATTTTAAATGGAGAAGGAAATTCATGGCTCCACATTAAGTAATTTTTACATGGTCACATTTCAGCATACTTAAGCTAAAGGGAAGGATAACCTGTGGTTTCTATCCAGATAATGCATAGGATGTGGAGTATGGTCTATAGTCAGCTCTGCGTAGCTGAAAGTCAAAGCGTATCTTCAATTTCCTCATTTCTTGTCCTTTGCTAAAATCTAAATAGGAACCTTTTCCTTTTCCTAACTCCCAAATAAATATAAACCTCTGTTTATGTGAAATGCCGTACTCTGTTTTGTCAACCAAGCAGGAGAGAGCCTTTAAAATAAACTATTTTGGAGTTATACGATATCCAACTGGTAGGAAAGACTGCACTTTTCCCTCATATTTTAATACTAATCAGTTTAGTGTCTTTTTAATATTTTCTAAAAGAAATACTTTCATTTAGGAAATGAAGTGTTTATATCTAATAAGAGGACTCTTTTCTTCTTCTTCTTCTTCTTCTGGCAAAATAAATCATCCCAGGTGTTTTGATTTTCCAAACTATGGCTCAGTTTAATGTGGCAATTACTAATCAGTGGACTCAAAGGGAATGTTCTTATGGAAGTTAGTATAGATTTATGTGCTTTCAAATAATCTCAATATAAGTAATGTGTTCTTGTATACATTACTTCCTTTGGAATTCACCGTTGCCTTGTATAATTATTGTCAATTCAGCATCATACTTTGTATCAGTCAGTGGCTTTGCATCTAAAAATTATAGCTCTCGTTATAACTCAAGTAAAAGCTTGATTACCTGTAGCTAACATGCAGGGGGCATACAGTGGCTTGAAAAAAAAAAAAAAAAAAAAAGTCTTCCGAAATGTAAATTGATGTAATGTGAACACCGCGACAGAGTTTACAGAGAACATTTTCTGTTTGTAGTCCTTACAGAATAATTCACAAAAGCCAAAGTAGTACATTCTTAGTAGACTCACTTCATCATTTCAGATTAGTTAGGTTACCAACTCAGAAGTCGTAAAAGAATGAATGAACAAATTACAGGATACTTGTCTAGCTTTTTTCATCATCCCCAAAAACACAGAGTCCCAGTCACCATGCATAAATTAAAGCAGTTACATTCCTGTGGATTAAGTTGTTCTTAATTTGGGTTAGATAGTCAATGTAAATATTGTCTTTAGAGCAAAACCATACTTTTTTTTATATCAAAATTGTAAATCTCATGAATTTGGAACAATGATAAATTTCTGTAACCCACTTGTAAACAGGTCCCTCTATCACTCCAGTCTGTTTTAGCTGTTGGTTTTTCTGGGAGAGTTGGTTGAGACTTTAATTTTCTTCAAATGCACAATATTCTTATGACAGACAAACAAAAGAGAAATGCATTTTATCCTAGCTATAAGGGCATAAGGTAACTTATGTGCATGTCATAAACTTTCTGCGTCTTAATGCTACAGCTGGTTTATTTCAGACCATTTATTTGGTATTACTTTAAAAAGCTCTAGCTATGAACTATTCCCTCCAGCCTTGTTACAAATCCTATAATATTGCTTCAAAAGGAAAGAAATGTGTTTCACCTCCTAAGATCCTGTCCCCTTGCCCTCTCTGGCTAGGTCTTTTTATTTTTTGCTATCCTTAGGGCAACTCATGCTGGTAAAATGGAAATGTAAATTATTGTGTTTGCACAGAACGAGCTGTAAAGTAGTGCAGCTTAACACGTGTGCATGTGTTTATTATCTGGTTTTCTTGACACAGCCCAGCTACTCTGTATGTTGCCCTTAATTATTGGTGTGAAGGGATTATGTGCCTTGTATCCTGCATCACCTGATTCCTGGAACCTCTAGGGTCAGCAGTTAAAAGTCAGCAGCCAAACTCCCACAGTGAACAGGCTATTTTACTTGGGGATGTGTGTATGTTTATATTTGTATTGTTCCCTAAACTTTGTGTGGATAAAAAAAGCAATATATATGATTTTACTTCATTGAAACGAGATTGATTGATTTTAGTTGGAAATGATATTGAATTTTCAGATTATTTAGTAATACATATATTACCCTAGGGCTGCCAGGTATGAGAGGTAACTCTAAGAACACTTTCAAGGCTGTTTAAAACCAATGCTTATTTATAAATGTTTGAGGCTTTGCTTCTGACAGCTCATTTTATTATGGTCTTTGCAAATTCTGATGCTAGTAAATCGCTTCCAACTTCATTTCCTTGAGGTGAGCAAAGTAAAACATTTGTAATTGTTTACAAGAAAAATTTTCATTTTGGGGGAAAAGCTTGATTTTTACCTTATCTTTAAAAATGTTTCTCTTTCCTTGAAAAGTAATACTTAATTTCCTTACCTTACTAGTTCTTTACCTTACAATCTACTAGAGACGAATCAAAATAGAATGATCATATAGCCTAGCCAAACTTTGAGGCAAGCCTTCATTAAAATGTAACCAAACTGACTTCATGAAAAGATTCTGACACATTTTATTTTCTGACTTTTTATGTAAGTCTACAGTTACTTTTACTGTTTTCCTTAACCTAAGCAAGAAAAGTATGAGAGCTTTCCTTAATCTGTTTGCTTGTTTTAAGGGTAAAGTGTTTTGATACTGATAATATTGAAATAGGTTTAGTGTAATAATAAACTATAGAAGACCACTGTCCTAATGAGTGGCTCGGCCATCTATTTTGATAGGAAGCAATAATGTTTTCAATAATGGCAGAAGCTTGCAAACTGATCTGGGAGCTCAAAAGGAATGGACACTTCTGAGCCCAAATTCTGTCTCTAGAAACCTCATTTACATTAATAATTGTGAATGAACATTCTTAACATGAAAATACTTAAAACGACAAAAAGTCTCTCTCATTTATTGGACCTTAACCACATAACAGGCACTCATGCCAGGTGCCTGAATAGCAAGAAATAGAAATAGAAAATAGAAAGAGCCTTCTTTCTCTGGCACCTCATTTATTCTTTTTGCTGAGCTGTTCAAAGTAGAAAAGCTTCAAAAGTAACAGTTCTTACCTTCAAAAGCTATTTTAATCCACAGTTTGCCCAAGCCAGAGCAAAGGACTTGTCACTTCCCCATTTCTGTGGATGTAACTCCCTAGATATGTCTTCTTGAAATATCTGCACTTGGCCTCAGGATGGAGAGGTGGCACTATGGTGGCGCTCCTTGTCAACACAGGCTTGAGTAGGACGAGTGTTAGACTTTCTTCTCCATTTGTTTCCCAACTCTCCCAAACCCACTCTATAGTCATCTGAAAACAGCTAAACATAGCTAAAATAATCTGAAAACATAGCTGAGGACAACTGATTTTTTACTCCCTAACCACCATTTATTTTTATAATCCATTTTTTTGTATGCTTCTATTTCATTACTCAAAACGTTTATGGATACTTTGCAGGAACATAAATTATTATGTGGTATAACCATGTCATTTATAAAGATGTCCTATAGGTCAATGAACTAATTCTTTCTCAGCCCACACTATGAAATGCTAGACCTGTTGGCCTAATGTCCATTGAGCTGAAGGCTTTCCAGAATAATTGTGGTCTTCAGTCTTTGCACCCATTTCATGCAAAGTCCAAAATGGAGTTGAAGAAGTCTTTGGTCATCACAGAATGTTCAGTTGCATTTTTCATTAAGATTCTTTCAATAAAAAATTAAACCGGAAAGGATAACATCTGATTTTGTTACTTTAGTATTAAAAAAGTCTTTTGATAATATAGTGTGATAAATGAAAAAATATATCACTATTTGTCATCCCTGCTCCTTGCTAAAACAATGTTACCAATATTTTTTTTACCAATGTTACCAAAATTAAAAGTAAAAATCCATCATATTAGTACATACACAATATTCTTTAATGTTAGAGCATGTTTGAGTACTTTAATAGAGCCTCGTCTCCCTTTTTTAAAATTTAGTTTTAGGGGGTGCCTGGCTGGCTCAAGTAGAGCATGTGACTCACAACTCAGGGTTGTGAGTTCAAGCCCCACATTGGGCATACAGCTTACTCAAAAAAGAAAAAATAGTTTTACTTTAGAGAAAATTCATTTATTGAATATTCCAAATTTTTTCTAATATAACTTATTTTTCCAAATGGTAGGACTCTCATTAATATAAAATCAGATCCAAAATGATTCTTCTGAATCTTCCACCCATGCTATTTTAATTATAGATCATCACAAAAAATTTTGCCTTCAGAATAATTAAATAAGTGCATATATGATGAAGGAGGTTTATATAAAATAAACTATAAATGTAATTTATGTTTGGAATTTAGCTTCTTAGAACCATTATTAAACTTACAGAGAATCTATATTGTCCTTAACTATGTTGAAAAATTATACAATAAGATTTCAGTTAATTGTACATGCACGTAATAGTACATGCATTTAATACTCACATTATATATACATATTCTCACAGGTTTAAGAAGACCTACAATAGCAATGTGAAATTTTGATTGTGAATGTTACTAAAAGGAGAATAGTGTCAGACAAAAACCATGATGTTTTATGTTCTTTAATTAATTTGTCTGTAATTATAGCTGCCATTCCACCTTATGAAATTATTTCACAAACTTTGATTTATTGTCAGATGTGGCCTTGTTATAAATATCTGTTTACTGCAGGCTTTGTAGAATCATAAATGTGTAATAGTGTGATGGTATTCATTCACTCATGCTTCTGGTAATAATTACTGGGTCTACTCAATCCAGAACCATCCTTTCATTGAGATTCCCCTTTCTGAAAGTTCATTTTCCTTCTAATGCTTTTTCAGAGAAAGTTCATTGTGTTTCCTCTTTTGTTTCATTATGGGAAAGTTTGTTTCTTAAGTGGTTCAGTACTTAATTCAACTTCTCTGTCTGCCAATTGCCATGATACCTGAGAATAAACTAAAGTGGGTGTACTTTTTTGTAATGGGTTTTTTTTTTCCACTGATAATGTGATTATGAAATTGCATCAATAAAACTTAAATAAATCTAGCTATAATAATGCCTTTCTTCCTTCCCTTAAACAGTAAAACTTCCAGGTCTCAGGACTTACGTTGACCCACATACATACGAAGACCCTACCCAAGCAGTTCACGAGTTTGCTAAGGAGTTGGATGCCACCAACATATCCATTGACAAAGTTGTTGGAGCAGGTAACCACCAAAATAATCTCACCCCCAACCCTGTGTTAATTACAAGTTTACAACTATGAATAATAATGCCGTCTGAGATCACTCAAGTTCTCAAGCCTAAGTTATACTGCTATGAAAAGGGACATTTTCCCCCCTGATTTCATGATCAAAGGCAGGCAATAAATAAATGAAGGAGCATTTAACAGAATGTAATGATTTCAAAGGTGCCAGACTTACAGACTCACAGACCATGGCCAGCTTTTTATTTATTGAATTTCAGAGCCAGCAGCCGCAAGAGCTCAGTCCTCCCGGGGCTGTGCTGATCATGTGTCACAAAGCCTATTTGGCTGAAAAGGGGATAACAGGATGAAAGTGTCTTACTTTAAACAAGCTCACAAAGTGAAAATTTGATTTTGTAAAAAAGGTAATTTTAGAATGCTCTTCAGAATTAAAAAAAGAGACAACACAAAATAAAATCATAAATGACACATTTTATTCAAATTTATTCAAAACTATTTTTGAGTGAACAGTTTAAATGGTTCATTTTAATATTTGCCTGTAACTTTGTATAGTCTTAATTCATTGCGCTGAAGCTTGCCTTCATATAGACATCTCTTCATTCTAATCATGAATCTAGTCAATCATAGATCCATTAACAAACACCTATGGATTTTTAAAGCAGATTCATATTTCCAATAAAAATTATACTTATAAAATAACGATATTTTCACATTTACACATTAACATATGGACAAATACAAACACGCAGTGTGCAATTGAATAAAAACTACTACTTAAAAGTAAAAATAAATATTGTACAATAGTTTCATTCCATCATCTCCTTAGTCAATATTGTTTTAAAAACAAAAGCAAAGTTGATGTAGGAAATAGAAAAATTGAGAAATTAACTCATTGAATTATACATAACGTATCGAATCATGTTTTTGGCAAGTACTATATATATGACTGATGCTTCTTTACACAGATGTGCATATAATTTCTCTGTTTCTCTTTCTGTACATCAAACCAGTGTTTGGAATTCTAGCGGCATTTGCTATTCAAACAGGACAGTCTGAGTAATTCATATTATCTAAATAAAACGATAATTTACTAAATCTTCCCCTCCAACTTTATTCATATTTTATCTTCCTAAAACTCACATGAGCAGGTAATATTAAAATATGGAACTAGCAATTGATAAAAGGAGAATAGAGTATGAGCTTCCTTTTCCACAATCTAAGACTTAAGAATATACATACTCATAGTATATCTATGAATGCAATTGGAACAAATATATATTGATTACTCTCTTTCATTTGTGTAGTTCTGCTTTGTAAACTTCTCTGTGACATGGGGGCTTTTTGTCGTGCTGGTATTAATGCCCCACAAGAGTGCACTGCTTCCCAGCATGGAAAACTCAGGGGCAAAGGTAGCACAAAGACTTTGCACACTCAACCGATGTGAGGAGGAGAAACCCATTTAGGCTCAGCCAGTGTCCAGAAGACCAGACAAACACATCAGGACCTTGAACTTTGGGACTCTCTGCATTAATAAAATTAAATATGTCAATGTTATTGATAATGCCAGATATATAGAACAGTGTGGTGGAGACAAAACACATTAAAAATGGTATCTGATAGGGGCACCTAGGTGGCTCAGTGGGTTAAAGCTTCTGCCTTCAGCTCAGGTCATGATCCCAGGGTCCTGGAATGGAGCCTCATGGGCTCTCTGCTCCACAGGGAGCCTGCTTCCTCCTCCCTCTCTCTGCCTGCCTACTTGTGATCTCTGTCTGTCAAGTAAATAAATAAAATCTTTTAAAAAATTTTAAAAAATAAAAATGGTATCTGATAAATGAAGAAATGCTCCTTATACTAACTCATTTAATAATCCCCGACACTCATTAAAGATCAGGACAAACATCTTATTTCATTTCTCTCTTCAAACATATTGTAAAAAAAATAGACATATGCCCCATTTTCAGGTTTTTGTAGCCAATATCCTCATTTGCCACATTCAGGGCAATAATACTGTGCCTGTTTTGTTTGCAAACAAGTATATCTTCAAGGTCGATTACACTTCTCCTGGAAGATTTCAGTATAATATTGAATCCAGCCAATTCTAGTCTGTCTTGATTTGCCTTTCAGGGTTTGTCATCACCAAGACAGAATAGTAGATGGAGATTTTGAAAGCTATCAATTTTTCTTAAAATTTTGTTTTGAAAAATGTAAACTATCTACAAAAGTAGATGAAATTGTATAATAATGGAGAATATAGTATAATAGTACCCATTTCCACCACAACTTCAGTAACAATGTATTCCTGGCCAGCCTTCTTTCATTTATACACTTACTCATTTCCTATGTCCTTTTAAATTTTAAAAGTAATATTGTTGATAAAAATTTAATAGTTATGCTAAACTGATTAGCATCTATCTTCCAATTGCTTTAGTACTGAATCTTTCAGTCAAAGACAGAACTTTCTCAGTCAATTAAATATGCAGAAAAACTCTACATATGTGAGATAATTCTCTAATTTTCTGTAGGATATATTATAAAAAGAAATAGGTATAAGGGAAACTTTTATTTATACTTTGGCTAATTAGAAGAATTATGCCCATATTGAGAATAACAGAATTAAAACTGAACCACAAATTGACTTACTCAAAGTAGTAATTTTTTTAATATTGGAATTCAGAATGACTCAAATTTCCAGTTTTACTCCTCCATCCAACCATTATTTCAAAATCTAAATACTGAAAATTTCTAAAAGTAGAATATGTTCATTTAATTCCCTATCCTATTAGGCATTCACATGGTATTTAATTTTATTAGCCATTTGGGTAGGCGTCGTCTCCATTTCACCAGATGAGCTAAAAATTTGAATGACCTATAGTCACATAATTATTAATTGAAAACCAAAATTTGAATGTTGTACTTTCCAATTTCAAAGTTCATACTAGACATTAATAATGACAGTAACGCCTTCATCTAACATTTTTGTGAGGATTGAGATAATTCTTGAACATTGCTTACCTGACACATCAACATTGTTCCATATATATTTTTATTATGCTTCTCTTGTTAAAACGGTAGAAGGAGAGTGGAATTTGAAGGCAGAATGTCATTCTACTTAAATACAAGTAGATTTTTTTCTTCTATTTTAAATGACACGAGTGTAAGAAATTTTACTTTGAACAATTTTGCACTGTGTATCTTAAATCAGAATACAGTGTGTCCATTCTCAGAAAGGACAAATAAAAACTGCTATACTTACTGGATTTAAAAAATCAAGCAATTATTTCCAAGGATCTTATTGTAGTTGTGCTTTTACCTAGAAATGATGGGAATGAAAGGATCTATTTTTTGTTTTTTGTTTTTTTGGGGGGCTCAAAGTTAATTGTATTAGACCATGTAAAATCCAGCCTTGTGTTTGGCCAATCTTTGTTAATTTTTTCAACACTGTTGTTTAAGTTAATATAAAGAGAACTGAATTAATATTTAATATTTCTATGTTTAGTAAAATATACTGGTGACCATTTCTAGTATTTGTATGGTGAAACAATCACATTTCAATTTTTTTTTTTTAATTACCATTACTGAAACATCATTTTCTGAATTTTGGAGGTAGATAGACATTTACATATGTTGGTTATCCCATTGAGAAGAAAGAAAGGAACTCTAATTAACCAACTTGAAATTCAAACTCTTCTTCTGATGGTCCCAGTGAGGTACTCTCACAAAATGCTGTCCTTCACAAATACTTGTCTAAGGTGACATTAACCTTGCTACCACCATCATCATCACAACCACCTATTCTCACATCAATACAGAATTTGACAGTTTAAAAATCATTTTTATATTTGTGCTTCAATTTGATCTAACTTTTTAGAGATAGGTAATTTATCCTTCTTAAGGTGGGTCTGAACTCAGAGAGGAAAATAGTGACCAACACGTAGATGATACTTACTATGTGTCTTTACATAATATTCATTCTTTTATTTGCACAAACACCTCATGAGTTAGACACAGTTGGTGCTCCCAAGTTACAGACAGGAGACAAAATAATAGAGAGATTAAGATGCTTGCTTAAAATCACATGGCTAAGAAGTTACCAAGGCAAAAGAAGTTACCAAGGCAATTAGACCCTAGAATCCATACTCTGTCCACAGTTCTGTACTGTCTGTCCTGCAATCTGTTGACAAGTGATTTATTGTCTAGAAATAAGTGATGATAACATCAAAATTTAAAACATGATGCATTACAGCATATTGGCTCATGATGATGGCAGAACTTAGAGAAAATTAAAGCTTATTGTGGATGATTCCTTATGGTTTACTCAAAATTAATGTTATACAACATGAACTGGAGCTCTCTGGAAATGTTCTAATAACCCAGTATCATGAAAGGAATCCTAATTCTTAAAAAAATACATTTATTTCTGGGTGTACGTGCACGCAAAAGAGAGAGCGCATGCATGTGCACAAGGAGGGGTTGCAGGAGAAGCAGCAGACTCCCCATGGAGCAGGGAGCCCAAGTCAGGATCCCAGGAACCCAAGATCATGACCTGAGCAGAAGGTAGATCACTGAGCCACTCCCTGCAGCCTTTACTCCTGCTTACATATTCTAACAGTGGTTTACTTTGCATCATAACTTCTCTTCCGAATACACTCTATAATGACATATTCTACTTGGGATTTCAAAAAGTCAATGAATGTTCTCAAATTCTGTCCCTGATTCTCCCTGTAATCTGAAAGAACACTCTAGCTACAGATACCACTATCTTCTCTATACTCCCTCAAAGGTAAGAAATGAAATCTGTCTTATTTAGTATTATAACTCTGTGTTTTTCAATATATCTTGTCAAACTGTTGCCAATTGATGAGTATTTATTAAAAAATGTATAAGTAACTGCTTTTGGACGTTAAATGAATTTGACCAGTTACAGCATAAGTCATTGTTTTGGAAACTGATTCCAAAAACCACCAGTTTGGAAACTGGATTCCCGAGAAAGGGTCAAATCTGGGAGAGTTTAGAGCTTCCTGGAGAGAAGCGAGCCGTTCCTAGTAATGCAGCTGGTAAATCAATAGGATAACCTGCTGCTTTTGTGAGTTGAACCACTTGTTTGAACAAAATATAGGAAAGAAACATCTCACTTCTTGACAGCTTTTCTCTGGCTGGGCCATGGGACATGGAGCTTGTACAAAAACTCACAGCGAGAAGGCTGGACCAAGAATGCTCTTCCATTCCATAGTACCCTAACAATGTAATTAAACCTTTTCAGAAAAATCTCTTATTTGATATTTAAAAAGAAAACACATTTTTAAGGTATTGTACAAATCCACATAATATTAGGATTTCCTCTATGAACAAGGAACGTTCTATGGGTGACACTATTTTGTGGCAATTACCATGGCAAGCAGTGGGTGAGAGAAATGAATGTAAAGCATGTCTACCGTCAGGGAGCTCAAAACATGATGAAGAGTTATGGGTAAATCTTCTTAATAACAATATATATGAAGTTAGCACCACAACTATTTCTAGGCAGTTTTATATTAGTTCACTTAGACTATTTAAAAGTCAGCAACACTCCATATTTAGTAAATTCTGGGTTAATCATGCATTTAAGACAAGTTTTTTATTGGAGATACTGAATCAAAGAAAATATTTATAGTAATTCTATAGAAAAGGTTTTTACCCTTTTTTGATACTAGTATTTTCTTCTTCCTTCCAGAAGCTCAGAGAATTTTACAACTAGTATGTCAGTAATGTGACATGCCAATACTCCAATAAAATGAATTGATAGCAGATGCTACTGTTCTCATTTTCAGAGAGTCTGAGTATATCACTAAACTGATTCTCTTAGTAATAACAGAATGGCTGGAAACATCTGAAATTTAATCCATTGCTCAACCCATAATATCTGTGTTGCTCTGCTGATCAACCTCAGGAAATGGTAGCTATGAGAATAGGAGTTAAAACCCTATTAGATATGGCATTCGACTTTCCTCTGTTTCTTTCATATTTTTTTTTTATCACAATGTGGTACTTAAAAATGTATGAGGCCACTTACAAGGTCCATTTTCCATAGGGTGTGGATCCCCTGAGGTTTCTTAGGGATTCTCTGATTACCGTCTTCTGAAATAAGTTGAAAGCCTACAGAGTACATCTTGTGGGTCAAAGGTATAAATATTTTGAATGGGATTATTGAGGGGAAAGAGTTACTCTTTACTGATACCTTTTTATTATGTAAGTCCTTACCTTTTGTTGTGGTTCTGTTCTTCTAACAGGTGAATTTGGAGAAGTGTGCAGTGGTCGCTTAAAGCTTCCTTCAAAAAAAGAGATTTCAGTGGCCATCAAAACCCTGAAGGTGGGCTACACAGAAAAGCAGAGGAGAGACTTCCTGGGAGAAGCAAGTATTATGGGACAGTTTGACCATCCCAACATTATTCGACTAGAGGGAGTTGTTACTAAGAGTAAGTCAAGTCAAAAGACAGATTTTTGCCTTTGTTGAGCAGAGGTTATTTAAAGCTAAACTCAATCATTAAAGAATTTTGATTTTTGATTTTTTTTTATAAGTGTCAGTCTTAACAGAAAGACTAGTTTGGGGTTAACATGTCTTTCTTTGACAAAAGAACAAAGATATTTAAGTAGTTTTATATTGAAAGTGCTATTCTAGATCTTTAAAAAATTAGAAAAAATAGAAGCTAAAAAAATTGGTCGGTATTAAGACACATTGATGAAAAGACAGTTAAGAAGTGAATTGTGGAGAAGTCTCTGTTATGTAGAGTAAGAAGGAAAAACGATGACTCGATTTTGACAGGAATTGCTGGGAACTCCCAGCTAGCTGCCTTTTCTTTTACTGTTCACCAGTTTCAGTTAAATTTCCAAATCTTTACTCCCTTGATTTTAGGAAAATTATGGGAGTTTGGGGACTGCTTCCGAGCTGTAAAGATTGGGATCACATTAGACCCTAGGCCTTTTCCTGGTTCTCTGTGGATTTGAAATAATTCTAATCTAGAGTCCCAGATGGATTTTTGACTGGTCTGGGGAAACTCTGGCTCACTGCCCATGATAGAGATCTGAACTTATTTCCATGATAGTTTCTCCAGCCGGACTCAAAAGGAATCCCGTGAGGCAGGTATGTGATTTTTGGCTCCAGTACCAATGAAAACCTCTTGAGAATGCTCTAGGATTGTTTTTTTTCCTCAATATTTTAGAGCACAGGATGAAGAATAAACTAAATTGGCAGCAAACTACTTAGAGCAAAAGACAACATATGGCAGGAAATTTGGCATCCTTTAGGGGATAATTCATTGGCACCACATTTACATATTCTATGGTTACCAACAGACATTACACATTATATTTTTCACGATGATATTTTTCTTTAACATTACAAGGAGCTCTTTCCAAATGGCACTAATACCTATTCTCATCTTAGTGTGACTAAAAAGGCAGTTCCTTTCTCACAAGAGCATGGTATAATTGAAATGTACTTTGATTTCCTTTGGAGTTTTCTTATATAATAAATGGGATTAAGAACTGAGTAATGTAGAACTAAACCATAAACTGTAAGCCCATATTAAGTATGGTAAGAAGCATGTTTCCCTTCGTACTCCTAATATTAGGCCATACTAGTAGTAACTCTGAAATATTTTCTGATGAAGAGCATTTTTAACTATTTTTTAAATTAATAATAAAAACACTGCTAGTAGTAGTAAGATTGGGAAAATGTTCAAATCCTTTGTTCCTCCAGGGCAAGACCATACTACTTAATGCCTATAGAATTAAGAATTATGTCTCACTGGGATTTTAATAATCAATTAGCCATTTATTCCCTTTTATATCATCCTCACCAAGTGGTTGTCCTTCAGATTGCGAGCACACCCCTTGGGGAGGAAGCTCATTTTTACTTGTATGGCCGTTTTTCTTTTAACTTAATTTTCATAAGATTTTTTTCATAAGGTTTTCTTTTTGAGTTGACTATTGTATTGTATTTTGAGTTGACATTGTACTATGGATGTCATTTCATTATTATCACTACTCTGTGAATTAGATACAATAATTCCATTTGCATTAGAACAAATGATAACCCGTAAAGAGCAAGCAGCTTATCTAAATAGAAATTCCTGGAAATAGCATTGGAAACTTGGTCTGTTGGTTTTACCTCTTGTCCCTAACAATGGACAAAAAGTTTCTAATTTTAATTTTGTATTTTACTTCTTTTATATCTTGATTTTTTTAAATTTCTCTAATAATTTGATCATAGCAAGAAATCCCTCAAGCTTAAAAAATTTTCTGGAAAGAATTAATAACTCTTAATACCTAAAACAAAATGTGAACTCTCATAAAGGGAAAGAGTCCGTGTTATTTTTAAGGAGTGATAAAAATAGAAACTGGATCATACTAGATTCTTAACTTACCAATGTTAAGGAATTTAAAAATATTGATTGATTGATTAGATGGAAAAAAGAGCAGTATCTTCTACCTATAGGTCTTTCTTTGGTGTTGGTTCATTAAATTGAACGCATGCTTCAAGGAAGCACAACTGTATAACTGCTTGCATCAGTCAGGGAGTGATGGAAAACATCATCATATTTTAGCATGGACAGAATTATCTACCACCTAACTTTTCCAACACCTACACTTAATAAAGAATGAGATAAAAGTGACTATCAAAATAAATATTAGATTTAAATTTGTTTATTGATAGGCTTTTACATGTTATCAAATGTAAATTGACTTTTTGGTTTCCAGTGTTATTAAATTATTGGAAATGACCCATTATATTTTGCTAGCTGTTACCTATAAATTCATTCACTGAATGATGAGCAACATTAAACCATAATCATTATGGCGGGTTTTCTTTAAATATAAAAATGAAATAATCAAATATTAATTATGGCCAGCTGACAAAGAAATCCATAAAATAATACCCAAGACCAAACTGCAGAAAAAGAATGCATTAAGGAAAAAATTTTTTAAAATCATAGGTATTACACATTAAATGCCTTATTGAAGTCTGATTTTATAACATTCTAATGTGAATTACAACTGCCTTATTCTTGGGGTGAAAGTTCTAAATTTGATAACTCTCCCAGGTCAAATAAGCATGTAAGAGGTTGCCAAATTTGACTATATAGATCCCAGTCATCTTGTATAGTGCAAACATAATAGAGTAGCAAAACTAGATAAGATTTTGAACCTCTGACATATTTAAAATCTCTAAGTCTGGTACCCTATAACATCTGAGAGGAAATAGAAATGACTTAAAATGAAGTTAATATGTTTCATTTAACATATAAATAAGGCAATTTTGGTCACCAGAAGCTATTCATTCACTGCTATTATTTTCTTTTTTTCCTGGGAATATATGACTGCTAGAACGATCTAATTGTAAAGTTCATAAACACACACACACACACACACGAGTGAGGCATAGCTTACAATTTAATAAACAAAATTGTGTTTACAGAAGAAAACCAATTATATCAGTATCTGGATTAAGAATTAGAGTGTAATAGTTCAAGTTTTGACTCAACCCAACTGGTTGTGAGTCCTGTGGCAAATCAAAGCACTCACAGAGACTCAGTTTCTTCCCTTCTGATTCAGAATAGAAGTTCTACTTCACTATTTCCAGATACCTTAAAGGTCAAGTAAGATTATATAGGTATATATTTTATTAAGTGAAATAGACCTGTGAAAACCTAAATTATTACTCCTGGTAAGTTTGAGAATTTATCAATTAATCTTGGCTGTATAGAAAAGAAAAATTCTTGAAAGCAATTCCTTTTGTTTTGCTCAATAATAATTCTTCTCAATATTTCTATTAATTATATGTTTGAAACACTACATCTGTTATAAAGTATCATTTTCAAGTCATTTAGAGAAAGCCCTTTATTCAATCATTATATTTCCATTTATTTGAATTGAACCATAAACAATTGTAATAAGTTTTGAGCTTGATGGTCTTAAACAAGAGAAGGTGAGAGAGTCTCTGATCTTCAAAGTAGCAGAAAGCTGGGGGCATAGTCTCTGCTCAGAACTTGGTACTAACATGTGTTATCAATTTTAGTCGAAGTTCAAAAAGATGGAACTTATTTTTAGCAAATGTTTGATATTTCTGCCATCACACCATTAGTCAAATAATGTTCATACTTCAAGAAGACCCACATTGGCCATTTTTTACCAAGTGAAATAGAAGGAATTATATTAGATAAGGTTGATGTGGTATTGTTGGTATTTGGGAGGGATTATTTTCTGAAAACTAGAAAAATAATAATTAGTGTAATTGTAACTTTACATCATTAAGGAATACAGTAAGCAGAACATTTGGACAGTTTCTCATAATTAAAACATTTCTATACTGATGTGAGCATTCACTTTACAGCAAAGTCTTAGTCATTTATTTGCACCTTTCTATCTCCTGTGCATATGATAAAGATATTGCTGAAATAAAATGTCATTCTATGTTGACCACGCCAATTTCTTGCTATGTCCTGTTTGCTTCTCTCTGACAGTGTTCTTCTGCACTTGTCTCAAGGGTACATTCATGACTAATTTTAGAAAGGAGTTGAGACCATCTCTATCCAAGTATCCACAACAATGAAATTAGGAAAATCTTTCAAATATATTAGAGAAAATATAAGACAGGGAATGCAATTTTTACACATTTAAGAATTTTCCTTATTTCTTCAACATTGACCGTTTATATTTTTTGGTTGAATTGGCCACACTTGAATTTAAAAAAGAATTTGTTTTTGTGTATTTCCCCATTTAGATAGGTTTATGATGTTTTTGAAAGGTTAAATGCAACTTAACAACATTTGTTAGAGCATGACTTACATCTGCCCAAAGATCAATTTTAAATTTTTAAATATACAATAACTCTCCTAAAGGAAGAACCATAATTATACACTTGTTTAATAACTGTCTGTATAATTCTGATCATACACAAATTCTTGCAAAAAGTGAGAAAAAGAAACATCCCTTACTCATGAGGCTGAGGATATCTTTGACACCAAATCATACAAGAATATTTTTCAGAGGGAGAAAAAAAAAACTGCAATGTGTGAACAAAAATTCAGTAACACTGGAATAATTATAAAGCCATAGTTAATAATTTTATCAAAAAAGATACTATGTAATGCTCAAGTTTGGTTTATGCCAAAAATGCAAAGTTGGTTTGCTATTAAATCATTCTAGAAATTCACAACGTAGATAGAAAAGAAAAAGTCAATCTCGATAGATACAGAAAATAAACATTTTAGTTAAAAAGTGTTTCTCAGCACATCCTACATGGAAATATGTATGCCTGATAAATGTATGTAAAAACCATAAAACAAAACAAAACAAAAATCTTACAACATTGTATTCAGTAGTAAAACATGAAAGGCATTTATCTTAAAGTAGAAATGAGAATCTTGGTATTATCAACTCAATTCATTATTATACACAAGGTCTTAATTTTTGCAAATAGAAAAGAAAATAAATAAAATGTAGAAAGATTGAAAAGGGAAAAATATCTAAGCTGTCCTTGCAAAATCAAACTGAGCACATTCAGATTACATATTTATTAATTGTTACTGCACTTATTTTACAAACCACCTTTGAATAAAATAAGAAAGAGTAGAAATATCATTCCTGTCTTTTTTTTTTTTTTGAAGTATAGTTGATATACAATGATAATTAGTTTTAAGTGGATGGTATATTGTTGGCTGTATAGCCTATGCTGTATTTTTCAGCTGTTCCTGTTTTAAAAACTATTAAATTTTGTTTTGAATTAAACACAAATAAAATTTAAAAGTGTAAAGTAACGTAAAGCATTCAGTGTACTAAGATTGGAGTATGGTTGGTAAGGAAGACTTGGAGAATGTGCTTCTTAGCCTGACTTTGGAGAGAGAGATTATCCTTAGGCACCCTGAAATGATAGTCATGTGATCAGTTTTAATTGGCAGTCTGCTAGGTGCTGCTAGAACTACATACAACATGGAGTTGGCCCCTGCCCTCCTTAATTTATAGACCAGTGGGTGTGATAGGGATCATTAAAAAATATATATATTTATGTGTGAGAGAGAGAGAGTTGGCAAAGGAGCAGAGGAGTAGGGAGAGGGACAAGCAGACTCCACACTGAGCCTAGAGCCATATATGGTTCTGTCTCACGACCCTGAGATCATGATCTGAGCTGAAATCAAGAGTCTGATGCTTAACCAGCTGAGCTGCCCAAGCATCCTAATAGGGATCATTCTTAAAATGAATAATGTCTTCATTAAAATGGAATCTGGAAAATACTGTCCTGTATTTTTATATGATTTAATAGTAAACCACAGAAAATACTCTAATTTCAATCAGCTAGTTAGGTACATTACATGAAAATCTAAAACCAAAGCATTTTATTTCTAATCAAAGATGATTCTAGTCTTTTTTCCTGGGAATAATGAAACATATTTGTCAATTTTTTTTTCAGTTTACCTCCTGCTGTGTATGCTTTTTTGCTTCCATTCTGATTCTGATTACATATTAATAATGAGCGCTGGCTGCTAAGGTCAAAGATTTTGATTTTATATATCACACTCATGTATTGGAGTGTGTTTTTAATTTTTTGGAAATGAGACAGAATATGTGAGATACAATTACTGGTAATGGGAAATAATAGCATTTCCTTTGAAAATGAATTAAATTTCAATATTTTTTAAAGATTTATTTATTTGAAAGAGAGAGCACAGGAACAAGTGGGGTGAAGGGCTATAGAAGAGGGTGAAAATCTCAAGCAGACTATGCTGAGTCTGGTGCCCCACATGGAGCTTGATCCCAGCACCCTGAGATCACAGCCTGAGACAAAATTGAGTCAGTCAATAAACCAAATGTGCCACCCAGTTGCCCCTCAATAATTAAAAAAAAAAAAAAATTTTAAGTACTCTCTATATCCAGTGTGGGGTTCAAATTTACAATCCCAAAATAAAGAGTTGTATGCTCTACTGACTAAGCCAGCCAGGCACCCCAATGAGTTTTAATATTTTTATCATTGATGAATAATTTTTATGTTTGAAAGAAAATATTTCAATTTAAAGCCAACATTTATTTGATAATTACAAGATAAATCTCTGTGTATGGCTATATATTTATTACATTTCCCTGTCCTTTTTCTAGAAAATGTGATTATAAAGGCTGTGGTGAAATACATAATGTTGAACCTGGAATTCTTATATACTCTAAATCACATTTCTTGAGTCATCAAACAGTGGTCCAATGATTAATAATATATCTGAACCACTGGGAATAGTTGGGGAAATGAACTGATTGTAACAGACTGATTTGCTTCCCTGAACTCTTTAGTTATGAAAGATCATAATTTTATTTATACTCATGAGTCAACCTAGGAACAAAAGCAAAATTCCACTGCACATTTTTTTTGCTTATTTTTGAAGTTCCATTTCAGCCAGTCATCCAACAATAATTTTATTGAGTTTCACTATGGATATTCATATGCACTTTAGGATTTCTGGTAGCAGCGAATAATATAAGCCCTTGAAAACATGAGAGTATCACTTCTAAATCAAAATACGTATGAGAGAGCATGCAACCTTGATAGAAGAACACATTGCATCCACGTGCAGATGAACTGATATTTTATAAATAATTTCCAGCTATATTTAGTACATGTTAGAACTAGTTCTCACCACTAATGCAGAGAATTTCTTTTCCTTTAACCTTATTTATTATAATCAAAAGCACAGGGAAACTAAGGTAGAATAGAAACTTAGATACTAAAAAAATAAAACTTAGAAATTAAGGCTTTCCAAGGTGGAATATTTGTGATTCTGTTTATTCTTTGTCTGTACATTTGGGTTTGCTGAATCTTTGAACTTAATGTAAAGCATATTTTTAGACTTGCCCATATTAACTGATGTGTTTACAAATATCTAAATTTTAGAGCTAAATGCAGCCTGATCTGATTTCTGAATGGTCATGGGGCTTTGGCTTAATTGACTGGTTTGATTTTTCAGCTACTTTTATTTCCCTTGCCAAACATTCCACTAGACATGCTAACAAGAAACGAAATGGTCCTAAGGCTGGGCGCCAGAAGGAAATGAGTGATAAGCAAAGGTCTGGGTAGTATGAAAACCCAGTAACTGGCCACTGTAATTGAGAGTTGGCTGTATGAGGCAAAATATCTGTGACTACACTTACTGTATGCATTGGATTTTGCTAGCATATTATTCTTCATAGAATGGTATTAAGGCAAGAACATAGAAAATTATAATGATTTATGGAGAACATACATATAAAGGATTTTATTCATTCATTCATTCATTCATTCATTTGTTCAGTCATCCATTCTTTTAATTTCAGCTCAGTCTCTGGGACCAGGTTTTAGGCATTAGACTGATCAGTTCCGGATAGATAGAAGTTTTCAAGGAAATGTTGAATCTTCCCTTTCTTCCTGAATATTGTTAAATCTAAAGTTTAATTAGAATTTTGAAGAAGCAAGTTCTAGAGGCTTAAGCTTTTGCCTAATGACGTTTCAGACATTACCAGATTAACTAGATATATATGATATGTTACCCAAAATATTAAATCAGTACCTTCAAGGAAAACAGATTGGTATACAGTCAATTGTTACATATATAAAAATTATTTGAAAATTACAGAATTTAAATAATTTTTCTTTACCTTTTAATAAATAAGACCTATAACTTGGGATACATCCAAATACTAAATACAGCAAGTATAACCTTCATACTACCAAGCCATATAATTCATAGCTAGTGTGAATTAAGTTTTTTTACCTATGAAAAGAAAAAGCAAGCAAAGAAAGCTTTTTTTTTTTTTTTTAAGCTATTTATTTATCTGCTTGAGAGAGAGAGAGAGAGAAAGTGCACAAGCTGGGGACGGGGACAGAGGGAGAGAGAGAAGGAGACTCCCAGTCCAGCAGGGAGGACTACAGGGGCTCCATCCCAGGACCCTGAGATCATGACTTGACCTGAAAGCAGATGCTTAACTGACTGAGCCACCCAGGCTCCTCAGAAAGCTATTTTCTATCATCAGAATAGCAAACTAAACTTCATGATTTAGAAGGAACATATGAGGAAAACTTAAATGTGCAGTACAATGAGGGGTGCATCAATGTTTGTTAAAAAGAACCAGGGAGGGAGACAAACCGTAAGAGACTCTTAATCTCAGAAAACAAATTGAGGGTTGCTGGGGCATGGTGGGGGAGGTCTAGGGTGGCTGGGTTACGGACATTGAGGAGGGTGTGTGTTATGGTGAATGCTGTCAATTGTGTAACACTGATGATTCACAGACCTTTACCCCTGAAGCAAATAATACATATATGTTAATAAGAAAAAAATCAATTTAAATAAAAGCTATTTGCTCAAGGTCCTTCAACAGTGCTTAGTCAAGACTAGATTCAGGTCCTTCAGACATGGAAGACAAGCATGTTTTTTTGTAACATGATGGAATTATATTTAAAACAATATTATAGCAAAAATAAAGGAAGAGAACTATAGTGTAGTAATACTGTAGGTTCTAAAATCAGAGATAGCCGTGTTGGGAATGTGCTGGAGAACTAATTGATTGTGTAACCTCAGCAGGTTTTTTAAATCCATGATGCTTTCAGTTAAGGACACCATAAAATGGGAATAATATATATCACTAAAGCACAAGATGGTGTGAACATAAAGTAGTGTAATGTATGTATGTTATATATATATATATGTATAAATATGTAATGTTACATAATTCTAATCATGCAAAAAATTAACTAGTATTTTCTATATATAAAATACCCATTTTTCATATTTCTTTGTCTTTTTGAATTGTTCATTTTGCATTACTTATTTTCCAAGTTGCTATTGTAATATATATAGAGAGGTATACTTTCAGCTTGGCTCCCATGACATTAAACTGTGACAATTATCTAAAATGCCACAGACTTCAGAGTTGTTATTTTAATTCAGAATAATCCATAGAATTTACACCCATCAGTTGCCTGAATCATTATATAGTTGAACATTTGTTCTATTTGTACATACATATAACAGTATACTTAACACTCTTGTATCTAATGCTTGTCATATTTTAAATATTTCCCTCAGTATAAATTTCCAAGAGTAACAGCATAGTGGATTCAAGTTGCTGCTTTTGGCTTTATTATGTATTAGCTGTATGACATTGAGTAAGTTGATTACCCTCCACATATCTTAGTTTTCTCATGTGTAAAATGGAAATGATAATACTTAAAAAGTTATCATATATAGAATAATTAAACCAGCATCTGGCACATAATAAGTGCTATATAAAGTTAAATGCTCATTGAAAGATTTAATTGTATTTAAGGGCACATATTTCTAAAATGGTTATTATAAGTTACTGCCAACAGCTATTTTAATTTTATTTTCCTTTTAAACATGGATTTTATATTTTTAATGTGTTAATCAAATACAGATTTTTAAGAATTCTAATTATTCATCTTAATTGTTTTATGAAAATCACATATAGGATCCATGAAGATGGGGACTTTGATTTACTTGCTCTAACAGCATAAAAAGGAACACCTAGTACATAGCTCTATAAATGTCTGTACAAAGGATAAATGATTGTGGAAATCCTGGCTATATGTTGGGCTAGAAGGCAGAAATACTTCATTTTGTAGATCAGCTAGGATTCAACTAAAGATAAAAAAAGGGGGCATATTTTATGCTCACAGAAAGCCATGCCAAATAAGCTGATTGAGATACTACAGGTTATAGCCACTTGTTTTGAAAACAAATCTTCAATTTTTTTGTTTTATTTCTATTAAATATTTTTTGCAATTTTGCAAAATTGGGAAGACAAGGAAAGCTTTTACATTTTTTAATTCATCAGTGTATCAAATTGTATTATACATATTCATGACATGATATCTATTGAACTCTGCTGATCATGTTTAATTTATTATTTACCATATATCCAGGTAAACCAGTCATGATTGTCACAGAATACATGGAGAATGGTTCCTTGGACAGTTTCTTACGTGTAAGTAGAAGATTTTATATATATTCATCTATCTCTCATCCGCATCTATCTATATCTTTTATCCCTCTATCTATACACATATATGCATAAATATGGAATGAATCGCTGAAAATGTGAGACAACCTCTAATATTTTGCGAGTTATTAGATAACGAAGTTTAAAGTAAAACTGAAATTGAGGGAACTAAATAGTAAGAGGAAGACTAAAATCATATCTTTATTTTGCAGCATCCCAAGTTAAAGGTTTATATTTTTAAAACAAATTTGTGTGAACTTCTTCAGCCTTTTCGTACTGCCGAGATTCACATTGGTTAAAATAGAAAATTCTAAAAGATCCTTAAAGTAAGACATAAATAACGTTGATTGATGTAAGATGAGCATTCTCTTTTCTTCATTTAAAGTAACCTCAGACTGCTATTAGATAGAAAACCATCTATCTCTCACACAGAGCTTTTGTCTCAGAAAATAAGCAAGTTTTATAATTCCAAAGGAGTCTCAATTCAGAGATATCATTTCGGTGATATATATGCATCCATACATATTCTTAATGATTTTAGCTTAGAAATTTTATTTTTAAAGATTGCTTCAGCAAATATTCAAAGAAATAAGTTTGTTGGGGAACAAGATCCTGCCAATCACTAATCACTTCAAGGGTTAAAAAAAGACTTTATACTCTGTCTTTAATATGCTTTCAGTGTTATAATATAGAAATAGATAGACAGGAAGCATAGTACAATTCATTCATAGAGGAAAATTTTAAATTTTCTATAAATGAGAAATTATTTATTTTAATATTCATGAGGCAAATACAAATTTTACCAGCAATTATTTTCCCAAGCATTCAAAAAACAAGTACTTTTCAAATCAGATGATTAAAACCATTATAATAAATATTCTTTTAAGTTGTTATTTTTTTTCTTTTAAGTTGTTATTGTGTAGATAAAACTAAACATAGAATTTTATATCTATCTATGCATGCATTTATGCACATAGGTATATACATATGTGTGTATCTACTTACCTATTTATCATATAAATCGTGTATTTCTATTTTAATCCAAGTAAACTGGAAACTTTTCTAAATACAGACCTCTGACTTTGTGTTTTATTGTCTTCCATTTTATAACCTGTAACTCAAGATTGAGTAGAAAATGAATATTCAGTAAATATTTCTAATTCTGAATTATTTATTTATAATGATAATTTAAACATGTAACATCCACCTTCTCTGAAGTAATTAATAAAAATCTGAAAAACCGGAAGGAAGAACGGACATTCAATCAAATAAGTATGTAAAACTAAAATAGCCACAGGATTCATTTCATTTTGCTGTTCTTGAACGTAAAATTTCTGAGGGGTTTGTCTATCACCAACAGACCAGGAAAGATCTAATTTTGAACCTGAAGTCAGAATATTGGGATCCTCCTTGTAATGAAGTATTCAGTAATGCAGCTACTGTGCTATTTTGGTTTAGCCTTATTAGGCTGGAGTGCTCTTAGAACTAAAATGTATATAGTCAGTCTTTTTACAGTTCAGTATGTGAGATTTTTAACCGAGGTATACCCTAAGGAAGAGCAACACATCTTAACTGTGTATTTGAAATACTTCTCAGAAACACGATGCCCAGTTTACTGTCATCCAGCTAGTGGGGATGCTTCGAGGGATCGCATCCGGCATGAAGTACCTCTCAGACATGGGTTATGTTCACCGGGACCTTGCTGCTCGAAACATTTTGATCAACAGTAATTTGGTGTGTAAGGTTTCTGATTTTGGACTTTCACGTGTTCTAGAGGATGATCCCGAAGCAGCTTACACAACAAGAGTGAGTCACTCTTTCTTTTTCTTTTTGTCCTCTTTTATCTTTGTTTTCCGCCTTGTGTTATGTGGACTTGCAAATAAATAGAAGTCATGTCTCTCAATGCTTTGTCAATTATGTCTTCCCGTGAAGGAAATGTATCCTTTAACATTAAACTATTGTTACTTCTTCTGGGCAAATAGATGGTCACTATTTATAAAGTGGATAATGATGCTAATTCTGAAATGTCATAGATAGATTTAATGTGTCCCCCAGAAAGGCAGCATGATTCACTCATGTTTGAAGTCTTGGGATTTTTATATTTACGCATTTTTGGATCTGGTTGAGCCACTTTCAGTAAACAGGATAAATTCTCAGTACCTCCATCCAACTAGATATAATTTTAAAGCATTATAAAATTCATGTTTACCTAAGGAGCACATGCTCACATCATAAAAATTTCAAAACAAAGCAATAAAAAGGAGAAAAGTCATCCGTAATTGTGCCACCCACAGAGAACATTTGTAACTTTGTCAGTCAATTTCTTCCAGATTTTTTCTGCCTCCTTATTATACACACCTATCCATGAATACATAATTAGAATGGGATTATTCATAATATCACTGTATAGCCTGCTTTTCTCTTAGCGATATACCTGCCGAATATATTTCACTGTCAGTAAATAATCTTCAAGTTTCCATTTTCAGCAGTTCTATCTGGTTGTACCATTTTATTAAAATCGACTCCTAATTATTGGTCAAATTATTATTTCTAGCTTTTTAAAAATTTTTATCATTTTATTGTTATTTTTAAATTTTTTTTCCATTATGGTAAGACTACTCTTTAATCCCCACCCCCCACCAAGGTACCTTCTAACTATCAGTTTGTTCTCTATAGTTAAGAGTCTGTTTCTTGATTTGTCTCTCTCTTTTTTTCCCCTTTGCTTGTTTGTTTTGTTTTTTAAATTCTACATATGAGTGAGATTGTATGGTATTTGCCTTTCTCTGACTGATTTATTTCATTAACATTGTGCTCTCTAACTCTATCCCTATTGTTGCAAATGGCAAAATTCACTCATTTTATGGCTGAATGATATTCCTTTGTGTGTGTGTAGTTGTGTGATGTACCATTTCTTTCTTATCTATTCTTCACTCAAAGGACATTTGGGTTGCTTTCACAATTTGTCTGTTTTAAGTAGTGCTACAATAAGCATACGGGTGCTTATATCCCTTTGAATTAGTGTTTTGTATTTGGGGGGTAAATACCTAGTAGTACTATTACTGAATCATAGGGTAGTTCTATTTTTAGTTTTTTGAGGAGCCTCCGCACTGTTTTCCACAGTGAATGTGCCAGTTTGCATTCCCACCACTAGAGGAAGAGGGTTCCTTTTTCTTTGCCTCCTCACCAACATTTGTTTTTTGTGTTGTTTCTTTGAGCCATTCTGACAAGTGAGTGGTATCTCATTGTAGTTTTGATTTGTATTTCCCTAATGATTAGTGATGTTGAGCCTCTTTTCATGCGTCTGGTGGCCATCTGTATGTCTTCTTTGAAGAAATGTTTGTTCATGTCTTCTGCCCATTTTTAATTGGATTATTTGTTTTTTCATCTTAAATTATGTTATTTCTTTATATATTTTGAACACTAACCCCTTATGGGATATGTCATTTGCAAATATCTTCTCCTATTTGAAGGTTGTCTTTTAGTTTTGTTAATTGTTTTCTTCATTGTGCAGAAACTTTTAATTTTGATGTAGTCCCAACAGTTTATTTTTGCTTTTATTTCTCATCTCAGGAGACATATCTAGAAAGATGCTAATAAGGCTGATGTCAGAGAGGTTACTGCCTGTGTTCCCCTAAAGGATTTTTATGATTCCAGGTCTTACATTTAGGTCTCTAATCCATTTTGAGTTTATTTTTGTGTATGATGAAAGAATGTTTTTCAGTTTTATTGTTTTGCATGTGGCTGTCCAGTTTTCCCATCACCATTTGTTGAAGAGACTGTCATTTTCCTATTTATATTCATTTCTCCTATGTCAAAGGTTAATTGAATGTATTATTGTGAATTTATTTCTGTGTTTTCTGTTCTATATATGTATTTTTGGTCTGTATGTCTATTTTTAATACCAGTACCATACCATTTTAATTACTATTGCTTTGTCATATAACTCGACGTCTGGAATTGTGATACCTCCAGGTTTTTTCTTTTCTTCGGGATTGTTTTGACTACTGGGGTCTTTTGTAGTTCCATACAAGTTTTAGGATTGTTTGTTCTAGTTCTGTGAAAAATGATGTTAGTATTTTAGTAGGGATTACTTAAGTGTGTAGATTGCTTTGGGTAGTATGGATATTTTAACAATATTTGTTCTCTCAATCCATAAGCATGGAATGTCTTTCATTTCTTTACATCATTTTGAATTTCTTTTGTCAGTGCTTTATAGTTTTCAGAGCATAGGTCTTCCACCTCTCTGGTTAAGTTTATTCCTAGATATGTTATTGTTTTTGGTGCAATTGTAAATGCAAGTGTTTTCTTAATTTCTCTTTCTGCTGTTTCATTACTGGTATATAGAAATGCAGCAGATTTATGTACATTGATTTTGTGTCTTGTTACTTTACTGAATTCATTTATCAGTTCCAGTAGGTTTTGGTGGAGTCTTTCAGATTGTCTATATATAGTTCCATACCATCTGCAAATAATGAGAGTTTACTTCCTTATTTGAATGCCTTTTATTTCCTTATGTTGTCTAATTTCTTCTGATACTATGTTCTATTAAAGTGGTGAGAGTGGACATCCTTGCCCACCAGGTTCTGGCGTTAGGAGAAAAGCTCTCAGGTTTCTACCATTAAGTATGCTGTTCGCTATGGGTTTCTCATATTAGGCCTGTGTTATGTTGAGGTATGTTTTCTCTAAACCTACTTTGCAGAGGATTATTATCATGAATGAATGTTGTACTTTGTCAGATGCTTTTCAATATTTTATACAAATGTGTAAATGATCCATCTACATTCTTAAGTATATAAGTCTGATAATTTCCCTATGATAGAACCCTAAAAGTGGATTTTCTTTGTCAAAGTGGATCTTCTGTGCCCATTTTAAAAGCGTACTTAAGGGGTGCCTGGGTGGTTCAGTGGGTTAAAGCCTCTGCCTTCGTCTCAGGGCATGATCTCAGGGTCCTGGGATTGAGCTTCACATCGGGCTCTCTGATCAATGGGGAGCCTGTATCCCCCCTCTCCCTCTGCCTGCCTCTCTGCCTACTTGTGCTCTTTGTCTGTCAAATGGATAGATAAAATCTTTAAAATAAATAAATAAATAAAAGTATACTTAACTATATACTGATAAAAATAGATATTATGATTTTTTTGTATTTTTTAGTTTTAGTATCTAATTGATTTAATTTTATTAATATGATTCAAAATGCATCTGATTATTTCTTCATATATTTATCGACAGGTTCCTTTGAAAAGACATTTCTTTATAGAATTCTTTTTTCATGGCAATTTTAGAAAATAAAGATATGATCATCATTAATGATACTACCAAAAGTAACCAACTGTAATTATCAATTATGTATATAGTTATAAAATGGGATATTACATATTGATATATAAAATGATATCCATTATCAATCCAGTAATTTCTTCTTTTACAAACTCAATGTTGTTTTGTAATTTGACTATTTTAACTTAAAATATAAAATGTAAAATTTTGTAAATGATGAATTTTAACATTATCATTAAATAATGTGTCATAACCCACTTTATCCATATACATACATTATTTGTCCAATGCACTATTAAGCAAATTCCAGAGTTTTGATATTCTTAACATTACTTTGATGTAATCCTGATAAATGATTAGTGTCTGGCCATGATTATTTCCTCAGGATAAATTTCTGGAGTTAAAATTGTTGAGTTAAAATGCATGCAGAGGGACACCTGCGTGGCTCAGTCGGTTAAGCCGCTGCCTTCAGCTCAGGTCATGATTCCAGTCCTGGGATCGAGTTCCACATCAGGCACTCCTTGCTTGGCAGGGACTCTGCTCTCTCCACCTCTGCCTGCCACTCTGCCTGCTTGTGCGCTTGCACTCTCTCTCGCTCTCTCTCTCTGACAAATAAATAAATTTTAAAAATCTTAAAAAAGAAATAAATAAAATGCATGCAGATATGTGCATGATTTTCATATATGAATTGCCCAATTGTTTTCCATATAGTTTGTTATAGAGTTTCACATCTAGTGGCAACATATAAAAGAGACTATTCCCCCATGCACCAGCCAAGAGAATGGGCAGTTTTTAAATGTCAACTTCTGCTGTTTTCTTCATGTTTCTAAAAGGTTATTACTGGGGCGCTTGGTGGTTGCTCGGTTGGTTAAGCTCCTGTCTTCAGTTTAGGTCACGATCCCAGGGTCCTGGGATGGAGCCCCATCAGGCTCCCTGCTCAGTGGGGAGCCTCCTCCCTCTTCCCCTGCTTGTGCTTGCTCTCTCCCTCCCTCTCTCTCTCTCTCTTTTGCTTTGTCAAATAAGTATAATCTTTAAAAAAAAAAAGAAAGTTATTAATTTAAAAAAAATTTAAAAGCTCATTCTTTCCTAAAACATCAATTTCAACAAATCTATTATCAATGACCAAGTGTGTCATGTGACGTCTATCTCACATTCTGAGAAAGAACCCAATTTGCCAGACTGAGTTTCATCCACAAAGCCACAGAGATAGAACCAGAAATTCAGAAGCACAGCGTCCTGGAGATATTCCTAGATGAGTTGATAAAGGAGTTGGAACTCTCCTGATGCCTTTTACATTACACTCTCTTTCGCATTTCCCATTTTCAGCTAGACTCTGTAGTGGATTCACTGTCTAACATCTTAGTATTTCTTAAGATGTGTCCTGCACAAAAATGTTGCTGTTCTTGGGAATACAGCTCACTAGGTTGAGAGCGAAACAAATAAAATAAAATTTTATATCTAACAGCTAGTTTAATTAAATTTATAGCAGTGACTATGACTATAAAGCTCTGAAAACTTGAAGAAATTACAAAACCTGAGTAAATATGTGGATAGTGCTTTTAGTGTCCCTTCTGTTCCTTCTCTCATCTCCAGAAAAATTAGCCAATATTCTACAGCAAAGCATCATTTTTATGACTATAAATTATCATCCCAGGAGATAACGTATGCAACAGATGATAATATATTTATAGTTTTGAGAAATATTTTTTATTCTGCTCATTGCTACTCTGCATTCTAAAGATATCCTTCATAACCTTCTGCTACTATTGAGCTTTAAACACACTGCACAGAAAGTATCATTCTTGCAGGTCTCGTCCATGGTACAGCAATCACTATATATATAGTATATTATATATATGTTTGTGATATACTTCCAGTTTTAATAAAAAGTATTTGATTAAAAGGCCTTTATTTGAAATATTAGATTTCTGGTAATTTAGTCAGGTTCTGTGCCATATCTTATTTTTAAACTAGAGCATTTTTTTTTTTTCAATATTAGCTTTGATTTCCAGGAAACTCTAAGGCATGACTTTTTTTTTTTTTTGTAGAAACTTGGAAGCTTCATCCAAATCTGGATCATCTGCTCTCTAGAGAATATATTGGGTTAACTTTCATAGCTCCATTTGTACTGACTGTTACTTTTAAGGACCAGGGGTACAGAAGACCATTTCTTAACCCTAGTAGGGGAAAAAAAAAATAAAAAAAGATGTTGCTCTGTCAAGATTCCTCATTATCATTCATGAAATAAAAATGCGACAGGCTCTCTGCACTTTTTATTCTCAGAAGATTATTAAAAACTACACCAACCAAATGGCTCATTAACTGCCAATAAACAGCTGTTTAGAATTATTCAATGTTCATCTTTGTATTTTCTCAAAACTTCTCAAAATATCTGTGGGGGTCCAAACTTCCTTCTGAGAAGCTGTAATTTGCATCTGCATTTCTCGAATAATTTAGAAATCTTTAATCTCCTGTAATCTCCTTGTTTGGTACACCAATTTTATAATTTACCCTAAACTATTAGGTATGTTCTAAAGTAATAGGACTGCTATTTTGTTTTTTAAACAAACACACTGAAACAATTAAATGAGTGTTGCCATACTAATTCTTGAGAATTTGTACATATTACAGGAACCCTGCTATTATACAAAATGTTTTGGGAAATCTATTTTGAAATTATCTTTAAAATTGGATTGCAAAGGATATCATAATTCAGAATTATTTAAGCATATAGTGTTTTGGGAAGCATACTTGCCTGAGATAAAACTCTGGTCTCAATAAATTTATAGTTAATAAATAAGAAAAGTTAGTACATTGTCATATAATGAAGTCTAGTTTTTTTTTTTTTAAACCCAAACCAGTACTTTTCAGCTTAGACATTCACTTTCTTTATTTGATTAGGCAATCCTATAATTTATGGTTACTTCAGAAAAACAGGTTCACCATTTAAGAGTGTGTGCCATACATTCTTGTTGGATAAACACACTCTGGTGAATCTGCTTTAAGAAGCTAGCCACTAGGATTGGGAGGGAGACAAACCATAAGTGACTCTTAATCTCACAAAACAAACTGAGGGTTGCTGGGGGGAGGGGGTTTGGGAGAAGGGGGTGGGATTATGGACATTGGGGAGGGTATGTGCTTTGGTGAGTGCTGTGAAGTGTGTAAACCTGGTGATTCACAGACCTGTACCCCTGGGGATAAAAATATATGTTTATAAAAAATAAAAAATTATATAAATCTCAAAAAAAAAAAAAAAGAAGAAGCTACCCACATTACTTCGGTCACACTTAACACATATCACTCAGAGTCACTGGGGTTCAAAAATTAGCATTCAGTGCCTCAGTGCACTAAGCCTGTTGCCCAATTCCTGCTCAGAATGTTCCTGCCTTTAGGTAGAGGGTAATTGCACTAAGGAATCATGAGAGGCGTTTGATTCAGTGCCACTGAATGAATATGGGATGTCTACTGATCTCATTTTAAAAACAGCTTGGCAATCAACAGGCAAGTTAGGAGAGTGGAACAGAATTTATATCAACTAATTTCGTATGTACTTTTTTTTTCTTTTAAACTGGATGGAACACCCGAGGAGTTGAGAAGACATTGAGCCTTGAAACTCAAAACAATTACCAGACATTTTTCTCTGCTGCTTTAACACTGTCTTAAGTGTATCACAGGTTTTCCTGCCTTCTGTCCCAATAGTATTCCTTGAGATGTGAGTGTCAGCTCAGATCATAAAATACACTTTTGTATGTTTTCTCTTTTTTATAAGGGAACTGAGTAGGAAATCAGAATTTCTTTTAGTACTCACACACAGTTATTTCTTCTCATTTCTCACTACTGAGTTATGCAGAAATTCCAAACATTGACACTTTCCATTATACGACGTGATTATGCATCCTGTAACCTTTGTAAAATTCCACTGTACACGTGGGATTTGAGAGTAAGAAAGGTGTGATGCTCTAGTGTTTTGAGAAAATCGTTCAATCTTGTGGACCCTCTGAAATGTTCTTGGGAGACACCCTGAAGTGCATAAAGGACACTTTGAGAACCACTGTTCTAGGTACTATGTCATGAAAATGCACTTTAAAAATGAAATGAATATTTTAGTTTTTATCAAGTGATATAAAGTCTTGATTTATAGTATTAATATGATATAGCATGTTTTGAAGAAAGGCATGGGGTGCATAACAGCAGCTGCATACAAAAGGCTATAAATCATCTTTTACTGGGGATGGAGCAGTTAGCTCTGCAAACTTAAACCATCAGAAACTTTTTGTTGTTGAGAAAAACAAACAAAATATGAATTGCCTTTCTTTGGTTTCCCATCATGTGAATTCAGAGCACAGTTATGGCATGTTGCCTTTTTTTTTTTTTTTTTTTTTGCACTGAACTACCAACTCATTTCAGTTTAAGAGAACCATGAAATTATTGGTGAAGACTGTTTACCACTAACTTATTTTTAGCCTTTTTCCTTATGAAATTTTATTTTAAGCGGTTAGCATTTCTTATGTGCATGCATGCATCTATGCAAATGAACATTTTTATATTCATATGTTCAAATAGATGGGATCCAAAATTCCACCACGATGGTGATCAATTTACCGTTTAACAAGATCAAGTTTGGGAAAATATAGGCTTTTATCTAATTTACATGCTCTATTATATAAAGTCAATCCAATTCTCAAGCCCCCAAATTCATTTTAGGGATATAATTACCACATAAACTGGTTTGGGAAATTTGAGAGAGCCAGGTGATTTATTTTTCGTTATATTCTTCACTTTCATTTTTTTTTCCTTTTTATTTCCTGAAGATGTATACTAAGTGGTTAGAAATTAGATATTTTATTTTATTTTATTTTATTTTATTTATTTGAGAGATAAAGAGAGAGTGCGCATGCTCAAGCAAGCGCTCCAGCAGTGATAGCAACAGGCAGAAGCAGAAGCAGGCTCCCTGCTGAGCAGGAATTTTTTTTTTTCCCTACCTCCCCACCCCAAATACAAATTTAATGCCGAATTCGATCCCAGGACCCTAGGATCGTGACCTGAGCTGAAGGCAGACACAACTGCCTGCAGGCACATCCAGGCACCTCTGCAGTTAGATTTTTATATTGGATAAGAAGTTTCTCCCTTTCATTACATTTATAACCCATTAGTAACTATTTGATTTTTAGGAGATAAAAGCAACTGAAAAGTTATCACAGGCATTGCGTGTTAAATGAAGGAGAAAGAAATCTTATTTTACATAATAATTTATTTGATTTTTTTTCTCTGTAATTCTGCCAACTTGATGCCAGAAATATTCTGCTACAGTTATTTTACCTAATTTCATTTGCAAGATAAGAAAGAAAAAAAAAGTGGCTAATGCAAGTAGTTAGAAGCTAAGTAGTTAAAATTTCCTCTTCAGGATAACTCCATTCTAAGGACATAAATAATAGAGAACATGAGCCTTTATTCTGTAGTCAAGGACTAAAAACTATGAATATGAAGAAACAGTTTGATATAAAAAGAAAATCATACTATTTTGATAAGTAATATATATCATATGTCCTCACATGAATGGAAAAAAAGGTAACACATAAATATCTAATCAGTGGCCTTCATATATTTTAAGTTTTGAACCAAAATAAGTAATGTCAATCATGAATTTATTCCCTACTCTCTTAGCATCAGTATGGATATGCCTCATGCAGCTTCACAAAGTAAAGTCATGTATTCAAATATCAGAAAATGCTAGAAGACATCATAATCTCAGTTGTCATTGTTGCATCAATATTTAATGAGAGATCTAGTACTTTCTAGTCACCTGATTCCCAGAGATAGATACCATAAGCATTTTACATGTGAAAAAAATCTATCCAGATTTAAGTGAGGAAAAAAAAATCATAGCTATAGTTTTAGAGTGGAACATAGTAATACAGAGGTTGTATGTAAAATATTACACGGTCTCTAACATTTTCTCTAAAAATTTTCTCTTAAGTGCATAATTCATTCATTCAATGTTTGAGTGCCTATGGTATGCCAGACACTGTTCTAGGACAGTAAATAAAACAAAGCCCTGACCTTATGAGTTGACATTCTAGTGTGGGAATTCGGGTAATAAACCAACTAGTAAAGGTATAGCAAGGCAGAGAAGTAAGATGAAGAATATGTGGAGTGTGGGGGGGGGCATGTTATTTCAGTGAGGAAGATTACAAGAGTTTCCCTGATAAAATGACATTAGAGCAGTGAATTAGTGATAGAGGAGGAGAAAATAATATAAATATCAAAGTTAATTAACCAGATTTATTTTGCTTTAACAATCTTTTCAATTTAATAAATCAATTTTAATCATTGTTCTAATTCCAACAGGCTCACTTTGCAAGAAGACAAATTAACTAGTCAGATTAATGGTTTGACTCAGACTAAACATCAGGCTCATAGTGACTGGTCTAGTCTGTAATGTTGGTGAGCCTGGAAGCTTAGTAAAAATCACTTTCTGATATTATTTCCAGTTTGCTGTGAATATCCCACATTTTCAAATATGTGATTACACATTACCTGAAGATTTTCCTAGTGCCCCAAAGTCATTGACCAGCCCAGCTCCTTTGGCATTGGGAAGTATCACAGTCTTGAAGTCCTAAGTCAGTCTTACCACTGGATGTCTGGAATGGCTAATAATTTGACTCATTTCTGTCTTGTCACCCCTTTTCAACCATAATTCTATATGTCATGGTTCAGATACACTTCCGTGACTTTTTTCCTTTTTCATTTGCTGACCACTGCTCTGAAATTGACCCCTAGTTCAAGCTGTTATTTATTAAATATAAGCCTATAAGGGAACCATTACCATTATGTCCAGTCAGAATTGTCTTTTTGGATATTTATGAGATTCTCAACCTATTATATTATCTTTCCTTATTTCTCAATCATCAATATTAAACAAATCAAGCTTATTCAAGTTTCGTACTTTTTTAGTTACTAACTAGAATGAACCTAATATTTTTGTTTCTGTTATTTTTATTGCAATTATATACTGAATAGGTCTTTCTGATTTATTTGCTTATAACATTGTTTCTTTGGAAAACTGTGTTCAGAGTGCTAAAAATATACACTTTCAAATGAATTTCTTTAATCTTTAAAATAATTACGGTTGAGTATCTATAAAACACAAAAGTTTAATATTTAAAACCTCACTGAACTCTGAAATATCTTCAACCTTATCTGTATATGTTTGTATTGTTTTTGGTGAAAATAGACATTATACATCAGATGACCTAATTTGAAACTAACAGAAAGTAACAGAAAAGTTGTTTATTTGTATACTGCATTACCTGGATAGCAATAGAATAACTTAGAATGCAAGTTGAAGATTTTCTTGTATTTTAAGAAATTCTTAAGCATTTCACATAATGTTGAAACATTTCAAAAGTTCAAGGGATAAGCTTTTGCTACCTAAAAAATCATCTGTCTCTGATCTCTTGTGGCAATCAACATCTGCTGGAGCAATTCTCTCAATGGCTTTTAGATTTGAACTACTGGGGATTAGAACAGATGCTTCCCCTGGGAGTCTTCCTGGCTTGCCCTTCACCTTGTTTTCTACTGTTGTCTACAGTGAATGAAGTTCAGTTCCTGACAATAGATAGATGCTAAATCCTTGAGTCAAATGATTTATCTCTGTGGTTCCACTTTTAACCTGAGAAGCCAATATTTGCCTCCAGGTTAAACACTCAATTACTTAGGGTTTACTAAGATAAACTCTCCGAAGTCCTTTGTCACTCTAAGAATGACCTGACAGAGCTCACGGGTAGGCAGTGTGAACTGTGGATCAGCTAAGCATTTATGAAATCAGCAGGGAGAGATTTGTGTATATAATTAGAGAAAAATTGGGGCAGATATGAGATATTATGCCTTAATGTCCAGAGAGTTTAGCAATTATACTCCTTTTCTTTAGAAATCAAGATTTGAAACCCCCTAACCCATAATGAAAGAGCTGGCTTTAGTTGAGTGCCTGAAAAATTCAGGCTTTTAGCCAAATGCCTCATTTGAACTGTCTAAATTCATTAAGCTTAGAGAACTGAATTGCAGGATCTTTTGAGAATAGGTTTACTCCAACTGCTATTTCTAGACAAAGTGAACAAGGTTTGGGACTATTTCAACTATAATCCTGGATTTGAGTGTAGCAGTTATGTAATGCCTCTGCCCAGAGACTCCCAAGTATCTTTAATTGCACCATTTTATTCTTCTCTTTTAAATTTTCTTTAAGAATTCTATAGGAGTAAATCCAGATATGACATCCAATAGATAAGTAAATCCAAACTTAGGACCATCTTTAAGAGTCCAAAATAATGAATGTCAAAAACATCAGCATCCTTGATAAGCTTGTATGTTTCAGACAGAAATTTGAAAGTTCAAGGAGCTAAGGTTCATAGGTCAGTCCAGCTGTTAGAGATACTCCCCATAATTTTCAGTTGGTGAATGACAAGATAGCTGCACAGAGAAGTTAAGAAGCTTGGCTAAATTAAATTAAACAGTATTCTAAAAATTGACCAGAAACCAAGACACTTAATTTCTGCTAAACAGATGGAACGAATAACTATAAATTCTCTTGCACTCCAATTACTGAGCTATACCTAGATGAGACATCAGCACGGAAAGGAACTGATTCTAGGTTTGCAGCTTTCAATATGGGAAACAAGCATTAACTTCAGTCTGTTAAAGAGGTTTCTCTGTAATGGAGGTTTTATTTTTTTTAAATTTGTTTAAATTTTAATTTTTTTGTAATTGAGGTTTTAGATATACTCCATATGCTATGATTCTGAGGTTGCTCCAGGCAATTGGAGAATTTTCTCAAATGAATAACTATCTGGGGAGCTTACATATGGATATAGAGACCACCTTAAGTAAATGTGTTCATTTTACAATGTATTCGTATATTGTAAAAAATACATCTTCATAAATCATCTTTATAGTAACTAGTTGTACTTTAGAGTACTCTAAGTGCCTAGTAGCATTTTATCAGCCAAACTTTAAACTGTCAACTGATTTCAAAATTTTAGCTCATTAATAGCAGTTGTACTTGAATAGTTTTACTGTGGCAGAAAAGAAGTATGCCAAATGATCACTCCAAATCTTTGGGTAACCCAATGAAGGATGTGTTTGGCAGTTATTTGAAAAGCATCTAAAGTTTCAAAATGTCTCGCACATATATAACTGAGAAAGCAATTTCTGGACCTGAAAAATATAAACGAAGTCAAACAATATAAGTTTGAATTTATTGGGGTGGGGAGTAGGGGGAAAAAGGGATTTTTGTGATCAACAAGAAGCAGAAGGATGAATAAATTGTACAAGGGATGACTTGTAGGAAATTTAGTGAGTCAGACTCTTATAGATCCATTTTTTTTTATTTTGATAGTCTCAGATATATAGATATTCAACCTGAAGGCAGTCAGCCTTATTGTGAAATAAGGCATTATTAAAATGTATGGATTCTTCTTTCACCCATATTTCAGAACCAAATTGGGCCCTCAGGGACTTGTATCCAGTGTCTCACTATGTCAATGACATTAATGTTTTTGTAGCCATTTTTTACTCTGGAAGTAAAAAACTTGTTTCTTACTAAACTCTTCGGTCATAGATACTTCCATTTGATAAAGAAATTGGTGTTTAACTAAAGTTTTATTAGTAATAAGAAGTTATCCCCTTTTCAAAAAAGAAAAAGAAAGGGGGGAAAGAAGAAAAGAGAAGGTAAGAAGAGAGGAGAAAATAAAATAAAATAATAAATAAAAATAAAATAAAATAATAAAAAAGCATGAAAACATAAAAAAGTTAAAAATAGAGGGAAACATCTCAAAAGGATACTGTTATATTTACTAAAAGGAGGTATCAAAATCAGCTCTGAAGAACTTGGCCTTTACTTGACTAGAACAGAAATAAAAATATCCTTAGAAAGGGTGTGAATAATAAGGAAAAAAAATGAAAAAGTTAATTCCACTTATTCTACATAAAATCCTGGATAAATCCTGGACCTCGTCTGAATTATTTTCCCTTGCTAAGTAAAGCTTATTATATACCGTCTAAAGCAGTAGTTTTCAAATAGGGATAATTTGGCTCCTAGGGGGTATTTGGCATTGTCTGGAGAGATTTTTGGATGTCACAAATGGAGGGATGCTAATGTTATCTAGTGGGTAAAGGCCAGGGGTGCTACTAAACATCTTACAATGCACAGGGTAGCCCCCACAACAAATCATTAATCTGGCTTAAAATGTCGTTTTGCTACTGTACAGAGAGCTTGTTCTAAAATTACCCAACATGTGTAAATAATGTGTAAAAAATGGGACTGAAGATCAAATGTCCCTCTCAGGTACTTTATAATTTCTCCTGTACATACTGGACCATAAGTTGCCTGAGGAAATGTAGACTACATTGCCATTTGTGAGGGAAAAAAAACATATATATATATGTTGTGTATATATATATACACAACACTTTAGCCATCTGCCACCAAGCCTAATAGGTTGAACTTGGGGATATTTCACAAACAGAATGAAATGAATAGTATGCTTTTTTTTTTTTTTAAGGTTTTATTTAATCATTTGAGAAAGAGAGAGGGAGAGAGAGCAGACACTTTACCGACTGAGCCACTCTGGCGCCCCTGAATACTATGACTCTTGTTCCTGTTAATATTTTATTCTCATATGTTCTTCATCTAGCACTTAAAATTTTAATTCCTTCCCCTGGTGCTCTAAATTTTAAACATGGCCTCTTTATTTTTGATGTTTTGATTTTGTTTTATTAATATGTCTTTGGAGTTAACTGTAGTAGACAAACTTACCTTGCAGGTAAATACATCATGTATTTTCAGCACTTGAATCTTAGCCATGCATAATTAATTTTTATGTATAAAAATTGTACTTACCTCATACTACAAAGGAATGGATTAATATTCATATTCAGAGACAACAATATTTATTTATTTTTAGGTTGGTAAAGTACCTGCAATATTAAAATTGAAATAGTTGTTGTAGGATGTATTTTGTTTGTTGAGTCAAATGAAAATCTTTATAGAATTCTGAAAACTCTAAAATATTTAATCTATGCACAACCCTGTGGGATATTTTCATAATTTTATAGATACTATAAAAACTTGATGTTTAATAATTCTTATATTTATTACTATTATGGAAATAACAACATTGTTAAATAGCATGAGGAGAAATAAGGCATAAGAAAATAGTATGATTTTTTAAAGTTATTATTGTGTTATATATTAGCTCATTCTTAATATTTGTATATTCTGAAAAACTAGGTTCAATGTATTATTTTCTAAGTGAGCTGTATTTTAAAATATGCCCCAAATTATCAAATAGCTTCAGTAAAATCTACCACTCTAAGGCCGTAAACGTAAGTGATTATATTCTCTCTCCACAAATCTACATACACCTCTGGGAAACAAGCTGTTGTAAACAGGAGAACTTGAAAGTCAGACTCTTGTTTTAAATTCTAGGAATGCAGAAATGGAGTAAGCAAAACAGTTACTCTTCTGAACATCCCAGTCTACTCATAAGATTAAAAGGTAGAAGGATCACAGAACCTGGAGTGACCAACTTGGCCTAGAATGTTCCTAAATTTTCCACCAATAAGTTCACACTTGACCAAAATGTTCAACTAAGTTTACTAGTTACAGAAGGCAGACAAGGAAAGAGCCTCCCAAGAAAAAAGAATAGCATGTATTTCCTCAGCTTTACAACCTATTTAGATTTTCATAGGCTAAGAATTCCAAATTATTACAAACTGTGACAAAAAAATTTACTCATGGCAACAGATTGGACAAGAGCTACTACTTGAACTCCTGTGTTTCATTTAAAGCCAGAGTGACTCCATGTTGTTTGCCAATCATGGAAAAAGAAAAATATGTATAAAATTCCTCTTAGTCTGATTTATTTTTAGCAGCAATAGCAACAATTGCTAAATTTGAATAATATATTGTAGTTAACCATAAGCTTTCCTTCCTATGTTCATTTAATAAATCCTTTGTATCAATATACAAAATGTGTTAACCACTTGAAGGAATTAGAAGAGAAGAAAGGGCAAGATATTTATGAGCAGTCTGTTAATGATCAGACACTTTTATTAATTGATTTATGTATATTATAAAACCATTGCCAAAACCAAAAATATTCCATAATCTCCAGCCATCTTTGTTTACCTCTATTTCTATAGTTTGGAAGACTATAATGATTACAAAACATTAGCAAGACAGCACAACTCAAAATTTAAATGTATTCTTTAAAATAATTTACCAATTAATTTTCCAAATGCATTTCCTTTTTGTGAGGATTTCAATCAAATGTACCCAGTGAAAGTAAATAGCTAGCACTCGATTGGAAAATAATTTGCTTAAATCTGTAACCACGTGCTAGCTTAGAGAGCACATTACACCAGTCCCAGGCAAGTTCAGGGATGGTGCAGGGCAGAGCCACCATTAAAAAGATGGGCTCCCAGGAGACATCCCTCCCATAGCATTTATGCCTGTGTCCAAAACCGCACAGGGAAGGATTCTCCTTCTAAACTGAAATACAGGTGTGGCCCTGTTTTTCCTTAAAAGGATCACTTTTCTGTACTTTACTATTTTCAGCAATTTTTTTAAATTTTTTATTTTTTATAAACATATATTTTTATCCCCAGGGGTACAGGTCTGTGAATCACCAGGTTTACACACTTCACAGCACTCACCAAAGCACATACCCTCCCCAATGTCCATAATCCCACCCCCTTCTCCCAAACCCCCTCCCCCCAGCAACCCTCAGTTTGTTTTGTGAGATTAAGAGTCACTTATGGTTTGTCTCCCTCCCAATCCTATCTTGTTTCATTGATTCTTCTCCTACCCACTTAAGCCCCCATGTTGCATCACCACTTCCTCATATCAGGGAGATCATAGGATAGTTGTCTTTCTCTGCTTGACTTATTTCACTAAGCATGATACGCTCTAGTTCCATCCATGTTGTCGCAAATGGCAAGATTTCATTTCTTTTGATGGCTGCATAGTATTCCATTGTGTATATATACCACATCTTCTTGATCCATTCATCTGTGGATGGACATCTAGGTTCTTTCCATAGTTTGGCTATTGTGGACATTGCTGCTATAAACATTCGGGTGCACGTGCCCCTTTGGATCACTACGTTTGTATCTTTAGGGTAAATACCCAATAGTGCAATTGCTGGGTCATAGGGCAGTTCTATTTTCAACATTTTGAGGAACCTCCATGCTGTTTTCCAGAGTGGCTGCACCAGCTTGCATTCCCACCAACAGTGTAGGAGGGTTCCGCTTTCTCCGCATCCTCGCCAGCATCTGTCATTTCCTGACTTGTTGATTTTAGCCATTCTGACTGGTGTGAGGTGATATCGCATTGTGGTTTTGATTTGTATTTCCCTGATGCCGAGTGATATGGAGCACTTTTTCATGTGTCTGTTGGCCATCTGGATGTCTTCTTTGCAGAAATGTCTGCTCATGTCCTCTGCCCATTTCTTGATTGGATTATTTTCAGCAATTTTATTAAAATATTCTCATTGCTCTCCTCTGTGGAAAAGAGCGATGAAGCACATAAGAGGAAACAACTTCAGTGTGTTCCATTTTCATCCTGGTTGAGGTCAAACACAACAAATAGGTCTCTTGTTCCTGACAGTTATCAACCTAATGTTTTTGTCTATGTTCATAGATTACTGTAAACTAAGGATGTTCATAAGATGACCTGTATCTGTGCCTTATATTTCTAAATAGATACAAAGTTTTCATCAAGGAAAGGACTTCCTTTTAAGCACAGTTTTTATGCTCTCAGTAATTTGGCTCCGGACAAAGGAAAGCAAATGGCAAAGTGTCTATAGCAGAGATAAGATATATAACTGGTACTGCAGAATATTATCTTTCCTTTGCTCTGTGAATATAGCTTTGTTTGACTTCTGTTAATTCTCAGAGCTTTTTAAGGAAGAGAAAACATGCCAGATGATGTCATTTGGCATCCTGAATAGATTTTGTCACATGTCACATGTATAATTTTCTTTTTTTCTAAATTAATGATATTTGATACCTTGAATCCTTAGACCCAGAACTTGATCTAGGCAGGTGCAAATAAGTTAATTTGGGTATTATTAGGTACTTTTAGGATTGAATGTATTGTCAGAGAAAATGGCAATATTAGACCCTCCAAATTTATTTATTTATTACGTACTTACTTATTATTTTTATTTATATATATAAATAATATATATTTATATATATTAATATATAAATATATAAAATTATTTTATATTTACTTATTACATACTTACTTATTATTATTATTTATTACGTACTTACTTACTTTTCAGAAAGGAGCCAGGGTGAGCAGGAGGAAGAGGGGCAGAGGGAGAGAGAGAATCTTAAATAGCCTCCACACCCAGTGTGAGCCTGATGTGGGGCTTGATCTCAGGATTCTGAGATTACCTGAGCCTAAATCAAAAGTTGGAAGCTTAACTGACTGAGCCACCCAGGCACTCTTTTACCCTCCAAATCTGAGTATGAAAAGGATCCTTTAAAATGTTGAAAGTAAGACAAACTGTGAAGAAGAGAGTGAATGAGTGAGTGAGAGAGAAAGGAAAGGGAAACCTCTAAGACCTTCTCCTCTACTGGACCATAAAAGTTTTCTGTTCCGTTTTTCTGATTCTAAACCATCCCACTCCTGGCAGGGCACACTGTGCACTGTAGTGTCTCCCCAGGACCTCCCAAGGCTATTAGTCTCACTCCCGTCTCCCCAACCTGGTTTATTTTACTTCACCAACATAGAGCATCATGTAGCCTTCGGCTGTTAGCTCCTCAAGAAGGTTGTGCTCAGTCACCCTTTCTGTGCTCGCTCCACTGCCGTTTCATGCATTCTTCAAAGCCCACCTCCTTCAAAGACCTATGGCAGTATTCTCCTTGAGCAGTTCACTTGTATGAAAGCATCACGGAAAAGCCCCAAGTTTATGGAGAAAGTTCCAATCGTAGATCAATCCTGTCCTCTGCAGGATTAAGCTGGCTCAGTTTACTTGAGGATTATGCTTAAGCCTCAACCTGATCTTTTTCCATCCTTTTCCATTATATTCCTCCACATACTCTGAAGCATAATCGCACTGGAAACTTCTTTGAGAACATACATTTTCCTTCTCTGTTTGATACTTTGTTTGATATATGGTATTTCCCTCCAAGTATGAGAGGGCTAAGCTGATGTTTCTTGAGTCTTTACTGTGTGCCAGGAACTATGCTAAAGGTTTTATTGAAATTTGTCACTTAGCCCCACAGTTATACTATGAACCAGAACTTTTACTTTTCCAAATAGCATGAAGAAGCTCAGGTGTAATGTGGTGCAATAACTTTATTTCCTAAGATACATTTCTCCATAGCGATATTTCACATCCCCCTGCCCCCAGCACTACTTCAAAACCAGTGAAGTGCTAGGCAGCCAAACAAACCTTTTTATGAATAGGCCTTATGATTTGGATGATGTGAATTCTTTTCAGCATTGAGCCCCTTTTTTTTATATCAAAAATCTGCTCATAGGGACGCCTGGGTGGCTCAGTACGTTAAGCGTTTGCCTTCAGCTCAGGTCATGATCCCAGGGGCCTTGGTTCAAGGCCCACTTTGGGCTCCTTGCTCAGCCGGAAGTCCTTCTCCCTCTCTTGCTCCCACTGCTTGTGTTCCCTTTTCTTCCTGCATCTCTCTCTGTCAAATAAATAGTCTTTAAAATAGATCTGTACATCTTTTCAGGCTCAATTCATATGTGACCTCCTCAGTCTCTATAGTGAGCCTCTCAGCCCCGTACTCTGCGTCATAGCCATCTCTGCTGCGTAGACCCTGGAAGGTCTATGACCAGTGTGACCAGCAAGCATTATCTGGAACTTTTGAGAAAAGCAGACCATGGCTACACTCTGTAACTACTGAATCAGTGCTTCCATTTTAATGGGGGCAAGCTCCAGCTGATTCATATATATAATAAAGTTTGAGAAACAAAGTACTAGATACTTCGTTCTGCATTTCATTATTCAAAACAACTAATGGTCATTCCTAGTTGCCTGAGATTTTCCAAACAGAAGGGCTAGTGTGTTATTTATATTTGTCTCACCCACGGCGACTTGCCTAATACTTCCCATATGGCTGCTACTCGACACATTTTTATTAAATATATTTATTAAACTGAGAGCAAATTCCATGGGAGTTATATCTTTATATCTCCCATAACTCAGCTAAGCAAGATTCTCCTCTAGACTGTAAGTTCTGGGAATGTAGTTATTATATCTAGTTAGTTCATGTGGTGCCTACCTAGTGCATGGAAGGTACTTCAGTGATTCATGATGAAGTGAAGCATCGGGTAAATTTATCGAGATGATTGATTATGAATCGAAGAGAGTGTTTTAAGAGTATAATTTAACTTAAAATTTATTTAGTTAACAAATACCAATGAGAAATTATATATCAAGGAGTGGTATAAGTTCTTCTTTTGGTATAGTTCTTTACAAATATTAACTTGCATTCTGAACTAAGATTGCTTGGTCAAACATAAAGCTATGTTAAATCAATAAAGGTTGACTCAGGATACCACGTTCAATTCTAATATACCATGTAGCACGCCTACTTTAGGTCATTTTTTTCAGATGAGTAATTAATGTGCCATAGTTGATATAAACCAGCAGTATTTAAATAAGTTTTAAATGTTTTCCTTTCAACAGATTAATTGTAAGTAAACACTTCAGTACATGGCATGCCACTTGCTTCTGCTTGGCATTAAAATAGAACATCCAGATAGTTCAGCAGAAACCCATATTCCATTTTAGACGTACTCTGACAAATTCAGTCTTGATCACATATGTGCATAATTTTATATTTAAAGGGAGGGAAGATCCCAATCCGATGGACATCACCAGAAGCTATAGCTTACCGCAAGTTCACGTCAGCCAGCGACGTATGGAGTTACGGGATTGTTCTCTGGGAGGTGATGTCCTATGGAGAGAGACCATACTGGGAGATGTCCAATCAGGATGTAAGTATTTGTAGTCAATGAGTTATGGGTTCAGATTAAGAGATCAAGCTGTGCAAGGAAGTGGAGCATAATGAAACCAGGTGGCTCCCAGTTTGTGACATTGAAATAGAATACTTAGAAGAAATGAAATAGTTTCCAAGTCTTGCAAGGATGTTAATTGAGTTGTTCTTACAGATTTACACATTTCCCTGAAGCAGGGGTTTAGAAATGAGACAAAATAAGGACATTTGTAATAAGAATGTAATGAAACAAGTGACTGAAAAGATAGTAGATATCGGGGACTGTTTGAAGTATTTTTGCTATAAAATTGTTTCTATGTAACATTAAAAAGCCACATGTATGCCATTCTCTGTAGATCTAATTAATGCATCTATGCCAGCATTTTGTTTACTTAAACATAGCATTTCCCAGTGTCAGACAAAGCAACGAATGTCTGTGTGTTGTTGTTCTTAATGTATTAAACTTACATGTGAATTTAGTCATACGAATTGAAGTATATGGTTGGAAAAATAATGTTAAACTTTCTATTGTAACTGTGATATGATTTTTGAAAAGGATTTTTGGTTTTAGAATTCATGTCTTGCAAATGCTTAGTAAAAGAATGCTGTTGACATGGGATCAGCACTCAGAGGCTTTTCTTTTTCCTTAGCCAAAGACTATGAGCATGATCTCAAAGATACATGAGACAAAAAGCTCAGATGATTTTAGTCATTTGCTTCCCACTACATATAAAACTGTTTTTACCATATTTGCAAATAAAACCTTTCTGTACTCTCCAATCCAGCTATGTTTATAATAGTGCTGGGAAAATCAGACTCACTTTTCCACATCTCTTTTGTCCAAATTTTCTCTGTATTCAAGGATCTCAGACTGTGGGCTCTGGACCAGCAGCTTTAGCAGGGCTTGGGAATTTTTAGTAATGCAAATTCTCGGGCCTTCCTCTAGACTTATGGAATCAGAGGAGAACAATCTATATATTAAGTCCTCCAGATTATTCTGATACACAGTAAGTTTGAAAATCACTGTTTTATGTGATTTAAAATTACAAATGAACTAATAATCACTTCATTATTCGGCACATAGGATCCTTCCTAAAAAACTTACTATGATTTGGGAGGTACCATTTGAATGAAATATAAACAAATCTGTACACTAACTTTTTCTGCATCCATTCACGTACAAATAATATTCCATATAAATCTGTATTACCACATAATAATTTCTTTATAACTCATTGAATTTCCTATATCACAAAATGTTTCTTCTGATTTTCATCTGAAAAGGAGCTTGACAAATGCTTCTTTCCTGAATTCACGTTCTCTCTCTCAAGCTCTCCTTTTATATAACATCTCTAGGCAGGAATAATCTCTTATTTATTTGATAAGCTGTCATCCTATTAAGTAAATGAAAATGAGAACTTTTCCACTTAACTTTAAAATATTCACATTGGTGTACCCTTCCCACGGAGAATAAAAGGAGTCTCAGTTCTGAAGTCCCTGGAAACTGCTTCTCACACAGGTGATTAAAGCTGTGGATGAAGGCTATCGGCTGCCGCCCCCCATGGACTGCCCAGCTGCATTGTATCAGCTGATGCTGGACTGCTGGCAGAAAGACAGAAACAACAGACCCAAGTTTGAGCAGATTGTCAGCATTCTGGACAAGCTTATCCGGAACCCAGGCAGCCTGAAGATCATCACCAGCGCGGCAGCAAGGTGACACTCAGATTTTGCTCTCACTCACACATCAGTGTATTTCTGTATCTCCACTGTGTTAATTTTCTTCTCCCACTTCCCTAACTGCATTCTTTGAAGCTTGTTTTCCTGACGACTGGAGAAAAGTGTCTTTCTTTTCTTCCTTAAAAAAAAAAAAAAGAAAAAAAAAACTTCCAAGAGAAATTCTTATGTTGTTTAATCGTAATGATGAAATTCAGAGATATTTTTAATTTCCAGCTTGACTTGAGTGAGTCTACATTTGGGCTTGGGTTTAAATCTTCGGGAGATAGGAACCCTGGACACGTAGCTTTTTTTCACTCTCTACTATGTAAACAAAAATTTTAAGAGAAAAAAATGAAATCTCCTGGAGTGGTGGTGAATTCTAGCAAAGTCGTGATTCATTCCTCATCTAAAATAAAGCTTCAAAAATAATAAAGCTTCCAAAACATTGCACTGGGCCAGCAGATGCAGTTCCCCCCACTGTGTAACTAAACAAACATTTTTTGAACCTATATTGTGTGCCAATGACTTTGTTAGACACTGTAGAGAATAAAACGGAGTATAAAATAATGTCAGTGTCCGGCAACAGAAGACAGATGTCAGTACATCAAAGCTATAATGCAATTCCAAATGCGTGACAGACATGAAATTTTATGCATATTCCTCCTCTGTTCTCTTAATGATTTTGAGGAATGCAAGTTAAAGTGTATCTAAAAAGTGCTATTGGAGAAGTAGGGAATGAGAGATGAATTTTGTCAGTGGCCATGAGAAGGGAAAAAAAGGTGTTAATATATTTAATACTTCTCAGACAAACTAAAGGGAGAGCTGTCATGCTTAAAGATTTATATTCTTATTATACACATAAGAGCAAAGCAGGTCTTTTCCATTCTGATGATATGTGCTCTCATAGGACAATTACATGATTGTAGTAAAAGAACTATATTCTCAGTATGCATATATATCCACAGTAGTAAATGGGATGTATAAATGCTACATAGTGAGTGATGATTTACCATGACTCATGTAAAAGATGACTCATAAAAAATGTTATATCAAAAAGATATAACATAATGCTTTATTCAAAGGAGTTTGTTTCTCTTTTGCTGTCTTTGCTGATAATCACCGAGAATTATGATTTTTCAAATTGATAGAGCATTTGCTGCTGCACTTTATAATAGCATATGATTTTTAACATTTTAACATTAAGAGGAACAATTATATTAAGACTACATGATCCAGGTTTTGCACTATATTTGGATGAAATGAATAAGAGGAATCTGAACCAAAGTCTTAATATCAGCATCTAAGATTATAGATTATTTGTTGAAAATAACATTTAGGGGTCACTAAGATTGAACTTGATGATATATCCTTAGCAGGAAAAACTACTTGTAACTTATCCTGTAAGATTGAATCTCTTGCTCAAATCTTCACAGAGAGAAACTGTACAGACTCTCTTGGAAATCTGCCCGATGCGTTGGATCCACACAACGGGTTGGAGAAATCCCTTCTCTGGGCCATAGTTTGTACCCTGAATCCATTTCTTTTGATCTTTACTCAATAGCAGTCATGGGGGGAAAGCAAGAACAACAAAAAATAAATATCTTTCAGTTCTTTCCATATCATAAAAAAGACATGCAAGCCATTTCTATAAGATAATATTTCTAACTCATGTAATATGATCAAGGTATATTTAATTCCAATTCTGTGTCGGGGAAATGGTGTTAATATCTGGTCATAGTATAACAGGATATCTCCTAGTACTCAAATTTTAAAATACTTCTTAAATTCACTTTTCTATTCTTATTGAAATTGAATATTATTTCTCCTAATATATATTCTTAGTACTTGATAAATTCTATGTATTTTGTCACGAAGTAAGTAACTTTAGGAAAATATTTTTCTAAGAGGTCCCATATATCTTAATTCACTTAAATATAAAAGTCATGGAAGTTTTGTTTATATGTTTATTTATTGCCCTTAAAACACACAACCAGGAGGATTGCATCAATGTAAATTTATTAGTTAACAACCTTAAGTTCCATATAACAGTGTCAAGAAAACATTTTTTTCTTTAGAAAATTTGCTTTTCCATTTTAAATAATGTTTATTTCATCCTTTATAATCACTGATTAAACTCATTCCCACCCCCCTTTAATTTTCCAGTGATGTTCTTGCCACATACTTCATTGAGAAAATACGAGCCCTCAGATGGGAAATTCTGGCAACAAAACAAAAAATTAGGTGCCTGCACCTACCCGTCTTGCTTTTTTTTTTTTTCTCTCTCTCTCTCTCTCTCTCTCTAATTATAAGAGGGGCGTAGAGCAAGTGTCCATCTACTTGTCAGAGGCAAATCCTTCCTTTCTCTCCCTCTCCCCCAACTCTCTCCCTCCTTCCTCCTTTGCATATCTAGATACTTTTGGGGGGCAGAACCATTGCCACAGAAATGTGCTAAATTACATTGTTTCTCAATCTCCCCTGGCAAGGGGCACCTGGGTGGCTCAGTGGGTTAAAGCCTTTGCGTTAGGCTCAGATCATGATCCCAGGGTCCTGGGATCTAGCCCCGCATGGAGCTCTATGCTCAGTGGGGAGCCTGCTCTGTCAAATAAATAAATAAAATCTTAAAAAAAATTCCCAGGCAATAAGAATCACAGGATAACTAATTAAATAGACAGTTATCCTGGTCTAGGAAAAAAAAAAAAAAACTTCAGGTGATTTTTATCACACAGGGAATTTAGGAGATGCTGTTTGCCAACATTATCTCTGCTGGTCTCACATCTCTGCCAGGTCCTTCCTTCTTTATCCACAGGACTTCATGGCCAAACTTCTCAAATCAGAGTCTCACAGTGTCTTCAAAATTAATATTCAAAAAAATTTATGCTTTTGTTTTCTCGTGGTAGCTTCACCCTTCCACTGCTTTCCTAATTTAATTTCTTTTGTGTGTTTTCTTTTTAAGTATCCATTACTCAGATAAATTCTAAGTCCTATGAGATCAGATGCCATGTCTCTCTTATATTACCAGTACCAAGTTGGTACTGGGAACTCAATGACTATCTACTAAGTACACCAATATACATTTTCTAAAATAATAAACATCCATTTCAATAGAAGGATTTTTTTAAAAAAATTCTTGTTATTTTTTTTTCTTTTCATTATATAGATTTATGCAGACATTAGTCATAATACTAAAATCTTAAAATTTTCTCCTAAGGAAAATTTCATGTCTCTATCAACTCACCTCCAAAATGTCCTCATCCAAGCACACTAGGAGACTGTCCTCATCTGATTTTGTGGGTAGCACCAAGAATTCAAGTTTCTGAATGACTTATTTAGATTAGTGTATAGAATTATGCCTATAAACTCCATTAGGAAAAGTAACATTATTCCATCATTCCAATGGAGATGATGTTTTCCAGAGTCAGCCTGTGTCTAGTTAGTTTCATGGCAAAATTTATTTCATATACATTACAGAAATCCTTCTACAATGCATCATTTCACTTTTCAACCTTCATTAGAGTTGGTGATTCATAACAGAATAATTCCCAGAGAACCTTCCACTGAGAGTGTTTTTGTGAATATTCCTGCTGTAAGTAGGAGGATATATTAGCAGATGGTCAAGGTGTGCCAACTAAAAACTTAGATATTACAGGCGGTGGTGAGAAGAGAAGGAGAGTTATATAAAATTTTATGTTATGTTTGTCTTATGGTAATTGATTTATTTTCCTAAAAGTAGTGTAATTGAAGGAGACATACATGAACTTGAAGTTTAGACAGTACATTGATATGAAGCCACAGATGTTCAATTAGAAGTTACTTTGTGCCAGGCATTTTACTAGGCTCTATGATGATTAGTCATAGAGAAGAAGTAACTTTTGAACACTGGATGAAATATCTTTAGGCAGATCAGATCACATCAGGCTATGGGAACACTGTGCAAAGAAGCGAACACACAAAAACTCAAGATACTTCCAAATTTTTTGGCATCATACAATTCTGCAGAAATATAGGATTTAAAAAGGCAAAGATGAAGAAAGAGCCTGATAGATTATTTCACAGGATAATGGAAGATTTTGTGGCATCATTAGAGATCTGGACTTTTGTCCATAAAGAAAAGAGAAACCATGGAAGATACTTAAGTGACATGTGGTCTGCTGCCTATCAAATAGGTCTCTGGCAGATAGTTCTAAGAAGGGCTGGAGTAAAGACATTCATAATAAGGAGTTGGGAGATGATTTCAGTTGTTTAAGAAAGAACTTTCTCTCGGGTAGAGCAGAGGAAACAAAAAGAAAATGTATGAGTTCTAAAAGTTTTACTGAAGTATTATAGGACATGGTGGCCAAGGAGCTGTGCAGATTGACAGGGAAAGTATTGGAGAGTACTTCTAGGTTTTGAAAATGGAGGACATGAGAACAGTGCTCTCACTGACAGCATAGGAAGGGCATAAGGAAGAGCAGGTCTGTGAGACAGAAGAGCATTTTGGAACAATGAGACCAAGTCCCACAGGAAACTACAAGTTCACATATCAAACTGGGGGAGAAATTAAACCTGGGCAATCAATATAGAGCCTTTTCTCTATGAAGATCATAAAAAGCCTCAAGAAACTTGCCTAGGGGTACAGACCTCAATCTAGCAATGCTGGGTTGGTTTGTTTGATTTTTTTTTTTTTTAAGATTTTATTTTTTTGAGAGAGAGTGGTAACACAAACTGGGCAAGTAGATTCCACACTGGGTGGAGAGCCTGACATAGAGCTAGATCTCGTAACCTGAGCCTAAGTCAAGAGTTGGGCACTTATTGACTGAGCCACACAGGTGCCCCTAGTAATGATGGGCTTTACCACAAATATATCTCTTTTTATTTTTCTAGTATTGTAATTTGTAATTAAAACTTTGATATCTCATGGTTATAGGGAGATTTTAATCTATGAGTAGTGGAGGGTGTCTGTCACAGAAGTTGACATTGGGTCATCCCACCCCTCCCCCAATCTGTCTCTATGCTGCTTCTTGCTGCCTCTGGGCTCTCTTGATGTTTAGGGAGCCTTTTTAAGCTTCTGAACGCCTCCATCACTTAATCCAGAACCAAAATGTTTGTAAGGGCCAGGAAGCTAATTGAAACGGGTGAATGCTTCCATCCTATGTAACATGGTGTGATGGTAGCTCATGAGGATTTCTGGCCCCTTATAAGGGGATTGTAGAGCCAATTAATGTCAGTGGATGGCAGTCCTAAAAGAAAAAGAAAAAGTATGAAACATTCATAAATATCTCAGAGCATTAACCCATTGCATACACTACCCAGAGAGAAAGAAAACGGTCTCTTTAGAGCTTTGGGGGAACAGTACCAATCACAGAGCAGAAGGATACCAAGTGGTTGGTAGAAATCAGGGGCAGAATTAAAAATGTGACTTAGACCATTACTGAATCCACAGCTCCAGGAATTTTCCAGAAGTGGATAGAATGAACTGTTATCAAAAGCTGCTTAAGAGTGTTGGGGAAAACAAGACGACTGAGAGAAAAAAGCCATTCACTTAAGCAAGGGTGATAACATTGGGTTCTTTTTAGAGAAGTATTTTGATTCTTTTACAATGGTAACATGAGATACAACATTTTAAGAGGTTTAGTTATAATTGGATGTGAAAAGTTAATGAAAAAAACAGTGCTTTTAAAAATTTAGAAAAAAATGTAAATGTAACACACATGTGTAAAACTGTAAACAAAGTTCCCTCCTTTTTTAAGAATTGAAGAAATCGGGGAGTCTGGGTGACTCAGTTGGTTAAGCATTTGCCTTTGGCTCAGGTCATGACCCGTGGAATCTGGGGTTGAGCTCTTTGTTAGGCTCCCTGCTCAGTGAGGAGTCTGCTTCTCCCCCTGTGCCCCTCCCTCTGCACCCCTGCCCAGCTCTGTGTTCTTTCTCTCTCTCTCTCAAATAAATAAACAAAATCTTAAAAAAAGAAAAAAAGAACAAAATTTTTCTTAAAGAAGTTCTTGATAGAAAATGTTTCCATGGGACACTTGGGTAACTCAGTCAGTTAAGCCTCTGTCTTTGGTTCAACTTATGCTCCTGGGTCCCAGGAACATGGAACCCCACATCAGGCAGAGGGAGGGCACTTCTCCCTCTCCTGCCTACCACTCCCCACCGGCTTGTGCTCTTTCTCGCTCTAATAAATAAATAAATAATTTAAAAAAGGAAAAAAATACTTCCATAAAACTAAATAGAAAATGGTCTTAGAATGATAAATTTTCTCCTACTTAACATATAATTTAGTTACACAGATAGGAGAAATAAATCAAATTCATTTTTAATCTGGGTGGCTCTGTTGGTTAAGTGTCTGACTCTTGATTTCAGCTCAGTCACGATCTCAGGGTGGTGAGATCAGTGTCGGCATGGAGCCTACTTGAGATTCTCTCTTGGTCTCCCTCTCTACCCCCACCAAGAAAATTTAAAAATTCATTTTTTAAAAGAGACTATTTTGAAGAATTAATCATGTATAATTTAAATTATTTTATGGTACATATTTTATGCTATATAAATACTCAAATGGTTAATATTCTATATAAAATATAGCTCCTGTATTTAAATGAATTAAGTTATTTTTATGAATGTAGCTAAATTAAAAATAAAGAAGACTAACAATAGAGAAAAATGTGAGATGAATTGATTCATTTCTATTTAGGCACTAAATAAATTCCTTTTTAACTTATGGACATTTATATAAAATAAAATAGAGACTTTTTTTTCTTTAAATTTACATAATTTAATACTCCAGGCATTTGGATTCTTCAATAATATTTTAATTTATGGAATACATATTTTTGGCATAAAGTATTGAATAATACATCCCATGTATTTAGAATGAGGTTCTAAAGTGAAGGCAACCAAATTCATGGCATAAGTTCTTAAACGATGTATTGAATTGTAATTTAAAAAAATTTTTTTAAAAATATTTACTTGTTTTAGAGAGCATGTGAATGGTAGGGAGAGGCTGTGGGAGAGGGAGAAAATCTCCAGCAGAGTCCCTACCGAGCATAGAGTCCAACACTGGGCTCCATCTCAGGACCCTGAGATCATGATCAGAGCCAAAATCAAGAGCAGGGTGCTTAACCAACTGAGCCACCCAAGCATCCCTCTAATTATAATTTAGAATGAGGTTCTATAGATCCAATTATACTCAGGTGGTTTATTGAAATAATTTAAAATATACTGTTCCATTGTATTGATCACTAACTTTGAAGGAATTTTTTTTTTATTATTAATTTGGCAAGATAAATAGGAGTAAACATAAGCAACACTAGTAATGTTTCCCTGTTAATAGCAGTAAATTCATGTAAATAAAATACTTCTGATTTCTAAGAGAATATGATAGAATTCTTTTTTGAGAATAACTGTTTTTGACAAATACTACATCCTATAAGAGAAGTCTAACAATCAAAAACAATCTATTTCCGAACGTTGACTTTGACCTCCAATTCTGAAACTGACAAGGGGAATTTCCTCACTGATCAAATACGATGAAGAACCTTTTATAGGGAAGCGAGTGTGCCAAAGACCCAGATGATTTTTTTTTAATCTTAAAAATCAAAGTAGGTAATTTTGCCATTGGGGGGAATTAAACCAGATGTAATAGCTATAACTGCTAAGATTCTTATCCTTAAGGCCCAGAGATAACTAAAATAAACACAAGGACTTTACTTTTCTTTAATGTGTCATGGATATACTACTTTCCTATTGGGAACTCTATACACTCAAAATTATTTTTAGTTACTTAGGACAAATTAAATTTTTTTAATCTTATGTGGAATTTTTAATATGAGTGATAAAAAGATCAAAATTGTAATAAATCCACATATAAAAATTGACAAATACAAGATTTACCCCTGAACTATAGCAGGAAGACATTGTTTAAAATAAAAAAAATTAACAATTAATCAAGAAGAATCATTGAAAAATTAGACAACTAATTTCAGACAATAATAAAGATAGATATAGTTGATATTCTGTCTTTAAGAAACTATACTTGAGTACATATATTCCCTGGAACTATTCAGAACAACAGACAAAATGTAGATAATTATCCACATATAAAAATTGACAAATACAAGATTTACCCCTGAACTATAGCAGGAAGACATTGTTTAAAATAAAAAAAATTAACAATTAATCAAGAAGAATCATTGAAAAATTAGACAACTAATTTCAGACAATAATAAAGATAGATATAGTTGATATTCTGTCTTTAAGAAACTATACTTGAGTACATATATTCCCTGGAACTATTCAGAACAACAGACAAAATGTAGATAATTATAGTCATAGAGTGTTCATCTCCGCTGTTATTGATATTTACTTCTAAATGTAGTTAGGACCTACTTACTTATCAAGGAAATGTGTATTAATCATTGTTTTTAATACATGAAAAATAAAGCCACTTGTATACCAAAAGGAGTCTTTATATTCTAAAAGGATAACTTAACATTCAATCCTAGTGATTTGGAATTCTAATTCAATATTGAAATAACCTCATTATGGAAGATATTCTTGGGACTGGCAGTTCTTTATTGATATTTGGTCCCCAATATTGGGTGCTAATTGGTATGAAACCATTTGCAGGTAAAATAGGAATTGATGGGAAGAAAATACATGCATACCTCTTTAATGCAACAGTATGAAAATCCATAAAAGAATAATTCACAAGCCTAAATACAAGGAGGGAGAGAGAAGGGGGAGGAAAGTTATTTTTTTGCTTCCCCTGAGCAAACATGTAATTTCCATGATTTCTTTTTAATGACTGCGGTTTGCGGCCAGTAGGTACTGATTTATGAAAAGCTGTAAAAGATCAGGTGGAACTCTGCAGGACACCGTTTACAGCTGCATGGATTGAAACCTATCTAATTTGTCTAGTAAAAGTGTGAGCTCACGGAGCACATCACCCAGCCTATAAATTTCCCCTTCAGACCCAAGTCTGGGGCTGGGTCTAAAAAAAAAAAAATAGCCAATGCCTGCAGCTGCTCAAAAAAGCGTACATTCCCTTGGTGCGCATGAAGAGACATCACAGGCTCTTCACAGTGAGAGACAAATTCCTATCCATTGATAAACTCTCCAGATGTCCTCTCTGAGGAGGAAAGGAACCAATTTTTATTTGAATTCCCCAGAGAAATCCTGGAAGTGGAAAAATGATACTTTGCAGGGCTGGTTATTCTGAGGTCACTGGCATTAAAATTAGGCCATTCTTTGTCTTCATTGTACTTTGATCCAAGTAATAAACAGAAAAACTCAGTTGGGGTCACTCTAATCCCTAATCTGCACGTCCTGTTCCATTTCAATTTGTTTATACTAATTTTCTCTAAACTCTTGTTGAGTCTGGCTATAGTGTTGAGTTAAAAATACAAACCAGTTTGAACTGAGAAGAAAAAGTTCTGCATTTTGCTATTAGGCACAGTTCATAAATATTCTGAATAAATGTCCTGGGGTTTGATTCTTCATACCCACAAGCCCATAAATAAAGGAGTATTGCTGTTCATGGGACCAAGAGTCGACATTAGATTCTTTACTGCAGCTACTGTAGAAATACAAGCTGTGGGGTGTGTGCGCGGGCGTGTGTGTGTGTGTATGTGCCTGTATGCACATGTGCGTGTGCGTGTGTGTGTGTGTGTGTGCACGTTTGCCTGTAGATGGTTTAGTATTTTATTGTCTTCTAAGTATGACTTCATTTTTCTTATAAAATTATCTCCACCTGATTTAATGGGATTCCTATCAATTTTGTTTGCTAATTCTGTGACTTATCCAAGGGGTCCAGTGTTCTATGTAATGCTGGCTAGTGACAAAAGCTATTTCACCCATGAGGGCCATGTTAAAACAATCCAAGAATATTGTGTAAATTTTGGAATCTGGCTTGTGTATCTGCATCTGTAATTCCTCAAGTTCCTGGGAAAGAAAACAAAACCAAGAAATTTTCAATGATTTAACCTTTTTTACAGATGAGTAATTTAAAGAGTCATAGAAAATTATTTTTACATATTCCCCCGAAGAGAATAATTTATACAATGTTCTATTTATATTGTGTAGTTTTCTAGGTATTCCTTGAAGGAAAGATAGTCAATGATTTTTAAAATAATATCTAATTTTTGTCTCTTTTCCATTTTTTAAAGATAACCTCTGTTAGTTAAAACTAAACTATAATATATAAATGAAATTATAAACTCTGTAATTTTTTGGTCTTAATTTATAAATAAAATACTTGAGGTAGATGAAATTGCAATAGTTGAGTTTAGTTTAATGGAAAGAAGGTTGAAAAGCCATCCCTTCTCAGCTGCCCTCTTCTTTACAAATGATCAGGAGAGGGAGGGAACTAGCTATTGAGCTATTTTATCTGTAGAGGATAAAAATACAGACAGAACCAAGCTCTCATGCTATCAATTTTTTCTTCAACTGAGTATTAAGATTTCCTTAATATTTCATTATATCAAATGAAAAAAATACTTAAAAATTTATTTTCATCAAAAAATTTAATGTATCCCCATCAAAATCCAAATGGACTGTCAATTTACATTCTCTCATGTGTCTCCAACAGTAGCCTGCAGGGTTAGGACACGATACAAAATTGTTCAGGTTTGAGAATATTAGCCTCACACTTAAGCATGTTTTCTATAGGAGTGAGTTGAGAAATATTATCAGTGGTAATAAAAATCTCCCAATTAAAAATTCCTTTTAAATGTCAGTAGAGTTGGCATATTTGTAGATTTGCTTTATAGAAACTTTTCCTCCTGAGAACATGAGCTTTACCACATTTCCTAAATGATAATCAATGGTTATTATTCATAGATAAAACACTAAGCAGTTTAATTTTGTCAAGTCTGTTTCTTCTGTCTTTATTCCATGCTACTTCTAAAAATATTATTGAATTGGTACTTTAAAGAGCTGAGTTTGTTTCTAAAATAAGGATAAATGTATGTTAGTATATTCTTCATTTGTTCTGTCTTCTGACAATTCTAAATTGCACCTCAAAAAATAGATTTCATTTAGGCAAAGTATTTAATTTTTCATAGATAGGAAAATATGAAGTTTAGTTAACAAATCCTAACATTGGAGATTTTAAAAATAATTTAAAAAAATTTTAAGAGTTCAATGCTAATTCAATTCAACTGCAGTATCACAAAACATGAAACATTCTGAAGGATAACTTTGAAAAGGTAAAAATCTAAATGTACCTTCTCAATTATAAGTTAAAGATTGGGTTATGACACACACATTTTTAATGTTAATAATATATATTATTTGCAGTAATGAAAACAGAAACTACAGAAGTGAAAATAGCATACCTATTTGCAAGCATTGGTTATAGAATCATTGTGAGCTTATAAAAGTTATTGGCTATTCTAATGAGGTCTCCAATTATACCTGCTTTACGAGATTGTTGCCCTATTATGCTCCTAAGATTGTACATGACTAAACTTCTAGTTGCTCAGAAAGATAATTAACAGCATCACCACATTCCTAGTATTTTTCATGAACTGGGATTATTATTTTCTTTTTGAAGTTTTAAAAACTTCAACCATTTGACTAGATGTATTACCTTATGTCAGAATAACAAATAGCTAACTGATATCATATTACATGTCTACACATCTCTGAGTTTCACTTAACATATGTACTCTTTTTTAAACCCCATTTAATCTTTAGTTGTGTGAAATCTACTGTGATGGTCATTCCCATTTTACAGATGTGCAAACAGACAAGATAAGAAAACCAATGGGGTTGCCTGGGTGACTCAGTCAATTAAGCATTGGCCTCTTGATTTCAGCTCAGGTCATGATATCAGGATCATGAGATTGAGCCCAGTGTTGAGCTCTTGGGATCCTGCTAGGTGTACTGCCTGTTTGAGATTGTCTCTCTCTCTCCCTCTGTCTCCACCTGCACATGCACTCACTCTTTCTCTCTCTCTTTCTCTCTCAAATAAGTAAATAAATCTGAAAGAAAGGAAGAGAGAAAGGAAGAAAGAAAGAAAGAAGGAAGATCAGATAGTGTGAGCTATATCCAGGGTTCATCCCAAGCCTTATGGTTCCAGTGCTTGTGCACTAGACCTCTACATTTTGTGGAATATAAAAATCAAAGAGGCCACATCTTGGAACCACAAAGTACTTAAGAGAAACACGAGAAAAGCAATATGAACAAAGTTCCACCAGTGGCCAGGAGTGTGGGCTTTGGTACAAAATAACTTGCCTCTAAATCCTAGTTTTGCCTTTTTTTGCCTGAGGAAACCAAGATTTGTGATTTAATCTCTTTTAGTTTTGGTTTCCACATCTATTGTAGGGACATATTATCATCAATGTTGTAAGAATTAAAGCCCTTCATATCTGTGTAATATGCTTAGTATAGAAGCATAATATTCAATGTAATCATTATTGCCAGTTGTTAATATTCATCTCAAAACAAAGGTCTTCATAACTACTTTTGCTCAAGCTCCTTTCCTTGAGAGGAGAAAATGAAAAAAGAGGACAATCAATTTTCTATCTGGTAACTGGTCCCAGTCTTATGAGTCAAAGGACAATTATATGGGTCACTGAGAGCTGAAAAAACACCCCAAGGGCATTTTACCAAAAGGCTGCTTCTTTTGGCTCTCCCAGGATAAAAATATTGTCCCTTCTGTTTCTTTTATGTCCCTGCTGTTCCTTTTATTCACCAGATCTTGCAGTTGGGCATAGATCTATGGTAAGGCATGTAATTATATAAAACAGTTCTAGAAGTTTCCCTTAATGATGATTGTATTGTGCAATATAAACCACAGTCATGATATCTATTATCTATTTATCTCTCCCTCTTTCATCTTTCTCTATAAATCATGAACTCCATTCGATGTTGTCATATATGTGAGAATTTCATTTATTGTTACTCATCTACTTTTTCTATTTCTTTTGTGATTTTTATTTTTAATGACCTATGTGACATTATTTACATCTGTGCTGATTTTATGCCCTACCATAATTCAGTCTCAGTTATTCAACTGTCCTTTAGACAGCAACCTGTACAATGTCTACAAATGAACTTCCAGACAGGTATTCAGTATGGCATGTCTACTATAACTGGATCCTGAATTGCCACCATCTTTGCTAATAGTTAAAGAAAATAATTGAAGAAGTATGTATTGGTCTATTTATGCATTCCACTGGCAAAGTTTTGATGATTTACAAAGCGGTCGTGAGTGGAGAGGGAAGCACTGAGACAAGATGATTGCACAGTATTCTTGCAAGCTGCCAGCTTGAACAGATGAAGCCTTCATGGCAGATAAATTCCACAAATAAACAGGAACACCACATGAAGTCTGGAAGTTCCTGCTGATGTTGGTGTCAAATTTTGACACGCAGTAACACTGCTGACTCCTGATCTCTCTTCCTTTGGTGTTTTCGTTTTTTGCAGGCCATCAAATCTTCTTCTGGACCAAAGCAATGTCGACATCACTACCTTCCGCACAACAGGTGACTGGCTTAATGGTGTCCGGACAGCACAGTGCAAGGAAATCTTCACAGGCGTGGAGTACAGTTCTTGTGACACCATAGCCAAGATTTCCACAGAGTAAGAGAAAAATTTTAAGACTGAATGATTCTGAAATTTCTGCTGGACATACATGTTTTGAATTAATGAGCTATACATGTTAGCTGAACCTCTGAGGTTCTTACTGTCCTCTGGGTCCTGGGTCTCTTTGTCAATGACATCTTCTAGATTTATGTGTGTTGATGTCTTTTCTCCCTCACCATAGCTCCCCACAATAGGTGTCTTTATTGAATTATGACCTTTCTCAGATAGACCAACAGATACATACCCACTCCCAGCCCTAATGACCCAAGTTCTTAGTTTAAGACATAAGAAAACGTAGCATGATGATTAAAGCATTCCTGCATTTGTGATTTTCTGTTATTTATAACAAAGCCCAACCTCTATAGAAGAGGAAAATTAAGGACTAAGTGGATAGGATGGCATATAGGGAAACACATTAAAGTCTAAAAGTAGTTTCACAAATACTAAATAATTGTATTTCATCACTTATTATTGACTGTCTATCCTTTGAAGGGTATCATGTTAGAAACTGAAGTTATAAATATGTTTAAGACATAATATTATTGTTTTCCTTAAAAGGCTTATAGTTAGATTGGAAATACAGGATATGCATAATTAGTATGCATTAATTAGTGTTAATTTATGGTGTCATGTGTAAAGGTCAAATATCAAGTATAACATGCTGTGCTTCTTAGGGATTTTTGCTAATAAGAATTCTTTGATATAATAAGAATCCTTTGAACACATGGGTCTAAGGCAAAGAGAGTTTATAAAGAATTAACTGAATCCAATATATAATCAATAAAATTAGTCCTCCTTCATAAGATATGGTAATTGGGAAGTGGAAAAGGAAAAGCCAGAAGCCATATTCTCCATCTCTCTGTGAAAGAAAACCAATTTAATTGATGTCCTAATTTAACTGCATTGTTTTTCTTTTTTTGCATAGTGACTTTCTTTTTGCATTTCCATGCACAAGTTCCTTTAGTCTTATCCTTGCCATTCAATATCTTAATATTCAAATGTTGAATACTTAAAGATTTTCATTGTCACCCTGTTGGTCATTTAAACAAAGTCACTGTGGAGAGCAACAGATTAGATGTCAAAAAGGAGTGTACAGTATAATTAATAGAGATACAAGTGCCTAACAAATACGTAAAGCTTATCATGTATAATATAGCATTCCAATAGGAAACACAGAACTTCACAAAAAGATCTTTAGGAAGGGAACGTTCCTATTGAAGGAGAATTTGCTCTTAGAAAATAAACCCACTCCAATCTACTTGACACATGTTGGCTTTTCTGTATGAAGTGGAATGTAATGTTTATTGAATAGACTTCTGACTCAATCAACAATACCATTTGAGTTTCTGTGGTAGTTATTTTGATCAGACACAGTCTCAGGATATATTAATGTATTTAAATATTTTTATAAATTCTTATTTTAGTAATGTAAACAATTAGGGTTATGCTCTACAAGACACCTGCTTCAGAGCACAGAGGCATAGCAAAGAACAAACACAAAGTTGGACATTTCTGCACCATTGCCAGATTTCCAAAGACAAAGGTATACAAATGTTTATTCTCCATCAAATATCAACACTCAGAGCTTTTAGATAATGAAAAAGCATGCTAGAGTGGATTAGCAGAACACTGTTAATATGATTAACTGCTAGCTCACAGTTTAAATAGAGTCATATGTTGGGAGCTGTGAATGTGGTAATAAGGCTATTTGCTTAAAACGATGAAGTAGTGGCATTTGCTCTACTTCCAAGTTTGGGATGTGTCTGTCTCCACAGTCCATTGTTGGACAGTGAGCTCTTTTTGGCTGTTGAAAATATTTTAACTTAATTGTTATTATTTGAATGACCTGTGAATGTACACGGAAGATGAAAGCTGACTTTTCCTGGGAGACTCTGCTCTTTCAGATTTGTCCTTCACACGAAGCCAGATGGTTCCACATCTACTTCAATCCCCACAATGTTCTTTCTCCTGTCCTATCTCCTTAATGCAGGGACAATGTAGAATTAACATCTTTGACCTAAAACTCCTTGAAAATAATTGTCTTGTGGATCTCTGCAGTGTGCTGTCCTTCATGCTCCTAGTTTATATAACAAAAATGAAAATGTATTAAAAAATGCATAATACGCAATATGGGGAAATTGAATGAGGCAACATATTTACCTCAAATGTTATAAAATATTTAACTTGGTATTTCATCCTACCTTTTGCAGTCTTGGGCTTTTTTGTTTAAATGCGATTCTTTTGTGTCATCCAGACTCAATTCAGAAATGATTCTCTTGACAAAATAACTCTAGATATTCTTTTCAAATAGGACAGAATGCTTAAGAAAGGATATTGAGTTTCTTTTTTTTTCTTCTCTCCAGATCTTCAAGTTACAGAAAAAGGGTCAATAGAGCTTCATATCCAAGTAAATAATTATCTATTTCAGTTAGTGTAGGGACTTCCTTGACACACAAGCTAATCAAGCTATCTAATTTTCAAATGAAATCCAGAAAATATGCAGTTTTGTTCAGTCAAAATAACACGTTTTAAAATATTATTGCAGAGCCTCCGATGGATTTAGGGAGGTTAATGTGAAATGGGAAGAGAGAACAAGAAAGGGCAAGAGTGCTTACAGAAACTGGAGAGAGCATTGAGTGTGTGCAATGAATATTAGGCAGATTAATTGCTACAGGTCATTATCCTGCACCCTTGGATGCCATTCTTACAGTGTCATCACCTATCCTTTGCCTTTGAAGTGCCAGCCAGATAGCTTATTAACCTCTGGTCTCAGTCTCGAGCTGCTCTTTAGACTTGAACTTTTCCACTGCTCTTCTGAATAGGGTAGTCAAAATGAGATAAGCACGTGGGAATGTTATTTAGATTACAGGAGCTGATGTTTACAACTATTTTAGACTTGGCAGGCTGGTTGGGTAGGAGACACGTTGGCAGGGTAGGGAAGCTAGAGGGGACATAAAAATCTAAGCTAAGGTATAACCTAAAGAGTTAATTACTTTATATTTTCTCCAAGAATCCTTTGCATTGAATATATACAAAATTATGTATTATTTATTTACATTGGGTCCAGGCACAGAATATGAAATAGTTTTATGCAAGAGATTTCTTGAGGAGTGTGTTTAAGACATACATCTATTTAAAAAAAAAAAAATGATGAGAGGGAAAAAAGTGATAAAGGGGACAATGTACTGAAGAACACTTGTCCCTTCCTGTTGGAACAAGAGTCATAGAGCTGGGCAAGTCATGAAAGTATAATATAGAATTGGAAGAAAATGAGAGGAGAAATACAAAAAGATTGAGGATCTATTGATTCGTACAAATATATTTATATCTCCCTGTTTTCTGTCTGTAAACTTCTATAGTTAAGGATAAATGGGGAAATGCTTTTTATTCATTTAAAAGATAGATTCATGGTATATAAAGAAGCAAACCCCTGTACAACACATATTCTCAGAAGCGGGGATCAACATATGTAAATAGCCTATGTTACTCTAAGGGAGAGTTTCATTATCCACAGTTACACAGAGCAGCAAGTCTGGTGTCACCGTATCTAACCACTAGCCTTCCTGGTGAAGCAAGGCTGCTAGAGGAAACTCAGAGAAGACTCAGACAAGATACAAGCTATACATTGAGAATTTATCAGCCCCTTGAAAGGTAGCAGGGAGGTAAGAGCAGGTCATCAGGATTTTATTCCCAACCTAGGTGATAGGAATGCAACCCCATCTTGGTTAATTTTCTGTAGCAGATACATAAATATCATGTAGATTCCTTCTAAAATGGTTATCCAGTGTCTGCTTGTACACCTTTGTTGCTTGGGAACCCATTTTTTAAGAAATCAATTGGTCCATTTCTGTGTAATTGAACTCCCAATTTTTCTTTCTTTTCTTTATGATCAAAATGAAAGAAGCCCTTCTGTATGTTTCTGTGTATGTGCACGTATTTGAATGCATATTTTTCCTTCTGGCCATTCTCAGTTAGCCTGGCATTCCTTGCAAAGCAATACTTTACTCCTCTATGGCCTTCCCCAGGTAAATATAATTTAGTCTATTTATTCATCCTTCATTAAGTAGATATTGAGCCACTACTAAATGATAGCCATTGTTCAAGGTGTGGTTGATAAACAGAGTACAAAACCGACAGGAATCCCTTTTCACATGGAATTCAACTTCTTATGGGACAAAGACAGAGAATAAAGAAAATAAATCAGAAGGAAAGGCAAAAAGCTGGTTGGTGATAAATGCTTTAGAAGAAAATGAAACAAGGAAAGAAAATAGGAAATGCAGGTATGAGTGCAAGAGGTTTTGCAATATTAAATAGGAAGTTCAGTTAAGGAGTTCTGAGAGGGCTATGTTTGAGTCAAGACTTGAAAGAGGTGAATTTTTGAACGAATACTTGAATCAAGGTAATTTAATTAATCATTTGCACATGCTTAGCTAAGTCTCTCCCACATCCAAATGAAATTCCTTTTGTTCTTAAAATCTTTATTTTTGCATCCACAATAAAAAAAATCTTTATTTTTAATGCCTGGTTTCTAGGTTTCTAAGTTTGAACTATTTTAAGTTAAATATTTTTGATAAATGGAAATCGATCATAGTCACTGCTTTTACTTGGAAAGGAATTTATACTTTAAAGAAATTGTTTCAGTTGTCTATGGCTATATAACTAACTACCTCAAAACCACAATTTTATTGTATATCACGATGTCATCAGTTATGAATTTGGGCAGAGCTCAGGTGGGTGATTCTTCTACCTAATGTTGGTGCTGACTGAAACATTCATCTAACATGAATCTGGTCTAGTCCAGAAGGCTTGAGATGATTTCCTTTATGTCTGCCCTGATGCAGACGGCTACACAGCTGGCAATGTAGACTAAATGCTTGCACATGGTTTCTCCAATGTCATAGTCTCAAGCTAGTCAGAATTACATGGCATCTCAGGGCCCAGTGATGGTGTCTCAAAACACAAATGGAATATTATAATTTCTTGAGACCTGAAAATGGAAACTGATACAGTGTTACTTCCAACATGCTCTTGCAGTAAAAATAATCCCCAAGCTAGCCCAGATATAAGGAAATTGGATAATGACCCACAAAGAATTTATCATCTATATTAGTTTCCTAGGACTGCCATAATAAATTACCACAAACTTATTATCTTAAACCACAGACATTTATTTTCTCACAGTTCCTGGAGCCCAGAATTTGGAAATCGAGGCATTGGCAGGCCCATACATGATCCAAAATGTCTGGAGTGGGGGAATCTTTCCTTGCCTCTTCTGGCTTCTGGTATATTCTAACATTCCTTGGCTTGCAGCAACATAACTCCACAATCTCTGCCTCCATCTTTACATGGCCTTCTTGTCTGTGTCACTTTGTGTCTAAATATAGTCTCTTTGGATTCAGAGCCCACCTTAATCTAGTACGATCTCATCTCCATCCTTGTCTTGATTATATCTGCAAAGACACCATTTCCAAGTAACGTCACATGGCGAGGTTCCAGTTGGACAGAAATTTTGAGGGGACACAAGTCAATCCATTAAACCATCTATTCTTCATAATGATGGAGGTGGAATCATCAGGATAGAGTACGTGGATAATGCAAAAATCAGAAAATTAGGTTCAAAGCACTGGGATATATGTTTGTGCAAGATTTGCTGATTGAAAATCTTCTGCTAATATACCATCCAGGAAACCAAGATTCTCACCACACATTTTCTTCTTTCTTTACAGTGACATGAAAAAGGTTGGTGTCACTGTGGTTGGTCCACAGAAGAAAATCATCAGTAGCATTAAAGCTCTAGAAACACAATCAAAAAACAGTCCAGTTCCAGTGTAAAGTGTAATTTCTGGAAGAAAGTGGTGGCTGTGGAAGATCTAGTATCATTCTGCAGACAGATGATAATGCTGGAGATGCTGGTGGCAATCCCAAGCCCAATAAGACACTCAGATATGAATACAAATGCCTTAACATGGAATTGAAAGACTCTTTATTTTCCCCTATCATTTAGTGGATGGGAGGGGGGTGTATTTTGTTTTGTAATTGCTTTTTTATATTAGTTGATGGGTTAAATTAAAATTCTTCAGCGTGGAATGATGAAGAACTAGCATAGAGCCATTGATCATAAACTGATTATCATAAAAGCCGAACAAGTGTAATAACAAGATGAACATGGTGGCTCTGTTTACTAATAGCCACAAAAGAAAAGACTTGTGATATTTTTATACACAGAAGAAATCTGTAACAGGTATTTTGTTTCTTTAAAAGCAAGCAAAATAGAGGAGTTTATACCTCAAACTATCTGGCCATATATACTACCTTTTTCATTGTATTTTTCTCTTTTATCTGTTAAAAGCATTTAGAAATGAAGTTTGTAGTTGTTTTAAGTACTATACATTTTTAATTGTTAGCTTCTTAAGTATTACCATGTAAAAATGTGTCTTAATTTTGAAGAAAAGTACATATTTATTTTCTTTTGAATTGTTTTTATTATTTTCTATTTATAGCATGATGATTTAATTTGGATTTGTTACAGCCAAGTGCCAAATGTTCTTTAAAATTGTCAGCAGTAAGAAACATGGTAAACTAGACATGGGGAATGATGGGTTTCTTTCCAGATTTTCTGAACCATCCACTTCTATGTACCTATATCTGTATACAAAAAGAGAGAAACCAAACCCCTTCTCTGTTCATACATTACTTAAATCTCAGTTTGAATTATCCTATCCATTTTTGTCTCTCCATTTATTACAAACTGTATGCTCCTAATTTAGTGTAATATACTGGCTTGTATGTAATGGATTCTCAATGACATACCTGCCCTGCTCTGGTGCTTAGGAGACCATTAACTCCCTCCATTAGTAAAGGAGCTACATTTGAGCTCCTGAGTAGAGAATAGCTACACTGGAAAAAATTGGAATCCTATTTAGATTGCTGCATTAATTGGCAACAAAGCCTAGAGGCCAATGCATGAGTTAACAAAAATCACTTGCTGACTGGCTTTGAAATGTCACTTAATATCTTTGCTTAAACTTGTTGAACTGTTTATAGGGAATAATGAAAACTAAACTACTCATCGTGTCACTGGGGTTTAGTTAATTTAATTAAACATTGTGATCATCAATAGCAGGTAATATTATCTTTAAGAGTCTTCCACTGAAATGCACCTGTTGTAATTTTGGTGTATAACTTAGAAGCCTTGAACTTCTCTGCATTTATTGAGCATCTGATTTTCACACGAGCTGGTTATCTAGCAAATGACTAAAAAAATCTGTAGACAATGGAGAGATCTCTCATTGCAGGAACTTAGATTTACTATTCCATAAGGGCCAAATATGAGTGTACTCAGTAATATTTGAAAAGGTATACCTGATGGAGATCTAGCGACTAATATATTGTGAAGCAACATTTTAGTTCTATCTATATTCTTTCTAATGCTGATAGGATCATGTTATGGGAATAGACATGAGAAATGCATACGTCACAAGAGTTGGATGAATAAATCAAAGCTGCAACCCTTATGTTCTTATGCACAATGGAACACTATACACCTTACAGTCACAGATCAAAATTCACAAGTGCTAATCTGTTGTAAATTTAGTGTAATAAAGCTTAGGTTGTGTTCCTTCATGTATGAGATTATTTCTTAGATTTCTGCAATATTCCTTATAGTAAAATCATCCTACTAGAATTCTGTATTGGATATATAAGAGCATGAACTTTTTAAAAAGATATATGCGGTTATGAAATTAATTACAAATTTCACTTAAGCCTGCTAGAAGCAGCTAAAAGATATTTTTTCTTTCTGTTTTTTTTTTTTTGTTTTTTTTTTTTTGTAAATCAGATATTTTGTTTGTGTTTTGGAATGTTCATCAAGACTTAAATCTGGCTTCAATCTCATTTTTTCCCATACTAGCATTTACTTTCTTAGTTACTATTCTGAGAATACTCAAAATCTGTGCATTTCATGAATTAATAGAAGTTGAGATTTGCTAGATCTATTTCACTTCTTTTGGCTGTGGTTTCCATTTGAAAGTAGAGATTGTATACACAGTATATTGCTCTTCATTTTTTCCACTATTTTTCTATCTGACCTCTTATAAATTTACTTTACATGCTTTTTACTCTGTACATATGTAAACATAACAGTGTACGATTCTTAACTGTGGAGTAGAGGTACTAGAATGCTGATGGCCATCTCTTTGTATAGGACATGCATTGACTTTCAATAAACATGAAAACACACTTCTTCACAATTTTATGTACCATATTATCTGTTTTGTATCTTAAATTTGATTTACATATATTATTTATTTTTGGTAACTCACGCAGTTTATGCTGTGCTAAGTATCAATTAAGCCATGTATAAATGTGATATGATTGGCAATATGTATTTACTTTAAACTTGTATTTTCAAAAATTACACATTTAGTTTATATCATACAATGTAGATGGCCTCTTACTAATGTAAAATGATTTGTAGTGGAAACATTTATATTTTTATAATAAACATAATGAAAATATTTTTTACAGATTGGAATACAGAAGTGGTCTTTGAAGCTTTTTTAAACATTATAAGATATGTGCTTATTTAAAGAGCAAAATAATGAAATTTATATAAGCCACAAAGAATGTGCTTCTGTTTCTTTTTTCTCCAGTAGTGAGGAATGTTCATTTATATAATCAATTTTGTTTTCTAAATCTCATTATCAATAAGCTAGAAAAAATAAGCAGTAAGTATTACCTTTGTCATTAAAAAACACAACTTTATTTGGCAAATATTTTGCTTATAAGTAACGGAAAAACAAATTAGGTTAAGGAGAACGAGAATTTTGAGTTCACAGACCTTATGTGAATCATTTTGGGAAGGAGAATGAAATACTGAGATTGGCAAGTACTTAGTCATGTGCTTACCCTTGGAGACAGTGGGTGGGGCCAAGTGAATGGAATTGATGATCTACAGGATTAGAGGTATCAGAGTGGTTTCTGTCCAAAAGAAAATCAGCATGTCATTTATGAAAAAAGAACGAAATAGTTTTGGACAGGTCAATAAAACTGAAATGAAAAACAAACAACCACAACTGCAGATACAACTTAGGAAACACCTGATACTGTTTATAAAGTAGGTCCATTGTCATTTGCAATCTATTTAAAGAATATGATTATACATGAAAACCAAAAAAAGCTAACTAATAATATAAGCCAAGATGAGTGATCAAGAATTCCATAGAGACAAAGTCGATAGGGAGAGATCACCAAACAGGTCAGATTTAAGATTATGTTAAAGGAGAAATAGCGCTTGATAACATTGACTAGAGTAGGGAATAACTTGTAAGCAGCAAATTAGCTAAATAAAGTGAAAGAGGTAAAGAAGAATATATTTATTCATTCAATAAACATGTATCTAGCACTATTATGAAATAGGTGTTTTGTTATTACCATTTGTTTGCAAAGCAACTCATTCAATCTTTTCAACAGTCCTGTGAAAATAGATTACTCACTTTTAATATGTGAGGGAATCAAGGTTAGGAATGTCCCAGTCACCTTCCCAAAGTAATTCTACTAAGTAGACAAATAGATATTTTTCAAGTTGGAACCTTCTTATTTTGTGTTAGTTTTATAAAATAATTGCTGCTATAATCCAAAAATGTGCTCTGGGGAGAGTGTCAGTGGCAATTTGCAAAAATGGTTTGTGGCGAGGCTATCACAGATTATTCAATGTTAGAACTCTACTTTGGTGCTATAGGCACAACGCTGTGCATTTACTCTGGAATGGTGTGAAAAGAATATGAATCATGAAATGCATACAAAGACACAGAGATTTAGCAGAATTTATCAATTTGATGAAACAATTATTTAAAAGGTAAGAATCAAAGTGAACCATAAAATGTAGGTCATGACTCTCTGTGGAAGTGAAGGCACCATTAAAAGTAGGGAATAAGGAAATGTTAGCTTCAAATTATGAGTGCAAAATTTATGGTGTTGCCAAACATTAACAAATTAATAGATGTTGAAGATGTGAGTCTGAAGCTTTAGAAAAAATAATTCAAAGGTGATAGTGTCTCTGAGTTGATGCAAAGATCTATGTATCTTCATTTATGCTATACAAACATATATAACTTTATCTTGAACTACCTTTCTGAAGTTAATGCTAGCTGCTAGTTAATAGTTAAATCTCCAAATCTCATCAGCTTAAAATAGAAAAACAGCAAAATGTTAAATACAGAATTACCCAGAGTAGCTTTTTGTCAGGCAGCCTTACTAGCAGTGATTCAGATCCCACACTCTTCAACTTGTGGAGTCTAAGTCCTTGGAATCCTTTGCTCCCAGCCAGTAAAATGGAAGGGAGACTTGTCTGTGGTGGATTTTATGAGTCTTGCCTGTGAGTGGCACCCATTGCTTCTCTCTTTCTGTTGGCTAGAACTCATATTTTATTTAACTGCAAGAGAATGGGGAAGAAGAAGGTTGCCTAAATAGAAAAGTAAAGAGAAATCTATACTATAGAGTACAGGAATCTATAGAGCAGTTTCTGCCCCAAGTCCTCCTTATGGACATGTATAATACTAAGAAGCAGCTAGTTCTCTAAAGAACTATTAAGGGAACATCAGCCTCTTGCTAACTTCACCCATTCCATATTCTCTATAGACAACCATTTTAAACATTTTTCTCTCTTTACTTACACCTGATAACTTCAATTAGCGGCTCCTGGGTCTGCTCTGGACCAGAACTGTTCAGACCTTCTTACAACAGAGAACTTACTAGAAGGAGAGCGATTAGCTGAGAACTTTGAGCTGTCCTACTCTCAGAAATCCCAGCACAGCACCAGGCCCAGGCCCAGCAGCATGGTGAGAGTCCTAGAGTAAGACCATTTCTACTCCGGTGACAGCCTCCTTTCATCAGTGTTATATCTCAGGCTCACCTCCCCCACCTACCTCCCCCAGGGCTCTCCGAGCTGCACTGCAGCCTGAGCTCCCTACCAACCCCTCCTCTGCTCTGTCCTTCCATAAGCCTCAAACAAGAACTTCAATCTGAACGCTCCCTATGTCTTCTCTTGCTCCCTGCCTGGATCCTTCACTGGCATGCAGGTCTAATTCTCTCTCAGTGTCTGTTTCTTGAAGATCCCAAACTGAGACAATGACACTTTCAAGTGGATTAACCTGAAAATTTAAAAAAAAAAAAAAAAAATTCACCCTTCACTCTTCGCTTTTCTTATTTTGGTTCATTAAAGCCACTATGCCAGCTAAGGAATGCTAACTTCTTTCTTTTCTCTACCTCCCACCACAATCTCTGTGGGTACCTCCTTACTTTTTTGATTACCAAAGACATTTCCTAAATAGTGCACCCCCTCTCTGGTACTGATAACTCTAATATCAGTCAGACCAATACATTAGAGCAAATTTAATTATGTATTCCTCTTACACATACAAATGCCAAGGGCACTGGCAGTTGATATAAATAAGTGAAGCAAGTGGAGAGGTTGGTGCCTCCTGAAAGCACCCTTTGTTCCTCCAAAAGCAATTTCTCAGGGACAAGGAGGCACGGATCCAATGTGAATTCTTAATCTCTTAAAAGAATTCCTTTAAAAAAAAGAAAGATTTAATTTTTTTAAGATTTATTTATTTATTTTAGAAAGCAAGAGAGAGTGGTGGGGAGGGATAGAGGGAGAAGGAGAGAATTTCAAGCAGACTCCCCACTAAGCGAGGAGCCAGAGGTGCCAGATACCAGGACAATAAGATCATGACCTGAGCTGAAATGAAGAAGGAGACACTTAACTAACTGAACCTTCTGGGAACCCCTAAAATAATTCATAATCTGAGTTTTTGTGAAACTTCTATATACTTTAAATATGGTAACCCATCTAATAATGAAGACATATCCAAGGGCTGTTCTTAGTTCACAGCTGCCAACTTATTTCTGAAATGGAGAATACTACCTAATAGTGATACATAAGATCTGCCTTGAAAAAAAAACCTGCTTCTCTCCATATTCTCATGTCTGTCCACTGCCTCTTCACACCATACACATCTGCACTGAACCCCTCGTAGTGCTTTGAATATTTCCATTTTTTTTTCTTTTTTATGCATCAGAGATTTTGAACTTTTGTTCCTTTGTTTAGAATCACCTAGCCAACTTTTAATTTACTCCTCTCCTTATCTCCCCAGCATGTGCTGGGTTTCCTTTTTTGTGTGTAGCAAAGGAATCCTGTGATTCATCCTGCATAACACATCAACTTATACTGAAATTCCCTTTTCTTCAGGTACCAACCCTACTTGTGGCTGAGAGCACTTTACCGGGAACTGTGCCTTATAATCCACTGTGCCCCCTGATCCATTGCACATGTCTGATATGTAATAAGCATTCAGAATTATCTGAGTTGACTTAATGTATTAAAACAATTTTTGGTAATATAATAAAAGACCATGTCCCTATTTATTTTTGGTCTTGTAGAAAAAGAAGTATAAATTTCCTTCAGGTCAATAAAACTAGTTAATATTCTAGTTGTGTATCTTGGATCATTGAATGTACTGATTTCTGCTAAAACCGGTTCATTTTCATAGAATTTTGTGAACTCCTTTCACAAACCGGTTCATTTTCATAGAATTTTGTGAACTCCTTTCACAGGTCTCAATGCTCTCATTTTTCTTAGTGCAGTTAAGTTGTTTAAGTAGACCCTTGAACCAGAGCTTAGCTATAAAAATTTAACAAGGTAAATGCCAAAGCTTTTCTGATTCTTTCTACTCTCTTACTATGTACAAATAACGTCAACATGCCTACTAAAAGCCACCCTTCTTACAGGGCATCTGGGATGCATATTCTGTGGACCCAGGGGATCTAGACACAATTGGGGAAAATAAGTGGTAGAATTAAATACACCATAAAATAAAGATTTTGGAGGTTTACAGAAGTCCTCACCCTGAAATTCTTTGAGAAAACCCAGTTACAAGCTGATAGAGAATAGTCATAATTAAGTCATATTTTCCTGCTAGGTGAGTTATCATCTTCCTGATTTGAAGAAAGGTAATTTTCCAGTTAAGTTAGAAATAGTAGAAGAGACAATAGTAATAGCAACAACAAATAACAATCTGAAAACTCCTGGATAATTTCTATTACACATATGTATATTATATTGATCTGTTCCAAATAATAATAACAAATATCAACTGAGTATATACTATGTGTCAAAAACTTAATATATACTATTTCAACTTTCCCAAAAGACCTATGAAATGAGTATGTTATTATCCACTTTATAGTTTGAGGCTTAAAGCAGTTAATAATCACATCATATCATGTAACTAGCAAGTGGAAGAATTGAAGTCAAAACCCACTCCAAGACTCATGCTCTGAATGACCACACTCTATTACCTGTCAGAATTATATTACTAATGAGAACAAAATCTGAAGAACAAGTTTAAAATGCTCTCTGATTTAAGGTCTTGGGTAGTCTCCATTTTGCCACTTTCCAACATACATGAGGTTACTCCATAACTCTGCTAGTAGAGACACATTTTTGCAGAACCTTACTACCATGCCAGAGGAAGGAACAGACAGTAACCCTTGATTTCATTTCTGTGAACTCCATTTCAAGAGCATGAGATTTGTCTGACATATGGTGAACCCTTCAAGCAAACATACTCCCTTGAACATTCAACAAATAATCTAATTTGGAAACACCAAATACCACAAGGAAAAAGTAGTACTGTTGTGCTATTTTCTGACAGATTTCCACACCAATGATTTATGGAAGAGTGTTAAGTTTGGGATTCTTATCTGAAGCCAAGAAAAAAGCCCTTACATTTTTGAAGCCTATCACCCTCAATGATAGAAGCCATAACCTTGGAATGTTTGCTAAAATCAAGGATGAGAGAACACAGAATGTCATGTACTATCAAGAACTTATTGACTTTCATATGGTTCTCATTTATTCTAATACATGGCAAATCAAAAGCCTTGGGAAGAAGCCAATACAAATTGTTATAGATAACACTATCTGAATTTAACTGCCATAGGTATGCTTCATATAATAAATATATATTTCATATCAGCAACTCAGCAGCACAAAAATGGAAAAAGACTCTAGTCAAATTAATTTGGATACTCTCCTTCAGGCAATGTTTATCCTTTAGGCAATGCTCAATTTGCCAATATTATTATTTATTTTAGGCTGGAGATCCCCCTAATAATCAATTTGTTTTGTGTTTCTGACTGTATATACGTGTGTGTATATATATATATATATACACACACACACACATCTATATACATTTAGATATATATAGATATAAATATAAATATATTATATATATACAGATATAAATAATATATATAGATATAAATATCTATATATTTTGTGTATATATATATACATATAGTTATATGATTTCATATATGTATTTCATACTCCATGGAATATTGAAATCATGTTACAATATCTTTTTTTTTTTTAAGATTTTATTTATTTATTTGTCAAAGAGAAAGAGAGTGAGAGCGAGCACAGGCAGACAGAGTGAAAGGCAGAGGCAGAGGGAGAAGCAGGCTCCCTGCGGAGCAAGGAGCCCGATGTGGGACTCGATCCCAGGACGCTGGGATCATGACCTGAGCCAAAGGCAGCTGCTTAACCAACTGAGCCACCCAGGTGTCCCCATGGTACAATATCTTAAGGTAATAAAATCTTTTCAGTATATGAATGCTTAGTAGGTGCTTTCAGAATCAAATAGATGAGATTTTCAATGTTTAAATTTTCAAAGATATTTTACAAATAGGAATTTTTCTTGGTTTAATTGACTACAGTTTAATATGAGGAATCATTTCAGCATGGAAGTTTTGTGCTTTGTGTTTTTTTTAAGACGTTATTTATGTATTTATTTATTTATTTATTTATTTGTGTATTTATTTATTTATTTATTTGAGAGAGAGCACAAATAGGGTTGAGGGAGAAGCAGAAGGAGAGGGAAAAAGAATTTGAAACAGATTCCATGCTGAATGCAGAGCCTGAAATGGGGCTTGATCTCATGACCAAGTGATCATGACCTGAGCTAAAACCAAGATTCAGATGCTTAAATGACTGACCCACATAGCCTCCCCTCAGCATGGAAATTTCTAGAATGACACATCTATAAATTTTAGCCTAATGGGGATGGATCACTTATCAAATGCCTAACATAGGGCCTGGCACACAGTATGTAAGTAGACATATAATAGGTATTTGTTGAATGAAGTTTAAGTGTATTGTTAGAAAACAAATAATTAAATATTGCCTTTCAAACTGTATTCTGTGGATCCAGTGAATAACATAATGTTGAATTCCACAGTGGATTCCAGTAAATAACATAATGTTGAATTCCATTTAGGTCATGCTTCTCTTAAACACTTAGAGAGAGAGACAGAAAGAATATGGTAAGGGCAAGTCTAATCTAACATAAAACCTGGTTCATGGCCTAGTTCATTCAGAATAGACATAATTATTTGTTAAGAGATAAATAATTCTAATTCAATATCACCACAGGTAACAAGAGAAACTCTTAATATCTTGTCCTGCTGTGAAGGAAAGAAATACATATATGATAAATGACTCACTAAAATTTATAGAATTAGTGAATGACAAGGCCAAGAATAAAACTAAATTTTTATAGGAAATGATTTTTTTCTAAAATATTATGCACATGAAAGAGATCAAGAAATAGTTTTTTAAGGATTTTATTTATTAAGGGAGAGGCAAGATGTCAAAGGAGTAGCAGACTGAAATGATACCAGGTCCCAGGAGTTCAGCTAAATAGTTATCAAACCATTCTGAACAACTGCAAACTCAACAGGAGATATAAGAGAAGAAGAGCATCAATTCTAGGAACAGAAAATTGACTACTTTCTGAAAGAAGGAGTAGTGCAGGAGTGAGTGGCAAGAATCTGCTGGGTTTGGAGACTCCAAATGCGGCTGTGCCACAAAAATAGAAAAGCTCAGTCACAGGCTGGATGAGCAGAGGATGGCTGGAGACCAGGGAGATGGGAGGGACTGACTTACTTTCTCTGGAGGCAGGCAGAGGAGTGGGGCCCAGAGCTCTTGGTTCTTCTAGGCAAGAGATTGAGAGGCAGTCATTTTTATTCCTGTCCTCCAGAGCTCTATGAAAAGTGATCAGGGAACAAAAACTCCCAACAGTGAACCCGAGCAGATTACTTAGCCTGGCCCCTGGCAAGGGTGGTGCAATTCCGCCTCAGGCAAAGATACTTGATACTCTCTGCAACAGGTCCTTCCCCAAGAGGATCAGCAAGAACATTCAGCCAAGACCACACTCGACCAATCAAGGAGAACAGAGGAACCAGAGCTAGGGGAAATCAATGTATAGAATTCATGGCATTTTCCCCATGAGCCTTTAGTATTGCAAAGTTAATTTTTAAAATTTAATTATTTTCTTATTCTATTTTTTTAACTTTTTCTCCTTCCTCTTTTAATGTTTTTTAACTAGTCTATCTTAACAATACCTTTCTAAAAAAATCTTTTTAAACATTTATTTTTATAGTTATATATTATCCCTTCATTGTATTTAACCTTATTTTTTGTATATATAGAGGGTTTTCTTTTTTCCTTAAAATTTTGAGATACAAATTCTTCTAATAGATCAAAATATACTCTAAATCGAGCACATGGCTTTGTTCTAGTCTCCAGCCTGAGCACATTCTCTCCCTTTTTATTTTTCTTTTTCAAACCAACTTATCTTATCAATTCCTTTTTTGGAATCTTTTTTTTTTTTAATTTTTAGTTTTACAGTTATATTCCATCCATTCATCATGTTTACCTTTATTTTTGTACATATATAACTTTTTCTTTCTTAAAAATTTTGGGAGATAGTTTCCTCTAAGAGACCAAAACACACCCAAAATCAAGTGGGTGGCTCAGCTCTATTCACCAATCTAATATATATATATATATATATATATATATATATATATATATATATATATATATAATTTTTTATTTTTATTTTCTTTTCCTCCTTTTTTCTTCTCCCCCTGATTTTGGATCTCTTCTGATTTGGCTAGCATGCATTTTTCTGAGGTCTTTTCTACCCTTTTAGAATTTTGTTCTGTTGCTCATATATCCTTACCTGGATAAAATGATATGGTGGAAAAACTCACTACAAAAAAAATGAACGAGAGGCAGTACCAATGGCTAGGGACCTAATCAATATGGACATTGATAATATGTCAGAATTGGAGTTCAGAACAACAATTCTCAAGGTGCTAGCTGGGCTCAAAAAAGGCATGGAAGATATTAGAGAAAACTTCTCTGGAGAAATAAAAATTCTTATCTGAAGAAATAAAATAACTAAAGTCTAACCAAGTTGAAATAAAAAAAGCTATTAATAAGGTACAATCAAAAATGGAGGGTCTTACTGCTATGATAAATGAGGCAGAAGAGAGAATTAGTGATACAGAAGACCAAATGATGAAATGATGGAGAATAAAAAAGCTAAGCAAAAGAGAGACAAACCACTACTGGAGCACAAAGGAAGAATTCCAGTCTCAAGTGCACACCATAACCCTACACCTAAAAGAGCTGGAGAAAGAGCAGCAAAGTAAGCCTAAACCCAGCAGGAAAAGAGAAACAATAAAGATCAGAGCAGAAATCAATGAAATAGAAGCCAAAAGAACAGAAGAACAGATCAACAAAACTAGGAGCTGGTTCTTTGAATAATTAATAAGATTGATAAACCCCAGACCAGACTTATCAAAAATAAAAGAGAAAGAACCCAAATAAATAAAATCATGAATGAAAGAGAAGGGATCACAACCAACACTGAAGAAATACAAACAATTATCAGAACATATTATGAGCAACTATAGCCACAAATTTGAAAATCTGGAAGAAATATATGCATTCCTCAAGATGTATAAACACCAAAACAGAATCAGGAAGAAATAGAAAACCTGAACACATCCATAACCAGTAAGGAGATTGAAGCAGTCATCAAAACTCTCCTAACAAACAAGAGCCCAGGGCCAGACGGCTTCCCAGGGGAATTCTACCAAGAATTTAAAGAAGAATTAATACATATTCTTCTGAAACTGTTCAAAAAAATAGAAATGGAAGGAAAACCTTCAAACTTATTTTATGAGGCCAGAATTACCTTGATTCCCAAACCAGACAAAAACCCCATCAAAAAGGAGAATTACAGACCAATATCCTTGATGAACTGAGTTGTGAAAAATCTCACCAAACTACTAGCCAACAGGATCCAACAGTATATTAAAAGGATTATTCACCATGACCAAGTGGGATTTATTCCTGGGCTTCAAGGTTGGTGCAACATCCACAAATCAATCATTGTGATACAATACATTAATAAAGGAAAGAACAAGAACCATACAATACTCTCACTAGATGCTAAAAAGCATTTGACGAAGTACAGTATCCTTTCTTGATCAAAACTCTTCAAAGAATAAGGATAGAGGCTGCATACCTCAATATCATCAAAGCCATCTCTGAAAAACCCACAGCAAATATCATTCACAATTAAAAACTGAGAACTTTCCCCCTAAGGTCAGGAACATGGCAGGGATGTCCACTATCAACACTGCTATTCAACATAGTACTATAAGTCCTAGCCTCAGCAATCAGACAACAGAAAGAAATAAAAGACATCTGAATCGGCAAAGAAGAAGTCAAACTGTCACTCTTTGCAGATGATATGATACTTTATTGGAAAACCCAAAAGACTCCATTCTAAAACTAATAGAACTCATACAGGAATTCAGTAAAGTGTCAGTATATAAAATCAATGCACAGAAATCAGTTGCATTTCTATACACCAACAGCAAGACAGAAGAAAGGGAAATTAAGGAGTCAATCCCATTTACAATTGCACTCAAAACAATTAAGATACCTATGAATAAACCTGACCAAAGAGGCAAAGAATCTATATTCAGAATACTATAAAGTACTCATGAAAGAAATGGAGGAAGACACAAAGAAATGGAAAAAATGTTCCATACTTATATATTGAAGAAAAAAATACTGTGAAAATGTCTATACTACCTAAAGCAATCTATACATTTAATGCAATCCCAATCAAAGAACCATTTTTTTTCAAAGAAATGAAACAAATAACCCTAACACTTATGTAGAACCAGAAAGGACACTGAATAGCCAGAAGAATGTTGAAAAAGAAAGCCAAAGTTGAAGACATCACAATTCCAGACCTCCAACTCAATTACAAAGCTGTAAGCATCAAGACAGTATGGTAATGGCACAAAAAACAGACACATAAAGCAATGGAACAGAATAGAGTGCCCAGATATACCTTCAACTCTATGGTCAACTGATCTTTGACAAAGCAGAAATGAATGTCCAAGGAAAAAAGACAGTCTCTTCATCAAAGGGTGTTGGGAAAATTGGCCAACCACATGCAGAAAAATGAAACTGGGCCATTTCCTTACACCACACACAAAAATAGACTCAACGTGGATGAAAGACCTCCATGTGAAACAGGAATCCATCAAAATCCTTGAGGAGAACACAGGGAGCAACCTCTTCGACCTCAGCCATAGCAACTTCTTCCTAGAAACATCGCCAAAGGCAAGGAAAGCAAGGGCAAAAATGAACTATTGGGACTTCATCAAGACCAAGAGCTTTTGCACAGCAAAGGAAACAGTCAACAAAACCGAGAGAGAACTGACAGAATGAGAGAAGGTATTTGCAAATGACATATCAGATAAAGGGCTAGTATTCAAAATCTATAAAGAACTTAGTAAACTGAACACCCAAAAAACAAATAATCCAATCAAGAAATGGGCAGAGGACATGAACAGACATTTCTACAAAGAAGACATCCAGATGGCCAATAGACACATGAAAAAGTGCTTAGCATCCCTCGGCATCAGGCAAATACAGACCAAAACCACAATGAGATAGAACCTCACACTACTCAGAATGGCTAAAATTAGCAATTCAGGAAATGACAGGTATTGGCAAGGATGTGCAGAAAGGGGAACGCTCCTATGCTATTGGTGGGAATGCAAGCTGGTGCAGCCACTCTGGAAAACAGCATGGAGGTTCCTGGAAAAGTTGAAAATAGAGCTGTCCTATGACCCAGTAGTTGCGCTACTGGGTATTTACCTTAAAGATACAAATTCAGTGATCCAAAGGGTCACGTGCACCTGAATGTTTATAGCATCAATGTCTACAATAGCCAAACTATGGAAAGAACCTAGATGTCCATCAACAGATGAATGAATAAAGAGGAGGTGGTATATATATATACAAGGTACTGCAATGGAGCCATCAAAGGAAATGAAATCTCGCCATTTGCAATGACATGGATGGAACTACAAGGTACTATGGGATCACTGGGATTACTGGGTTATATGGTTTTTCCATTTTTAATTTTTTGAGAAAACTCTATAATGTTTTCCATAGTGGTTGCACGAATTTACATTCCCACCAACAGAACATGAAACTATATTTTTCTCCATATTCTCACCAACACTTGGTATTTCCTGTCTCTTTAATACTAGGAATTCTAACTGGTGTGGAATGATATCTTATTGTGGTTTTGATATGCATTTCCCTTATGATTAATAATGTTGAACATCTTTTCATGTGTCTGTTGGACATATGTTTGTCTTCCTTGGAAAAATATCTATTCAGTCCTCTGCACACTTTTAATCAGATTCTTATTATTTTGGGGGGAGAGTGTTGAGTTATATGAGTTCTTTACATAATTTGGATATTAACCTCTTGCTAGATATCTCATTTACAAATGTCTCTTCCTTTCATTAGATTTCCTTTTCATTTTGTTAATATTTCCCTTAACTATGAAAAAACATTTTATTTGGGTGTAGTCCTAACACTTTATTTTTGCTTTTGTTTCCCCTTCATGAAGAGACATGAAGTAAAACAAACTTATAGTCTTCAATGTTGTTCACATATTGCAGGATGTTAGGAAGACCTGTAGAGATACCTAGACCAATTCTCATTTATTACAGGTAAAAAACCAAAAAACAAAAAATAAAAAAACCACAGAGGAATAGACAAATTCATAATTATAGTTGGGAACTTCAATATAGACAAAACATAAGTGACAGAGAAAAAGTGAGCAACAATATTGAATAATGAAAACATCATTAACCAGCAAGATTTAATAGATGTTATAAAAATACTCCACCAAATGATATCATAAAATGCATTGCATTCAAGTGCCAATGGAATATTCACAATAGTAGACCATACATTGGGTTAAAAAAAAGAAAAAGAAAAAGAAAAACTGAACAAATTGAAAGGAATAGAGAGCATATTACATATGATATTTCATCATTATAGATTCAAACTAGAGATCAATGAGAGAAAGACAACAGGAAAATCTATAAACATTTGAATATTAAATAACACACATTTAAGGGATCCATAGTTAAAAGAGTAAGCCTAAAAAGAAATAGAATATTCATAGGACTAAATGAAAATTAAAACAAAAGATATTAGTATTAATGAAATGGCCCTAAAGTAGTGATAAGAGAAAAACATATAGCACTGTATTCTTATTTTAAAAGAGAGGAAAGACTTCAAATCAATAATCCATCAAGAAACTAGGAAAAAAAAAACCCAGCAACAACTAAAACCTAAGCAGTGAAAGAAAAGAAATAATAAAGATAAGAGAAAATACTAATGAAAATAAAACAGGACAACAATAAAGAAAATCAGTGAAACAAAAAAATGGCTTTTTTTTTTTTCTCCCCATTGTGTTCCCTGGTGCTATGTCAAATAAACAAATCTTTTTTTTTTTTAATGTTATGTTAGTCACCATATTTATTTATTTAATTTTTAATTTTTAATTTTTAAATTTTTTTTATAAACATATATTTTTATCCCCAGGGGTACAGGTCTGTGAATCACCAGGTTTACACACTTCACAGCACTCACCAAAGCACATACCCTCCCCAATGTCCATAATCCCACCCCCTTCTCCCAAACCCCCTCCCCCCAGCATCCCTCAGTTTGTTTTGTGAGATTAAGAGTCACTTATGGTTTCTCTCCCTCCCAATCACATCTTGTTTCATTTATTCTTCTCGTACCCACTTAAGCCCCCATGTTGCATCACCACTTCCTCATATCAGGGAGATCATATGATAGTTGTCTTTCTCGGCTTGACTTATTTCGCTAAGCATAATACGCTCTAGTTCCATCCATGTTGTCGCAAATGGCAAGATTTCATTTCTTTTGATGGCTGCATAGAATTCCATTGTGTATATATACCACATCTTCTTCATCCATTCATCTGTTGATGGACATCTAGGTTCTTTCCATAGTTGGGCTATTGTGGACATTGCTGCTATAAACATTCGGGTGCACGTGCCCCTTTGGATCACTACGTTTGTATCTTTAGGGTAAATACCCAATAGTGCAATTGCTGGGTCATAGGGCAGTTCTATTTTCAACATTTTGAGGAACCTCCATGCTGTTTTCCAGAGTGGCTGCACCAGCTTGCATTCCCACCAACAGTGTAGGAGGGTTCCGCTTTCTCCGCATCCTCGCCAGCATCTGTCATTTCCTGACTTGTTGATTTTAGCCATTCTGACTGGTGTGAGGTGATATCTCATTGTGGTTTTGATTTGTATTTCCCTGATGCCGAGTGATATGGAGCACTTTTTCATGTGTCTGTTGGCCATCTGGATGTCTTCTTTGCAGAAATGTCTGTTCATGTCCTCTGCCCATTTCTTGATTGGATTATTTGTTCTTTGGGTGTTGAGTTTGCTAAGTTCTTTATAGATTCTGGGCACTAGTCCTTTATCTGATATGTCGTTTTCAAATATCTTCTCCCATTCTGTCAGTTGTCTTTTGATTTTGTTAACTGTTTACTTTGCTGTGCAAAAGCTTTTGATCTTGATGAAATCCCAATAGTTCATTTTTACCCTTGCTTCCCTTGCCTTTGGCATTGTTCCTAGGAAGATGTTGCTGTGGCTGAGGTCGAAGAGGTTGCTCCCTGTGTTCTCCTCAAGGATTTTGATGGATTCCTTTCTCACATTGAGGTCCTTCATCCATTTTGAGTCTATTTTTGTGTGTGGTGTAAGGAAATGGTCCAATTTCATTTTTCTGCATGTGGCTGTCCAATTTTCCCACCACCATTTATTGAAGAGGCTGTCTTCTTTCCATCGGACATTCTTTCCTGCTTTGTCGAAGATGAGTTGACCATAGAGTTGAGGGTCTATTTCTGGGCTCTCTATTCTGTTCCATTGATCTATCTGTCTGTTTTTGTGCCAGTACCATGCTGTCTTGATGATGACAGCTTTGTAATAGAGCTTGAAGTCCGGAATTGTGATGCCACCAACGTTAGCTTTCCTTTTCAATATCCCTTTGGCTATTCGAGTTTTTTTTTGGTTCCATATAAATTTTAGCATTATTTGTTCCATTTCTTTGAAAAAGATGGATGGTACTTTGATAGGAATTGCATTAAATGTGTAGATTGCTTTAGGTAGCATAGACATTTTCACAATATTTATTCTTCCAATCCAGGAGCATGGAACATTTTTCCATTTCTTTGTGTCTTCCTCAATTTCTTTCATGAGTACTTTATAGTTTTATGAGTATAGATTCTTTGCCTCTTTGGTTAGGTTTATTCCTAGATATCTTACGGTTTTGGGTGCAATTGTAAATGGGATTGACTCCTTAATTTCTTTTTTTTTTTTTTTTAAAGATTTTATTTTATTTTTTTTTATTTGACAGAGAGAGATCACAAGTAGGCAGAGAGGCAGGCAGAGAGAGAGAGGAGGAAGCAGGCTCCCTGTGGAGCAGAGAGCCCGATGCGGGACTCGATCCCAGGACCCTGAGATCATGACCTGAGCTGAAGGCAGTGGCTTAACCCACTGAGCCACCCAGGCGCCCCTGACTCCTTAATTTCTCTTCTGTCTTGCTGTTGGTGTAGAGAAATGCAACTGATTTCTGTGCATTGATTTTATATCCTGACACTTTACTGAATTCCTGTATAAGTTCTAGCAGTTTTGGAGTGGAGTCTTTTGGGTTTTCCACATATAGTATCATATCATCTGCGAAGAGTGATAATTTGACTTCTTCTTTGCCGATTTGGATGCCTTTAATTTCCTTTTGTTGTCTGATTGCTGAGGCTAGGACCTCTAGTACTATGTTGAATAGCAGTGGTGATAATGGACATCCCTGCCGTGTTCCTGACCTTAGTGGAAAAGCTTTCAGTTTTTCTCCATTGAGAATGATATTTGCGGTGGGTTTTTCATAGATGGCTTTGATGATATTGAGGTATGTGCCCTCTATCCCTACACTTTGAAGAGTTTTGATCAGGAAGGGATGCTGTACTTTGTCAAATGCTTTTCCAGCATCTATTGAGAGTATCATATGGTTCTTGTTCTTTCTTTTATTGATGTGTTGTATCACAATGACTGATTTGCGGATGTTGAACCAACCTTGCAACCCTGGAATAAATCCCACTTGGTCATGATGAATAATCTTTTTAATGTACTGTTGAATCCTATTGGCTAGTATTTTGTTGAGTATTTTCGCATCTGTGTTCATCAAGGATATTGGTCTATAGCTCTCTTTTTTGGTGGGATCCTTGTCTGGTTTTGGGATCAAGGTGATGCTGGCCTCATAAAATGAGTTGGGAAGTTTTCCTCCCATTTCTATTTTTTGGAACAGTTTCAGGAGAATAGGAATTAGTTCTTCTTTAAATGTTTGGTAGAATTCCCCCGGGAAGCCATCTGGCCCTGGGCTTTTGTTTCTTTGGAGATTTTTTATGACTGTTTCAATCTCCTTACTGGTTATGGGTCTGTTCAGGCTTTCTATTTCTTCCTGGTTCAGTTGTGGTAGTTTATATGTTTCTAGGAATGCATCCATTTCTTCCAGATTGTCAAATTTATTGGCGTAGAGTTGCTCATAGTATGTTCTTATAATAGTTTGTATTTCTTTGGTGTTAGTTGTGATCTCTCCTCTTTCATTCATGATTTTATTTATTTGGGTCCTTTCTCTTTTCTTTTTGATAAGTCGGGCCAGGGGTTTATCAATTTTATTAATTCTTTCAAAGAACCAGCTCCTAGATTCGTTGATTTGTTCTATTTTTTTTTTTTTTTGGTTTCTATTTCATTGATTTCTGCTCTGATCTTTATGATTTCTCTTCTCCTGCTGGGCTTAGGATTTCTTTCTTGTTCTTTCTCCAGCTCCTTTAGGTGTAGGGTTAGGTTGTGTACCTGAGACCTTTCTTGTTTCTTGAGAAAGGCTTGTACCGCTATATATTTTCCTCTCAGGACTGCCTTTGTTGTGTTCCACAGATTTTGAACTGTTGTATTTTCATTATCATTTGTTTCCATGATTTTTTTCAATTCTTCTTTAATTTCCCGGTTGACCCATGCATTCTTTAGAAGGATGCTGTGTAGTCTCCATGTATTTGGGTTCTTTTCAAACTTCCTTTTGTGGTTGAGTTTTAGCTTTAGAGCATTGTGGTCTGAAAATATGCAGGGAATGATCCCAATCTTTTGATACCAGTTGAGTCCTGATTTAGGACCAAGGATGTGATCTATTCTGGATAATGTTCCATGTGCACTAGAGAAGAATGTGTATTCTGTTGCTTTGGGATGAAATGTTCTGAATATATCTGTGATGTCCATCTGGTCCAGTGTGTGGTTTAAGGCCTTTATTTCCTTGCTGATCTTTTGCTTGGATGATCTGTCCTTTTCAGTGAGGGGAGTGGTTAAAGTCCCCTACTATTATTGTATTATTGTTGATGTGTTTCTTTGATTTTGTTATTAATTGGTTTATATAGTTGGCTGCTCCCACGTTGGGGGCATAGATATTTAAAACTGTTAAATCTTCTTGTTGGACAGACCCTTTGAGTATGATATAGTGTCCTTCCTCATCTCTTATTATAGTTTTTGGCTTAAAATCAAATTGATCTGATATAAGGATTGCCACTCCTGCTTTCTTCTGATGTCCATTAGCATGGTAAATTCTTTTCCACCCCCTCACTTTAAATATGGAGGTGTCTTCGGGCTTAAAATGAGTTTCTTGGAGGCAGCATATAGATGGGTTTTGTTTTTTTATCCATTCTGATACCCTGTTTCTTTTGACAGGGGCATTTAGCCCATTAACATTCAGGGTAACTATTGAGAGATATGAATTTAGGGCCATTGTATTGCCTGTAAGGTGACTGTTACTGTATATGGTCTCTGTTCCTTTCTGATCTGCCACTTGTAGGCTCTCTCTTTGCTTAGAGGACCCCTTTCAATATTTCCTGTAGAGCTGGTTTGGTGTTTGCAAATTCCTTCAGTTTTTGTTTGTCCTGGAAGCTTTTAAGCTCTCCTTCTATTTTCAATGATAGCCTAGCTGGATATAGTATTCTTGGCTGCATGTTTTTCTCGTTTAGTGCTCTGAAAATATCATGCCAGCTCTTTCTGGCCTGCCAGGTCTCTGTGGATAAGTAAGCTGCCAATCTAATATTTTTACAATTGTATGTTACAGACTTCTTTTCCCGGGCTGCTTTCAGGATTTTCTCTTTGTCACTGAGACTTGTAAATTTTACTATTAGGTGACGGGGTGTGGGCCTATTCTTATTAATTTTGAGGGGCGTTCTCTGAACCTCCTGAATTTTGATGCTCGTTCCCTTTGCCATATTGGGGAAATTCTCCCCAATAATTCTCTACAGTATACCTTCTGCTCCCCTCTCTCTTTCTTCTTCTTCTGGAATCCCAATTATTCTAATGTTGTTTTGTCTTATGGTGTCACTTATCTCTCGAATTCTCCCCTCGTGGTCCAGTAGCTGTTTGTCCCTCTTTTGCTCAGCTTCTTTATTCTCTGTCATTTGGTCTTCTATATCACTAATTCTTTCTTCTGCCTCATTTATCCTAGCAGTGAGTGCCTCCATTTTTTATTGCACCTCATTAATAGCTTTTTTGATTTCAACTTGGTTAGATTTTAGTTCTTTTATTTCTCCAGAAAGGGCTTTTATATCTCTCAAGAGGGTTTCTCTAATATCTTCCATGCCTTTTTCGAGCCCGCCTAGAACCTTGAGAATTGTCATTCTGAACTCTAGATCTGACACATTACCAATGTCTGTATTGATTAGGTCCCTAGCCTTCAGTACTGCCTCTTGTTCTTTTTATTGTGTTGAATTTTTCCGTCTTGTCATTTTGTCCAGATAAGAGTACATGAAGGGGCAAGTAAAATACTAAAAGGGTGGCAACAACCCCAGAAAAATATGCTCTAACCAAATTAGAAGTGATTCAAAATCTTGAGGGGGGAGAAAGGGGATAAAAAGAGGTTCAAAAAGGAAGAAAGAAAAAAGAAAAAAAAATTTAAAAAAAGAAAACACCTAAGAAAAATATAAAAAAGAAAAAATATATATATTAGATAAACTAGTAAAAAATCGTTAAAAAAGAAAAAGGTAAAAGTTAAAAAAAAAATTTTACCTGAAGGCGAGAAAAAGAAAACAAAAAATGAAAAAGAAAAAAATTAAATTAACTGCAAGACTAAAAAAAAATCACAGGGAAAATGCCATGAGTTCTATGCTTGGCTTTCTCCTCCTTTGGAATTCTGCTGCTCTCCTTGGTATTGAAACCGCACTCCTTGGTAGGTCAACTTGGTCTCGGCTGGATTTCTTGTTGATCTTCTGGGGGAGGGGCCTGTTGTAGTGATTCCCAAGTGTCTGTCCAAGGCAGAATTACATCACCCTTATCCAGGGCCGTGGTGAGTAATCCGCTCGGGTTTGCTTTCAGGAGCTTTTGTTCCCTGAGTACTTTCCGTAGAGTTCCGGAGGACGGGAATACAAATGGCGGCCTCCTGGTCTCCGGCCTGGAGGAGCCGAGAGCCCAGGGCCGCACTCCTCAGTGTGCCCTCAGAGAACAGCGCCCAGTTACTCCCGTCTGCCTGACCTCCGGCCGCGCTCCGAGCTCACCAAGCCTGCGACCGGTTCAAGGTCACCCCGAGCTGCGAGCTTACTGTCAGCTCTGTCTCTGTAGCCGGCTTTCCCGTTCCAATACCCGCAAGCTCTGCGACACTCAGACACCCCCGATCCTTCTGTGACCCTGCGGGACCTGAGGCCACGCTGACCCCGTGTGGGCTTTGCCCCAGGTAGCCTCTGGAGCGATGTCCCTCAGCGGAACAGACTTTTAAAAGTCCTGATTTTGTGCGTGGTTGCTCTGCCGCTTGCCAGGAGCCGGCCCCTCCCCCCAGGGCCTATCTTCCCGTCGCTTTGGATTCACTTCTCCACCGGTCCTACCTTTCAGAAAGTGGTTGTTTTTCTGTTTCCAGAATTGCTGTTCTTCTTCTCTTCGATCTGCTGATGGATTTTCAGGTGTTTGCAATCTTTAGATAAGCTATCTAGCTGATCTCCGGTTAGCTGAAGTAGTCTCAGCCTGCTACTTCTCCGCCATCTTGACTCCTCCCTCAAAAAATGGCTCTTTACAAAACAATCAAAAACGAAAAAAGTTATGCTAAATTTCTAGAAAAAATTAATAAAACTGAAAACAGTGAAGATGTAAATCATACATACTAATAATGAAACAAGTGATATTATTCCAGACCCTAAGGACAACAAGCAAATACTAAAAACTACACTCATAAATTTGACAACTGATTAAAACAGATACAGTTCTCAAAGACTAAAAATTATCAAAACTCGACCCAAACAAAATAGATAAACTATTGTCCAAATAAAATAAAAATAGATAAATCATTACATAAATTGAATTCATAAGTCAAAATCTCCAAAGGATAAAAGAACTTCAGGCCTAGATAATTTCACTGACATATTATATAATCATGTCAAAAAAAAATTTTATACCATCTCTTCTGGAAAATGAAAGAGAAAAGGATAATCTTCAACCTTTTTTTTATGATGCCTATACCAAAAGACAAGCAAAAAAGAAAAAAGTAAAGAAATAAAAGAAAGAATAAAAGCTACACCTATAAATCTCTCATAAACTTAATGTAAAATTCTTAAGTTGAAGCCAACACTGCATTAAACATTTATTTATTTATTTATTTATTTTTAAAGATTTTATTTATTTATTTGACAGACAGAGATGACAAGTAGGCAGAGAGGCAGGCAGAGAGAGAGAGGAGGAAGCAGGCTCCCTGCTGAGCGGAGATCCCAATGTGGGGCTCAATCCCAGGACCCTGAGATCATGACCTGAGCTGAAGGCAGAGGCTTTAACCCACTGAGCCACCCAGGCGCCCCTGCATTAAACATTTATACACCATGAACACAAGAAATTTGTTTCAGGCATGCAAGGCTCTTTTAATATTCAAAATCAATCAGTATAATCACCTATATCTTTAGGTTAGTGGAAAAAAAAATCAGATCCAAGATGACCTTCAACAAATGAATGTATAAAGAAGATATCGTCCATATATACAGTGGAGTATTATGCCTCAATCAGAAAGGATGAATACCCAACTTTTGCATCAACATGGACGGGACTGGAGGATATTATGCTGAGTGAACTGACTCAAGCAGAGAGAGTCAATTATTATATCATTTCACTTACTTGTGGAACATAAGGAAAAACACAGAGGACATTGGGTGAAAGAGAGGAGAAGTGGGGGAAATGGGAGGTAGAGAAAAACCCTGAGAGATTGTGGACTCAGAAACAAACTGAGGGTTTTGGAAGGGAGAGGGATAGGGGAGCCTACCCATATTGCATGGAGCACTGGGTGTGGTGCATAAACAATGAATCTTGGAACACTGAAAAAATAAAATAAAATTTTTAAAAAATCATATGATCATACCATACCAATTGAGATAGAAAAATCATTTGGAAAATTATAACACTTGTTCATGAAAAATCTTAGAAAGCTAAGAGGAATTCCTCTATTTGATAAAAAGAATCTACAAAAAAATTACAGCTAACATCATACTTAATGGTGAAATATTGAATGCTTTTGTCTGAGACTGGGAACAAGGCAGAAATGCTTGCTTATTACTCTTATTCAACATAGTACTAGAAGTTGTAGCCAGAGCAATGAAGAAAGAAAAATAAATTAAAAATTATATGTTTTGTAGAGGAAGATATAAAATCATTACGATTTTTGAATGTCATGATTATTTACATAGAAAAGTCCTAAAGAATCTACAAAAAAATTAAAAAATAGACTTAGAAGTAGTAAGTGAGTTCAACAGAGTGAAGGGATAAAAAATCAAAACAGAAAAATAATCATTTTCTAGGAACCAACAATGAATATGTGGCAACTGGAATCAAAACTGCAATATCATTTATAATGTGCCCAAGAAAATGATGTGTTTAGGTATAGGTTAAACAAAAATTACACAGGATCTTAATGATGAGAGTTGCAAAACGTTGATGAAGGACAGCAAAGAAAACTTAAGATAAATGCATTGCTCTGTGGACATTGGGACTTGGGGGACTAGCATTGTGAAACTAAAGGCACTCTGACTTCTGCTATTACTGTGAGGGCTGAACCATCTATTGTGTCTCATCCAGAAACCTCAGGCCTTCCACCACCATTTACAAAAGTATGACGGGGTTGGCCACCTGGATGACTCAGTCGATTAACTCTTGGTTTTGGCTCGGGTCATGATCTCAGGGTCCTGAGATCCAGCCTCCTATTAAGCTGCATACTCAGAGGGGAGTCTGATTGAGATTATCTCTGTCCCTTTCCCCCTCTCCCCACTCATGCTCTTTCTCTCTTCTCTAAAAAAAAATAAATATAATCTTTTGGGGAAAAAAAGTGTGACAAGATAAATTGTTGGCTTATAAATAGGATAAAATCTCAGACTTCACAACTCTTTTTTTTTTAAAAGATTTTATTTATTTATTTGACAGAGAGAAATCACAAGTAGATGGAGAGGCAGGCAGAGAGAGAGGGAGGGAAGCAGGATCCCTGCTGAGCAGAGAGCCCAATGCGGGACTTGATCCCAGGACCCTGAGATCATGACCTGAGCCGAAGGCAGCGGCTTAACCCACTGAGCCACACAGGCACCCCAGACTTCACAACTCTTGATAGCTTTCTACCTCCTCTCTCTACCCTAAGATGCCTGTACTTGGAAGTAACCACCACAATGTGAGGAAACCAGGGCCACAAAGACAAGGCATGTATAAGTGTTCCAGGCAATAGCCCAGTTATGTCCCCAATGAAAGCCAATATTAATAATGGAATGTGAATGAATGAAAATTCAGATAATTCCATACTGTAGGCTTTGAGTCTTCCCTCTGAGGCTTAGAAAACATGGAGAGAAAAGCTATCTCATTATGCCATGCCTGAATTTCTAACCCACAGAAAACAAGAGATTAGTGACTTTAAGTGACAATGTTTTAAACCATTAAGTGATACTACATAATGATAGTAATTAGAACACTCATTTTTTAAAAAACACAAATAAAAATACATTAAAAAAAATATTTCTTGGGTGCCTGAGTGGCACGTGGGTTAAGTCTCTGCTTTTGGCTCAGGTCATGATGTCAGGATCCTGGGATTGAGCCCTGCATCGGGCTCTCTGCTTGGTGGGTGGCCTGCTTCCTACTCTCTCTTTGTCTGCCTCTCTGCCCACTTGCGAACTCTGTAAAATAAATAAATAACATCTTTGTTGTTGTTGTTTATTCATTGATTAATTGATTGATTATTTAGTTATTTTTTTTTAACATATAATGTATTATTTGTCCAGGGGTGCAGGCCTGTGAATCATCAGGCTTACACATTTCACAGCACTCACTATATTAAATACCCTCACCAATGTCCATAACCCAAGCACCCTCTCCATAATCCCCCTCCCCTCAGCAACCCTCAGTTTGTTTTGTTGAGATTAAGAGAGTCTCTTATGGTTTGTCTCCCACCCCATCCCATCTTGTTTCATCTTTTTCCTTCCCTACCCCATAACCACCCCCCGCCAGTCTGTATCTCAAATTCCTCATATCAGGGAGAACATGTGATAATTGTCTTTATCTGATTGACTTATTTCGCTCAGCATAATACCCTGTAGTTCCATCCATGTCATTGCAAATGGCAAGATTTCATTTCCTTTGATGGCTCCATAGCAGTACCTTGTATATATATATACCACCTCCTCTTTATTCATTCATCTGTTGATGGACATCTAGGTTCTTTCCATAGTTTGGCTATTGTAGACATTGATGCTATAAACATTCAGGTGCACGTGACCCTTTGGATCACTGAATTTGTATCTTTAAGGTAAATACCCAGTCGCGCAACTACTGGGTCATAGGACAGCTCTATTTTCAACTTTTCCAGGAACCTCCATGCTGTTTTCCAGAGTGGCTGCACCAGCTTGCATTCCCACCAATAGCATAGGAGCGTTCCCCTTTCTGCACATCCTTGCCAATACCTGTCATTTCCTGAATTGCTAATTTTAGCCATTCTGAGTAGTGTGAGGTTCTATCTCATTGTGGTTTTGGTCTGTATTTGCCTGATGCCGAGGGATGCTAAGCACTTTTTCATGTGTCTATTGGCCATCTGGATGTCTTCTTTGTAGAAATGTCTGTTCATGTCCTCTGCCCATTTCTTGATTGGATTATTTGTTTTTTGGGTGTTCAGTTTACTAAGTTCTTTATAGATTTTGAATACTAGCCCTTTATCTGATATGTCATTTGCAAATACCTTCTCCCATTCTGTCAGTTCTCTCTCGGTTTTGTTGACTGTTTCCTTTGCTGTGCAAAAGCTCTTGGTCTTGATGAAGTCCCAATAGTTCATTTTTGCCCTTGCTTTCCTTGCCTTTGGCGATGTTTCTAGGAAGAAGTTGCTATGGCTGAGGTCGAAGAGGTTGCTCCCTGTGTTCTCCTCAAGGATTTTGATGGATTCCTGTTTCACATGGAGGTCTTTCATCCACGTTGAGTCTATTTTTGTGTGTGGTGTAAGGAAATGGCCCAGTTTCATTTTTCTGCATGTGGTTGGCCAATTTTCCCAACACCCTTTGATGAAGAGACTGTCTTTTTTCCTTGGACATTCATTTCTGCTTTGTCAAAGATCAGTTGACCATAGAGTTGAAGGTATATCTGGGCACTCTATTCTGTTCCATTGCTTTATGTGTCTGTTTTTTGTGCCATTACCATACTGTCTTGATGCTTACAGCTTTGTAATTGAGTTGGAGGTCTGGAATTGTGATGTCTTCAACTTTGGCTTTCTTTTTCAACATTCTTCTGGCTATTCAGTGTCCTTTCTGGTTCTACATAAGTGTTAGGGTTATTTGTTTCATTTCTTTGAAAAAAAATGGTTCTTTGATTGGGATTGCATTAAATGTATAGATTGCTTTAGGTAGTATAGACATTTTCACAGTATTTTTTTCTTCAATATATAAGTATGGAACATTTTTTCCATTTCTTTGTGTCTTCCTCCATTTCTTTCATGAGTACTTTATAGTATTCTGAATATAGATTCTTTGCCTCTTTGGTCAGGTTTATTCATAGGTATCTTAATTGTTTTGAGTGCAATTGTAAATGGGATTGACTCCTTAATTTCCCTTTCTTCTGTCTTGCTGTTGGTGTATAGAAATGCAACTGATTTCTGTGCATTGATTTTATATATATATCTATATATATATACACACACACACATATAGAGAGATGTATTTATATCTATCTATAAGTAGATAGATATAGATAGATAGTGATAGATAGACCCATATCTATCTCTACTTATCTATATCTATCTATCTATCTATCTATATATATCCCTATTTTTATTGCATTATTATTTACAATACCCAAGATAAGGAAACAGCTCAAATGTCCATTAACAGATGAATGGATAAAGATGATGTGGTATATATACACAATGAATTATTGCTCAGCCATAATAATGAATAAGATCTTACTATTTGTGACAACATGGATGGACTGACAGGATATAGTGCTAACTGAAATAAATCAGACAGAGAATGAAAAATATCACAGGATTTCATATATAAGCAGAATCTAAAAAAAAAAAAAAACAAATGAATGAACAAACAAACATAAAACATAAACAGACTCATAGATGCAGAGAACAAATTAGTGGTTGCCAGTTAGGAAGAGTGAAATATGGGAAGGGGGCTAAGCAGTACAGACTTTAAGCTACAAAATAAATAATTCATGGAGAGAAAAGTACACCATAAGTAATATAGTCAACAAATTTTTTTTTAATTTTTTATTTTTTATAAACATATATTTTTATCCCCAGGGGTACAGGTCTGTGAATCACCAGGTTTACACACTTCACAGCACTCACCAAAGCACATACCCTCCCCAATGTCCATAATCCCACCCTCTTCTCCCAAACCCCCTCCCCCCAGCAACCCTCAGTTTGTTTTGTGAGAGTCAACAAATTTTTAATAACTTTGGCAACTGAGACAATAGGAACACAAGCATCAAATTAGCTGGAGTTCTCTACTAATACTAAAATAAGCCAAAAGTCCATGTGTTTAAGCAACAGCAACAAGTAATGTGGTTTTTGTTTATTTGCTGTGTTAGGCATTTATCTGAGCCTTGGATATGTTGGTGAAATAGAGAGGTGAAGTATATAGTGAACATGGATGTGCAAGTTAATGTTGAAGCATGAAAACATTTTGGTCCTTTCTGACTCCTACAAGAGTTTGGATGCTGTGATAAATTGCTCTTCCTATCATCCAAGCAGTGGGCTGTAAACCCACATTCACTGAGTGAAGTGCTTTTTTCTTAGTTTTCTATATCTGAAATATCCTTAGACATTATACTGTATACTTGTGGAGGATTGGCCATAATAATTTTTTATTTGCATGCCCCAGGTGTTTGAAACACTAAAGATTTTTTAAAAAGTGACCATTTTGAATGGATAAATGAATAAACATGAATATCATCAGATATTTATTGTCACTGTAAGTACATCCTGTTATGCTTATTAAAAAATACCACAGTGGGAAGAAATCAAGACTTAGTGTAAAATAGACCTGATGTCAATACTCTTAGCTGTTTTTATTAGTGGAATATAATTCAGTCTGCTGAATTTTAGAGACTCTGTTTTTTTACTATGTCTATTAAAATAATTGTATTAAGCTAGTAGAGTTAGAAGGATAAAATGGAATATTGTAGGTAAATGTTTTCCTTAGTTTACCTACTCAAGTAGGTAAATTCTTCTTTCCCTACTCACTTTTCTTGGTCCAATGAAAGGCCTGGTTTTGGATTTATGTTCATCAGAATTGAGCTGTAAAGGAAGTGAGCTTAAAAGGTAATAAATCCAAAGAACAAAACACTTTTATAACAAACCAAAAAAAAAAGGTAAATTTTGGAAAACCTTTAGGAGCCATTGTTAGACGTTTGACCAACTCAGATAATAATTTTTTACATTAAAACTGATCAATAATTGTTTTCAAAATAGAGAACAAGTCTTCTCCTACTTCTCATTGTTAGTAAAATGGCTTTCATTTTTGACATTTGAACTATGTAATAGTACAATTTATATAAGGTTGAACTTTTACCTTGGTGAAACAGAATATTTTGATTTTCTATGGAAGCTATTTTTCCATCCCAACTAAAATAATAAAAAAAAAATTCTATTTCCTGGTTTTAAATTATAAACCATATATTTCTAGCTTACCATGGACTCTACATTTGGAAGACTGGCAATGTTGTTTCAAATGAGTAGACGTTAAATGTAATAAATGGCTACTCTGTGAATATAGTTTTCTGCTATGTAGAACATGTAAATTATTAGATTCAGTCTGAAATGTTTGAAAATGTTTCCAAAGTCTTTTAACAATTGAAAGAAAAATGTGAGGCTCTTAGAAGATCTGATTCATTCAGCAAATTTGTATTTTGATTAGCAGAACTATTTGATCCTACACAGTAAATGCATGGAAAAAATTGGCCAGCTATTTCATTCAATGTGGTTGTTAAAGAAGAAAATATGGCTCTTATGAGTGGCTTTAGTCTTGTGTAGCTTTGTGATTGTATTTGTTTACCCATGGTGGAAATCTCCTTATTAAATTGTGGGCAAGAGGCACTTTTATTGGTTTTCCTAACAGTAACTGCTTATTTCAGGAAACATTAGATTAAAATGCTAGATGCAGATCTCTGCAGTTGATCTTGTAACAGAGTTAAAGCACATTGACCTGATACTTAAACATGTACAGGAGACGGACAATTTCCTAAGGGTCTGGATGTAATTTCTTCTTTTAGTTCTAAAACCAATTTTAACAATGTTTTCTACCCTTAGTAAGGATGTAGGCATATACATCAAAAGATTTGGTTTGATAAAGTCTCCTCTTCACTTTAGTTTTATGTATATGCTGCAATTGAACTTTACATGACTGTAAAACATGTCTTAAAAAGTTCAGTCATGTACGTGCAGATGAGCCATTGTTAATTGGCATGCTCTCATTAGTTATTATACTATCAACACTATTATTAACATGGTGCCTGTTTTGTATTGTTTCCTCTTCTCTGCTGCTTGCTGTGTATTCTTCTTGTTCTTGGGCCAGTTGAGCCATACATCTTGTGTTCTAAACCATATGGAGCACGTTTTTGTATGAACTCTCATGATTGAGGACATCTGTCTCAGCCCCGACATTTGCCTTCAGGGGATCTTTGCATCATTTAATGATACAGCTAACAGCATGTTTTTTATCATGAATTGGCCATACACAGCTTTACTGGGGATTCCACTGTTTTCATTACTGAAAAAACACATGGAAGAATCTCTTTCTCTCCTTTCTTCTTTTTTTTTCTTTCTTCTTTCTTGCTTTTCTTCTCTCCATCCCTTCCTTCTTTATTTATTTTAATATTTACTAAGTGTCAACTATGTGCTAGGCAGGACCTGTAATATCCCAAGTTGCAGACATTCAATACTATAAAGATTGTGTATAATTTCTAAATGAAATTTATTTTTCCATTCAACTTCTTGATTTGAGTATAATTCAGAGGTCCCAAACTATATATTATTTTCATATATTTTATTGTAAGTAATATGATTCAGATTAAATGCTCTTGGATTTTTCTGAGACGTATTCTTAAAGACTTTATCTGAAATATCTATATACCTAGTAAGTTAACAACACAAAATGTCAATAGATAGTTCTGTATTGAAATTTTATACTAATTCTTCCTACTCTAGAGATGTTTATCATAATTTAGTCATAAGCATAAATGATAAGTATTTAATTAATATGAGATTTTAATCACTTTAAATGGGTAGAATAGGAAAATATAGAAAGAAAGTACAGTGAAATGGCATCAAAACTCTCATAACTACTAAGAAACAGATAAAATATGAAAAATTATTAAAACAGTTACATTTTATATTGTTGCTAATTTTTACTTTGTAATTTGTAAAACACCCACTTTCTTGCTTGATGCAAAGATAAACTTAACGAAAAACTCCCAAACAATGAAAAAAAAAAAACCAAAACTAAGTTAAAGTAAATTACATTGAAAATTTTAGTCTGAGGTATCTTTATTTCCTCTCATGGGTAAATTATCACTAATCTCATTTATTGCTAAATGCAGTGTTCAACTGTGTTTCTAAATAATTTAAAATCACAGAGATAAATATAGTTAAGCAGTCTCAGTGAAAGCACATTTACTAGTGAAATGGAAATATTGAAAATTATTTAATTTCTTAAGGTTTATATTTAGTCTTTATAATGCACAGTATTTGTTCAGCAGAAATATTATTGACTATCAATGGATGTGCCAAAAACTTTGTGTGATAGATGAAAGATACAGAGATAAACAAGATGTAGTTTCTATTTGGGGAAGGATTCTACTTGTTATTACTGAGAGTCTGGAAGGAAGATATAAAGATAATAATAATACATATTGTTTTCAATGTTGTAATTTCCTTTTTTAAAAGATTTTATTTATTTATTTGAGAGACAGAAAGAACATGAGTAGGGAAAAGGGTGGGGGGACAAGTAGACTCCCTGCTGAGCAAGCAGCCTAGGCAGCAGGACTCAGAGCAGGACTTGAGCCAAAATCAGATGCTTAACCCATAGAGCCACCTAGGTGCCCCTCAAGGGTATAATTTCTTAAATAGGCTGAATGCAAAAATTGGTACATTTTTGTGTCAATCAGTGGTGTAAAGAAATTGATATTCCCATAATGCAAATATAATGCTGTATTATAACTTGTTTTTATATAACATTATTGAGATATAATTAACATACTATGAAATTTATTTATTGAAGTAAATAGCCCACTAATTTTTAGTGAATTTTTACAATTGTGCTACCATCACCACTATCCAGTTTTAGGATGCAGAAATTCCCTTTGCACCCTTTCGCAGTTTCCCACTCCCAATCTCAGCCCCAGGCAAGCTGTGATGTGCTTTCTGTCTCTATACATTTTTTTTTTTCTTTTCTAGAAATGTCATAAAAATTTAGTGATATCTCGTGTAGTCTATAACATATGTAGTTTTTCAAAATTATTTTTCATGAGTCTCAGCTTCCTTTTTACTATGAAAACTATTTTCCAGGTGATATCTTGAAATGTGGAAGATGTCTTTTCACTAAGAAATTTAAGGATACCAACCCTAACTCTGTCAGCTTGCCCAAGAAAGCCATTAGCAATCTTTAGAGAAGAAACACATGGAAGTGTAGATAGGAGTGACATTTTGACTTTTAAAAATCCTGGATGTCCTGTTTTCCTAATACTATGCTATGCAGAAACAATGCCATACACAATGTTATTGCCAATACTGAAGTTCTCAAATTTTGAAGAATGAAACTTGTATTACTCTTGATTTTAAGTTTTCTGATATAGGAAGAGAGACTAATTTATTATTCACTGCTTTTTGTGGAGCAGCACTTCACAGAAAATATTTCTTTTGGGGTACCTGGGTGACTAAGTCGGTTAAGTGTCTGCCTTCAGTCTGAGTCATGATCCCAGGCTCCTGGGATTGAGCCATGCACTGAAGCCCACTTTGACCTTTCTACTCCAGGGGAAGCCCGTCTTTCCATCTCCCTCTGCCTCCCACTGCCCCTGCTTATTCTCTCTCTTTCTCTGTCAAATAAATAAATAAAATCTTTTTAAAAAGAGAGAATATTTCTTTTAATTTTTAACATAATTATGATGTAGATACTATTTTTCTCATGTGGCTACTGGGGCTTATAGAAGATCAGACATTTGCCAGGGGTACAGTTAGTGACAACTGAGATTTAAAAGTATCCCTGTTTAATTCTCAATTTACCTGTTTTAATTTTTCAGGAAATAGAAATATTTTAACTTTATAAACTCATTTATGTGGTGGATATTATTTCTGTTGTTTCATGGTCACCTTTCAACATCACTGATCATCAGAGAAATACAAGTCAAAACTATAATGAGATATCACCTTACACCTGTTCAAATGGCTAAAATTAACAGAAGAAACAACAGGTTTGGACAAGAATGTGAAGAAATTGAAACCCTCTTGGTGGAATTGCAAACTGGTGCAGCCACCGTGGAAAACAGTATGGAAGTTCCTCTAAAGTTAAAAATAGAACTACCATATGACCCAGCAACTATACTACTAGGTATTTACTCAAAAAACACAAAAATATTAATTCAAAGGGATAAACTCTCCACAATGTTTACAGTAGCATTATGTACAATTGACAAACTATGGAAGCAGTTCAAGTGTCCATCAACTGATGAATGGATAAAGAAGTGGTATATAAATACACAATAGAATATTACTCAGCCATCAAAAAGAATGTAATCTTGCCTTTTGTAAGGATGTGGATAATGTTAAAGAATATTATGCTAAGCGAGATAAGTCAGTCGAAGAAAATACCCTCTGGTTTCACTCAGATGTGGAAATTAAGAAATAAATAAACAAACAAAAAAAAGCAAAGGGGGGGAAATGGGGAGGTAAACCAAGAAACACACTCTTAACTACAGAGAACAACCTATGATTACCAGAGGGGAGGTTGACAGGTGATGGGTTAAATAGGTGATGAGGATTAAGGAGAGCACATGTTGTGATGAGCACTGAGTGTTGTATGGAAGTGTTGAATCACTATATTTTACACCTGAAACTAATATTACACTGTATGTTAACTAACTGTAATTTAAATAAAAACTTTAAAAAGGATTTAAAACAATGCTCAGTACACAATATAGTTTCAGTTGTTTGTAAACAGCTGGCCAATGATTACAACAGTTATTAAATATTCATGTACCAAAAACCATGCTAATTTCCTGGGATTAATGAAAGAATAAGAAATGAAATAAACTTCCATAAACTTTTCATTTGTTCTTAAAACCTTCTCTTTTAAATCACAGGAAATTTCTACTTTAATTTTTTTAATCTTTTATGTGCTAATATACTTTTTTTCATTTTTTATTATTATGTTCAATTAACCAGCATACAGTACATCATTAGTTTTTGATGTAGTGTTCAATGATTCATTAGTTGTGTATAACACCCAGTGCTCATCACCACATGTGCCCTCCTTAATACCCATCATCCTGTTACCCCATCACCCCATGCCCCTTCCTTTCTGTAAGCCTCAGTCTGGTACTCAAAGTCCAGAGTTTCTCATGGTTTGTCTCTCTCTGATTTTTTTCTATTCAGTTTTCCCTCTTTTCCCCTGTGGTCCACTGTGATATTCCTTATGTTCCACATATGAGTGAAACTATCTGATAATTTCTTACTCTGTTTGACTCATTTCACTTAGCATAATCTCTTCCAGTTCCACTCATCCCAGTGCAAATGGTGGGTATTCATCCTTTCTGATGTCTGGGTAATATTCCATTGTATATATGAACCACATCTTCTTTATTTACTCAACTGTTGAAGGGTATCTCAGGTCCTTCTATAGTTTGGTTATCATGGACATTGTTGTAATGAACATTGGTGTGCATGTGCCTCTTCTTTTCACTTCATCTCTATCTTTGGAGTAAATACCCAGCAGTGCAATTGCTGGGTAGTAGAGTAGTTCAATTTTTAATGTTTTGAGGAAACTCCATACTGTTTTCAAGAATGGCTGTACCAGCTTGCATTTCCACCAACAGTATAAGAGGGTTCCCCTTTCTCCACATCTTCATGAACACTTGTTATTTCCTGTCTTGTTAAATCTACAATACATCCAGTTGTTTTCACTGACCTTTTTCTCTGCCTACTTTCCCTAAAGGAAAGTATATCTTGCTTTGTTGTGCCAACTGATGTAACTCTTATTTGATACCTAGAACATGTATTGCTGTTTTCATTTTTGTAAGGCAGAAAAAGTAATAGGAGAGTTAGTTTAACTAGATCATCCATTCCACTATTCAATTATTTAAGTATTTTAAAGAGTAACTGCAATTGCAATAATTCAAATGTAGTCTGAAACTAGGTTGGAAAGTTATACTTTTAGAACAAAATTTCCAATCTGGTTTGCTGGAAATTTTTAGCAATATGTAAAATCCTAATGTGTTTCCATCTGCAAGACTTTCACACACTTTTTATCAGGTACTAGAGAAACACTGAATGTTAATGCCATCAAATTTTGCTGAATTGGTGTACTATACAATTCCTTTCATATTAAAGATTTTACCCACTTAACTTCACCAGAAGCAGTGTTTTCACAATGCATGATAATGACAAAGGCAGAATAGCAAGAAGAGAGAAAAGTGCCAACAGGTTCAGAGTCAGAAGGAAAAAAAAAAAACAACTTTTTTTCTATCAGTTATCTTTCCCATTTTAATAAGGAAAAAAAAAAGTGCCTTTGCAAAATGCTTTTTGAAATTTACTTCAAGTCTTTATTTCCAACTTAAATCAGAGATCTTACTTATGCAACTCTGTGCATGTGAGTGCCATGGTAGAAAAGGCATATATGATGTGTTTGACTTGTTATTTAAAAGTTTGCTGCCAAACATCTGCTTCTTTAATTGATGCCAGCAGTGGGATAAATGTATTAATAAATAATATTCATAATATTTTGTGTCTGGATTTTCTTGTTTAAGTCTCTTATTCATACTTTTCCTTGGTTTTGTTTTGTTTTTTAAAAGGAATTTGGAGTTAGGTCATATGACCATATCATTAATTCTATCATCCAAAACCCTTATCAGGATATTGGAAATTGAAAAATGAGTATATGGACGGATGTGATGCCAGAGAAGAAGGCATAAACCAAGGGAGTGTTTCTAAACGCCTTCCAGTAACAATAAGAAAACGGAAGTTATTTGCGATCTTAAAAGATGGTTAAGGAAAAAGTGAAACTTGAAACTAAGGAAACAAAAGTTTAGACAAGATAATCCCAACATCAGAGAGAGCATTTGTCATTGTCAGAACTCCAAAGAGCAATAAAGCTTTAATCCATTTCATGGACCCCAGGCCTCATGGTCTAGTAATTCTTATGTCACCAAACCATCATGATCTGTATGAAATTACAGTGTGTCACCACTTTCCATCTGCAATCTTAATGTTTCCGTCCTTTGATTGCATGACAAGAAAACTCTTGAACCAGAGCACTCCACTTCACAGGAGTTGGATAGAACCAGCTGCTCATAATTTTGGATTTTATAAGGGATCTTTAGTTCCAGAATCTCTGTCTGACCTTTGTCCATTTTCAGAATTCTTCAGGAAAAATGTTTGGCTGTCTTTTAGTATCATCAACATTTTATAAAGTACTGAGAAAAATTTCCAAACATCAACATTTTATAAAGTACGGAGAAAAATTTCCAAAGCTACCCATAGAATCACTGTTTTCTTCCATTGTTTTTATAATTACAAAACAGTCATGGAATTTGAGAGTGTCAATTTTAAATTATGTTCACTGGTTTCAAAACAAAACATTTTTTTAAAGATTTTATTTATTTATTTATTTATTTATTTATTTGACAGACAGAGATCACAAGTAGGCAGAGAAGCAGGCAGAGAGAGCGGGCTCCCTGCTGAGCAAAGAGCCTGATGCGGGGCTCAATCCCAGGACCCTGGGATTATGACCTGAGCCGAAGGCAGAGGCTTTAACCCAGGACCCTGGGATCATGACCTGAGCCAAAGGCAGAGGCTCAGTGGGTTACACTGAGCCACCCAGGTGCCCCAAAACAAAACATTTTTTAGATGGCTTATTGCCCTCCCCAAAAGGAACATTATTGTCTAGAATTAACAATTACCAAAATTTATGTCATAATGGATTATGTGTGATTTATAAACATTTTTTTTGTTGTTGCAAAGCATCAAAGGGATTATTGACCTCTTTTATTTGGCATGAACAAACCAAGGGGAGTTTAAAAATGTTGATGGAAAAATAAATTTCAAATTATACGTAAGTCTTCAGAGTTCTTCGTGCCCACTATTTCTATTCCCTAAAAACATAAACTTTTGCAAAGCTCTGTGATAGCCTTATGGATGGTCAAATATATGACACGATTTACTGTTTAATTAAAGACAGAACTGATCTCAACAACTGTTTGTGATAAGAGTTATACAGATTACATATTTTGTTTATTTTTCTGTGATATGTAGAAATTTTTGTAAACTAAATGCTTTAGAAATGAGGGTTGCTAGTGGGAATGGGGAAACTGGGTGATGAAGATTAAGGAGGACTCTTGATGTTATGAGCACTGGTTATTATATAAGACTGATGACCTTTTCCTCTGAAACCAATACACTATATGTTAATTAATTGAATTTAAATTTTTAAAATGAGGGAAAACATACAAAAAGAAGAAAACGAAGAAGAAGGAGGAGAAGGAGGAGGAGGAAGAAGAAAGAAAGAAAGAAAGAAAGAAAGAAAGAAAGAAAGAAAGAAAGGAAGAAAAGAAAAGAAACGAGGGGTTTCTTGGCATCTCAGTCAATTGAGTGTCTGCCTTCTGATCAGTTAATGATCCCAGGATCCAGCCCTTCATTGAGCTTCCTGCTCGGGGTTGGGGGGTGGGGATGGTCTGCTTCTCCTTCTTCCTTTGCTGCTTGTGCTCTCTCTTTCTCTCTCAAATAAATAAATAATATTTTAAAAATGAAATCAAGGTTATTAGGGAAATCCCTGCTTAAAAAAGAAAAATTGGAACTCTTATCATCATGTACAAGTGCTGCTGGTAGGTAGGTAGCTTTACAGGCTGATTTGTGCTTCCACTTCTTTTGTTGCCAAAAAAGAGTAGTTACCACACCATTGGAACTACAGCTGATTTATTTCCAAGGATCACAATGAAAGTACATTGTTAAAATTTATTCTTACAAAGTATGCACGTTCAAAGGAAAACAGAGGGTCCTGGATTGGGGGAAGATACAGGTTTAGACAAAGTTATCTGCTTTGGAAAAACCAGTAGTGGTATTGTGACCAATGAAGTTTGGAAAATATTATACGCTAGATACCTTCTCTTGGTGAACCTCTATGCTTTTCTTTGTAAAAGCCTCTAGAAAGTGCAGCCCCCAAACATCTGCTTAACCGTGCTTTTTCTACATCATTCAAATTTATTTGACCACAGAAAGCTTTTAAGTAGGTATCTGTTTTGCAGACACAAGCTGGGAAATGCTGCTCCGTATTGTACTGAATGAATCACAATACAGCATTTGGTACTGACATGATGGTCAAAGGCTGAAATGGTTTTTTAAATTTGTGTTCTGCAATTTTTTAAGTTTGTAAATTTTGTGGCAAAATATATAAAAGTCACCTGGTTATCGAGAGGCTCCTTACCTATTGTAATGTGTGCGAACTGTTGTCTCTTTTCTGAGGTCCTGAATGTGTCTCTTCAGGAGAGCCGTAGATTCAGCAGATTTTTGTCTACTTTTCCCTTAATTATATCCAAGTATAAAGGAGACTTAGATTTCTTAGAAGGAGGTTAATCAATGAGGACAGACTTAAGTACTTATATTTCTAAGATTCAGCTGGCATACAACACAGGTTTTATTTCAATATATATAAATCAATTTAGTGTTAAATCTGCCTGCTTATGTTTTTTATATAATACAAAATGAACTTATCTGGGAAGAATATGGTTTATCTCAGACTAGGTTGCTCTAATAAGATACTTTATAGCTTTGTACTAGGGAAGTATGGAGCTACCTCGCAAACAGCTGAAAGCAAATGTTACATTTTTCTCTGATGAAAATGTAAAATTATTTAAAATAGTTGAAAATGACTCTCTTCAAGTAGAGGGATATTCAGTGTTCTTTGCACTGAGACACTTTATCTTGAAGTAATGCCCAAAAACATTTAGGGTAGGCTAGCCCTAAACAGAGTTCTCACAGTTCTCACAGTTTTGGGGTAGAAATCATCATAGGGCAGAACTGACCCAGTAACACTGCCAGGAGGGTTGCCAGGATATTCTGATAATTTAAACTTTTCCTGCACTGTTATAAAACGTGAAACATGATATTCCTGTGTCAGAGAAATGCTGATGTGCTTACCTTTCTCTGCGCAACTCCAGCATTGATCCAATGTCTGCCTCATGACTTAGTTTGGTAGCACTAAACATGTGAATGGTAAATGTTCCGACATCCCGAAGACCTAGATTAAGGGAAAGAAGAGAAGTGGGAAACGAGGCTGTTGGGGTCAAGATTGACCTCACTTTCCCTTCCAGCATGGCAGAAAGAGGATTAACAATGTCCCCTCTGGAGCCATCAGCAGGTAATAGTGCTTCCTGCTCCTTGATTAGACCTGCAGCTGTTGTGGCCACCTGGGTCTCCTTGGGGAGGGGGGCTTCATCCTGGGGTGTGAGACAAGTAGGCATTGATGGAATCAGAACAGTTCTGACCACTGTTTGAGTATAGCCTCGCGATGCTGGTTCACTGGCTGCCAACTTACGCCCGTATGTTTAGAATCATGATTTTTGACAGACAATGGAAATCCAAGATATGACATATAAAATTGAAAGCAGTAGCATAGATCAAAACTGATCTTAGGGAAAGGCATCTTCACTGATGCAAATTCTTTTCTAAATATTACCTTTCTATTACTTTTGATCTGAGCCTGACCTCTATAAATTCTTCTTGCTGCAAATGAAAGCAATGGCGTCACCTCAACTCTTCCTTGAGAGTTTCCTATGAATAGTCTAGATTTTTAAATATATTTGCATGCTTCTCCGAGGCCTTCTTAGCCAGTCATCCTGAGGCCTGCACTATAAATGCCATATTAAGGCTCTTTATGGACATTTTTTTTTAAAGGGCAGATGGCACTTATAAAATCAAATTGAAGTATGTCTAATTTTGTCATAATGTTTGGCAAAACTACTGAACATCTTCAAAGAGATTTTAGTGATTGCAAACAGTCTCCACCAAGAGCATGGTCAGTGACAGACACAAAACTGCTTGAAAGAAGGCAAGACAAGAGGATGTTAATTTATACCTACACTATCAGAGCTGGTCGTGAAAATGTGCTCTTAGAGGGTATTTTATTGAAAATAACATATGGCATAAAGTGAAGATCAGTGTTTGTTTCTCAGTGAAGCTAAATATATCTCATTTTTAATGTTGTATCCTCAGGCAATGGGGTACAGATGGTTAGTGACCTCTTGGAGAAATACTGAGCAGAGTTCTTAATTTATCTAATATAAGAGATAGTGTATTACTCAGGACCGAGGAAAATTTATCATCATGACGGGGAAAGATAAAGCATCTAATAACTGAGTGATACCATATGTAGAATCTTTCAAAAAATATTTAGTACTTCTACCCTATGTAAAATCTGTCTCAGTTTCATCTGCATCCCCTCTTTTTGGGACCTTGTCTTTGCAATCGGCAATATAAATTCACCGCCTTCCTGAACTTCAGCTAACAAAGTCTTGATTGATGGTTCTAAGAGAGAATAGGTATGTGCAGGCAGGAACTGAAAGTTTATTTTCAAGTAGCATCAAGCCAAACACAAATCAGTCAAATCAGGACTTGTTGATGTAGAGACTGGAAGCTCTCATGGATAATAGGATGCTTCCACATATCATTTTTATCTTCCATCAGGAGACATAAGTGATTCCAGTCATCTTCGAATAAAACTGCAGGATGAGATATTTATCACTTTGTTTCAAAACAAAATTAACCTTTCAAAAATCCTTAAACTCTATCAAACGTAAATTCTCCCTGATGCACAATGTAAGAGAAAGAGCATTTCTCAGGCATGAAAGTGTGAAAACAGAATCAGTTACAACAACCTTTAAACATCTTCTAGGACACCACCTTCATTCATTCCAAGCAGAAATAAATATTTCTTGGGTCTCTAGTGTTAGAACTTCAGGTCTGAGAAGCACTTGGTAAAACTATGCAGACCTTGTCTTTGGGGAGTTATAAATGTCAGATTTGAGCACTGAAAACTCAAGTGACATCCTGATTATCTAGGGAATTACCTCAGAGGCATGAGAAATAAGTTCCCAGTAGCAGAGTTTTGTTTTGTCAAAATATAAAATGAAGAGGGAATACCAAGAGCAAGACAGAATATTGCCATGTGTGTCTGAGGTTGAAATGATATTTGATTAAAATTCTTCCAGTTTAGAAGTACGCTGTCATAACCTCACAAGCTTTTATCTAAAAAAGGCACATTTTTTGGAGTTTGTAGTCACACACTGAAAACATTTATTTTCTCTTATAAGAGCACTGATTCTGTAAAATTAGGTAGGATTTGGTTTCTGTGTATGTGTGCTTCTTCCTTCTACCCTGCAGCTGTTCCTAGTACAAGGCTGTCTCTGAAATGGAAACATGGATGCCTACCAAAAGCCCTGTTTCATGCTGCCATTGGCTGATGTATCCCAGAGGATGTTGTGAAAGAGGGTTCTCTAGCCCCTCAATTCCTCTTTTAGTAAATTCTTTCATCTGTTATATTTTTGCAGTTCCAAACAGAAGAGTTTGTTGCTTGTCTAATCCAAGATGATGCATAGCACTGAACTGGAGAAACCCACACAATGACACGGATACAATGGAAGAACAGGCTTCCATTTAATAACTGAGTGATACCACATGTAGAATCCTGAATGTTTACAAAACTCTGTGGGTGGGTTCATGGAATCAGGCTTTTCCCTGGATTGGGAGACCTGTTCACAGCTGCCCTCAAGCAGAAAGGGAAATATCATTGGCTTGATCAAAATCCCATTTGGGAAAGGATGACCAACTTGGATGGACTTTTAATCTTCAATTTAAAAACAGCATTAACATTAAATTTGTTTTTCCTATTTCTTCATTGAAAGTTGGTTTAATTACTGTGTTTTCATTTTGCACTTCAGCCTTATAATCTTTGTGAATAAATAAGCATTTGATTACACTTTAACATCTTACGGGATTTATGTTGAGTTTTTAAGAATATAATGGAAGAATTAGCCAGGTGAAACAATAATCAAGTTATCTTTGGAAAACATAAAATGGTCACACAAATAAAGTCTCACAGGTGATTACAAATGCATTTAACTTTAATCCTCCTTAGACCTCAACACATGTCTCCCTGTTCAAAAGGGGATGGATATGGACACGTGGTTCATCCCCACCAATCTTAGAATCAGAGGTCTCATAAAATTGCATAGGGAATCTATGCAACAGGACCTTCATGCTGGTTCAGGGTGTGTTTGACAGTTGATTTTTTAATATGAAATACTGTAAAAGAGATGGTTAGACATTTATAGTGGCTAACTGTTTCATAATCATTCAGTCCTCATACTTGTTTTATCCCAGACTTATGAGAATTTTTTCTCTTTTTCTATTTGAGAGCACAAGTTGAGGGGGTGGGAGAAGGAGAAGCAGGGCTCTGGGCTGAGCAAGGACCCCAAGGTAGGACTTGATCCCAAGATGCCAGGCTCATGAGCTGAGCCAAAGGCAGACGCTTAAACAGCTGAGCCATGCAGGTGCCCTATCGGAATGTTTCTAATGGCATTCAAAGAAGAGGATTCCAGTTTTCATAAGCAATTTATTTCACCATGCAACCATCATGAAGTACATGATAGTCTTTAACTGCCGTATAGTCTGCCATATAGTCTTTAATTTAAACTCCATATCCTTGAGCCATAATCTGAGTGATAATAGGGAACTACTTATTCACACTTCTATAAATTCAGACTTCTATAAATCTTGATAGCTTTACACATTATTTTAATGTCTTATTTACCTTTCAGCTACCTTCACTAAATTTCCCTAGTTACTTTAGAATATTGTTTTTAAAAAATAATTTCAGTTAAATCTAATAAGAATACACTCTTTTTAATACAAAATTTAAAACAGTCCACATAAAGTTAGTATCTGCTTTGGTCATCACCACCAATCCCCCAAAAGCAGCCAGCTGATATCAGTTTGGTCTATAATCTTCTAGCACTCCTTCTCAGGATTCGTGTAGATCTCTATAAGCCTAGAACGTATAAAGGAATGGTATTTTTCTTTAAATACACTAAATGTTATGTGATTTCTTTATTTTATTTTTTTAAATTAAATTTACCAACATATTGTACATCATTAGTTTCAGGTATAGTGCTCAATAATTTGCCAGTTGCATATAACACCCAGTGCTCATCACATCACAAGCTGTCCCTAATTCCCATCAGCTGGTTACCCCTACTCACCTTTCCTCCAACAACCCTCAGTTTGTTTTCTAGAGTTAAGAGTCTCATATTTTTTTCTCACTCTCTGATGAGATCCCCTTCAGTTTTCCCTCCCTTACCCTATGATCCTCTGAGCTGTTTAGAACTATGTTAATATTAGAATTTTTTTTGCATTTTTGTACCTAGAGTCAGTTGGTTGACAATGCCATTTTGTTGCATTGTAATTTTCTACTAGTATTGCTTAACATCTTATCCTAGTCCTAATTTTTCAAATTTTCACTCATCTTCTTCTATATTGTGGTCTTACAAAATGCCATAATATTAAACTAAGAGATATAAATTGTGCTTTTTATATGTACTTATCTACATTTACAGATTAATTTTTGAGTCATTAATCTTGAACATAATTTACCTTAACTTAAAGATCTGTTTCTATTGTTCTAGCATACACCAAGCCATTACATCTCTTTCATTTTAACAATATACTCACCTTTCACACATGTAACATGTGATAGTAATTGAGACCTCCTCTATGTTTCATAAAAACATAACTTTATCTCAACTTGTATATCACACATGATATGAAAAAAATAGATGACTAACTTATCTTTCTCTTCTATGCTTTTTAAAAAAATTCTGAGATAAATTTCATTCCTGTATATGTTAGTTTCCACTGCACTGACAAGTTCACTTATACTTAAGATATGTGAGTTAGATAGCTAGTTTATATAAAGTACATTCTTTAAAAGAGAAGATAAACAGAAATGAAATTCATAGTAGGGAATTACTAACTATTCTACCAAATTATTTTCTTTTCTTCTGAAAAAGGAAACATGAGAACACTCATTTAATACCTACCACCTAAAAAAAAAAATCACAAACTTAGTAAAATGTTTATGCAAAATCTTTTATAATAGGAATGACAATAATGGCTTATTTTAAGCACTTACTCTGTCCTCAGTTCAACCACCATGCAAGGAACTCTCAAAGAGGCTTCCATTTTACTTCAGTGGGATACAGAAAGATTATAATAGAAAGGGAATTAAACTAGAAGCCAGAACATATGATTATCAGCCTCTTATCATTATCATAAGTGCTGTGAGACTTTGGGCAAGCTGCATTTTAATCTCTGTAAATACTGCTTCCAAGAAAAATAAAATAAAATAAATAAATTGTGCTTCCATGTAAAGTGAGGGGGTTGAAATAGTTATCTCTAAGGTCCACTCCATATCTGGAATTCTATATTATGCTGATTAGAAACATAGTACTTAAGTGTTCTTGATAGCTTAAAACTGGAGGTTTAACTTTCATCCTAGAAACACATTTGATGTTGGAATTAGCTGATTTATTTTGAAAGAGCTTAGCTTTGATCTAACGCATAGATTCAGAACATCATGATGTGCTTTAAACACAATTTAAACATAAAGTGACAGTCTGAAGAGAGAATTACTGTTAGGTCCAGTTTGTTAAAAGAATCTTATATTTCAATTTTCTTCTTAATTAGCCTGAAATTCAAGCAAAACCCTTACAAAACATAGGTTCTTTATTCTAAAGAAATATTACATAGAGTTTCAACTAATAGTTGTAATAGAGGGTAAGTAAAACTTCAAGCTTTAGTTTATCACAAATATATTCTTTTAATATTGATTACAATGTATTGTTAAACATACTTATATGATTTAAAACTATGTTTTAAATTTATGGTTTGCTATAATTATGACTGGATAAGAAATAATTTGAAATAACTTCCTTTAAAATTATGATGGAAATCAATATAAATGCAAATTCACTGGCAAAAATAGATTCATTTTCATTGTAGATTACATTTGTATATTTTGTTAATCTGCATTGTGGTGATAAGCTTCACATTAACTTGTATTTTATTTTTTCCTTTCATTATATTTCTGTAGATATGTATTAGTTGTTTATATTTCATACCTAGTCTTAGTCAAATAAAAGAAAAAAGGAACATACCCAATAACTACTTGAAAACATTGTTCTAAATTTTAGAACTTTAAAGATTGTTTAAAATCATGGTTCCAAGGCCTAGATCAGATATGTTCAATACAAGTTCTATGTGAAGGTTTAAAAAAATGAGATGCAAGGGACGCCTGGGTGGCTCAGTTGGTTAAGCGGCTGCCTTTGGCTCAGGTCATGATCCCAGCGTCCTGGGATCGAATCCCACATAGGGCTCCTTGCTTGGCAGGGAGCCTGCTTCTCCCTCTGCCTCTGCCTGCCATTCTGTCTGCCTGTGCTCGCTCGCTCTCCCTCTCTCTCTCTGATAAATAAATAAAATCTTTAAAAAAAATGAGATGCAAGAAGCAACTAACAATAAACTTAATAGAAAAATATTAAAATGAAAAAATCCACACACTGCCAGCTTTCTGAGCTTTATTTTGACCTAATTTAAGGCATTTAAAGAAGAATTTATTAGAATATGTATTGAATGAACTGATGAGATTATCCTCTTTTCTCTATTTTTTATTTCTTTTTTTTATTTATTGTTTTCATTAACGATGTACAATATTTTAAGGAGATGATATGACAAAGACTATATGACTGTTTCTCTGCCTCCAAGGTACTTAAGCCCCACTTGGAAACTCAATGCTTACGAGAAGAGGAGGAGAAGGAGAAGAAGGAGGAAGATGAGGAAGAAGAAGAGGAAGAGAAGGAGGAAAAAGAGGGCTAGAAGGAGGAGGAGGTGGTTTGGGGCAGGCACCTGGGTGGCTAAGTTGGTTAAGCGTCTGCCTTCAGCTTGGGTCATGATCCCAGGGTCCTGGGATTGAACCTTGTAGGGGCTTCCTGCTGATTAGGGACACTGCTTCTACCTCTCCCTCTGCCTGCCACTCCCCTTCCTTGTGCCCCCTTCTCTCTCCCTCTCTCTCTCTCTTTCTATCTTTGTGCCAAGCAAACAAATAAAATCTTTAACAAAAGAAGAAGAAAAAGAAGAAGGAGGTAGCGGTGGTGGTGGTGGTGAAGGGGGTCAAGGAGGGGGTGGAGAAAATGAACAATATTAATTAGTGATAAGCAGCAAATTGACTTTCTCTATTATAAAGCCAAGGAATTAAGATGAGTGAAGACTAAACATTTCTGCTGGATCTTATAGAAGGTAAAATGAAATTTAAAATAGCTCTTGAGTCTAGTATATGGAAAGAGATGAAAAGGGAATATACACAGTACTCTTCTGGCAAAAAGTACAGATATGAATATAAATACAGTTATGCAAATAGCATTATCAGATACAAATGGATAAATCTCACATCTTTCTTATAAGTAGAAAAATATAAATTTTTTGAGACAATACATTTTTAGATTTAAAAAATAGTGTTAGAACAATTTTATTGAATATAGTTTTACATAATTTTAACCAAAAGAAATGAAGATAAAAAGAGACAACTGACAAAGATGAATAAATTCAGTCTTGTTTTACATAATAGGAATGGCGAAAGCTTTGACAAATTTTTCCAAAAAGGGATTTGAGCAAACCTAATGCTTTGGAAAGTTTCTTCTGGCAATGGTTTGTAGGGCGTGTTTAAGGGGGCAAAACGATAGCTGAGGGGATTGTTAAACTAGCCATATGAGAATGATAGCTTGGACTGGAAGGTACTAATAACAGTCAGAATGGAAAGAAAGGGACAAATGAAGGCAAAAAGGAGTGGAAGAATTTACTGAATACAATCATTGGCGGGAAAAAGTCAGGAAGGATTACAAAAATGCAAATGTGAAAACTTGGAAAATGTTGGCTTGTCTTAGAGAACAGGAAGCCGTGTGGAGGAGAACCAAGTCAGAAAATCTTGATGTATTTGATCAACATAAGGAATTTGAGACAATGATCACACATTCAGTTGAAAACAACATCTTTATAGGGCTGACCCAGAGAAGTTTGGTAAACTTAGAAATCATTTTACTGGAGTTTATAATTGAAGTCATCAGAAGATATGAGATGTCCAAGGAAGGAAACAAATGAAGAACAGAGAGATAATAAATGAGTCATGAGGCACCTGGGTGGCTCAGTCGTTAAGCTTCTACCTTCGGCTTGGGTCATGATCCCAGGGTCCACGGATCGAGCCCCACATCAGGATCCCTGCTTCTCTCTGCCCTCCCCCCTGCTTGTGTTCTCTCTTTCGCTGTCTCTCTCTCTGTCAAATAAATACATAAAAATCTTTAAAAAAAATACGAGTCATGCGGCACAATTTAAACAATCATTGAAAAGGAGTTAAGGAAATATAAGCAGTACATTGAGAGTAAGGAGTAGAAATAGAATCCTCTAATGACTAAAATCAAGGGATAATTTTAAGCAGAAGATGTTTAACATGTCACACAGTTTGGAAAAAATTAGGAGTAATGATCACACACACACACACACACAAAAGCTTTGAAATTTACAAGAGGAGATCACTGGTTAATTTCACATACAGCATGTGGGAGAGGTCAGAAACTACATCATAGAATTAAGTTGGGAAGTTATTACATGAAAGTATACCAAGAGTGGGATGTTCTTGAGAGTTGTATGGTAGAAGAGAAAAATATTTGGGTCCCTATTTGGGAGTAGGACTAGAAACAACACCAACTTAGAATAAATTTCTCATTCTTTCAAGAATGATTTGGTTCAGAAACAAAACAGTAATAGGCACCAAACAAAACTATTTGGAACCAGATGTTATGTAAGTAACTCATTACCTAGATTGGACTTATTGACATATCTGGGTTCCCTAATTTCTCTTTGTACTGTCACCACCCACCTATGTAAGGTGGTGACTTTCTGAAACTTACAGAGTAGGCAAGCAAAACAACTCAGTTAAAGGTGGGTTGTAATTTGCACGTAGCATCTAAAGAAGTACACCCAAGGACAAGAAACCAGCAAGGGAAAATACATATTGGGGGATTGGGAGGCTTCAGGAAGGAGCTCCTAGACTTTTTAAGGATGGGGGCAAAACATTCCTAGAATCAGAATTTTTTCCAACAGAGAAAGCTGTAAATGGTAAGATTAAGGCTGTCTCTTTTTTCACCCTGAACTTTAATGAACGTATAATCTACAATCTTAGTTTTGATCTCAAACCATTCTAATGGTTCTAATAAAAATTCACCTGGGGTGATTATTTAAAAATAAACTATCAAATGATGTATCATATTATGTATTTTAACACTGTCACCTATGGCCATTTAGGAAAATTAGGGAAAAAATATATAGTCTCATCAAGTATCCTTGTAGATTTTCAGTTGAGTTGAACTTGTTTAAACAACTATTAGATCATTTTAATAGGAATGGTTCATTTCTTCTACAATTTTTCTTTCCTTTTTTTTTCCTTCTTTACTTATTTTTCCTTATACTACAATAGTTGGATTTTATACAATTATCAGTCAATTTCCAGTATCTTGAACGATGAATTACGGATCTTGAAGCAGATCTAAATCAACAGACAGAACTGTAAAGTAGAGGGGTAAGAGGTTTGGTGATATAAAGATGTTAACATCTTTATATGTGATTCCTCTTCACAAAGCAAGAACAAGGCACCTAAGGGTCATGATGCTGGGAGAAATTCTGGAAATATATTAAAAAAAAAAAAGAAAAAAAGAAAAAAAGGACAAACAAATGCTTGAGAAGTTATAGCAAGAAGATAAAATAATAATGAAGAATTATGCTAGGTTCTGTTATCTGTCACTGATGCCAAAATATTATAACCTATGAAACACTGTTATCAACATATGCTAATGTGTGGACTGATGCTAATTAGACAAGTTTTACTCCACACCTAAGTCTGGCTCTTGTAGTTATTGCTAGTCATAAACATAAGGGGTTACTGATTTAATGACAGGCAGAATTTCCTGCTGAGCCAGGAAGAAAATAATGGTTTAGAGATTAAAGTGTAAAGTGTTCACCAGGAGATGTATTTCAAACAACTAACAAATTTTTTTGTTTGTTTGTTAGAAGGAAGGACATGTTTATATTAGTTTAAAGGTAGAGAAAGGAATAGAAAGGAATAATAGTATTTAAGACTTCATTTAATTATTTATTAAACAACAGGGACTTTTGAACTTTTTCAGGTTGGAATAGTCCTCTTTTCTCTCTTTTTTGGTAAAATAATCACTGCCATAAGCAAGGATTAAAAAGGAAAAGATCAGGATATTCTACTCAGCACTTTCTGCAAACTGTTTCAGGGAGATAGAGGAGATTGTGTGCGTGTTTGTGCATGAGTGGATGTGTGTGTGTGTTAAAAAAGAGGATTATAAATAAAAATATTTTATGGAAAAGGAGAAAATCTCAGTTTTCTCACCATTCTTCAAAAGACAAATTGTTCATTTCACCATTAGCCGTCACTCTACTAAATTTCACCACAGGATCCCTACCCCTGCATTCTTGACTTGCTCCTTTGAGACAACATAAAAGTGAGACTTTACAACAGGATTGTAAAACATGAGGCCCTGTAGGTATTTTAAGTTCCTATACATATGTATGTATTTTCAGTATAATTCTTTTAACTGGAAAAAATGTATTAGTTTTCTTTTTCCTCTACAACGAATATTTACCCCCTACCTCGAAAAGTAGATATGAACAAATAAGAAATGAAAAGTCAAGTATAGGGAAATTGCCCAATATACACACAGCGATGACTGCTGTCTGTGAACTGCATCTGAAACATTTTCTCCTGGATGTAACTGATAAAAAGTTAATGCGAAAACTCACAAAACAGTCTATAACTATTCTGTCTTCGTACAGTACAACCTCCCATAAGTGAAGCTTCATTTTATCTCTTACGTAAAATTCTATGAATTATTTCAGGAAACTGAGGCTCAGAAAAATTAAGGTCAGAAGGTTAATTAGTGTGAAAGATGATACCAATTTCTCGGTCTTCTCGTTTATTCCTCTCCATTCTCCATTATATTGTGCACGGAACATTGAATTTACAAAGGAAATGAGCAAGAGCAAATGTGCAGCCAGGTAAAAGGCACAAAAACTGTAGTCTTTACTTATTTGTCTACTGAGAGAATAGAGAATGATGACATTCATTCTAGATTGCATCTACATTGACCTTGAATTGTGTAACTCTCCATTCTTCCCCTTTGAATATTAGCACTCTTCCATACTTGATGAGTCATTTATTTATCACTAGATCTTCAGTGGCTGGAAACAGCCCCTGGTGCAGAGCAGATACTTGGTAAATATTTACAGAATTTAAAAAAAAATTTCATTTTGTATCTGCAGCACTCTAATATTTTTAACTCACCATGTGAATTAAGGCTAGCTTTGAAATTGAACTACCCATACTGGCAAATTGTCTGTTAGCTAAACATGGTTTGGATCACGTTAGCGCTGCTCTATTACTGTGCTCTTTGGGAGTCTACTAACGGGATATGCTCAAGTGTCAAACATCCCGGACAAACAGTAAATAGGAAGGTGCAAAGTGTGGGTTTTTTTTTTTTTTTTTTCCTGTCTGCAACACTATCAAACAGGGGTGCCTGGGTGGCTCAGTGGGTTAAAGCCTCTGTCTTCAGCTCAGGTGGTGATCCCAGGCTCCTGGGATTGAGCCCAGCATAGGGTTCTCTACTCAGCAGGCAGTCTGCTTCCCCCTCTCTCTCTGCCTGCCTCTCTGCCTACTTGTGATTTCTATCTGATAAATACATAAAATCTTAAAAAAAAGGGGGGGGCATATTGTGCCAGACACAGACAAACACTTGCCTGCCTATTCTCTCACACTATGCAAATTTTAAATAAATATTAGAGAATCAAACAATCCTTAGGTGGTATGCCATGTATTTTCTTTTAATATATTGTTATGTTTCCATTGCATATCTAGTCACAATTTCCCGTTCTACCTTGCAGCATGTAAGCTGTACTTTATGCTATTGAGTGTATCTTGTTTTCATGTGTATTTCGACAGACTCTTTGTTGCAATTATTCTTGCTATTTCCAGTAGAATGCATATGTTATTGAAGAAAATAAAATTGACTTCCTATAAAAGTATTTCAGAAGTTCATGTGTATGATAAAATGTATGATGAGTTGGTTTTAATTCAGTCAATATTGAATAGAGATACAAATTTCCAATAGTCCTCCTGCATGGGACTCACACATATGCAACAGGATGTCTGGCCATGGGGTGAATGGGAGGGCGAAGTGTGTGTTCTCTCTTTCACTGGGGAATGTTTCTCCCACCAAGGCCCTTAACACTCAGACTGCTTTTCCCCAAAGTTTGGTGTCCATTAATCTTACCACCTCCTGCCCAGCTGAGTCAGCACCTTCCAGATTTGGAACTTTCTTTCCACACCAAGCAAATGGCTCTTTAGTTGTCAGATCTTATCCAAGAGGAATAGCCAGCACAGTGGGAAATGACCAGACCTTATACATTGCAGTTCAAAAGACATTAAGTAAGAATTTTGGTCAAAGTAAATAACTTCTTTGAATCTTTATTATCACCTAGATGATCTCAAAAGTGAGAATGAGTATTTCTCCACCAAAATTAAATGTTTTATTCTTCAAAAAAGAAATGCAAAAAAATAAAGATGTCCACTTATTATCTTCTTGTAAAATAAACTCTCCCAAACCATATAAGCACCACTGAATTTCAGGTAGGCTTAATTCACTGATTTTCTGAATATTTGGGAATACTTATTCTATCATTGACTAAAAATTTCTTATCTATTGATGAATTTCTTATCTTTTTTCTGGATGGGGCTATCTCGACAGTCTTTAGGATGATCTTTGACTTCATGCGGAAATAAAAGCTCATGATAAATCATCTATTAGATCTTGCTGATGAAACACAAACATTCTAGAAGTTACAGATTTTGAGATAAGCCAAATTCCAGATATTTCACCTATATTTTTACATATCTGAAAACAACTAAGCACATGCTTTCTAAGTACATGCTTCTTTTCAGACTGCCAGAGATGAAGCAGTTTATTAGCTGATCTTCAACTTAAAGTTGCGTTCAAAACAAACTGAGGGTTTTGGAGGGGAGGATAGTGGGGGGATGGATGAGCCTGGTGGTGAGCATTAAGGAGGGCATGTATTGGGGCGCCTGGGTGGCTTAGTGGGTTAAAGCCTCTGCCTTCAGCTCAGGTCATGATCCCAGGGTCCTGGGATTGAGCCGGACATGGGGCTCTCTGCTCAGCGGGGAGCCTACTTCCCCCTCTCTCTTTCTCTGCCTGCATCTCTGCCTACTTGTGATCTCTCTCTGTCAAATAAATAAATAAAATCTTTGAAAAAAAGAAAAAAGAAAAGGAGGGCATGTATTGCATGGGGCACTGGGTGTGGTGCATAAACAATAAATCCTGGAACGGGAAAAAAAAGGAGTTAAAAAAAGTCTGTGCTAAAGTTTCAATTCTAAACAATGGCTAAGTATTAAAGATACGTAACATGAAGAGTACTTCATGCTGGGGGCAGGGCAAAGAAACTCACGTTCACACTTAGGGCATTTTCTCAGTGCATGCTGGGTATTTCTCGCTTACAAGTATTTCTTCATAGCTGAGATTCTACAGTCCTTGATGGACTATGTTAATTAGGTTAAGAAATTCTAAAACCCTGAGGGCAGGTGCCACACCTTGTTCACATGTTTACAAACTGTAATATCTCACACAACAAAAAAGATGTAACGATGTTGCTTGAATTTAATGCTGGGAAAGCGTGTGCTCTGGCCCAGGCGTGGGAAGGTACACAGGCTAACTGGAAACCAGTCATTCCCAAACTTGAGCGCTGAGGGAACTGGGTAAGGTGCCTGTGCAAAATTTATTTTCAGGGGCTTCATACACAGGCATTCTTGCTCTGTAGGCCTGAATGCGGCCTCAGAATCTGAATTTGGGGTCAGGTATCCTAATGCTACACACTTGGGTGTTTCCTAGAAGATATTTGAAAAGAAGTATTTTTAATACCTACCACCTATTGTCCTGCCTGGGTCTGTCACTGTGGTCTGTCAGGAAGCTCATTTTCCAGCCGTGCCCTCTTACACCACTAGGGCTACCATGTTGCCTCATAGGCCCATCTTTGCACAGAACAAGGCGGCTGCTGTCTGAGGAGGATGGACAGCTGATTGGCAGCTGGTGATAGGAGAAGGTCAGCACTAATTACCGTACCTCATTTGCATGAGAAATTTTGAAAGATGAACACTAAAGTGACTGTGGTGTTTTTCTGCCAACAAATGACCTGGCCAACAGGAGGGTGTCACTGTTCGTCAGTTCTGACACGGTGGAAACTGCTGCTTGTGTGATTAAGGAGAAGTGAAACATTGCCTCAGAGAGTTACCTTGCTGGGAGTAATTACAGTGGGTGTCAACAGGTTGGGAAAAGAAGGGGATCTCTTTGCCATTCTAAGAACGAAGATGGTGAATGATGAAAGGGCTGTGTCTGGGGATCATAAACATTTCTCTCCCTCCTCTCAGTTTATTTGTTTGTCACTGATTGTAAGAGCGTAAGGGCTCAGAGAACACACCGTAATGAGGTGGTTAAGAATGAACCCCCTGTTACTTCATGGATTCCTGAGACATTCTTCAGATGAAGTTACAGTTAGGAAATACAGCGTTGCTGGGTCGATCTCAAGAACGAAGCAGAAGGATGAGGGACAGGAGGAACCATCAGAAAATAGTTGGATAAGAACTTCTCAAGAAAATAAAGAAATCAGAGTCTGCCTTTTCCCAGGCCAGACTATTTGAAGTACCTTGAGCTTTGGCTTATCGCCAAAAAGAGATCGACAAACTTCCTTCACATATTTGAAACTGCTCTAAGTTTGCCTTTCCTCTCTGCTCAACTTGCTTCAGGTTCTCAGGCTGTCTCCATGCTTCCCACACAGAAAAGCAAGCAGATGCTGACTTTCCTAAGTTCTTCCTTGTGGCCATGGCCATGCAATAGCAGTTTGGAGCCCCCTCTCGGAGATGGAGTATATTTGGACATGTGCCAGGTGACAAGTGAAGGCTAGGGCTAGTGAGTAGAGGCCTTTTCATCTGGTTTACATAGCTCAGAGTTCACCACCATCATCAACACTGATCACTTCAGAGTTCTGTAGTTCTGTTCTGTGTTAACCCTCTCAGACCCCTCTGGCCTCTGGGAGACCTGACCCCTACTTTGAGACACATTGAACTGGAAATAATAACTCCCATATGGGAGAAGAATACTTCAGCCGCAAGAGCTTATCGAGCTTTGTTTTTTCTATGACTACTAAGAAAAGGAGTGTGTATTGGAAGCGATTCTCTCAGCTTATAGCTATTTTGATAGGGGTTCTATATTTAATAAAGGTTAAATCCATTGAAACTGTGAGTCAAAAGCACTTTTCATGGCCAACAATTTCACCTACTTTAGAAGCCCGTCTCTTCCCGCTTTCCCCATGTCTACTCAAAGCGGGAAATGGGTGACATTGGCTTTGTTTAATAGGCAAATGGCCCCTCTCCCAAAGAATATGAATAAGTATTTTCAATCTGAACTTGTACATCACTCTTATATGTCTCTCTCCTCCACACAAAAGAAAGCTCTTTCGGTAATTGCAAGACTTAATTAGCCTGTGTTCACACAAAGACTTCCTTTGTTCACCTACCAACAGGCTGCTTTCACTGATGGTTCTCTGACTCTCTGAAGACTATTCTTTCCCTAAGTTTTACACAGACTTCTATTTTCAGCTTTAGAGTCCTATGATATAAGTGCTCTGCATTCCAGTCCCCGGTGTCTGTGTCTTTCTCTCATCCTTATTACAGATAACTCCTTCCACTGCTAATGGAAATCTGATCACCTTCCCGGTCAGCCAGCTCCTAGCTTTCAATGGGACAGAAACAGATTTTTCAGAGCAACAGAGATGCTTTGGCAATAATGGTCCACTACAAACCTGATTCCTTTCTACTTCCACTTTCCCATCTTTAAGTCAAAGCTCTAGCAAGAGCAGGGAAGGGGGTGGGGGATTAATGAACATCTAGAAAGTTGTTCTGGTGACTACACTGAACAAATTTAAGTATATTTCTTTTAGGAGTGAAAGGAAAGAAAGCACATCTTATATCCATTCACAGATTGAAAAAAAAAATTAGATTCTTTATTAGCTAATTTATGGCAATCGTATTCTGAGCATTACCTGGTATTACATTTTGAAATGACTTCTTTTCTCTCCTCTGCTTATGGAAATCCTACTGCAACATTTCAGGACACTTTCTGAGTTAACATGTAAACGGTTTCTGTCCTAGAGATTATTATTTCCTTCTGGGGTAAAAAGCTTAAAATTTACATATCTTTTGGAGTCTGACATCTATAGACTGAACTCTGTGGTAATTCTGCCACTAACATTAAAAAAAAAAAAAAAAGGAGTCTCAGTCATTAAGAGGAAGTTCTCACTGCCTGGTATATAGTAATCCCTCCAAAAAGAGGTACTTTATATCATGACTATTCCTATCCTGTAGCAAGTGATGCTTGTAATCTGTGGTATTCAAATAGATGCCCATAAAAATAGTTTAAAAATTTATATATATACATATATATAATATGTATATAAATATACATATATTTGAGAGACAGAGAGAGAAAGCCAAAAGGAAGCACAGAGGATGAGAGAAACTTAAGCAGACTCCATTCTAAGCAGGGAGCCCGGTGTGGGGCTTAATCCCACGACCTTGAGTTCATGACCCTGAGATCACTCCTGAGCCAAAATTAAGAGTCAGGCTTTCAACGGATTATACCACCCAGATGCCCCTGTAAATAGTTTTTGAAATCACCAATAGCTTTTATAAACTTTTCTGTTAATCTATAAAACACAAATATTAGTTTACATTACCATGACATTATAATTTAAAAGATTTTAATGCAGAGTCCAGAGAAAAATGTTTTAAAGTCACATACATTTCACTGCAATAAATATGTACTCAGTAATCTTGAATTGCCATCAAACACTATTACAATTAATCAGGATATTTCTCACCTGTTCCAGAAGAAAACAATGTACTAGTCTTCCGAGATTTGCTAATGGAATACCAGTTCTGACACTTTCATGGGTGTTAGGTTGCAAAAAGATTTCACTTGGAGTTAAATAAAATTAGCCAGGATTGTGTACGCATGCTTGGATTTGTGTTTTTCTCCTATAATTCACAGATTTGTATACGCTAGTGTGCTGTTCTTTTCAAAATGGTAGTACATCATAAGCTTTCCTCGATTAACGGAACAGTTAATCTCCTTCTGAGGGAACATCTCAGGAGATTAGAAGTCTATGGTACACATTTCATTCTAATTCACCATCAGTTTTTCTTAGAATTTCAAGGCTGTCCATAACTTGGAGACACTTAACAGCAGTTTGCCAAATATCAAAAACAAAACAATAGAAACATTGGTTTTAACTGTTCTAATGAGAGAATTATCCTTACAATTCTCAGAAGACATTTGCTCAATTTCCCTCACTTCCTCGTCGATGCTTTGTCTGCTGCATGTCCCTGCATTTTTTCGCTACCACAACTTTAAGAACACAGGATACATCTCTTGTTTATCATAAATTTGCCAGTATGATCACTTGTCTGGAAGAAGTATCCTTTTTCAGTTCAGAGAGAAGTCATTTCCTTGATTAGCAGATATTTCTGCAGAGACGGATTTTGTTTACGGGTTAATTTATTTGTACATACAACTGGCTCTGTTTTATAGCTGCTCATCTCTACTTGGTTTCTTCTTTTATAGTTTGGCCTATTATATTAACTGTACTCTATAAAGTTACTTAGAGTACTTACGCTTCCAGTTTATTGCAAAATGTACTTATTAAAATAATATTTAAATAAAACATGTGTAGTTAAAGATTTTTTTTTTTATCATCATGAAAATGTAAGTCTTTGGAAGGAATAAATCGCTTACATCTAATGGTAAACAAGTCAGTAATAGTGTTCTGTATTTAGTTCCAGACATTTTTTTTATCAAGGTTAAATCCAGTTTTCAAACAGACCCATTACTGATAGTTTGCTCTACATATGAACCTCTTTAAACTCTCATCTTTGTCTAATATCCTGTCCAGTATTTTCAATAGTAAGTATTTTTCAGTATCAGTCATGGAGGGGAAAACATGCTGTGTGTTATGGAGAGAAAGGATGCAGCAGTATTTCTGGCCTTGAAAGACTCTCAGTACAATTCAACAGTTAAAGCATGAATCCTCTAGATTATAATCAACAATACAAGTAAACTTATGATACATGTATAACTTACGATAGATACATGAATAATAACAAGGTGAGAACACTGAGCCCTAGGGTGCTCAGGGAAAAATCATGCTATGTTAAATCATATAATAAGCAGACTTTAAACATTTCTGAAAAAAATTATAGTGAAGGAAGGAGAAACATTGTGTTTGATTACACACTACACATGAATGACTTTAGGGCATCTTAAAAGAGAATGTATGAAGCATGCTCTCCTAGTTTACTGACTTTGTTTAAGCAGTCATTCGTGTTTAAAAAGCTAATGCTTAATAAAATTGTGTGAACATTTCATTATCTTAATTGGATTTAAGAGCTCTTTTCAGCAGGTCCTCACCATTGGAGAGTTATGGTACTACAATTAAGTTAAAAATCTATTTTCCTTTCTATTTTGGAATTGTTTGTAAACATTTTTTTTAAAAATCTGAAAGTCTTATCACTCAATTGTAAGTATAAACAAGATTGAAAAGAGCTTTCTTTTCAGTTGTCATAGTTTGCTCTTACAGACAGAGTTGATTTGACATCGTGAAAATACATTCATGACATTAAATTTCACTTTAATAAGACCAATAAATCTGCATTTTAGCTTTGCTAAATAATTAAGAGAAAACATTGGATTCTTACGTTATTTTGAGAACTGAAATAGAGTGTAAGAACAGAAAGTCTGGCTGTATTTGACTGGAGTTAACAGTAAAAAGAAAATTCGATCTTAACAGAAATGTTATGAGGAAATATTTTTATCAGGTGGCATTATCATCTGTTTCTTAACTTTGTTCCCTGAAAACCAGCAAGGTTATTATTTAAAACTTCCCATGTTGAAAGACAAATTAGTTGAATTTGAAAAACAGTTATTTTACTATGGGTTTTGATATCCTTGATTTCCTACTCTTTATCTCCTTCTTTAGCTCATACTACATAAAAAAAATCATTTTATCTATCGATAACTGCAAACAGATTCTAATTTAGTTCTATTTCTTTAAACTTGAGCATACTAGGGTCCATTTGGGTGCACCATTTTCTTACTCCAGCAGCGGGGGTCGGTGGGGGAAGGGGAAGAGCAAGATCTTTATATTTCCCTTTTTTACTCTCATTAAAATATGCTCTCAGAATAAGCCTGAAAATTTAATAATGACTTATGGTGATCCTTCTTCTAGAGGGTACTTAACATAAATTTAAGTATATTTATATGAGATGAAGTTTTTTGATTGTAGGATCTTCTCCCCATCCCTAAAACCACTCCACATAGAGACAGAGCCAATCCAGCAAGATATTCAGAATAAATCTAGGTTTTTACTTAGCAAAATGTAAATATGACATCATAGAGTTCCTGACTAAACACTAATATGAAAGTAAGGCAAGGTTTACAGGTACAAAATTTACCCTATAACCTAAGTATGAATATACTAATTAAAGCAACAACCAAATATGAACTACAGATTTCCTTGAGAAATAAAATATTTTATTCAAAGTTTCTACACTGTACCTTTAAGGTACAATTCTAAATAATAACTAATACCATTAAGGACACGTTTCCTTAGGTATAGAAAATATTCTAGGGGCACCTGGATGACTCAGTCGATTAAGCATCTGCCTTCAGCTTCAGGTCATGATTTCAGGGTCCTGGGATCAGCCTCATACTGAGCTTTCAGCTCAGTGAGGTGTCTGTGTCTCCCTCTCCCTCTGCCCCTCCTCCCCCAACTCATGCACTCTTTCTCTCTCTCTCAAATAGATAAATAAATAAATAAAATCTTTTAAAAAATATTATGATAATTCCCTTAAATTCCTAAATATCATGAATTTTCTTGGAAAACACTAAAAGCTCTCAAAAATAGAAATCTGTGCCTGTGTATTTGGGCACAGGAGGGAAAAATCATCAAAATAATACAGAATCAAAAGACATAGTCATGACCTATCCAATAAGATAGAAGGTTGACTACATAACTGCATAATACATATGTACATGTTTCAAATTCATTAAACATTTTCATACTCATAATTTCTTGCAGAAATCTTCTTTTAGGTTAAATGGTAAAAATGTTATCCTTCCCATTTTACTATAAATTTAGAGCCACTCCGGGGCATTTAGAAGAAGATACGAGAGAAACAGATCAAACTGAATGAGATGTAGTCTTAACTTACACCCATTTAGCACATTTTTTCAATTTGGAAAAAAACCAAAAAGTGGTATAATCCAAAATCTTACATGATATCTGTGCTGTGCTGCACACAATTGGCTACTGATTCTCACAATAGTCTTCCTGTGAAGCTTGTGTGGTCCTTCTGAAGAGGCCAAACAGTGAGATAATGACAATAGCGCTTTTTATAAAAATCATATTTTTGATCACCATGTTTGCTGCCTCCAATTTGTGGTTTACGTTTCCTATTATTAGGAAAAACTGTCTGATGTAAAGTCACATACTAGACAGTGCAGACTCTGCTCCCCTCTCCTCCCATTTTCCACGGAACCACTGGCCCCCACACACATCGCTGTCAAATTGTTCTGCTTCTTGTCAGCTGCACACTGGGCAGGAGAACAGGAGGCTGGTCATTCACTAATGAGGGGGGCAGACGTGTTTTACAGTCCATTCTGAGAAATATGGGTGTCAAATATTAGCTCATGTAAAAATTATCCAAGGAGAAAGGGCAGGGATAGAAGAATTACAGGACAAATTTGTTAATATCTCTGGACTAGTATATTAAAAGAAATGTGTTTTCAGGATGGCACCAATGGGAATGGCATTCTTCCTTGAAACAGGAAAGGGCTGAACTGTGGGTGCTCTTAGAATTGACAGCTTTAGGAAAAAAAAAAAAGCCAAATCTATAAAACTTCTCATGGGAATTTGACTAAATAGTTTTGCTTTTCTGAAATAATAATAGGCTAATAAAGGTGCTAAATTTATAGGTAAGACATTAATCTGGTTTGACAGAAATAATAGACAGTGTAAACTTGGAAAGTTTCCATAGCAAATTGATCCTTTTGTGCTACTAATTATGTATGAAAGTGCCTTAAATAGAAGTTTTTCTCTATTTGAATAAAGTGACTTGCATTGCATATTGCCTAACCTGAAGTTAAGGCATTATGCAAAGGAGTTGTTTTAAAGTATCTTGTTTATTATTATAGACCAGTATGAAAGTGACGATGGATTCAAAGAGTGTACAGATGACTAAAGAAAGCATATGAATTGGGGCACCTGGTGTCTCAGTCAGTTAAGTATCACAATTAATTTTCACAGTTGCAGATGGAACTTCTTTTTTTTTTATAAATTTAATTTAGTTTTATTTTATGCACCACATCCAGTGCTCCATGCAATATGTGCCCTCCATAATACCCACTACCAGGCTCAACCCCCCTCCCCTTCCCCATGCAAAACCCTCAGTTTGTTCTTCAGAGTCCACAGATGGAACTTCTTGTCCTACTCTTCACCTCTTCTCACTACTGCCTTTAGCTTTTGGAGGAAAAAAAGGTAAAGTGCAGTCTGAATTCTTGCAGATCTTTATGTATTTAAAAACTAAATTAAATGTGTCCTTCCAAAAGTTGTGGGACAATGCATTCTGTGCATGATTTTATATTTTCCTAACTTTTAATATATAAACAAACACATTCAAGTTTAAAACAATAGAAAAGTTGAGAAATATAGAAAACACCCCATGATTCCACCACACAAACTCTATTTCTATTTTAATGTTTTTATTTAACGCAAATAAAAGTGTACATTAAATGTAAATTTTATTATAAACATAAAATTGCATTCAGAGTTTAATAAGGATCTCCTTATCATTGATATATATCCAAAGCCTGTATAGGACAGAAAGGGAAAGAACTCATATTATTCTTGCTTAAATTCAACCTCTCATGGTATCTAACAAACTGGACTAATAAGAATGATCAGTCCTGGGTGACATGTCTAATTGTGTGGGTGTGTGTATGTGTGTGTATGTGTGTGTGTGTGTGTGTGTAGCATATTTCTGAAGAATTAGAATGAACACAAAATAATAAGATTAGGAAGATAAAAAGAATTGCATTCCAAAGTGGGTTTTTTCCAATATTTGTTTTTACCTACTCTTTTAATTCTGGCTTAAACTTTAAAATGTTTAGATTTTAGCCTTTTTTTTTCTTTTTCTGTAAAAAGAGATAGGTTTTAAATTTATTCTTTTAGTTTACTATTTCTACTTTCTATGTTGAAGAAAAATTAATATCGAAGAACCATTTTTTCTCATTTGGAAGCTTGGGATTAATTAGTAATAAATCTACCTGAGCTCAAGATATACTTAGTAGATCTCTGATTTTTCTAGACAATTTATCTAACATTTTTAAATTTTTGTTCAAATAATTTTGAAAATTTTTGTTCAACTAATTTTGAAAATTTTACTTGACAAAGAAATTATTAATTTTGTTTGTATCTTCTGTTTAATTATAATTGAATATTTTTGTTCATTTTTATGTCACTTTTTTCAAAATGGATTTGTGTACTTTGGTTTTTGATTTGGCTCTTGTTTGTCAGTCTTAAAAATAAATATTTATTAATCTATATATTAATCTTCTCAAATTATAAATTATTTTGTCTATAAATTTTCTAAAATTTATTTTTTAATTTTCCTACAGTTGCTGTCCTTAGATTTTTCTCTTTATAAAATAATGCATTAAATAATTACTTTACATATTTTCCTCCTCTCTTTGTTTCTTGCTCTTTCTTTCCTATCTCACAGATTCAAGAAGAGTTCTTCATTTTTCCTCTGCTTAGCTTTCTATCACTTGTTAAGAGGTCATGCTGACTTCCAAACTTTTTATATAAAACCAGGAACTAAAAGTATAAAAAGACTTTAAAGATTAATTTATGAAAGGATTATTCAGGTTGTTTCTTCATGAATGAATTTTGGTCTTTCAAAGAATTTATTTTCACTCAAGTTGTTGGGTTTAAAGTATAAAATTATTTATAAAGTTCTCTTTAGTTTTAATATTCTTAGGTTTTGTAATAATGTCCCCTCTTTCTTTACTGTTCCTGGTAATTTGCTTCTCTCCTTTTGCCTTGGATAGTCAGGCTCAATATTTGGCAATTTTATTTATCTTTTCAAAGAAACACCTTTTGATTTCCTTCATATTTTATTTTTTATTTAAAATTGATTTATTTCTGCTCTTATGATATTATCTCATTTCTTATGCTTATATTTGTTAATTTATTCTTCTTATATTTGTTTCTTAAAATGAGATTATAGATCATTTACTTATGATAATTCTTCCTTTCTAATATTAGTGTCATTTCCATAAAATTCCCCTTAAGTATTTCTTTATTTAGTAGAACATCACAAATTTGATATATAGTGTTTTATTGTCAATCAATACAAAACATTTTCAATTTTTTCTTTTTACTTCCCCATTAGCCCATGGAATACGTAGAACTGTGCTGTTTTATTTATAAATATTTGAGGATGTTTCAGATGTTGTGGTTATTGATTTCTAATTGAATTCCGCTTTAACCAGTGAACTTATTTTGTTTGATTTTAGTTGTTTTAATTTGTTGAGGTTTAGCTTTCCTTTTAGGCCTAGGATATGACTTGTCATAGTGAATGTTTCATACCCAGAACACATTGCTTTTAAGTGCATATGGAATAATTACTATAGCAAATAATATACTAGACCTCATCTTGATTGTCAGTTTTAGGGTTGGGTCAGTCTTATTCAGAGTTGAGCTGTGTTTGAGTTTATTATTGTCATGGCTACCTTCAGTTTACCATTGGCTTCAGAATCCCCTAGAATTTCTCATACTTGCGTGCTTGGCCAGAAAGTTTTCCTCAGTTTCCTTGACTCTCAGCTTTAGGTTTTCCCTTTGTGATTGTGCCCCATAGAAGATTTGTGTATATTTTTTGTGTTTCCATAAAAAATAGACTGCTGTTGCATGATACTTGGTGCTTGCTGCATTCTGCTAAGGGTTTTTATTTGTTGTTGTTGTTTTTTGTCATTTTTTTTGTCCCTAGCCTCAGTGTTAGGCTTGCCCTGTGTCCCTGTTTTAGGGGTTGAAATCTTTCTCACTCAGGGGTTGAGAATAATTTACCAATGACCTATTGCTTCCCAAATTTTTGGAAGCTTATAAAGCGGTTGACCTAAGATTTCATTCATCCAGTGGATTCAGGAAAGGTAATAATTTTATAGATTATAATGACTTTTCCTGTTTTTAGGATGGGAATTACATTATTTCCAGCTTTCCACAGCTCAAGCTGAAATCAGAAGTCTATCCTTTTCTTTTAAATTAAAAATAATGCCTCTATATATTTTCTACTGAGTCAAAGCTTGACCATATATCATCAATTTTATGTAAAATATAATTATAATTATTTTTAAGTTAATAAGTCATTGTGTTTTAAAATTTAATCTCTATTAATAGTAGAAAACCTAGATATCATGTTTTTCTTATTTTCATTTCTGATAGTTTGAATAAGCCCTACTATTAATTTCTAATTTTATTACTTTATAATCAGAAACTGTGATACTTACAATATCTGCTATTTGACACAGAATATAACCATTTTTTAATGCTCTTTTACAGACTGATGAGAATTTAGATGCCCAAGCAATTGATTTTCAAATGGCATTGAGACATTAACTGAAACTCAATATCAGAAATAGTGCTAAAACTAATTATCACTAGTATATTCAATAGCTTAGTTATAGAGTGAAGGCATAGTAAGTTTTGAAGTTTGGGGAAAAGATTATCACTTTATTCTAGAATATACATAGCTCAGATAATAATGTGACCTATATTCACAGATGTTTTATGTAAATTGCACATACTGTTGATTATTATTGAAGCAGCTGTTCACTAAAGCCCTTAAGATGCTTATCCAGCTAAACCAGGTTATAATTGGACATTTTGAGATTTCAATTTTATTGCTGTGCCTTAAATTTATCTATGTTAAAATTTGCCACATTTAATTTGATCCCTATTTCATCCTGTCATGTTCTTTTTGGACACTAATACTGTCATCCAGAATACTATCTATTCCTTCCAGATTCGTGTCATTTTCTATTTGGAGAGTCATGTTTTTATACAAGTCATTTATAAATGGTGATAAGTGTTACATAGAACCTGCTTGAGAATAAAGCCTTATGTTCTGCCACTGGAAATGTCTCTTTAAGTTGACACTTTTCTATAAATAAATATGTTTGGATATGGCCATTTATTTTATTATAAATCTGTCTAGCTATCACCTCAACCCAAAGCAACATGCTGCCATCGTTTCCACACGTATTACAGAAATTATCTTGTTTAATTTAATTTGAAATTCAGCTATGCCTCATCTATTTCAGAATTCACTTAATGATTTATTGTGAAATTATGTTTGTGATTTTTGCCTGTATTGGGAGAAAAACACTGTAGTAAACCAACTACAAAAAAATGGCTGAATTCACCACTTCTCCCCCTAGGCATCCCTTTTGCTTTGTAGCATTACAATTTCTTCAGTCAAGAGGTGGTCTCTGTTTCCCTGACCCCTGAATCAGGGCTAACCTTGTGACTTTCTTTGGCCAATACAGTATGGTGGAAGTATCAATATGACATATCCACTCCTAGAACTCAAAAAGACTTTAAAAACTTCCATTGATTCATAGAAATCTTCACCATCATGACAACTCGTCCTGAAAAACCATTTGGAACATGAAAATGGAGAATAACAGAGTTGCTCAGTGGTGACCAACTAGCTGAATACAGATAGGTGAGTGATCCCAAGAAAATCTAGTGAGTCTGGACTTCATTATCCACTTCCTACAGACTCACAGAAAATGGAAAATAATAAATGTTACCAAAGGAATCTATAGATTCAATGCAATCCTTATCAAACATCTAATTCCATTTTTCACGATATAAAAAAAAATCCTAAAATTCAAATCAAATCACTAAAGAACCCAAATAGATGAAGCAAGCTTAAGGAAAAAGAACTAAACTGGAGATATCAGTTGCCATGGACAATAAGGGGCCAGAACAAAATGTCACACAATTTGAGGAGCCATCCATTCTTGCACACCTGAGAAACTGGGGCAAAAGGATCAGTAAAATTGGGTAACTCTATGTAGGTGACAGTATTCCACACGGATACAGGTTTTTATCAGCCTATATCACTATTGCATGGAACTGGAATTTATACTTCAATATTTTCTTTTGTTGTGTCAATTCATTAAGTCAGAACAACAATAGAAGTGTGAATGTTTTCTAAAATCCTGGCAAAAATTCAGAATATTTTAGATGACTGAATGTTTGTCTGTTGGGGCATGGAGCTATCACTTCTATTATATTTTGTATAATAATTAACTTCCTAAAGAACTATGAAGATGTTTTCTCTAAACATTTTAATACCACTTTCCTAATTAGCAAATTAAAAAAATCCCAAAAGATATAAAAAAAAATTCTTAGATATTTAAAATTGACTACAAACAGTTCCTCCTAAATATGTTTATAAAATAATGGATTTGTGTCACCATCCTTATAGTACCTCAAATGATATTTTAAAATTAAGTAAAGCATTAACAATTATCAAATAACTCAAAACTTATTATATCTACATAATTTATAAAATATTGCCCAGAAACTCTGGAGGCTGAATACAGTAATCTATTCTGCATGCCCTCCAGGTGATTCTGATAATGGTTATATTTAAAAATCACTGGTGTATGGTATATTCCTTCACCTAACACATGTGCTTTTTCTTCCTTTTGTTCTCACTCAAACTTTACCATATATTTTTGGTTTATGGGAAAATTAAGCAGAAAGTACAGAAAGTTCCTATATAACCTCTGAACCCTCCATGATTAGTTCTGAAGGTGCCAAAATATTTGGTAAAGTAGTGTTTTAGTCTGAAACAAATGTAAAATAGATGTCATCTACATTATCATGAGAATCAGAGATTTCTAGTATCTTTTTCCTTGTTATTTTGCCTTGTTGATGCTATCAAAGACTATGGGTGGAATTCAACAGAGAGTTTCTCCTATTTCTGTCATCTAAAAAGGGAAATTGGCTGACTATATGTTTGTCAAGAATTTGGCCAGAGTCTTCTTGTTTTTATTACTTTGAGTGTATATATTGTCTATTGGAAAGAAAGTTTTATTAGGATACATTTTCACTGATAGCACCTAAACTTGCATTACCTAAAGTAAAAAAGGGAGCACTGTTAGCCAGATTTAATTAAGACATAACATGATGTTTGCTAGGCTGTACTTCTATTTTCTTCACTGTGATTATTTTTTAAAATGTCTGATAAGAATTAACTATGTGCTAATTTAAGATGTGACTGGAACAGTGTAAAATGATGTCTCTAAACTTACCTGCTGATCAAATATATCCATGTGTACCAAACAGAGTACAAGGAAATAATGCAAAGTTATTGCTAAATTGCAACTCTGAGTTATCTAGTAAATAGAAATGGAAATCTCTTAAGTAAATGTAACTGGAGATTAAGAACTGTATACTATATTTGAAGGAGATTTCTCATTTCAAATTGAGACTGCAAAATGTCTTCTTCATGTTTGTATAAATTTGATTTTAAGCAGTTTCAAATTTTGTACACTGTGCAAATCAACTTAGGAAATAGATACCCAGAATCCTACACTTCCTTATTTTAAAAATATGTCTGCCTCTGAGCCAATAAAAGTAATTTAGCTGAAACTAAAATTCTAAATTGTTACTAAATTCAAAACTCTTTCTGGAGATGTACATAGACATTATATATAAGTATATATAATATATAAGATATGATATCCAGTTATACATCCAGGAAGATATTTGAAGTTAGTCATAATAGTAAGTATATATATTTGTGTTTTGTGTACATGTTTACACATCTGTACATACAGTGCAGAGTATATATTTATTCTTTGCAAAATGTTTTACTTAAATAAAAACAATCACAGGATTTTTTAAATTAACATTGATTTTTATTACTTTCTAAAATTTTTTAAGTTACAATTGCCTTCCCATTGTGTTCATGCAATTCTTTGACCATATTTTAATGGAGCATGTAACAAGGTGGAGAATTTAGCTATTCTGCATAGGAACTGAAGATTTAAAATATAGCTTTTTAACCATGTACATTCCTATCTCCTACTAAAGTTACATATTATTTTACATCTTTATTCTTCTCAGTAGATGAAGTACAAGGTTATTTTAAACTTTTCGATGGACAAGTTTCTGCCATCAATTTCCTGTTGGCACTAATCTTCATATCTGCCCTTCTGTGCTCGTCTTGCTATCACAAGAGGCTAGAACTGGAAAATATATTTCCCCAACTCCTTTGCAGCTGGTTTACATTAAGGTTCTGCCAAAGGCATGATCTAGCTAAAGATCAGAAAGCAAGATGAAGATGAAAGATAGTTTTTTTCTGGTTCTATAGGCTAGGAGGAGCTCTAGAACATTGGTTGTCCCTCCTGACCCACACTTGTGGAGTGCCTCCAGCACTGCAAATACACTCAGTCTCACAGTCAGGATCAGCTGCTGCATGTTGGCAGCTGTGGACTCAAGTTCAGAAGCTTTATTTGGTTTAGTTAAAACTCATTTTTCACATGTGCTCCTCTACCCCTTCCAGTACCTTAAATCCAGTTCTCTTTATGAGCCCTTTCACTTTTAGTTTGAGGACTAATGCAAAGCAAATCTCAGTAGTGAAGAATTAACTAAGAATTGCCAGAACCTTATCTATTCTTCAAAGATAACTAGGGAATACTACAGTTTTGGAAATAATAAAAAAGAACCTTTTATCTCAAAATAGCTGTCTAAAAATGTGTGTGTGTGTGTGTGTGTGTGTGTTTTACATCTACAGTGAGTCATTTCTTAACAGGTTATCCTTTTACTATGTTAAATATGCATAAATACTCAAGGTATAGACTTGGAGTTCGAATATTTTTGTTTAAGCCTGGGCTGCTCTTCTGACCAACTACAGTCATATCAGTGTTTCCCATTCTTCATCTGGAAAATGAATGCTATAATCCATACTTCTAATCCAAAGCATTTTGTAAAGCCTTGCAAGATCAAATAAGATAATGTAAATGATGTTCCTTTTTAAGAAGCGAAGTTCTAGAGGCATTTTAGATGTTATTAAATAATATTAGTTAACATGTGGGAATGGAATGACAGCGACTCCAGAAATTATAGCAAAGAAAGTGGTTTCTGAATAAAACAGTGACTCTGTTCACAGCCTCACATTGACTATTTTTCTCTTTATGTGGAGCTGCAAAGCCAGGAATGCCTCAGGAACAGGATGAGAGAGATTCAAGAAAGATACAGTGGGAAAAAGCAGAACACAGATTCAAGAGACAAGAGTTAGCCCTTTTACTACATGTTCACATCACCACTGTATGCGCTTTGAGACACTGCTCCTTGCTTCCTTGCTTCCCTGTGTAGTAACTGTCATAAATGCTTATGAATTTGTGCAACAGAACTGGAAACATAGAAATATTTTTTAGAAACTGTTTTGCATATGAGAATCAACTGGAAAACTTATTAAAACATAGATTCAAGTGCACAACCCTTGGATTTATATTCCCTATCTCAGGATATCCCTTAACACTCTAATTTTTTCAGATGTTCCAGAGGTTCTGAGGTATGGGTCTGTTCTAAAGCAGCATTCTGCAGAATCACTTTGATTATTTTTTTTTTATTTGTTTAAATTCCTAATTTCTGAGCCCAATCCCAGATCATTGAATCAGAGTCTCTAAATGGTGAATCTTGGGGTCTGCAATTCAGCAAGAAACTCAGGTGCCTGTTATTCATGCTTGATTTTGGCATCCGGGCCTAGTGGGCAAGGTTGGTTCAAGGGCAATTTCTGCACCTGCTTGCTCTCTCTCTGACACACTCTCATACACTTTGCATCTAATTTAACTGCATTCCTAAAATAAAATGTGTCTCTGTTTTAAATTAAAATTAGAGACAATGAAATTTAAGATGCAAATACCCAGCAGTTCACTGACAAGTAAATCATGACTTTAATTTTTCTAAGCTCTCCTGAGCAGAATCCTGCACCTTCTTGGTTGCCTCTGTAGTGACTTCTAAGTTTGGTGTTATTATTTTATTCTTCATGAGGCACTTTTTAATATTCATCTCCCTTGACAGGATTTGTCACTTTTGAGCTCTGAGCTTGTACGATTTCCTGAATTTAGAATGGTCTCACTGACTCACTTATCTCATCCACACCTACTTATCCTGCTAAGTTCATCTTCAACATCACCATCTCTGGGAACTGGTCTCTCATGTCCAGGTTATTCAGTGCCTTTTACCTAGAATCCAGGGCCCTTTCTATCATATGTACCACACATTATTCTAAGTGTCCATTTACGTGTCTTAGACTCCCACCAGATCAGGGTTGTCAAACTTTTTCTGAAAAGCCCCGATAGTAATTATTACAGGCTTTGTGGGTCATGAGGTCTCTGGCATAATTAATCAATTCTGTCATTGTAGTGTGAAAGTAGCAATAGACAAGAAAAATAAGTATTTCAATAAAATTTTATTTACCAGAACAGAAAGTGGGGAGATTTCCCCATGGGTTGTAGTTTGTGGACCCCTGCACCAGACTGTTAACTAAACATGTCCATTCTGATCCACCACTGTAGCCTCAAATAGAAGATGATAAATGATAAACATACCATACAGATTGGTTGAATTTAATCTGTATTGCATAGAGAATTTGGATCTGCTGAGAATAAACAAACAAACAAAAACATTAAATACTCAGTGGTGTGAATAAGATGGAAGAAGCTTATTTCTCTACTACATTAGAGAATTCTGATGGTAGGAGAAAAAGTTGGTACACCAGCTTCATTGTTCTCACACAGTGCCTTAAGTCACTGGTTCCCATCTATGTATATACGCCACCATCTTTAGCATGTGACTTCCATTCTCGAAAGGACTTAACTTATGCACAAATGAAGAGGGGAGGATGTTCATTTAAGGAGACCTACTGGAAGTCTGATGTATGTTCACTTACATGAAATTGTCCAGGACTTTGTCATATTTAGCTACAAGAGAGGATGGGAAATGTGGTGTTTAGCAAGGAGTACCACGATCACCTAAAAAACTGGAGCCCAATTATAAAAGTAAAAAAGGAAAATGGATGTTGGCATTTCACATGCATGTTAATGACCGTTATTGGGGGTATTTTTTTTTTTTCCCAGTGTTATATCTGTATGTCAGAAGATGAAGTTCAGGCACCATTTTCCTGGAATGGGTGAAATGCTACTGTGGAGAAGAGCAAAGGCCCTCCGTAATGATCCTTCATGTAGCATACTTTATTATACCTTCATATATTATACCACATATTTTCAGATATTATACCATATCCTAATCCTTATGATGTATTCATTAGTAAACATAGGAAAATAACTCAAGCAATTTTAAAACTTTTATTTTGGGGTGACACCAGAAGTCCACGAATAAGTGACCGTCCTGAAAATTTCATTTCATGATTAATGTGTTTGCATTGACTCTAATCTCTCATTCTTCACTTCAGAAAGACAAATAATGTTTCCGTTCTGCCAGTTCAACCCACAATTTCTAAAGCACCTGTCTTTGTGCTTGGAAGGCATCCTGAAACATGCATAATTACAAAGGTTTACATCTGTTTCCAATCTCTAAGCCAGAGCACAGAATTACTGTTGTACTGGGACTTACACAGTGGTCCTATTTGTTTATTTATGTTTTGGTTCTTGACTTATATGTAGACATGCACAATGAGAATGATGTTATAATATCTGACATCTGTCAGATGATGAGGTTAGTACGCAGGAAGAGACTGGTCTTTTTATGAGAAATAGACATTTGACCTTCACTGGAAGAGTTGTGGATTTTATAAAAAATAGAAAACTTGAAAAATATAAACTTCTTAAACCTAACTTAAACAATTCTGTGTTTTTTCCCCTTATTATTGAATTTGGAAAAATGGGACTATATCCTTTTCTCCCTTTTTCTCTGCTTACTGTCAACCTACCTTCCTATGTATCTATGTTGTACACTTTGGCCTTCCTCAATAATCATGAATGTGCTTTCCTTTTGACCTTACTTCAGTACTCAAATTCAACATATTGTAATCGTTTTATTTAAAAATTGAAACATAAGCATTCTGTTTCTTGGCTCCCAATTTTTACCATGGTGAACTTAATTATAAAAAGCTATGACCCTGGAATGTTCATTTTATTTATTATTTCACTAATGCATTTTTTATATTAGTGTATCAGAAATAAAATAGCTATTCTATAGTCTTTATCACTGGATTTATTTTTATTCCTCTTCCATTCTCTAGTATTGGTTTTCTAACTTTAGTGTACAGAATAATCATGCACAGATAATCACACAGAGATCTTGTAAAAATACAGATTTCCAATCCATCTGCTAAGAAATCTGAATTTTTAAATAGCAGTGCTCTGCAGTTCATGCATTTAGGATACTGGGTCAAGTACATATTAAGCATATTTACTTAACTTTGTTCATATTATTTTCTTCATGTACAGCATGGTCCGTGTGTGTGTTTAAGTGTGTGTATGTGAGTTTCTGTTTTAGTAGTTTTGGGAGTGTTTTCCTTCTTTCTAAATTAGTACCTTTGATTTCTCGGGCAGCTGCTCTGAAGCATCTGCTCCCTACTTTCTGCCTCCTTCTAACAATGCACTGCCCAATTTATATGAATTTGTACCCAATTTATACACAATATCATCACAGCTGTACTGTGTTTCAGCGATTTTGAAGAAGTTATTAAAAAAATTAGCTTAAAACATTTCATCAATCACAAACTGTTTTAGTTTTTTCTTTCAAATTACATCGATCCTTTTTTGCATTGGATATTTTTTTTTTTGCTTTGTCAAAGATTAGTTGGCCATAGAGTTTAAGGTCCATTTCTGGGTTTTCTGTTCTATAAAAAGACAGTTCTTCAACAAATGGTGCTGGGAAAAATGAACAGCCACATGCAGAAGAATGAAACTGGACCACTTTGTTATACCGTACACAAAAATAACTCAAAATGGATGAAAGTCCTAAATGTGAGACAGGAATCTATCAAAATCCTAGGGAAAACGTAGGCAGCAACCTCCGTGACCTTGGCTCCATCAGCTTCTTGCTAGACACGTCTAAGACAAGGGAAACACAGGCAGATGAACTACTGGGACTTCATCAAGATAAAGCTTTTGCTCAGCAAAGGAAACGGTCAATAAAAGTAAAAGGCAACCTACAGTGTAGAAGATATTTGAAAATGTCTTATCAGATAAAGGGCTAGTATTCCAAATCTATAAAGAACTTATCAAACTCAACATCCCAAAAGCAAAACCAAAAAATCCAGTCAAGAAATGGGCAGAAGACATGAACAGACATTTCTCCAAAGAAAACATACAGGGGAGCCTGGTTGGCTCAGTGGGTTAAGCCTCTGCCTTCAGTTCAGGTCATGTTCTCGGGATCCTGGGATTGAGCCCTGTATCAGGATCTCTGCTCAGCTGGGAGCCTGCTTTTCCCTCTCTCTCTGCCTGCCTCTCTGCCTACTTGTGATCTCTCTCTCTCTGTAAAATAAGTAAATAAAGTCTTTAAACAAAACAGAAAAGAAAGAAAGAAAGAAGAAAAGAAAGAAAACATACAAATGACCAATAGACACATAAAGAAATGCTCAGCATCACTCAAAATCAGGGAAATCCAAACAAAACCACAATGAGATACCACCTCACACCAGAGAAATGGCTAAAATCAGCAACTCACGTAACAACAAGTGATGTAGAGAAAGGGGAACTGTCTTTCACTGTTGGTGGGAAAGCAAGCTGGTGCAGCCACTTTGGAAAACAATATGGAGGCTTCTTCAAAAGTCAGAAATAGAGCTACCCTATGACCAGCAATTGCAATACTAGGTATTTTTTCAAAGGATACAAACATAGTGATTCAAAGGGGCACCTGCACCCCAATATTTATAGCAGTAATATTCACAATGGCCAAAATACAGAAGGAGCTCAGATGTCCCATTGATGAATGAATGGATAAAGAAGATGTGGTATATATATGGTGTATACACACACACACACACACACACACACACACACACACGTACATATATACTCATCCATCAAAAAGAATGAAATCTTACCATTTGCAATGATATAGACGGAACTAGAGGGTATTATGCTAACTGAAATAAATCCATCAGAAAAAGACAAATACCATATGATTTCACTCATATGTGGCATTTAAGAAACAAAACAAATGAATATAGGGGAAAGGGAAGAAAAGTAAAATAAGATGAAACTTGAGAGGGAGGCAAAGCATAAGAGACTCTGAACTCTAGGAAACAAAGTGAGGGATGGTGGAGGGCATGTGGGTGGGGGAAAGGATTATTAGGTGATAGATATTAGGAAGGCACTTGATGTAAGGAGCACTGTGTGTTACATGCAACTGATGAATCACTAAATTCTACCCTTGAAACTAATTAAAGCAAAAACAAAAACAAAACAATTACATGGATTTTGTTTAGTGCTAATATTTGAACAATAGATCTTTTTGGGGGGACATTACAGAATTACTGGCAGTTGGAGAGTGTTGGGGATTTTTCCTGTGCATGCAGTTAAAGCTGGATAAATGTTAGGAGAAGGATCCACCTGGTAGCATATTTCTATTAGCATAAGTAATGGCGAGCATTGTCAACTTTAAGAATTTTGTCAGGTAAATCGTACTAGTAATGAACTTTTTCAGTGAATAGGCAAACAATGATAAAGAAAGTCGCCATTGCTTTCTGATGTGTTAGGGTATAAGAGTAACCTACGCTCTGATTCTTTTTTTTTTAATATTTTATGTATTTATTTGAGTGAGAAAGAGCAGGAAAGAGAGCATGAGTAGGGGTGGGGCAGAAGGAAAAGGACTAGTAGACTCCCTGCTGAGCAGGGAGCCTGATGCACGGCTGCCTCCCAGGTCCCCAGGATCACCACCTGAGCTAAAGGCAGAAGCTTAATTGACTGAGCTACCCAAGTGTCCCTATGTTCCAATTCTTGTAGGAAATAAAATACCTAGAACAAAGCCCATTCTGGGAGTATTAGACCAACAACTCAGAATAAAGACAAAGCAATAATTTTCCTTAATTGACTTAGAAGAGCGTACTCTGAAATGTCTTAACTCAATTGTTGGGACTCTGTTTATAGAATAAGACTATCGGGGCGCCTGGGTGGCTCGGTGGATTGGGCCGCTGCCTTCAGCTCAGGTCATGATCTCGGGGTCCTGGGATCGAGTCCCACGTCGGGCTCTCTGCTCAGCAGGGAGCCTGCTTCCCTCTCTCTCTCTCTGCCTGACTCTCTGTCTACTGTGATCTCTCTCTGTCAAATAAATAAATAAAATCTTTAAAAAAAAAAAAGAATAAGACTATCAAGTATGGCTTTGAAATATCTTCAAAAATAATAACAGACATATTAAGTATAAAAAATTCCTGTGGCCTTGTGTGTATGTGTGTGTGTATTTGTAATCAATTTGAGATGATTATCAGTGGATGGTCATTAGCATGAAATTTGATATATTCTGTACCTCTATTTTAAGAAACAGTTTTTAATCTAAGTAATGTAAAGGTTGATTTAAAAAATACATAAGGTTTGCTTCTTACTGATTTCTTATTAATCGATATCATTTATCATTCCACGCATTCTCCTTTTTTATTATTTTTCAATATATAAATTTGAAAAAAAATGAGGACAAGGTAATTATCCACTTTTAATAAATTTGAGGGAAAATTCCATTTATGAAGGGATGTTATTTGCTCAAGGTAAATGACATGCTGTCTGAATTATATCTCCATCATAAAGTAAATACAAGTGGAGCTATTTTTCCAGAAGGTTGAATTCCAGAATTGAATTACCTCTTAGAGAAAGGAGTGCCACAATCAGCCAAATCAAAATGCTCAGAATGATTTTGTAGTATTCTAAAGGAAATTACTTCTGTAGATATGTTAAAAGCATACTTTATGCTTCAAAGGTAAGTATAAATGCTACAAAACCTATAAAACCAGATGCCGGTGACATGAGAGAACATCATTCTAAGGAAGAGAAACTGTCAGGCAAGATATGTTCTACCAAGTTTCCTCCCCTGTAGAAAAATTAAAAAAAAATTTTTAAAAAGAAGGTTACATTATCTTCTTCAAAGGAAACCAATTCATTTTTTACCATTACCCAATCCTTCAGGCTCATCCTTCACAATTAATTTTCTTGGTTTCTTCCCTCTTCATTAAACCTTTCTTCTTGAAAGTTAACCTTTCTACCAATAAACCTAGTTTCTATACACCTTGTTTTTATCTTCAAGGTGCCATCAAATGGCTAGTCCTTCTTTATGTATTAATAACTTGAGAAATAGTTTATGTTTGGTTTTCATTTTTTCATAGTCATTATTTAAGTTACCACCTGTGTGTTGCCTTCAACAGTTTGCCGAAACTTCTTTAAAAAATCAGTGCCACCCAAATTCTAAATTCTGTAACCATCCCTAAGTCTTTACTTCCCTTGATTTTTGTGTCATCCAAATATAGATGCCACTCCATTACAGACTTACCCCCGCTGGCTTCAAATGGTAGTCCTTTACTCATTCTCTCTCTATATATCTGACTTCTCAGGTTTATGTTTCTTTTCTTACTCTTCAAATACAGTTGATCTCTTACTATATTACCTGGCTTTTACACCTTCTCCTTTCCAAATTCATGGTTGCAACTAACAGCCTTTGTGGTTGAAACACAAACCTGTGTATGCAGTTCATATCTCAGTAAGCCATTGTCTCATATTTTCAACTGTGTTCTAGACATAGTCCCTCAGAGTCTGTGTAGGATAGCAAATTCAAGATATTCAAAATTGATTTACATATACTTTTTGTAAATTTACCACATACGTTACCATATTAAAGGTTCAAAAATATCCCACATACACACAAAAAATAAAATCTTCACTTAGAGTGCTCCCAATTATGTATGAAATTGAATTGCCTCTTTTTCTATCCACAAAATACATTGTATTAGTATTAGAGTTTTATTGGTTCCTCTGTTGGAATTCAATTTTAACAATTTTCTCTGTTTATAAGACTGCATTCTATTATTATCATCTTTCTTATATTTACTTATATGTCTTATTTTTATTAAATTGAAAGTTTGGGAAGAAGAAGTCAATTTTTATTTCTTCTAAATTTCCTAGCCCAAGTCCTGACACATTTAAATTATTCACCACTTTTTTAGGTAGTAAATAAATTCTTCTTTTAACAATAAAATGGATATTTAAAATTTATATTTGGAATAAAAAATATAAATAACCTCCTTCTCTTTTCCCCTGGAACTTAAAACCAGAAAATGTCCTCATCAATATTCTAATTTCTCATTACACTAGCTACAGTCATCTCAAAGCTTCTCTTTATGTAACCAGAATATTGACCTTGAGTAACCCACTGCTATCCTGTTATTATTGACTGGGTCTGTTCAGCACCATGAAGGAGTGTGGAGCCCCACAAAGTGTGCCATCAACATTTCATTTTTATTACGGGTTTAGATTGTTCTGTTTCAGGAAATCTGTATTTCCAACCATGAGGAAGAAAGTAAATAGAGACACTTTAAAACTCACTCTCATGTACGTGTCGCAATAAAGACATGATTTAGAAAGCCTAAGCTTTACTGGTTTTTAACCTCTTAATTTGCTCCTCCAGCATTATTCTGAAGAGTTTGAATCAGCAACCAGTTCTAGTTGTTCTGTGGAAGGCTTTCTGGGTGTTTCTTGAGATCAAATGATTTTGACTTGGAGAAATGTTCTGATGGCATAAATGCAAACAGAAAAGAGTCATGTTAGAAATTAGGTGTGTGTTCCTAAAGAGATTCCTTTCTGAAGATTTATGTTATGTGATTTCCTCTCTCTGGCATGAGAGATGCAACACTACAGGCATGAATATTTTACTTTAAACTACTTTATTTTTCTTATACACAGATTTCACTTATTTCTTACCTCAGTTTTCATCTAAAGAGTGGCAACTACGTTATGTTCCTCAAAAATGTGCTTGATTCACATTTCTGGAATCTAAATTCTTATCTGCTAACTACTCAGAGCTAAGTTTCTAGTCATAACCATCATAACACCTGTCAATTAGATTAGTCACAATAGCAGACAAATATTAACTCTTTCTGGATATGTAGGTATCATGCTGAACTATTTTTCACTTTGAAAACACGAATGAACTTTAACACATTTGGTCAGCTATTAATACATCTTAGACTTTGAGAGTTGTCAATGTGATAAAGCCTGAGAAATTTTCACTAGCCAATAGCCAAACTTTTTTTTTTTTCCCCTAGTGTAGACATATTTTCCCTGGAAAACATTTTCAATTTCTTATAAATCATCCTCTTAATCGTGATTAGAGAGCCTTCCACGGTTTTTTCCAATTTTGTAGCACATTTCCCAGACCTAGCGATATTCTGTTGACCTGGGAACCTGGAGAACAATGCCATTATTCTTCACTCTCTAAGAGAGTTTCTCTATTTTTACATAATATGATTTGAAATGTAGCTCTTAAAAGCCATTCATACCTTTCTCTTTAGTCATCTAAATACTGCAGAAAAATTAATATGTTCAGCTGTTTACTGACCATGCTGTATGTTCCAGGGTTTTATGGCATTCTAATGAAAACTCAAAGGCTTATTCTTACCCCAGTATCATTATACTTACAAACCAGTGTTGATTCTTAAAAGTCCATGTTCATTTTTGTTCATCAGATTACTGAAAAGTTCATGGCCATTGTTTCGTATGTATCATATGAGTTCTTAGCTACCACTTCATGAGAATTCTAATCAGTTTTGACCATTTCCAAAAATAACCAGTTTAAATAGTTCCATGACATTAGAAAAAATAAAAATGATTCAAGATAAGGAAAGAGTTTTAAAATCTGAGTGAATATCTCTAACACCCCACTTTCTGATTAAAAGAATACCGAATTCCAGTTATTCGAAGGAATTCTCTCCATTCGATATGTCCAAGAAAACTCTTGGGGACTCAGAGGTGTCTCCTGGCCTGTAAAGTCCAAACTGCTATTTCCCCTTGCCTTGGACTCAGACAGAAGGTAAGAGCCTAGTGAGAAGCTGTGCTTAGGATTTCAAGGTGGAACCTGCCTGCTGGCAAAGGCAGCTATGGCCCAAGGCAGAGTTAGAGTGAAGGGAAAGAGTATATGATATTGGGAATATGTACTGCAGTTTAGGGAGGCAGTATACACTAAGAATAAAGAATGTCTATGACTATAAGTATTGAAAAGAAATTAAGTCCTGCGGTCTTGCTACAGGCATTTCTGTAATAGAATCAGCAAAATATAATCTAAAACTGCTAAAACTCACAACAAAAATATATTGCCTTGAAGGATATCACCCTTTACCAAAACTACCACTGAAAGACCTGGAAAATTTTTTCCTTCAAAGTAGCTAATAGATTAACCTCAATATCTGCATTGTCAAAACTTCATCCATGATGCTTCAAACAAAGAACAAAAATTTTAAAAAGCCAAATAAATAATAAATATTTACCCTCAGGTAAGCAAACATTTGAAAACAGTGAGCGGCATTGCTCAAGGACACAATCTCCACTGAGAAACAAATGTTTTATATTCTCTTTCAGGCTGATATAAACTTTTCAGCTAAGACTTTTAACTCCTGCCTATTAGGATCCTGTCTAGCAGTGCCTGGAGATGTGTGTAGCGACACTGTCAGTCTTGACAAAAACCTCATATGTGAATCCCATGCAATCAATCTTACAGAGGTATACCAGAACTCTCTGACTTAAGTCTGTATCTTTGTATCAGATGTCTTCAACTGTATGTGAGGAGTCCAGCTCCAGGCCAAAATGCTTTGTGTGATCTTTTGTGCCTGACCGTAGGCAATGACAAGGCTTTTCCTGGCAGGCCTCAGGGCGAGGGAAGCTGCCCTCCCCGCACAGGGCTCAGCACATGGCTACTGCACTGCAATTTTATGGAGACATGAGTCAAGGACTCATGTTCAGATGCATATCCTGCACTCCTATTCCCTTCAGAAGACTCTTTATTGGGAGGATCTGACTAAGACACTTCTTTCTACCCAGGACTTCTTTCTACTACTAGACTTCCTCCTTTTCCTCTCTCTAGTACTGTGGGTCCACAGTACTAGATGACATGACAAGAGCATTTCTTTCAGAGATGTCAGTAGTGAAAAGATTCCCCCTGTCTATGCTGATCCACTTGACCCATCTTTTTTGGGGGGTGGAGGGGGAGGAACCCTACAGAGCTGGTGCCTATATTTGCCTGTTACACTATCTCAGCAAAGTATTAAAGTCTTGGTTATTTCCTTCAGTTTGGCTTGATATCCTAACTGACCAGTTGGCAACCCGGCAGCTTGATGGTAGAGTGAAGCACACAGGTCTCTTCCCTAAGAACTGCTGGGGATTATTAACAAGAGAGCTGGGGAAAATCTGTTAGGAGGGAACTTCCCCCTCTTTATTCAGCTAGCAATTAATGTATCCAATCTAGTATTAAGTATACTGAAATTGGCCAACTTCCCACAATATAATTACTTCAGAATGTGAGATTTATACTTAAAAGAGAAAAGATATGAATAGCATATGTCTATGCAAACATAAATTGCATAATCCTTTGATAGATATTCTGTTTTATTGAGAATTATCAAGACACTCTCACTGAATGCCTCTGATAAAGCTAAGCCAGGGCTTCATATTGTGGCTTACAGGGTACAAATATTTGGAGAGAGAGAGAATGCACATAATATTCTCTGATGGGCATGAGAAAGCTACAATAATTTTTCCTTCAGTGCTGTGTCTGATACCCTGGAGCCATGGCTGGCCAATGGAAACCAGAGGAGAGTGGTGAGATAACAGAAAATGTATACACTCATCTCTGACCCCGGTTCCTGGGGTCACAGGGATCCTGAAACTCTTGTAATTTCCTAGGTGACAAGAGTATCTTGCTCTAATGAGATGATTCAGTGTGGCTTCTAGATAAGGACTGGCCAGGGGAAAGACCAGACAACAATTAGAAGCTTGGAATTCCCAGTCCCAGCCCCTAATCCTTGAGAAGAAAGAAGGGACAGAGAGGAAGTTAGCAATCTATCATACCAATGTGATGAGACCTCTATAAAAATCCTAGTAGGATAGGATTGGAGAGCTTTCAGGTGTGCAAACACACTCGTGTGCCAAGAGGGAGAGGGAAAGACACACCCCAGCTCCATGGGGATAGAAGTTTCTGCACTCAGGACCCTCCCAGATCTTTGTATCTTTTCATCTGACTATTCATCTGTATCTTCTAGCATGTTCCTTAATAAACTGGTAAATGTATAAAGCCTTTTTCAGAGTTCTGTGAGCTACTCTAACAAATTAATCAAACCTGTGGAGAGGGTTGTGGGAACCCCTGATTTGTAGCCAGACAGACAGAAGTTGTATGCAACCTGGCGACGTGTTATTCATGATTAGCATCTGAAGTGGGACAAAGAAGTTTTGTGGGACTGAACTTTTAATCTGTAAAATATGACACGCTCCCTAGATAGAGTCACAATTGAGTTAAACTGTGGGATACTGGGGTGCCTGGGTGGCTCAGTGGGTTAAGCCTCTGCCTTCAGCTCAGGTCATGATCTCAGGGTCCTGGGATCGAGCCCCATATCGGGCTCTCAGCTCAGCAGGGAGCCTGCTTCTCCCCCACTCTCTGCCTGCTGCTCTGCCTGCTTGTGATCTTGCTCTCTCCGTCAAATAAATAAATAAAATCTTAAGAAAAAAAAAAACAACTGTGGGATACTGAGCTGGCATCATGAAGAATTACCTGGTGTGGTGAAAACATCCCACACAGTTGGTGGCCAGAAGTGTCAGAAGGGAGGTGTTCTGTGTGAGTGGTAAAGGAAAAGGAAGACCTATGTTTTTTGTCTTGTTGGTTTTTGTTTTTTCCAATACAACAGTATTGGGGAAAAGAGAAGAAAAGAAAAAAGAGAGAATAGTACATTCTCCAGGGTCTCTGTGTCTTACACAAAAAACCTGTGGTTGGCCACCCAGAGGCCTCAACAATGTTCTGCAAGTCATCTTGCTTATCAGAGGGAGACCCTTTAACAACCTGGGATCCCACAGATGGATACATACTGCTAGGCAAGCTGTGAACTTCCCCACTCCAAGACATGATGCACATCTACACTTCTCAAGTTTCATGAGCATAGAAATGACCCGGGATCTTGTTAAAATGCAGATTCTGAGTCTGTAGGTCTGGAGCAGGACCTGAAATTCCATATTTCTTATAAGCTCCGTGAAGAGATATCACTTCTGCAGATATATATTATAGGCTATGATGGAAAGATTATAGGCTATAATGGAAAGGCAAGCTAAAAACTGTGCACTGCACAAGCTGCACAAATGTTCATAGCAGCCCATTTCATCAGCACTTAAGATAGTACAAACTATGTTACCCTCTATACTTTTCATAAACTTTTAAACATGAAAAGAAAAACAAAACTGTGTTCTCTTCTTGAAGACACCAAACAACTTACCTTTATGGCATGGAGTTACACATATATTAAGCCCTGCTCAGGTCATTGGTGGCTACCTACTTAGCTCTTCATTCTTGCCTGGCATATAGCTTTTAGTATCTGGTCCAGATATTATACAATTAACAATCATGCGAAGTTCAAGACATTAAAAAAAAAAAAAAAAAAAAAAGCCCCAAAGCTAGAGAAGACTCAGTTTAATTGAGGCACAGAACAGACTTATGCTTCCAACCATTATAGGTAAAAGGAATCATACTCGTTCTCCAGCCTTACACAATGGGAAGCCCGAACAATATAAATGAAGCAATGGAGTTACACAGAGAGAACTCTGGAAATACCCATGATTCTCCTTGAATCATCAGCTGAGTACTGACCATCATGTGAAAAAGCTACATAAGTCTGCAGAAAGGAGACAGAATAACTACTGAAGTCATATAGGGTTGATAATAGATCATGTTTTCAAGGGTGAAAGATAAGAGGGACTTCAGGTAGAATACTCAGAAATTCATGTATTGGGGCCAGAGTAGCCTAGACTAAGGACTACTCTGATCCTGCCGGAAGCAGCTTCAGAAGAATCAAATGGTAACCAAGTAAATTAACTATGTCTTTTTAAAACAAGATTAAAATATTTAAAGGGATGCCCTCAAAAATCTAGCATGTATAAATGAAATTTTACAATATCTGGAAACCAATAAAAAGATTACCAGTCATGAAAAGAAATCAGAAGGTTACAGCTCATACAATAAAATTACTTCAATCAGTAGAAAAGAACTTAGAATGATAGAGATGCTAGACTTATCAGGCAGATATTAAAATCACTACTATGAATATGTAGTGTATATTCAAGAAATTAAAGAAAAACATCATCATATCAATATTTAAAAAGAGCCGAACCAAACTGCTAGAGATAAAAAATGGGTTTCAGATTAAAAATACACTGAAGGATATAAAGAATAAATTAGCTTCTGCAGAACAAAATATTAGTGAACTTGAAGACACAACAATAAAACCTACTTAACAAGACAAAAAGACTGAAAAGTAATTAAATCACATCAATGAGCTATGGGGACAAATTATATTGGATTTAAAATCCTATGAGGAGGAGAAATATTGGGGAAAATGGCTGAAAAAATTCCAGATCTGATTAGACTTTAAGCCTTTAATTCCAAGAATTTCATAAAAACTAAGCAGAAGAAACACAGAAAACTACACAAGGCATGTCATAATAAAATTCCTTAAACCAGTAAAGAATTGACCTAAAGTTTTCAAAATGGAACAGTACAAAATAAACTCTTCACACACATTTATTTTTCATAGGTTGTATGAAAGGGAAAAATGATATAATTCTATTGCAAAAGATTAATTATGGAGAACATTTTATTTTGTTAAATTCTTATGTTTAGAATAAAAGCCCAATCTTAAGATTGAGAAAATCTTCACAATCATTGCTCCCTGTCCACTGACAGAACCCCAACACATTTGTATTATCAAAGTAGCCCAATTTTCATGTTGGTTTCTTAAAAATTAGAGGAAATAAAACAAAAACAAATAGAAAAAACTCCTTTGTGATGTCAGATTACACCTTTAAAAGTTCTGTTCCCACCCTTTGGGGGTACACTGTAATATGGAACTTGGCATTATTTAGAATCAATTGTGGAGAGGGAGGAATAAGATTTCCGTCCTTCCTGTGGTATTTACATATATATTCCTTTCCATTAGATTTGGTTATATTTCTCATTTCCATTTTTTATATTTTGTTTCATGTGGAACAATAAATACTGAATGCATATAACACTGATATAGGTTCTTAAGAAATGCTAATGAATGAAAAAAAATACTCCCCAATATATATTCTGTAATTTTATACACTGTAAGAAGATATTTTTAACCAGCAGATCTAACATTATTTTTTTAATAATGTCATTATAATGGAAAACTAATATAAGCTAGCTTTTATTTTAATTAAAAGAACTCCTTTTTCTGCCTCATGTCTGTTTCAGTATAATTTTCAGACAGGGTAAATTGTGACTATCATACTAATATGAAATAAAGAGTCTTCAAAGATTTTATTTAATCCACTAATTAGTGAGAGAAACAGCAAGCTGTTAAAATCAATTCAAATAAGAATTCTAGAGCTTTCTGCATAAATCCATTTGCATTGCCATGAGCAAAAATCATTTACATGGCTATATAAAATAAATCCAGGAAACAGTTGCATCACTTCATTTTTTTTTTCAATTTAACCTCTATCTATCACAGGTAGACACCCCTATAGACTCACATAATTCCAGAAGGTCAGTTATGCAATTCCCAGTATTTCATTCAAAGGACATCCAGTGATCTATTGGCACATTTCAAAGTCTTGTACCAGTTCCTAACTTAACATATTTGCCATTATACCAGTGTTGTTAGAACTTTGTTAAAACTCATTAAAGCACTGTAGTTGGCAATTTTAAAAATGTTATGTTTTATTTTGATTTTTAAATTGACTCCTCATGAAATCAGAACTAAGTGAAAAACAAAATTAATGAATTCTACTGAGAAAAGCTTTAACATTTACTTATTTTAAATTATATGTAACTTGGGGTGCCTGGGTGGCTCAGTAAGTTAAGCATCTGCCTTCCACTCAGGTCATGATCCCAGGGTCCAAAGATCAAGTCCCATGTCAGGCTCCCTTCTCAGCACAGCGTCTGCTTCTCCCTCCCCCTGCTCAAGTGCCTGCACTCTCTTTCTCTTTCTCTCAGTCTCTCTCTCTCCCTCTTAAAAAAATAATAAGTTATATGTAACCTGTAAAATTCTAACCTATAGATTCTCAGACAAATAGATTATGACACCATTTGAGGTAAACATTGGTGTCCGGGTGGTAAAGATACTAGTTTCTCCCCAAACTAGAATAATATTAGCTAATTTCAAAGAAAGCAAGAAAAAAATAATTCACTAAGCTTGAATGACTTTGCAGTTTCAAGATAATATATTAAAAAAAAAACCATAACCACTTATCTCTCATTTTTCCTCAATGATTTTTTTTTCCATATTTTAAGGGCAGTAGCTATATCATGAAAGGCGATTCTTCAATTTCCTGGGGGTTTTAAAAATAAAAACCAAGTGATTTAAGTACTTATAAACACAGTTGTATTTTGAAATTTATATTTACTATTTAAAATTATAGATCTGAATACTTAAGATTAAAAAAAAAAGATATTTCTTTCTAACGATTGTCTTTGTTTTTCTTGGTAGCGCTTGGATACATATGGTCAATCCTATGCCAACACCTAAATGAAAGAAAGCTCTTAGGTTTATTATTATTTTCACTACTATTACTACTCCTATTTTATTTCTGACTCTCTTAAACCTGACTGCTATCTGTAGTTTTGCACATTTTCATGATTATTTATGTTCATACTTAACTGTAATGAATAGGTAAAAGTGCAGGAATAAACTTTCACCCTGTAATGTGTTGCTTTAATCTGTACTCAAAGATACTATCAGCTTATCCATATCTCCTGACATCAAGATCAATGCACACCCAGCCATTTCTTTTCCCCTACAATGAGACAGAGTTAATTCATCTTGTCTGCTAACACAAAATACATGGAATCCTTCACAGGCAATTAAAGAGACAGAAAAAGATATAATTCTCTCCTCAACGTCGTGGGATTCACCTTGAAAGCCGTTTTCTCTGGCACCTCTGTGCCAACTTTGTTTCTCTGCTCTGTGACTACAGAGTAGTTTCATTTCAAGTCACGGATCCTGGATACCAACCAAGCTGGCAAATGAAAAATAACTCAGCCGGGGCCATTTCACCCACCAGTGATCTCTGTCTGTGAGATAATTCCTCCCTGAGGTTTCTTTCTCTCCACCACTGTGTTCTTGAAGGCCTAACACAGGGCAGCAGGCTGGAGCCTCTGTCTAAGGTTTCAATTAAGACGTGTGGAGATATCAAAGAAGTAACAAGCCGTCTTCCACAACAATGCCTCGTGCTTGCCTCTCGATTCTAGTTCAGAGATGGCAAGATGCTTGAAAAATGCAGTTCATTAATCCCCACAAGAGACCCCGGAGGTGGAGAGGACAGAGAGGGAGCCGGCAACAGGATCAGGTTTGAATAGTCTCTCTGTTGGTTGTGTACATTTGGAGCTGACTGTGAAATCTATGTGGACATACTGAACCCTCTAGTTAACCTCACGGCGCAAATGTGTTGATCAAAGGCACTCTGTCAGTATCTGATTAAAAGCCATGTAAGAGCACTGAAGACATTTCCTTCTGGTTAACAACTCTGATTACAGAGGGCTCCTGGAGTGAGTTTTCCTCTTAGCAGTCAAGCAGGTCCCCTGGCTCCAGCTGGAGCTATAGGGTTTCCCAATGGCAGAGCTTCCTGTGGCTGAAGGCTTCAATTCATTCACAGCTTGTAAATCAGTAGCCTGTAAATCAACAGATTGAGCTACTACTGTTTAAAACACAGTTTCCTCGACAAGCTTCCTTCTGGTTTTGTTTTCATATATCAGGGGCATAAAAAAAAAGTGTCCAATTTTTAACACCTGGACCGACAGGGACTCAGCAGGAGAGGCATGTTATATCAAGCTCTGCAGTTTTGTTTTCGTTGCAGTGGAGCAAGGATTCAGGGGCCCAAGTCAAGATAGCATTTACTTAGAGAAATGATCAAGGCCTATTTGGGGGAAACAGAAAAACACAAATGCTGCATGCATCTCAGCAATATTAATGTCTGATAAGAAATATAAAATGAAAACTGAAATGAGAGTCAAGACATTATTATTTGTTTACTCTTCTATATTAAACATGTGTGGATAATATTTTGAAATGGGGGTGAGGTGTTTAACCCAACTATTTTGAATATTTTATATGACTTAATGCCTACTGAAACAGAATCAACAGCAAAAGGACTGGTTAATTGCAAGAAATCTGGTGTTAATGACCATTACACAGGGTATGGCATCAGAACAGACAACTGAAAATGTGTCTGATTTCTAAATTCAAACCTTCACCTATTATCACAGAGTGTTTTAAATGGCAAAAATATGTACCATGTACTCTATAATATACTATAATAAACCTTTACTCATTATTGCCATGTCTATTTGAGAAGGAAGACTTCTGTGACAGATCATTTGTAAATTTTAATGTTATGTTCAAAGTCAAGATTAAGCTTGGATATTTAGAAACCAAGAAAATGAATCGTTCTGTTTTATCTTGGTCCCTCTATTAAATGCACCAAAATCACATGGAAACTTTATTTATGACCTTTGCCAGGAATCTGAGACCATCTATTTATTGATTCTATGTATACAGCTATCTCTAAGATCTCTAATGAGGGGAATTTTGGAACTAATCCTTTGAAGAAAATTAGTAGCAGCCATAATAGTAGTAGTAGTAGTAAAACAGACTTAAAGATTGATCCAGGTTCTTGGAAAGGAGTTTTCGTAAACCGGAAAGAGTAGAGATGAAGAAATCTGGCTCTACTTTGTTAGGAAAAGCTAAGATAGCTTCATAAGGGGTCACACCACTAGCACACAACATTGCACTTTGGAGATGTAACCTCCTAAACAGGGAAATATAATTCCCCAGGAAGAACCACATAGAGAAAGTCAACATAGGTAAAGCCTTCTAAGGACTATGCCTTATTTGCAGGTAAGAATATTTTCTTTTAGCATGAAGATGCTGACACGCAAAAGAGTCAAATAAACTCATTGGCAATGGTGAAGCAAGTAGCAAAAACAAATCATCCTGACATTGAGGTACAAGTATACAGATTATGGGGATTGCCTCTCCCAGTAAGAAAGAAATGAGTTACAGTGAGCATCCAGAGATTACCACTGGGGAGAAGGGCAAGTGGAATCAAAATTCAAGGAATGAATGTAGATGGGACTGTTGTTTGGTGTAGCTGTCATGAAAGCTCATTCTGGCTCTGTCTCGTGGCTGGTATTTCCTGGCAAGCAGCTTTATATGCCCATCCACTTAAGGTTTGTAAATGACAATAATACAGATTCTTCACCATTAGTCTTCAATGCTAATCTTTATCTAATTACTTACCTCCCCCTCAAACTCTCTCTACATTTCTCCCTGTCACCTCAGCCACTTAACAGTATTTTTTAGGACTCCCACTCTTTAAGAACAACTTGTCTAAACCTCAAGTTTTTATTCACTTTCAGTCCACATGCAAGCCTTAAAATAAAAATAGGTTTCCTTTTAATTCGTCTCATCCGTGAAAACAATAATTACTACTGCTTTTGTTGCTCAGTCCCTGAAGACCTAAGATATAGGATTGCTCTATATTTATTCTTGATAATTCTGGATGATTCAAAGCTATTGTAATGCTACCACCACTTTAATAACTTTTCTTTTATGACATTTTCCACATTTGTTTATAGCACATCTGATTCATTATTGTCAGCAGTAAAAATACTCTTTTTAATTGATTAACCTTTCTGGTCTTCCTTGTCATAACTTACATCTTGACTTCCTGTATTTTTATAATTCCTAAATACCCAAATCAGTCATTTAAAACATTTCTATCTCAATATTACATATTGACTAAATTATCTCACATTTCTCCTGAAATAATCTGTCTTGTTTTCGCTTCTCAGTCTTTTGGCTAAGATCAAGTGTAATCTGTCTTGTTAACCTATCTGGCTGTGCATGTGCTGCATAAGTCCCACTTTCATGCTTTCTGTATCAATTCATCAGAGACTTCCTAGAATTAAAAAAAAAAAAAAAATAAGGAGGGAGGGAGGGAGAAATCAGCAACTAGAAACATTAAAACTTCTGTCCATTCTACAAAATATGCCATCAGTAAACCAATCTATCTCCATTTTGGGTGAGACTCAATATTACAATAATTTAATTTAAACTGCAGCATAAGAGCTGGTCCAATCTCTTTGGGTAGGAATAAAAAAAAAAGCACTAATGGAAAACACTGAAAAATCTATCTGGATTTTCCTGTAATATAGCCATGTTAAGAAATAATGTTTCATGTAAGACTACTACTATTTGGAACAAATGACAGATATACAGCTCTTTTCTAGCAGTATCTACCATTGGAAACCTGTAAAAACTTAACAAAAGAACGTCTATGAGTATTAACTAAAACTTGAGACATTGTTTGAGTTTAATGTACAATGGGTCATTACTTTTCCTTTCGAAAGAAAAAAAATTATAATTTTTTTTACATGTAGAGTTGAAGAGAGGACTATATGTGAGCAAGACAGAGCTCCAAGCGAGAAAAATTTATCAGGAGGAGAAAGAGATCCATTGCACACACCATCCTATGAAGGATTAAGTCTTTTTTTTTTTTAAGATTTTATTTATTTATTTGACAGAGAGAAATCACAAGTAGATGGAGAGGCAGGCAGAGAGAGAGAGAGAGGGAAGCAGGCTCCCTGCCGAGCAGAGAGCCCGATGCGGGACTCGATCCCAGCACCCTGAGATCATGACCTGAGCCGAAGGCAGCGGCTTAACCCACTGAGCCACCCAGGCGCCCCATGAAGGATTAAGTCTTGAAGGACTCTTTCCTTTCTAACTTATAGGGGAATTGCAACTTAGCTACCATTTCAACCTTTGTTGAAGCTACCATAAAATGTTTATCTTAGAATTGCTTATTTTAAGAAAAAGTAATGCATTTTTTTTCCCATGGTAACCTGGCATAATTATATTGGTAGACACTGATGTAGTAAGAATGGCTCAGGGAGGAAAACAGTCTGATTTACCTAGTGATTTCTTGAACAGCTCAACTGAAGCAGCTTGAGAAGAATCAAGCACATCTTGTGTAGACTCCTATATAGAATCATCTTGGTATCAAGGTAATCACAAAGAAACCCAAAATTCTAGAAAATGCCTGAGAGGATCCAAGATTGTGAAGAAAGAGGAAGATTAAACTTCTTGATTGCCGCTTTATAGGATAGAAGGTTTACCCCATGGAAGCAAAAATGTAGATACCTGGGTGACATTATCTCTTTACTTATTTAGCAAAGATTAAATTTTGATTTGTTTTGTTCTAGATCCTAAATATATCTTTAGTTTATAAAGTCTACCAAATACACACAAACACACACACAGACAACTGATTATAACTCATCAAAAAATAAATATGAGCTAGGGCTCCTGGGTGGCTCAGTGGGTTAAAGCCTCTGCTTTCGGCTCAGGTCATGATCCCAGGGTCCCAGGATCAAGCCCCGCATCGGGCTCTCTGCTTGGCAGGGAGCCTGCTTCCTCCTCTCTCTCAGCCTGCCTCTCTGCCTACTTGTGATCTCTGTCAGATAAACAAATAAAATCTTTAAAAATAAATAAATACATATAAACTAACTGTATATTGTGACAGAAAAATTTAATTCTAAATTACAGTAATCAGTGTAGTGTCACTATTAAGGGAGCAGAAATATATTAACCTCTGTGCTTTTAATTAGTCAAACAATTTTGACAGATTTTCAAGAGAATACTAGTAAATAAGAACTAAATTAGTGACAGTGAGAATTATGTAAGACCTAAAAATCGTATCATATGAAGAATGCCTTGAGGGACTGAGAGCATATACCTGAGAAGTACAGACTTCTAAACATATTAGAATATCTGTAAGATAAATTCCTAAACATGCAATTTCCAATTCAAAATAATTTGCATTTTAAATCATGATAGATAATTGTCCCACAGGGATATTTACATTGTCCCACATAAAAAAGTACAAAATTTTAAACTTTCACAAAACTGTACTTCTTGTTTCATTCTCTTAACATAGATGACATTGGCATCTCTTTATATTTAAAAAATTAATTTGTGTTTTCTTCCAGCAACTTCTGTTTTCATGATGTATGCCATTTCATTTTAGGAGCACTTAATATGTTAAGTCAATAAGAATTGAACTATGATAATTGTTACAAAAATGTTTCTAAAACTTCCCTGTCTTTTGATTTTGTTTATATAATTTATTTTTATTTTTATTAAGTTAAATTTATCAATCATTCTTTAAGATTTTAGACTTGATATCATATTAAGCAATTCTACCTCCACATCCTAATATTGTATAAAACACTCTCCATATTTTCTTTGAGTGCAGTTGGGTTCATTTTTCAGAGAGTTTAAACATCAGTCCATAAATTTTGTTTTGTTTTGTTTTAAGGAGTCAGATATACACCTAAATATCTCTTAGAAGGCGGCTCAGTTGTTTTAAGTGTCAATCCATCTTTTCTTCACTGATACGCAGTGACACCTTTATTATATAAAAATCTTATATTTAAATACAAATCAAAACCACAATGAGATACCACCTCACACCAGTCAGCATGGCTAAAATTAACAAGTCAGGAAATGACAGATGCTGGCGAGGATGCGGAGAAAGGAGAACCCTCCTACGCTGTTGGTGGGAATGCAAGCTGGTGCAGCCACTCTGGAAAACAGCATGGAGGTTCCTCAAAATGTTGAAAATAGAACTGCCCTATGACCCAGCAATTGCACTACTGGTTATTTACCCTAAAGATACAAATGTAGTGATCTGAAGGGGCACGTGCACCCAAATGTTTATAGCAGCAATGTCCACAATAGCCAAACTATGGAAAGAACCTAGATGACCATCAACAGATGAATGGATCAAGAAGATGTGGTATGTGACCTGAATTGGTATCCTTCAATTCCATGCTTCATTCATTCATTCATTCATTCACTGACTCACTTAATATCCAATTAATATTTAACATAAAAAGAATATTGTAGGGGTGCCTGGGTGACTCAGTGGGTTAAAGCCTCTGCCTTCGGCTCAGGTCATGATCTCAGGGTCCTGGGATGGAGCCCCGCATCGGGCTCTCTGCTCAGCAGGGAGCCTGCTTCCCTTCCTCTCTCTCTGCCTGCCTCTCTGCCTACTTGTGATCTCTGTCTGTCAAATAAATAAATAAATAATCTTACAAAAAAAAAAAAAAAAGAATATTGTATTATGCCTTACAGATCAAAAGGTGAATAAGGCAGAGGAAGAACTTGTTTTGAAGAACTCATTTTATGTGGGTAGTTATATTAATATTCATGCAATATGAAAAACCTATACAGAAGGTAGAAAAAATGCCACGTGGCAAAACCTAGCAAAGTATGTCAGATTTCATATTGAAAATTTAGCAATCACTAAATGAGTGAGTGTTCGAAGGTCAGTTAGTGTCATTGTAAAAACAATTACTCCCAAATCATAGAAAATAAGCTTTCTTGTATCTTTAAATGTTTGTGTCAATTTCCAGCACATATACTTTTTACCTTTTTCAAACCATTCATTTCAAAACATTAGGGACAGTGCAACTTCTTTTTAAATTTCTTGAAGCACTGCCTTGTATCATTGTACCTTCAGTAACCTCTCAATTAATTGTGACTAAATTAGTTTGTATGTAATTAAGCTCAGGGTATTTCTAGGACAAAGGAGATATTATTGAGAGCTAAGAAAGAGAAAGAGAAAAAAATCTTAGAAAGTATGAATAGGTTTTCAAATTATCAATACCATTTTAGAGAAAAGAAATATGACGGCAACCATGACAGAGATCATTTCATTGTTCATCCTCTTGCCTAAGCCTCCTACATTATTTTTATTACTTAGATTCAAGACTGAAGTAGGTGAACCCTGCAGAATTCAAGGACATTTAGAAATATTTACTTTGCCAGGACCAGTTTTGAAATATCTTCACTAGGGAGGAAGTGGCCTTTGCCAGTTACAAGGGACTCACAATTCTCCTGCTTCTGTTTCAGAGGCCTGAGGGTAATTTGATGACGGATACTTTTTCAGCTCCCTTGAGAATCTAGTTAAATTGAGAAGAAAACAATCATCATAAATCATACACGATGTCCTGAGACTTAACATTTTTCATATAACTCAGAGGCTACTCCAATCATGACACTTGAATGACATACAATAATAAGGTACGCGGACCTCCAATTATCAAATCAGGGTGGTCTCAGAAGATGGTAAAGATTTTTAAAATTGCAATATATTGCTAACAAATTGTGACTAAACACTGGGTCAGTTTAGCAAAGAAATAGTGTCATCCGAGTCACTGTTCATTTCATTAAGTTGAGGTTCCAGCAAACTGTAACAGAATTACAGAAGATATCATAAAAACTGTTTATTGAATGGAATACACATACCATGTCAGATGTCTGCTCTAAGATTTTTTTTATCTCTGTTATTTGCAACTGTATTTCAAAGATATGCATTATTATAGAGCCTGGTTATATTATAAAGTCATTGCTCAAATATACACAGTTTTCTTTAATTATTTTGGTCTCAGAGACTGATTATTTTCTTCAGTTGTCAAAGGATTATATATGTTGTAACGATACACATATATACATCAAAAAATCATTCCTCTATTTTGCTTGCATTCTTACAATACAATTTTTAGTTCAAGATGTCATTCCAAAATCAAAAGATTTTTTTTTATCCCTGTTAATAGTACAATTAAGAAAGGTAGCATCAATTGATGATTTTATGTATTATCGGATTATTTCTGAAGGAAATAAAACTCAAAAACCGGAGACTAAATCTGCAATACCCGCTTTCATCTACTCTATCACCTGTCATTCCCAAAGCTTTTCTCAATCCACTTTACAAATCTTTCACTGTTCTTTGGAATAAAACCAAGCTGAGTTACTCATCACTTTTTGCCCATGCCTCATGCTTTCTTACGTGTTTTCTCCAACAATTTGTGCAACTACAACATCTACGAAAACTATACTCAGAACTTACGATCTTTTTTTCAAGTGTCTTATTTATGTAGTTTCATAAATGGATTTCAATGCATAGTGATCTCTACTCCTCTAAACTCATAGAACTTAGCAACAATGCTTCCCAAACTTTTCATGTCATGAGAACAGGCCCAAAGGAACGATACACACTACAGCAGATCAGCATGACTTCTCACAACATTGGAAGAAACTAAACAGAGGTTCCAGATGCCCTAAATCCAATAAGGTGAGCTAAGATTAATAGAATGTGGCATAGCTGTAATGGCAGGCCTATAGGAGAAGGCTGAATTCTGTATCAATTTTTTGACATTATGTCTGTTGCAGTTATATATCATGACTGACATCATACTCTCTTATTGCACATCTCTTGCCATGTTTCCTGAGATCACACATTTTTTTAAAGTAAATAATGTTTATTTATTTATTTTGAAATAAATAATGTCTTATTTATTTAAAATTGTGATAACATATATATAACATAAAATGTTCTCTTTTGAACATGTTTAAGTGTATATCGTTCAGCGGCATTAAGTATATTGAATTCTGTGCTGTCATCATTACCCTCCACCTCCAGAACTTTTCTCATCTTTCAAAACTGAAACTCTGTATCCATTAACTATCCTTTGGTCCCTGGCACCCACCATTCTACTTTCTTTGTCTATTACTTTGACTACTATAGATACCTCATATTAGTGGAATAATACAGTAGTTTCCTTTTGTGATTGCCTTATTTCACTTAGCAGAATGTTTTCAAGGTTTATTGTTGTTTTTAAAACATGATAGTGATTAGCATTTTGTATAACACCTAAAAGGTATATATATATCTTTATTATATATTATGTATTATATCTATAACATATATATTATAGATATTATAAGATATATAAATATATATATAAGATATATAAATATATATAAGATAGATATATATATAAACATATATCTTATATATCTATCTTATATATATTTATATATCTTATATATATATTTATATATATCTTATATAAATATCTTATTATCTTATAATATAGATATTATTTCTCACTTCCCTCTAAGCAGCTTATATTTAGTAGCAACAATTATGTATTAAAAGACTTAGTTTCTGATTACATTAGAAATTGTGAATCATCACTAAGCTTTACTGCATCTGGTATTTTTGATTTCCAGTTAAATTCTTTTAATGTGAATCAATATAGTCATTTGTTTGAAGGGCGTTATGACTGACTTAGTTACTAATTGACTTTGATGTATGAAGTGTAGTTTATCACACAGGTTTCAACTGACCCTAATAATTCAATTATTTTAAATTAGATTATTGTGTCATAGTCATTAATAAGACCATGTCTCTTGATATTTCTTGTTCTTTGGAATGTTTCTACTAAACTTGTTGAAATGATTGTTACTATAATCTACCATTTTCCTCTAAAAATTTGCTAGTGACTTACTGATTTATATAGTCAAGTTTAGTACATTATATTTCTTTCTATTACTTATGATATTTAGCTAAACTAATGGCCCCATCCCCTGGACAAGATCCTGTCTATAATCTATGATATGCTGGCAAAAACAAACAAAAATTTTATTAACATTATAATAAAATACTTTTGAGAACAAATAGGCTTTTAAAGCTAATACTGAAAAATTCTAATTTTAAGCTTTTATCCTGCTGCCTATATTCTCCCATATTTTGCAATTTTTGTTGTTCTATTTCATTTTATGACTCAATTTTCTAAAACGTATTGTGAATGAGTTTGCTCATGCAGTCCTGAAAGCAATCTACTTGAAGTAAATTGATATAAAGTGCTTTTTTAATCCTGAGTCTTTAATCCCTTCTTTTATATTTATTTTGAATATTTTTGGCTATTGCACCTAAGCAACTTAAGTTATGATTAACTTTGAAAGCTGTGATCTGATTTCAAAATATGTATTGACTCTGAACAAACTTAAAAGCATTAGTTTATGATGCATAATTCACAATTACATAATAATATGTTTAATAAAAACCATTTTAATACCAAGCAACAGTGATGTCAATTTAGAAAATGCAGATATTTTCCTACTTTAAATTGTTAGTTCCCTGAATGTACTAAAAACTGAATCCATTTTTCTGCCTAAAAATTCCTAAGTTCAGGTCTACAATAGTTGCTGAGAGGCTGTGTAAAAATAATAATAAGAAAATGAGCTTTAAAATGAAATAAAATTTTAGTAACTGTTTTGGGAAAATGTTAGGCTACCAATTTTAAAAAGAAGAAAAGAAAATCTAACACTGATCTTGCTTATCCACTGCATAGAATTTATACATAGATTTATACACAGAAGTATGTTCTCTACCAACAATTATGTAGGTGACAGCATTCTTTTCTTGGGAAACTTCAGGGTTGCTTTTTTTTTTTTTTCATAAGTCCTATAAATGTCATTCACACATTGTAAGTATACTTCTCAAATGGAAAACAAAATGAAGTATGATTAATTTGTAATTGATCAAATACTATCCATATCCTAAGCCACTAATAAAACAGACTATATAGTTTACATAAAATAAAAATCTACATTTTGGAGGGGTGGGAGGTTGGGGTAGCAGGTGGTGCGTATTATAGAGGGCACGGATTGCATGGAGCACTGGGTGTGGTGAAAAAATAATGAATACTGTTATGCTAAAAATAAATTTTTAAAAATCTGCATTTTTTTCATACCTATTTCTCAGACTTGGGTCATAATCACTGTATCATTCAGAACATGGCCATGAAAACAGAAGCCACTCTATGCAATCAAAATATATATTTTTTAATATGGATTTAGATCATTGCTGTAAAAAACTGATAGAGTAGAAATCAGTGAAATGTTGATTAAAGATCAGGAAAGCTGGGGTGCCTGGGTAGTTCAGTCTTTAAGTGTCTGACTTTGGCTCAGATCATGATCCCAGGGCCCTGGGATCCAGTCCTACATTGGGGTCCCTGCCTGGAGCGAAGCCTACAACAAAACACAAGGTCTTCAGTGGGAAGTGGATGCCAGTGAGAATTTGATTTCTCCTTCTTTCTGTCTCTCATATCTTGGATTATGTCCCTCTCATTAGCAAACTAGCCTTGAGTCAAACAAGGAAAACAATTCTGGGAAATGTTCTTCCCAAAAATACAGTGGAGATTTGGAAGTGCTGATATCAAGTTGAAAACTGGTAATTGCAGAATTTGTCTTTGGTGAACATCATTTTTTCCGTATTTTTCCTTTTGAATAATCTCTGGTCTTTCCCATATAACTGAAGAGATGCTTGCCCTCTCCTTGAAAGGAGAGATAAAAAGTCCGATACACCACTTCACAGTTCTGAGTATGACGTTCATTAATCACAAAACTACCCATATTTGGCTTTGTGAAGATCTAGATATCCGTAACTGAAACATTGAAATGCAAGGCTAAACAATACTAATGTATCTGTATTAAATATAAGAAGTGACAGAGATAAAATAAACTCCAAAATAGTTTGTGTGCATAATATATATCCGTGTGTGTGTGTGCGTGTGTGTGTGTGTATGTGTGGTGTGTATATGTGTATATCCTAAACAAGTAAATGTAGTATATATACTAAACAATTAAACAAGCACATGTATAGATACATGGTTATGGATGATATTTAACTTCCTTCTTCCACTAACCATTTCATGTTCATTCTACTCTCAGCTAGCATTTTAGCACATCAGTATGCTTTCACCTGGCCTTTGACTTTTACTATTGGATGTGAGAACCTCTGTATTGACCCCCATTATGTATTTGCACTTCTGTGTTTTCAGTTATCCCAGTCAGAAAAGTAAGCCTTTTCTTTGACTAATGATTTATGTCAATGGCATAAAAAGATAAATGTGACTAAAGATAGATGACCATCTGAGTTTCCTGTTGGATTGTACCTCTGTTATTTCCACTGGTAAAAACATTCCCATCCTTAGTGAGGCCTGGGGTGGCTGGCAAAGTGGCAGATTCACACCCTCATACAGATTACACTATCCACCTGGTTAGTCAGACTCGTGTGCAGCTAGTTGGTGAGTATCCAGTTTGTTCTGTAACAAAAGTTCATCCACCTACTTCTTCCCTAGAATTTCCTGTCAATCTTAATTTTCTTTTTCCCTTTCAAATCTCTTACATCCAGCCAAACTATTAGCTAGTTTCCATGAAATAACATAGATCTGCCTCTCTGGCCATTTCTTCTTCTAGACAAATGAAAATGTTGAACATGCAAATGTAATGCTTGAAATGTTGCTGAGAGGATCACCTTTAGAGTTGACTTTTGGGATCACTATTAAATAAGCAAGGCAATATTTTAATAGATGCGCATACATAGGTCCTAATCATAATAATCAATAAATCAGTGACAAACGCTTCGAGGAGGAAAGCCATTTTCACTATTATTTTATTCTTGCTACTCATTATAGTAACAATACCCATCTGGCTTCTGATGGGGAGCTATTGAAGCTTCTCCTTTCTTTCTCTGAGCCTCTATTATCTCCATTGCATTCAGGATGCAAATTTCAATGGTGGTAACTTCCACTGTAATAGTTGGCCTAAAAATATATATATATTTTTAATGATAAAGGTACTTCCTTCAGTTCTGTAAAGAGAAAACTAAAATCTTCTACCAGAGAACAAGGCTACTACTTCAGCTAAAGTAGGCTTACTGGGGGATAGCATTTGTATTAGTTTGTGGGAGTTACCATAATAAAGTACTATAAAGGAGGTAAGTTAAAAAACATAAATTTTATTTCCCAGTTTTGGAGGCTAGGAATTCAACATCAAAACATTAGCAGGGTTGGTTCCTTCGAAAGACTGTAAGGGTAAATATGTTCCTGGCCTGTCCTTTAGTTTCTGATGGTTTCCTGAAAATCTGGCATTTCTTGACCTCTAGATGCATCACTCAGATTTCTGTCTCATTTTCACGTCATTCTCTGTATGTGCAAGGTTGCATCTGTATGTAAATTGTCCTTTTTTAATACAATCACTAGTTGTATTGGATAAGGGCCATCATAATGAACTCATTTAATGAATTATACCTGTAATAAGCCTATTTCCAAAAGGTGTCACATTCTTAGGTACTGGGGGTTAGAACCGATGCATGAATTTGGGGAAAACACAATCAACACATAACTGTAAGAAAGGTATTCAGATTTATCAACATCTTCTTAAACATTCCATTCCTATTCTCAAGATTCTATTTATTCCAAATCAATACCATAATTTTTAACAAAAAAGAACTAGCAAGACTATAAATTGATTTGCTCTTAAAATAATTTAGCTATCTGCAGGAAGGGCAGGCTTTGAGTTTGGTTATCACAAATGTTAGCCCTAAGACTATAACAGATAAGAAATTATTTCAGAGCCTTGGCCTTGAATTGGAAATTAAAAGCAATGAATCTATTTCCTTTCTTCAAATTTTCCAATATATTTAAAAGATATCAGCTCATTCCAAGGTTCTTGTATTTTTTTCCTCCATTGTATCTACTGCTATAGTTATTTGGTCTCCTAAAGTCTGTCTTATTTTGGTATATGATTATCTGTGATAATTTAATTCACCATTTCACAACTGTATTGTAAGGACCATCAGTGTTTCAATTTCCATTTTTCACTGGCAATGAAGCTATTACTAAATTAAAATCCAATAGGATTACAGAACTAGTTTCAGAGTCCCATCTTATAGATTCTATTACTCTAGACTAACAGCACTAAAACTGCATCAATCAGCATTAAGTCAGAAAAAAAGAGAAGAAGTAACTCAATGTATTTTGAGTACAAAGGTTTCATGTATTACTAGGGGCTTACATGATCATTGGGAAATGTTTGTGGAATGAAAAGGCAGGAAGCCAATGCCAAAAGTAAGGTTGCTGCCACTGAAGGTTAGGGAAGAAGACATTTACTGTCTAGCCTGAAGCGCCAACGTGATTCTCAAAAGCTTGGAAGGGAGCTGCCACATTTTCACTAATCTCTAAAATTTGTACGGTCTCATTCTGCAGCAGAGAAGTGAGTAGTTGTCATGAGCTTCTCAGCAGCCTGCTAGGAACTTCACATTGTCTCGTTCTTCTGGCTGCAATTCTACCTTGAGGAAAATGGGTTTTCCTTTTCTTTTGCTGTTCAAACCATGTGCAGAGTGCTCCCATTACTAAAATCTGGAACTGTATATAAAAGATGAGTCTGGGGGCACCTGGATGGCTCAGTTGTTAAGTGTCTGCCTTTGGCTCAGGTGATGATCCCAGAGTCCTGGGATCGAATACTGCACTGGGCTCCTGGCTCAAGGAAAACCTGCTTCTCTCTCTCCCACTCACCCTGCTTGTGTTCTGTCTCTTGATGTCTCTCTCTCTCTCTCTGTCAATTAATTAAATAAATAAAGTCTTTTTAAAAAATAAGAGGTGGTTCTAGTAAATGTGTGTTCTAGCTTCTCCATGCAATGTAGAATAGTCTTCAAGAGGTGGCAATTATTCTGGGTTGAATACAGATAAACTGTGACAATAATGTCTTCTTCAAACAATTACAATGAGCCCCTAATCTCCCTCACCACTTTATCCCATCAATTATTATCCTAAAACTCAATCCAAATAATATTACTCTCCAATGCATCCCCTCAAAAAATTAAATAAACAACAAAGACTTTCTGTAATCTACCTCAAAATCCTTAGTCTAGTCTTCAATGCTTTCAGAAAATATTTATTCTTTTCAAATGCACATGGGGTATTCCTCAGGATAAAACAAATGCTAGGTTATAGACCAATTCTCAGTAAAATTAAAAGAATTGAAATCATACTAAGTTTGTTTTCTTTTCTTTTTACTAGTTTTTAATTTTTTTTATTTCTTTTTTTTAAAATTTTTTATTTTTTATAAACTAATTAACATATAACATATTATTTGTTTCAGGGGTACAGTTCTGTGATTCATCAGCCTTACATAATACACAGTGGTTCATTTTAACACAAACCCTCCCCAGTGTCCATCACCCAGTTACCCTATCGCCTCCGTTCTGTAACCTTAGTTTGCTTTCCAGAGTCCAGAGTCTCTTCATGGTTTGTCTCCCATTCCAATTTCGTCCCATTCAGTTTTCCCTCCCTTCCCCTTGGTCCTCTATTCCTTATGTTCCACATATGAGTGAAACCATATGATAATTGTCTTTCTCTGCTTGACTATTTCACCTAACATAATACCCTCCAGTTCCATTCATGGTAGGTATTCATCCTTTCTGATGGCTGAGTAATATTCCACTGTATATATGAACCATATCTTCTTTATCCATTCATCTGTATAGAAGGACATCACGACTTCTTCTATAGTTTGGTTATTGTGGACATTTCAACTATGAACACAGGGGTGCAGGTGCCCCCTTTTTTACTACATTTGTATCTTTGGGGTGAATACCTAGTAGTTCAATTCCTGGGTCATAAGGTAGCTCTATTTTTAACATCTTCAGGAACCTCCATACTTATTTACAGAGTAACTGTACCAGCTTACATTCCCACCAACAGTATAAAAGGATTCCCCTTTCTCCACATCCTTGCTAATATTTGTTGTTCTCCATCTTATTAATTTTTTTAAGAGTACTAGTAGGTTTACAACACAATGAAAAAGAAGATACAGAGATGCCCCCTATGCTCCTTGCCAGCTCACACACTTACCATCCCCATTATCAACATCACTTGCTGGAATGATACATTTTTACCAAGGATAAACCTACATTGACACAACATAATCACCCTAAATGCATGGTTTTTCCATAGGGTTCACTCTTGGCAGTGTACATTCTATGGGTTTGGCCAGATACATAATAACATATATCCATTTTTGTAACATATAAAATATTTTCACTGCTCTAAAAATCCTCGCTACCAGAATATATTTTTAAAAATTCAAAAATTACTTTTTGGAATGTATTCAATCTCAGTTGACCAACACTAACATTGGGGAAATATATTCCCATTTATAAAACAGGATGCAGGCTGGAACATTATATATATATTTGAGCCAAAGTTACCTAGATTTAAATCCTGCCTAATCTCTTTTTAGAAATAGGGTATTGAGGGGCACCTGGGTGGCTCATTCAGTTAAGTGGTTGCCTTCGGCTCAGGTCATGATCTCAGGGTACTGGGATAGAGCCCCATGTCAGGCTCCCTGATTGGAGGAAAGCCTGATTCTCCCTCTCTCTCTGCCTGTTGCTCTCCCTACTCTTTTCTCTATTTCTGTATCAAATAAGTTTTTTAAAAACTAGGGTACTGAAATATTGTTTAGCTTTCTTGAGTTTCTATTTCTTTACTAGTAAAGTGGAAATAATAATACTAACATATGAAATAAATATCAGAACTAGGAACTATATATATAAAGTGCTTATCATAGTGCCTGGCATCTAAATATTCAATAAACAGTTTTGGTATCATTATGTGTTGTTAGAGTTTGTTTTGAGGGAAAAAAATTATTTACCTATAAGAAAACATGAATTTCTAATAATTCCACTTAAAATACAATTTTAAGTTATTACATCATTAAAATGATTTATAAATGTCATTTCTTTGTGGTTAGGAAAACTATTATTCATTTTTACAATCAGGTAAATTTCTAGGCAGAAAGAATGTCTTTAGAAAGTGCTGCAAATTGACTCTGACAACTAAATGTGAAATAGGAAACAAATACGCAAAGACGTTGTTAAAACTTCTACAATTCTGTTGAATAGGCGGTACTAGTTGCTATTCAAATAAATGTGGAGAATGTAAATGAACTGATACTTGATGGATGATCTCACCTACTTGAAAGATCCTCCTGACCTCATTTAGCTCCCCCTGAGCTAAGAACTTCCTGAAAAGAAATGCCAGTATTCTGAAAGGAGAGTAAGTGCCAATTATAGTTCCAGTTGAGACACACACAACTTCACTCATCAGTAAGCAAGCAGGTGAACCATTGGAGGAGTTCCTTATATAAACACTACAGTAGATGTGGTGAGTCTGTCACAGGATATTTCAAAACAGAGTGTGTATCTTTCAGACTTACAAGCAACCTGCCAAGAATGTGGAAACCTACTTTCCTCTGCTATGATTTCAGCGCATTTTAAGAAATATCCCTAAATTTTGCCCTTTCCCGTGAATACTTGTATTCTCTGAGTTAATAGGAAGCATGGTTTCTTCCTGTAACTTAAAAGGATATGTGTTTCCTAGAGAGATAAACAATTTCTAGCTAAAATCTGATTATGCAGTTCAGAAATCCTGTAGTATTCCACCAAAAGAAGAAGAAGAAGAAGAAGAAGAAGAAGAAGAAGAAGAAGAAGAAGAAGAAGAAGAAGAAGAAGAAGAAGGGGAGGAGGAAAACAGAAAGAATCGAATATATAATTTAACACCAAAAATGAAAGAATAAGTAAGGATTAAAAAATAATCTAGGACAATTGATACATTTATTATTCTCATTGAGGCAAATCCAAACGATGATCCATAGTCTATTATAGATTGATGCTATCAATATAGCTACATATTATTTCAAAAATAATGTAACTCTTACAATAATAGTATTTTTGGAGGTAATATTAAATGCCACTTGCCGAGTTAATAGTCTATCACAATCAAATCCCCTTAAAATCTATTCCTATTATGTGTATTAATGATTTTTAATGATTTTAAATTATGTAGCATCTCTGCTAGCTGAAATGGAACTGTAATTCTTCATGGAAAATAAAAGTCACAAAACAACCTAGTAGTTTTCCTTGGGAAAGAAAATACACCAATCTTTAAAATGATGGACAAGTTTTAAAGAGAGGACCCATTTCATGTCCTAATTTTGGCTGAACCTGTTAAATGTGTTGAATACTTTTCTGAAGCAGGTCTGCTGAAAGTGCTTGCTGCTTTTGTGCAGAATATATCCTTGAACAATGAAATAGTGCAATTCATTTCAGAGCATAATAGATATAAAGCAAAGCAAAGGGAAAAACATCTTCAACTTGGCTCACCTTGTTAACATCTGTTTTGTCTGTAGTACATTAGCATATACTCAAAATAATAAATTCATTTTGTGCTTGGAGAGTTAACACAGCATCATGGTAAGAGATTATGGTCAGTGGATTGGTGCCTGTGTAGCTCAGTCATTTGAGTGCCTGGTTGTTGATTTCAGCCCCAGTTATGATCTTGAAGATCCTGGGATCCATCCCCAGGTTGGGCTCTGTGTGGGGAGTCTGCTTAAGATTCTCTCTCCTGTGAAGTGTGTAAACCTGGTGATTCACAGACCTGTACCCCTGGGGATAAAAATATATGTTTATAAAAAATAAAAAATTATAAAAACCACAAAAAACAAAAAATAAATAAAAAATTTAAAAAAAAGATTCTCTCTCCCCCTCTCCTTCTGCTGTGTCCCCTCCTCCCTCTCTCTAAAATAAATTAATAAATCTTTAAAAAAAGATTATGGTCAGTAAAGTTAAATTACATAGATTTAAATACTGACAGACAAGGCTAATTATGAGATACAAGATTTTGGGCAATTTACTCAGTCCTTGTATTTCATACTACTTATCTAAAAAAATGGAGATTCTTTACTCTAAATGCTTTTGTGGGAGGGTCTAAATATACAATTCATAGAAATTTTTTATTATAGTTTCTGGCCAAAAAAATGCTCAAAAAGAATTAACTATTACCCTCATTATTGAAATCTTTAAGAAAATGAAGTTTAAATACATTCTAGTTTTGTTTTTTGTTTGTTTGTTTGTTTGCCTACTATTATCTACTGTTCTATTTACTCTTTTTCTGAATCTGTACAAAAGGTATAGGCTATCACTTTTTAAAAATATTTATTTATCAATATATTAAATAACTTCACATATACTTACAAAACATCTACTAGATTTTGAGCACTGTTTATCACTGCTGAAATGATGGTCACAAAATACATTTGTTCTCTGTTTATGTGAATCTCATAATACATGAAAGATGGACTTACATAAACATAAGGGGGCGTTCTAATTTATTCATAAGACAATTGCCATCTTATTTTTAATTTAAAATTAACCCACCAGCAGACTAATTACTTAATATGGATCAAAATAAGGATTAGATATAGCAACTGTCTAGCAACTCAACACTGCCATATACATAAGCACTACATTTATTTTAGAGTCATTCATCCATTGACTTATTTAGTTGTTGAGTTCTTCTCTGTGCTGGGGTCTGGGGGCATTCCGAACCAAAACACTGGTAAGAAATTCTCATTCTCGCCCACTAGGAGTGGTTAGAAAGTAGATATGTAAAAAGAATGTGAGGTTATTCGTAGTTAAAGGTGTGAGCAAAGTGCTGCGGAAAAAAAGAGAAATAAACAGAAAGAAGGAACATTTTGGATTTTAAATTTAATAGTTGACAAATGTAGATAACATTTTAAAAAATTCACAAATATGAAGAGTCTATTTAAGAATGCTAGGGTTCTTAATATATAAACAATAATAATAGTAATTAATTCACTGCAAGTAATAAAATACATAAGTAATATAAATGTATGTTATAAGCAACACATATAAGCTATAGAAGATATATTTGACTGAAAGTAGAATTGCAATTATAGTGATAAAATGATAACAAAACTGACTTCTGGCTGGGAAAAGAATGTTATGATAAAAAAGTGAGCAGTAACTTTCTTTTTTTATTGAAGACAGTGCAGGAGAAATACAGCCTAAGACTCCAGAATAAGAATCCCCTCATAGCACTGGGATATATTTCAGAAAGTTTATGGAATTACTACTTGTGAATATTCACCAGTTATAATATAGGGGTTTTTTTTCCTTGAAGAGGGAAGGCAAATGTTTTTTGCATTCATATAAAATACATTAAATCCTGCTTCTTAAGATAACTATTAGCAGGATGCTTCCAAGGCTGAGCAGTGATGCTCATATTTTACTCTTACCAATGGCTGCATATACAGTCTACCATCTTAAAGAAAAACATACACTGACTTTGACATCTGACGTGATTCATAGGTAGCAAGGTCACGCTCAGAGTTCTGACATGAAGGTGTCTTACTAGTTAGAAAAAAGACTTTGATTATTACTCAAAAAAGATAATAGGAAGTCATTTTAATAACAGATGAAACACAGATACCTTGCTCTTCTGATGACAAGTGTAATCTCATTCTCTGTTTCTGATGATACTTGTCCCCACAAGCTGGCCAAAAAGACAGCAACTCTGAGGTCTTCACTGAAGGGTTACTTAAGTAATCTATTCTTTCTTAGATACTGATTGAAAGAATGTTTGGACTGAGTTATGGCCATTTTGGGTGTTAGGTGTCTGGTTTTATATATACCTAAAAAAATGACCTACAGACTCATTTATGACCATTTGTCATCTACCCAATAAGGAATGAGCTCTCAATTCTCTCTTTTGACTGAAATTTTTAGGTTGGAATTTGGAATCTCAAGGACTAAAGTAATAGAAGAGAAATACTTATGGAGAGCTTTAGTGTACACTAAGAAACTGGTAGGAATTTTTCTTTGGTTCAGTGGTGTATATTTTCCTGTTTTAACAGTTTTTCTGCCGGGTTAAAAGTATTATATATTGTATTTAGATGAGATGGCTGGAATTAATCTCTGCTTTCTACAAACTGATACTGAATAAAAGTGAAACTACATCGAGAAAGAAAAAGTGAGTCAAATATTCGAGCTAAGCCCTGGAACCATAGTAGTCTGAAAAATGTCAGGAAGTGAACCCTGAAGTCATTCTCAAGTGAACCTGAATTCAGTTCAGTTTAGGAACATTCTACAACCCCTTGACTCATTGACCTCAGCTGCTTCCTCTCTTTCCCCCTTCTCTGCTGAGTATCAAAAAACATGGATCTATTCAGGCTACGTTTTCTTGATATTTGTGTGAAGTGACTTCTGGCTGAATTTGGCCAAAGAAAAGGACTAATAGGGCCCAGTGTCATCTCTGACACAGCTGCTGCTACAAGACTGGCCTCATCAATTTCGTGTTCCAATGAGGATCTAGGTTCTTTGGTTCTGGAGGAAATACTTCCCCCTCTTTTCCCTCCAGCTTAGCCATGGTAAAAGATTCCTGTTATTTCTCATCTTGGGATCTCTTTCATAGATCCCTACTGGTGTATTGGCTCTTTTATTATCTATGTAACTGATTCCCGAATTAATTATATTTGTTTAAATAGTCACAGTAGAACTTTCATAACTGGTTTGAATTAACCAATATAGTTCTTGGGACCAGAGGTTGTCCCAAGATAAAAGTCCTCAGCTTGAGCTTCTGAGATGAATGTGTTTGGGTGGAATATTGTTACTCAATGATTTGCAGGAGTATTATGATTATGTAAATTATTGCCTGTGGTTGCTTGGAATAAAGTGCCAGTCAAAAGCGAGACTTTAAGAAATCAAGGAATTTCTCCACTTGATCATTCACCATGGAAATAATGATGCTTATTCAGGATGCAAGGAAGAATCATCACTGCCCCTGGCACAAGAGAGCTCTTGGGAAAAACAAGGTAAGGACTTTGAAGGCTCCACTCAAAATATAGGGCACAAGAAGAGAGCTTCAAATCTAGAATTTAAATTTAGAATTTAAGCTTAAAGCTTCAGGGAAGACATTGCTAATAATACGGCCAAAATCAAAGATGAATACATAATTGTTGTGTATGTTATATACAAGTAAGGGTATTATTGGAGAAAGAGTAAGACTATAGTACTTGGGGTGGGTATATCTGAATGTAGGTACCCAAGTAAACCTTAGGATCATTAAGTACCAAATTTCCCTGAACTCCTTTGCAAGAAGAAGGAATCTGTTTTCCTTCTCTGAGAAAACTAGCTGTGTTAGTTACAGTTTATTGAAAACAGAAGACATACTTGTGTAGGATTTTGAAGTTAATCCAATGATTAAGATTCTAAAACATATGCCCAGTATTAAGAGGGAATAAAAGGATATTAAGGCACTCTGGACCTGCAACTGTGGTAATCTTTACTACCCACATTACTAAAAACACAAAAGGAAAAAAAAATGAGATCCCAATCAGTCCTAGAACCATTCAATAGGCACTCTACTTGTTGAAAGAATCAATCATTATTTTGCATTTACCAGAAATTCAGCCCATCTTCTTTTTCCACCAACCTTCCAATGGTGTCTGCATTGGTCAAATCCAACTAAAACCAGACATTAAGGATGGATGACTGACCTATAAGGACTAGCCTCTAAAATACATAGTAGGTAGCAAGGTGTAGAGAGTAGGCCTGAAAGTGAAGGAGAGCTAGTGGAGACTATAAAGTATATTCCACTACTCTTACCAATTTTTGTCCATTCCAGATACTTTATGGAAGGAAAAATTCTCAGACTAGAGAGACACTTTCTCATTAAAGGATAATCTCAATTCCATCATATTCCCCATGGAACCACTATTAAAACAATAACCATCACCTTAACTTTTCAGGAAAGGTAGCAGAGGATGGTTAACGTAAGTTAGAACCATCATAGTGTCCAACTGTGGATCTGGTCACTAGGCTAAACATTGATAATTATGCCTTTATTCTTACACCAACCATTCTTTATTCTTACTCTCTGAAACTATCTCTTCCTGCCCTTTGACAGCATCTTTACTTGGCAGAATGATCCAAATATTTATTCTTATAGTATCCAAACCCTTGCACGACCTGTCTTTATTGGGTTGATGCAGTTTGCCATTGATGACTATAACTCGTTATGGCATTAATAAGAGGTACTTCAGTGACTTCCCTGGATGAGTCTTCCTCTGCCTTGCTGGTAAAGCTCCTGACCAATTTTCCCTACATAATTAGGGATAAGCACTGTGACCAGTGGACTGACTTTATTCTTTACATTTCTTTCAGCATCAAAGGAGTCCTGAAAGCCCTGTATGTAGTCTCAGCTACCTAATTAACAGAACCATGATTATGTTCCTTCGTATATACACACCTCCTCCAGCCACGAGTACCTTCCAGAGGTGAGCTGCAAAAGTTCAAGAAATGGATTATTAAATATATAAATTAAAGGGGTCTCTTTTCAGCTTGGTTCCCAGACTTGTACATTCTAACTAAAGAGAAAGTGAAATCATCCATTGGACTGCATTATAACTTTGGGGTGCAACTGAATCTTCAACAGGCCATAACACTATTCTTTCAAATACTTTCTTTCTCATAAGTTCATAGTAAGCCAATGAATCTCTCCCACATGAGCCCATTGTTACATTTCTTTCACTTTAAAATGAGTTCTTTGTTTGCAGGCAATGATGTGTCAATAACAAGGCCATAAAGCATTATGTAAAATCCACTAATGGATGTTCTGGCAGAAGTATATCAGACAGGGAAGGCAAGTTCATATTTGGAATATGTACATATATTCTCATGAAGACAAATTACTTCCTTGCATCTGAAAGAAGGGGTCAAAAATAATCTAACCATAACATCTATTGAAAGGTTGGGCAGGTGGCAGCCAGACCAGTCTTAATGAGGGAAAGCCTATATGTTTTGAGCCCAGTCCTAGCCCATATCTCTGCATATATTCTTTGTACATGGCCCATTGAGGAGACAGTGGAATATTTGGAAAACAAGTTTGATTGACAACAGGATGGCCCACCTCGTCTACCTGATTATGGAGTCTCTGAAGTGAGTGTCTCTAGAAGATATCAATTTGGTACATGATTTCTTTCTTTTTACCCCTTCTGTGAGGTTCATCCATATCTTTCCTGATCCTCCTCATCATAAATATTCTAATTTTATTCTTTGTTTCCAGCAAGACAAGACTTAGCCACTATCTAAGAACCAATATAGACCCATACCACACACAATCTTTCTTTAAATAAACATACATATTCATCCATTTATTTTTGTATAAATAACTAGATATGGTGCTTAAAATTTAATTAGTTAAAGATTCCTCTTCACTGTTGTCTCCTATAGCCTCAAGTTGGGCTGTAATGTAGCAATTATACACTTCTTAATGGTACATGCTACTGTGCATACCCATCTGTAAAGCATGCCTACTCTTTTATTCTCTTTCAGTTAACTGGTTCTAAGTAAATTTCCATGAACTCCTATATGTGGATTGAATGGAAAGTGGTGAAGCTCTAGGAGTAGGTATTTGTGATTTCGAACCATCTGCTTATGCTAATTACTTGTGCAATGTAGACCTTTGATAGCTTGGTCTCACATATGCCGTTTCCATTCATTCCACAATGAAATGCTTTTGTTACTATCCAACATCATAATTTTATGGATATGATAGGTTCAGTATATGATTAAAGCAGGAGGTATGGTCTCAACACTTATTAAAATATTGGGGCTTGCCAGAGGCTCCATCTTACATCCCTATCTGTCAGACAGATTTTCTTCATGATTTGTTGTTGTTTTTGTTGTTGTTCTTCATGATTAATTATGCCATGTCATTAGGTACAGGTGGCAGAGCAGCCCACATTTCAGACTGGGTATGCTAAAGAGTCTTCTCTTATTCCAGGTTCCACTCAGCACTGATAGCATTATGGATGTCCCAGTAAATGGGATAGAGTAGACAATATAAAATTTAACAAAATGACAAAACATTAAAATTTGTCATCTTTCTTCCTAAACAGCAATACAAAATTGTCTTTCACTTTTAAAGAATAGCCTGAACATTTCACCAACACGAGAGGAAATTATTAATGTGAGAGCCTTTGAAACTTCTCAAGGCTTACTGCCTTACTGTGTACTCTGGTACACACCTGTCTAATTAAAGCATATAGGGAGGTTGCTAATGCCTCTTCACCAGGCCAGTTAGTAAGATGTTCATATTGTTAGGGAGGAGTCATCAAGATAAATATAATATATTTGCTCCAATATTTCCATTCCCTAACCCTTTGGAATCCTTTCTCTATGTAGTATGCCAGGGAAGTTCTGGCATTGTAACGTCTTTGATTCTAGGCCACTACTGAGTCTATGTTTTCTTTATCCAACAAATCAAACCACTGAAGTTCATCCTAGGGGCTGGAACTAAATCCTGAATTCCAAGTAATTCCACACATATCAATACATTTAGGTTTAAACAATTTTATATTCCATTCCCCCTTTAAAAAGAAAAGTCAAGAGCCTTCCCCAAGGTGGATGGGAGGAGACACCACCAAAGATAATAATTAAAAGAGTTTTTAAAAATTAATGTCTAGTTTCCTCAAACTTGGGGAGGTCTGATTTTGCTGCTGCAGGATGTTCAGGGGAAATTGAGAGTCCAAGTTTCTCAGCTCTGTTGAAATCTTCCTCTAACATTCTTCAGCTTACTAAAATTTACTTCAGTCCTCATAAGACCATTTATACATTTAACCAATATTTATCAACACCTTATAGACATAAGGTCTATAAATATATCAGTGAATAAAACAAACAAAAATCCCTATTTTCACAGTTACATTATAGTAAAGCAAATAATATGATAAATAAAATATAAAAGCTTATTAATTATGAGTTCTAAGAAAAGTGATGCAGGAAAGGAATTTAGAAAGAACACATCAGTGATAAGGAAATTGCAGTTTAGGTAGGTGTCTGGGTTGAGCACTCACTAAGAAGATGACATGATAGGTAAGGGTATGAAGATACAACCCATTGTGATTTCAGGGTGCTGAGCACTCCAGGCAGAGGAAACATCAAGGGCAAAACCTTGAAGTAGAAATGTACTTGACTGGATCAGTGAACAATGGGAAGTCAATGGAGTTGGGCTGGTGAGCCAGAGGGAGTGCAGTAGATGAGATGAAAAGAGCCACAACTAAAAAGCCTTGTAGATCATTTGAGAAACTTCAGGTTTTAGTCTCAGTTAGTTGCAACTGGATTGGGGGAGGGAAACTGTTCTGGAGGCAGGGAAATTAAGATAGAGTTTTGCTATTGTAGAATAGCCAGATGGGTGGGTAGGTGGTTGAGGACAGACATACCCAGTGTGATTAAGAAACAGATGTCAGTGAAGAAGTTTTCAACCTAAAGGAAAATTAAATCCTTCGTTCTTTTTAATCCTGCAGCAATCAGATTTTTTACTTCCAGACACCACTTAAACTGTTCTTGTCAAATTACCAGTTACCTGTATGCTCTCCGTTCTCTGCCCTCTCCTATCCTTTCTCTTTAGATTTCAAACATTAAAATCATTTTGTATAGAGGGAATACTCATGATGGAAACATATTCTGAGTTTAGGAGTCATATGTGCCAAGGCTTCTCTGAGAATACCAGCCCTCACCACCAGAGGCCTTTTGGGGAGTGAGACTCAGGCTTCAGGGGAAGCAGCGCCCCTTCAGGTGGGTCAGTACAAGCTCACTACTCTCAGGCTCTTTGGTTCCTCAACCAAACCTTCTAGCACCATTCGTTAAATAATTCTGCTTTTGCCTCCCATGACTACAAAAAGTAACAGTGGCTTGCAGTATGATGTAAGTAACTGGAGATAGTGAAAAATCCTCAAATTCTGATATTTTAAAGCCTTAAACAGCCATATTTGCTGGAAAATATAATTTGAAAAAGAAAGGACTCATGGATGATTCTTGTGTTTCTGTCTGAGGATCTAGAGAATAGAGTTGCCATTAACTGGAATTAAAAAAAAAAAAATTGTACAAGTATCTGAGTTTGAAGGGTAATACAGAGCTCAGACTTAGACATACGAAGTGCAAAGTACCCATTAGCATCCCAGAGAAAATATTTAGCACTTGAAGAGAAGTCTGGGCTGAAGACATAAATTAAGATACAAACATGAGCATTGTCAGCATACAGTGGGCTTAAAGTACCACAATCAGATGAGATCATCCACAAAGTTACTGTAGATATAAAAGTGTGGCTATCCATACAAGGACTGAACTCTGAGTACTCTTAAGTTTAGAGATAAGGGAGATGAGAAAAAATCAACAGATTACATAGAGAAGGAAAGGGCATATTTGGCAGAAACTCTAGGAGACTACTGTCTGATAAGCCAATAGAAGAAAGTACTCAGGAAGAAAGTGATTAATTGGGAAAAAATGCTGCTGAGAAGTTAAGATGAAAAAGGAGGGTTGGCCATCAGCTTCCGAACATAGCATTAATATGATTCAACAAAAGGATAGCAATTCTGCCTTATCCACAGGGGATATGTTCCAAGTGCCTGAAACCACGGATAGTATAGAACCCCATATATACTCTATTTTTACCTATACACACCTGGGATAAAATTTAATTTATGAATTAGGCACAGCAAGAGGTTAACAATCATAACTAGTAATAAAATAACAGTTATAATAATATGCTATAATAAAAGTTATATAAATGTAGTCTCTCTCAAAATATTTTATTAAACTATATTCACTTTCTTGTAATGATAGGAGGTAATAAAATGCCTAACTGATTAGATGAAATGAGGTGAATGACACAGACATTGAACATTTAAGGCTACTACTGAGGTTCTACTATTAAGTCAGAAGGAGGATTATCTGCTTCTGGACCACTGTTGGCTATAGGTAATTGAAATGCAAAAAGCGAAACCATAGTTGGAGGAGAAATCTCTGTAATTTAGGTGTTGTTGTGGGGATAAAAATGATGACGCTGGATTCAAGACCAACTAAGAAGAACCAAGTTGGAGAATGTTCATTGTTTTTCTTTTCTTTCTTTTTTTTTTTTTAAATTAACATATAATGTGTTATTTGCTTCAAGAGTACAGGTCTGTGAATCACCAGTTTTACACACTTCACAGCATTCACCATAGCACAGACTCTCCACAATGTCCATAACCCAGCCACCCTATCCATCTCCCTCACCCCCCAGCAACCCTCAGTTTTTTCCCTGAGATTAAGAGTCTCGTATGGTTTGTCTCCCTCCCCAGTCCCATCTTGTTTCATTTTTGTCCGCTCTACCCCCCCAACAACCCCTTGTCCTGCCTCTTGAATTCCTTATATCAGAAAGATCATATGAAAATTGTCTTTCTCTGATTGACTTACTTTGCTTAGCATAATACCCTCTAGTTCCATCCACATTGTTGAAATGGCAAGATTTTGGGTTTTTTTATGGCTGCACAGTATTCCATTGTGTGTGTGTGTGTGTGTGTGTGTGTGTGTGTGTGTACCACCTCTTCTTTATCCATTCATCTGTTGATGGACATCTAAGTTCTTTCCATAGTTAAGCTATTGTGGACACTGCTGCTACAAACATTTGGGTACACGTGCCCCTTCAGATCACCATATTTGTATCTTTAGGGTAAATACCCAGTAGTGTGATTGCTGGGTCATAGGATAGCTATATTTTCAACTTTTTGAGAAACCTCCATACTGTTGCCAGGGTGGCTGCTCCAGCTTGCATACCCACTGACAGGGTAGGTGGGTTCCCCTTTCTCTACATCCTCACCAACATCTGTTGTTTCCTGACTTGTTCATTTTAGCCATTCTGACTGGTGTGAGGTGGTATCTCACTGTGGTTTTGATTTATATTTCCCTGAAATCTAGTGATATTGAGCACGTTTTCATGTGTCTGTTGGACATCTGGATGTCTTCTTTGCAGAAATGTCTGTTCATGGCTTCTGTTCACTTCTTGATTGGATTATTTGTTCTTTCAGTTTTGAGTTTGGTAAGTACTTTATAGATTTTGGATACTATCCCTTTTTTTAAAAAAAAGATTTTATTTATTTGTTTGAGAGAGAAAGAGACAACAAGCTGGGGGGAAGCAGGCAGAGAGAGAAACAGGCTCCCCACTGAGCAAGGAGCTCAATGTGGGACTTTATCCCAGGTCTGTGGAATCATGACCTGAGCCAAATGCAGACTCTTAACTATTTGAGCCACCCTCATACCCAGATACTAGCCCTTTACCTGATATGTCATTTGGAAATATCTTTTCCTATTCTGCCCGGTGTCTTTTGGTTTTGTTGACTGTTTCCTTTGCTGAGCAAAAGATTTTGATCTCAATGAAGTCCCAATAGTTCATTTTTGCCCTTGCTTCCCTTACCTTTGGTCATGTTTCTAGGAAGAAGTTGCTGTGGCTGAGGTTGAAGAGGTTGTTGCCTGTGTTTTCCTATAGGTTTTTGATGGGTTCCTCTGTTTCACATTGAGTTCTTTCATCCACTTTGAGTCTATTTTTGTGCATAGTATAAGGAAATGGTTCAGTTTCATTCTTCTGCATGTGGCTGCCCAACTTTCCCAACACCATTTGTTGAAGAGACTGTCTTTTTTCCATTGGACATTCTTTCCTGCTTTGTCAAAGATTAGTTGACCATAGAGTTGAGGGTCCATTTATGGGATATCTATTCTGTTCCATTGATCTATATGTTTGTTTTGGTGCCAGTACCATACTGTCTTTTTGCTTACAGCTTTGTAATAGATTCTGGAATTGTGATGCTGCCAACTAGAGTCAAAATGATGATTACCAAGGTGCTAGCTGGGCTCAATAAAAGCATGGAAGATACTAGAGTACCCCTTTCTGGAGAAATAAAATCCCCTTCTGGAGAAATAAAAGGACTAAAATCTAACTAAGTTGAAATCAAAATGCTATTAATGAGGTACAATAAAAAATGGAGGCTGTTACTGCCAGGATAAATGAGGCAGAAGAAGGAATTAGTGATATAGAAGACCAAATGATGGAGAATAAAGAAGCTAAGAAAAAGAGAATATTCATTTTAACAGTGTTGTTATAGAAAGAAGTCTGGATATAGGGGGAAAGTAGAAACAGTGATGAAGTAGAATAAAGAAAAAAATTTTTAAGATGAAAGAATTCAGCATTTTTGTATGTTGATAAAAATTTAAAGAAAGAAAAAATAAATAGTGGAGCAAAAGGGGAAAAAATTATGGGACAATGTCTTGAAATAAGTGACAGGAGACAAAATTCAAAGCACAGATTGAGAGTTTGGACTTGTCCAGGATACACAATTCATTTGCTGGAATAGAAAAGAATATGGACAACAATGAGGGTGGATGTGGTTATGGGAACCGGTGAAAATTCTTTCCAGGTTGCTTGTATTTTCTTATAGAAATAGAAAGCCAAATCATCAATTATGCATGAGATTGGGGAAGGTTTTGAAGATTTGAACCACTGAACCATCCGGGTGTTTGACTTCTGATTTCAGCTCAGGTGGTCTATAGCCCCCACATCAGGCTCCATCCTAGACATGGAGACTGCTTGTGATTCTCTTCTTCTCCTTCTTCCCTTTCCCCTGCTCACATGCTCCCTCTTCCTCTCTCAAATAAATTAATAAATCCTTAAAAAAATAAATAAAGGAAAGAAAAGTAGGTATGAAAGAGTCCAAAAGGAGAGTTTCATTAGACTGCCCACCAAAAATTACCAACTAAATCTTTCCCTAGAATAGAAGGGGCAGTGTCCTTAGACAAAACCTGAATAATCCAAAAGTTAAGCCATAGCAAAGGAAAAAAAATCTCAAAAAGCTCACTGGGAAGGAGTAAACATGAGAATTTGGGGGAAAAATATCCAGGAACTAGTGTTGATAACAGTAGTGTCAAGCAGCAAGAAAACAATCATATTCTGATGTTGAGGCCTGGGAAGTTTCTATTACATTTAGAAAAAGTAAATTATTTAGTTACTTTGGATATACCTACTTTTTGGAAGGTGATGGCATATTAGCAAGAATAATTGACTTTTATTAAAAAAATGTATTTCAGATTTTTGTCCATTTGTCTCATTCAGGAGTGAGACTTTATACATATTATTTCATTTGACACTCAAACAAGTCAGTTTGAAAGTCAGGACTCATAGAAAACTTTTTCAAGAAATCTCCTGTGATGGAAAGAAAAAAGTTTGATCATTGGAAAAGATGGTAATGAGAAGATATTTTTAATTGTTTTTAATAATTTTTGTTTGATTTGGTTTTCACTTTGCATGTAACACAGGAGAATCTTGAATATGTTTAAGTGTTGATGGGCAAGAGTCACTTGTGAAGGAGACATTGAAGGTATAAGTAAGAGAGATTCAGAAACAGAGAGAGAAATTGATTCACAGAGCAAAGTCTCTAAGGAGATGAAGATGGAATCCAGAGAACAGGCTGAAAAATTTAAACAATAAACTTCAAATAATATGCTGGACCCTTCTGGTATTATAAGAGAAAGAATATATAAAAAATGCATGGAAACACTGGTCTATTTACAAACTTAGAATTTACAAACAAGAACCTGAAAGAGAGACTTTCAGATCAATTATAATAATAGGAGGCAAAACCATTTGTTGAAGAGTAAGGCAAAAGGAAAATGATGAGCTCAAAGATTTTGTGGAGTGCTAGAGATACATATTAGCCTTTCTAAGAATAGAGTGAGTTGACTTGTGAATCACAGTGGGATTGACAATGTGCATTGAAAAGAGAGTTGACAATTAAAGACATACATTTGTATTGCACCAATATTGCACCAATAATAGTGCTAATAGATAATATTCATAGAGCATTAATATGAATCAGGTGCTATTTTAGAGACTTTGCTATATTAACTTATTTAATTGTCATTGCAGCTTTATGGAGTTAGTATTATTTTTCTTATTTCATGGATGAAGAATTTGAGAATAAATAAATTAAATTGACCAATGTTACAGGCTAATAAGTGGCGGAGCTGGAATTTGGCCCTCACATGGCCATTAACCATTGTTTTATACTCCAGAACAATAAAGTTTTACAACTTACCTCCAACAATGAGAAATTACTCAGGTGTAGGCACATGAAGAATGGGACAGTAAGATGATAGGTCAAGTGGACTGACATTGTTGGCAAGAGGTTGCTTGAAGCAGAGATACTATTATATAAACTAGATGTAGAAGTCAGGGAAGGGCAGTTGAGAGCTGGTTTATCTTAGGACACTATAGTGGGTGCAAGAGCATGCAGTCTGCGTTTGAGAACACAGAAGTGCAATGGATGTTCCAGGTTTCAATGCTCAGAAATAATGTTAAAGATTTGTTACAGAGGCCCCAAATATTGATATCCACTTCAAGTTAGTTCTTCTATAGTATAGAATATAGTATATATAATATATATTATAATATATCATATATATTAATATATAATATAGTGTGTATAATATATATATTATATACTATATATAGTATAATATAGTTAGTTCTTCTATAGTAATATTTTGATTCTGGACTTTAAGAGTTAATTTTTGTGTCCTTTTAATTTTATTTTCTAATTACAAATTATGTATATTTAAGGGGTACAATGTGATTTGGTATACACATAAACATAGTGAAACAATTACTACAGTTATGCTAATTAACATATCTTACCATTTTTGTATATGTAATGATAGCACACAAAATCTACTCTTTTAACTAATTTCAATACAGTATTATTAACTATTGTCACCATGCTGTAAATTATCTCCCTAGACTTATTTACCCTACAAAAATTTAACTTTGTACTTTGAACAACATCTTCCAATTTTTGCCACTTCACTACTCCTGGTAAGCACCATTCTACCTTCTGCTTCTATGTATTCAAATTTTTAGATTTCACATGTAAGTGAGATTGAGTGGGTGGTGTTTTTTTTTTTGTTTTTTTTGTTTTTTTTTTTTTGTCTTTTTTTCTTTCTTTCTGGTCTGGCTTATTTCACTTAGTATAGTATCTTCCAGCCTCTATTTATACTGCTGCAAATGACAAGATCTCCTTTTTTAGGCTCAGTAATATCATATATATATATATATGTGATATCCATATAACATTTTATCCTTTCATATGTTGACACATGCTTGACTGTTTCCACATCTTGACTATTATGAATAATGTTGCAATGAACTTGAGAACACAGATATCTCTTTGAGATACTCACTTCACTTCTTTTTGGTATATGCCACAAGAAGGAATGCTGAATTATATAGTAATTTTATTTTTAGTATTTTTGAGTAAACTCCACACTATTTCCACAATGGCTGTTACAATTCATATTCCCACCAACTGTGTACAAGTGTTTTCTTTTCTCCACACCCATCTTTATTTTTTTTTTTTCATTATAATGGCCATTCTAACAAGCATGGTTTGATATTTCACTGTGGCTTTCATGGGTATTTCCATAATTTGGGATATTGAGCATTTATTTACATACCTGTTCACTATTTGTTTGTCTTCTTCTCAAAAATGTTTATTTAGGTCCTTAATCAAGTTCTGTTGTGTGTGTGTGTGTGTGTGTGTGTGTGTGTGTGTCTGTGTGTATGAATTCCTTACATGTTTTGGATATTAATCTCCTATCAGATATATGGTTTGAAAATATTTTCTCTCAATCTGTATGCTGTTCTGTTTTGTTTTTATTTATACAATTGGTTTAGAATTCCAAGTGAAGACATATTTTTAAAGTACATATTGTAAACAAACTAACAAATATCCAGCTTCAACATAATTTCACAAGTTATGGTCTATTATTTTAATTTGGTTTTCCTTTACATGATTGAGAAGAGATGCTCTATTGAAGTACTTTATAATATGCTATTTCCTCAGTCTGCCAGTAATGAAAGAAGTTACACTTATTACCAAGACATTCTGTTTCAAATTTAGTGAACAAGTGATCTTAACATATACATTGTGGAAAGAAGATGGAATTTAAATTAAACATTGTAATTCCTGGTTTTGTAATATTAGAAAGTTCACTGATACTCCTGTTTTTACCTTGGTAAAATGGAACTAAACTAATTTTGGTATTATAGTATTATACTCATATTTAAGTTAGGAAAAGTACTTGAAAAAATTCTAAAACAGCACATTTTCTTTACTGATGACTTTTATGTTTCAGCTACTAAATAGCCATGTAAATTAGTTAAAGATTACACTTTGATAACTTCTAGAGAGGTTCAGTCTGGTCGAGTGTGTGTACCTGAGGATTATATAAATTCTAGCATCCTCTTAGTGTATATTTGTATTCATTATTTATAAAATTTTAAAGTAACATTAATCAAAAACAGATAAAGCTCCTCCTAATAATTTCCTAAGATTACCATCACAAAGCCTCACTGTCTGAGTGGCTTGAAACCATGAAAATTTATTCTTTCATGGCTCTGGAAGCTAGAAGTCCAAAATCAATGTGTCAGCATGGTTGGCTCCTTCTGAAGACTCTAAAAACAAGGTCATATTTGACTAGGGGGCCACGCTAATTCATTATGAGCTCATCTTAAATAATTACAGCTGATTACAATCACAACAACTCTACTTACAAATAAGGTCCCATTCTGAAATACTGGGGTTAGGACTTCAACATATCTTCTTGTGTGGGGCACAATTGAGCTCATAATACTGTCCTTTGAAATGCATTTATGGACATGAGATAAAATTAAATAATTTTCCAGGAAGCCAAACTAGACTGGAATTTGTTCTTTTCCTGCAAAGTAGCGGAGACTGTGTATGTATCTCTGCTATGAACCCTGGATTACCTTTATTTATGTTAAAGGAAAGCCTATAGAGAAAGCATAAGTTACATTAATTATAGTGTATTGACCTCAAAGAATATGTCCCTAAGCTTGTAACCAAAATATTTGCTTAAACATTCAGCTTCTTGTTGAACTCCGGTGATAAGAACAGAATAGTTAAAAAGCATAAGGTTTAGCCTTGTTCATAATATTTCAAGTTTAATATGCATCAAATTTCTGCTTGCCTCACCATTGTTAGATTTCCCACAAGTGATCCATTTTAAATCCAACTCCCTAATGTTCAATAGCTTAAGTGAGGTAAGCTTCTTATGAATCTTATAGGATATATAGAGCAGCAAGATTTCATACATATTACAACTGTCTTATGGGCAGAATGTTTTGATGGTCAAAGTGTAGAATCTGAAGTCAGCATGTCTGAGTTTGAATCCCAGGGTTTCTTCAGTTCTTAACTTTGTCATCATGTATAGGATGGAGAGAAGCTCATATATCTTAAAGAATTCTAGAAAAGATAAAATCTGCAAAGCAGCCAACATAGTGCTGTCACATTGTAGGTACTGGTAAATATCTATTTCCATTTCCTCAACTTCTGACTACCTATGATTATTGTTTCAGTGAGTTGCATATCTTCATCAGGAAACCAGTCTTTTTCACTGATCCCCTTAACATTGTGGAGATAGTATAATAATATACCTTGTGAACAGAATCAAACAATATTGAGAAACATATCACTAGGAAGACCTAGGAAGTGGACAGGGTAACTACATGTACCCAATGCTGCCAGTCTGGGGGATTATGGAACCTAGAAATGTGGGCCAGTAAGTATGTCAAAAGCCATAGAGTGATTATTCAAGTGTAGAGGTTCAGAAGTGTACTCCAGAGATCCCAAGTAAACCTAGAAGGTTCCTATTTCACTGGAATCCTTAAACAGGATTTGAGGATACCTCTAACTCTCATTTTGAATACATGTGCATGGCCAAACTGGAGATGTTAACCTAGTCTTGCTCCCTTGTAAAATTGTGCTCCAGGAAAGATGTGAGCTATTAAAAAGAAGGATTACCTTTGTAATGTATTGAATGTTTTTAAACAAATATTCTTTGGGGATTAGTGAAGGTGTCTTGAAAGATGGGCAGTCTCAGATAAGTACTCGAGGAGGAACGATTAGTAAAATGAGGTTGAGATGAAGAGAAGATAAGCCTTATAAGCAGAGGAAATAGCAAAACCAAATCCAGAGAGAAAAAGAGAGTAATAGATGGGTTCAAGGCACAGGTAATTAGAATTAGATTGTGGAGTGCAAGTAAGCCACACTTAAGAAATAAAGCTAGGGGTGGCCCATATTTCAGGGTCCTAAAAAAAATGTATGGATATGGATTTTATTCTGAATTAAATGAGGAGGCATTGAAGGGTTTCAAGTCAGAAAGGACAGATGTGTCCAGTTTTGTGTTCTAGAACAATCTGAGAATGGTTTGCAAGTGTTCCAAACTAGAAGCTAGGAGAGCCATTAGGAAAGGGATTCAGATGAATGGAGTATGCATATGGTGGTAGTGTGAAGAAAGTGATAGAAAAATAAAAAACCCTCCAATATTGCAGGGGGAGCAAAAAATAAGACCTGGGGATCAATTTGATATGAGAACAAAGAAAGAGGTATTTAGGATGATCCAAATATTTCTGGAGAGGATGAAAGAGCAGGTGGTGTTGCTGTCTTCAGCTCAGAGAACACAGGGAAAGGAGATATATTGGTGAATGGGATGATTACTACTGAGGCCATGCCACATTATCCATGAATGAAGGTGATTATGATATTGCAGTACAAACACCTCTAAATCATCAGGAGTGTCTTAAAGGTAGTGACCTTTAAAAATAAAATAAAAAAAAAAAGATTGTATTTATTTATTTGAGAGAGAATGAGAGAGAAAGAGAGTGTGTGAGAAGGGGAAGGGTCAGAGGTAGAAGCAGACACTCTGCTGAGCAGGGAGCCAGATGCAGGACCTGATCCTAGGACTCCAGGATCATGATCTGAGCCAAAGGCAGTCACCTAACTGACTGAGCCACCCAGGTGTTTCTAAAGGTAAAGGTAGTGACTTTTATACCAATGTTTCACTGATGCTGTCATAGAGCTGACATTTAAAGGGCATTCAATAAATATTTATGTATTTATTCATTTATTCACAAATATTTATTGAACATCTACTTTGTATCTGGCATTAGTCTAGGTAACTCATTCTCAATCATGACTGCACATCAAAGCAGATGAGAACATTCAAAAACCACTGAGGACTAGGCCCCTACCTGGACTCATTTTATCAAAATATCTGGGCTCAGAAAGCAAGTGATTATGAATGGCAGCCAAGTGACATCTGGCACATTCCACCCAGTATCCAGTGTTGAGAACTACCATTTTAGAAACTGAATGTGTGTGGCAAAAAAAAAAAAAAAAAAAACCACAAGAGAGCCAGAGTCTCTCATTATTTGGGACTTATATACACATATCTAAAGACAGGAAGAAATAAATGTGGGAAGCCAGAAATAGTTGCTGTGCTAATTTAAATGTTCTAATATTTAAGTAAATAATATTTAATAGACAACTATGAAATAATCATAAACAATGTAATCAAATCATATAATAAAAATGTCCATCTCTTATGTGGCAGTCCTCATTTGGGGCAATATCATCTGGGAAAAATCTTAAATTTGTAAGTAAATAGGTTATCTCTTCCAAATTAATATTCTTAACCCTCAGCCCTATACCTCATCTGGGATACAGAATATGTTTAATTCATTTTAAAATAAGCTCTTGGTTTCCTGGTTGGAGAGGATACACTAGAACGTAGAGGGGAATGATGAGTGAATGGGCACATATTAACTGCTGCAGAAAGCCACCTTAGGATTTTAGGAAGGGCTGCATAAAAGAAGAACTACAAACATGAAGACAGAAAGAAGTTGGCATCCTTTGAGTGAAAACAGCATTACATATTCCAGATTTGCTCTGTTGTTGGATAAAGGAGGTAGAATAGCAAAATAAGGCATGGGAAATGGATAAGGGGAATATCATATATTTTGTCTCAAAGGTTTCTCTTCATGTGTCATGGTATTAGAGCATGTTAATAGCACCACAGTTCATAATGTGACTTAATCATTTTGAAATATCGAAATAAAAAAATTAAAAGTTAAGAAATTATTTGTCTGAGTGTTTTACAAAGCAATGATGAGTAAATATTTTATTTCAAGGATTAAGCATTAATTCTCTGGAAAGTTTTACTTATCCTGGACATCTAATTTCCCAGAGGGTACAATATAAATGAAACATTACTGGCTTATTACAAAAGGTGATCCATTATTGCCTATTACACAGAGCAAAATTTCATTTACTACACAGAGCAAACTACTATTAATTTCATTTACCATTTGCCTTCAAATAAAGCATGAGAGTCATTTATTAAGAGATAATGAAAATACGGCTGCAGTGTATTCATAGAGTCTATGAGCACAAAATATGATATAGCTATTATGTATAGATTTGCTACCTTAGGTAAGGATTGTATACACAAATAATTTAATCAAGACTAATTAATAAAGTTATATATTTATCATTATTTTAGCACGTTGAATGTTATAGCTTTCTATAGATTTTCACTGGCTTTAAATTATTTCTGGTTGAATTAATTTAATTGTTTACTTAAAACATATTAGAATGAATACAAGTACTGTATATTCATATTTTTCAAATACCAAACAATGTACTAGGGATTTTCTCATGAAATTTCACAGTAATGTCTACAAAGTCATTCCACATAAACACAAACATTCTCTTCAAAAAATTCAAAAATTATTTAGCAGTTAATGAGTTTTAATATATGAATAGGTAAATCTCTGAAGAGCAGCGAAGTTGAGAGATTAGTCATGGTTCCAAGTTACTAAAAATCAGAGCAAGGATTTAAAAGTTGGCTATTCTGGTTCTATAGTTCAGTGGTTCTCCAAGTGTGGGCCCAATAGCATAGAAATGCACATTCATAGGCCCCATTGCTGATAACAGCTCTGGAAAGAATTCTACTAATTTCGTTTTAGTCCTCTAGCTGATTCTTATTCAAGCTAAAGATTGAGTCACCGTAACAGGTGAGTTTTTTCTTACAATGTCATGCAACCCCTGTGAGAGTGAAATTTTAGTTAGAAAAGCTTCATTAGATGAACTTTTCCCTGTGCTTCTTCAGACCCATGCTCACTTTTCTGTATCCTGCTCTGCATCCTCAGAGGATGACCCGTACAGACCACCACAAAAATTTACCTTGACCTTGGACTTTTATTTAGATTTTTTCAGTGAATGACAATGGTGGGACATTTGAAGAAGGGAAGAGAGGGCTTTCAGGGTGCTTATGTTAGGTTCCCCCCAAAATGGGTCCGTGATTAAAGGAGCGAGACTGATATTAAAGGGAAGGTCAAGCAAAGTTTTATTCTGCATCAAGCATTAAGAATCAGACCGAACGTTCGGGGACGCTCCTCTTATAAGAGAGGGTGACCCTTCTCTGTTTCACAGACTAGCTTTTAAGGGCAAAGGCCATGTGGTTGGGCCTGGCCACGCACAGGTGACCAATGAAATTGTAACACATAGAGAAAGCTGCACAGTGATGCTAGGTGACCAATTGAATTATAATTTACCCTATAGTAGACATTTGACCTAGCCTATCACCTTGGTTAGAATTGGTGCCCAAAAGGCTCCCAAAAGGTGGGGCCCGTTCTCCTTGGTAGCTAGGGAGACAGTATGCAACCCCCCACTGATGGGATGTCTCCACCTGGCCTAACCCACCCTTGTATCTGGGCTTTGTTACCTGGGGCTGGTTTCTAGGACTTGTTTCTAAGTAAGTCCCCTGGAGGAAGGAGAGCAGGAATAGTTTAAGGGTTAAGCAATATTATTGTTTAACCTTAATGGAAGCCGCTGGCTAAAGAGGTCCTTACACTTACTACCCCAGTTCTTTATCTGGCACGTTTTCCGTGGCCCATCTTTATTCCATGATTAATTTTAACAGCACAGATTTGGCAACAATTCCCGGCAATTCTCTCCTTAGTTTATAGTAACTATCTCATGTCCTTGCCCCTTCATTATTAGAGATAGACATGGCACCCTGTGATTTTCCCTACATCTTAACCACGACTTTTTATTATAATTTTTTTCAAGTTTCCCAGTAAAAGTGCACCACATACTACTTATAGTTTTACTGACTAACTTACCACCATTATCATAATTTAAATCAACAGTGTTGAGAATTATTTATTTTTTAAATGGCCTTTAGCAAAATTTACATTCCTCACTTCTTGGCCAAGGCATTTATGTGACAGTGTAATAATTCTTCCATCTCTCTCTGTCTTTGACATGGGAGCCACATAGATGCTGAAATCATGGCTTAGAAGAAGACTTCCAGGGGCACCTGGGTGGCTCAGTTGGTTAAGCTTATGCCTTCAGATCAGGTCATGATCCCAGGGTCCTGGGATCTAACCCCACATCAGGGAGCCTGCTTCTCCCTCTCCCTCTGCCTGAAGCTCTACCAGCTTGTGATCTTTCCTTCTCTTTCTCTGTCAAATGAGTAAAATAAAATAATTTTAAAAAACTAAAAGAAGACTGTCTCTCATCAATTTTTATATGAGAAAAAATGAAAAATTTAATAAAGAACATTTAAAAAATAAGTAAAATGCCCTCTATTAAATTTTAAATATGGAAATACTCAAACATGCTTAAACTACATCCCCAATAAACTACACTGGAATTTTAAATTTTTAAAATTCAGACTTTCTTGTATTTATACTTCCTGTAACACTGCCTGTGGTAGTCAGGTTGAGATAAAATATGTTGTAATAACAATTTATAAAATCTTAGTGGTTAAACACATTAGAAGTTTCATTTGTTCTCATACAAAAATGGTCTCATTGACAAAAATAGGCTTGCTTTTTCAGGCATAGAAACTTCGCCCTGTGTGAAACTGGGATGAAAGTAAGTTCCATTCATTCATAGAAGTTCCATTCATCTTGACCTGCCTTGCCTGGGTTATAGGCTCTGTTACTACCAAGTTATGGCTGGGTTAAGAAAGGAGACCCAACCTCCTGGCTGCCCTCTCCTCAAATTAGCTTCTGCAGCATGGAGCTGGCGAGTGCATGACATATAGGCCCCTTCTGTGGAGATGCCTTAGCCCCTGACTGGGAGCTTAGAGTAAAGAATTCCTCCACTTCTGGGCCATACACACTAGGAATGCAGCTTTTGTCATGCTGAGCTGAGGCTTGGAGGGAGGGAGAAAGTCTTTTTTTAAATGCTACAGACTCCCCTTCTTACCTAAATTAGTAGCTTTCTTGAATGAAGTGTCTTCATGCACTGTTTGGTTTTGGAAAAAATTCCAGAGATTTTAATTGGTTGTTGTTTTATAATTCATCTCCATTTATTGTTATTTTGTTGGGAGGTGAATCCATAAAACTCTGACATTTCCAGCCATTCTGGAAATGTCAAAAGGTTGTTTACACTTCTTTTAATTCCAGTTAATTTCTAGAAAACTCACTCTTCTGATTAATCAGAAGACTAAAATCTCTCTAGTACTCCATCATTCCATTAAATCCAGGGGTTTATTCATATAGAGGATATGCTTATTGCAAGGTACAGATGGAAAGACAGGCAAAATTTGGTAAGTTCCTAGTTGTTGTAGATTGAATTGAGTTTCTCCCAAAATTCATATGCTGAGGCACTAACTCCCAGTATGATGGCATTTGGAGAGGGCGCCTTTGGGAAATAATTATGTCTTGATGAGGGTGGGGCCTTCGTTCATAATGGAATTAGTGCCCTTCTAAGGAGATACCAGAGAGCTTTGTAGTCTTTCTTTCTCTGCCATGTGGAGACACAGAAAGAAACCAGCCATCTGCAAGAAAGTGGCCAACTGCAAGCCAGGAAAAGGGCTCTTACCAAAACCCAATTGTACCTTCACCTTGATCTCAGGTGTGAGATCAAGGTGTGAGATCTCAGGTGTGAGATTAACTGTGAGAAAATATATTTCTATCATTTAAGCCATCACATATATGGTATTTTGTTACAGTAGCCCAAACTGACCAAACACTGGCACTTGTGCTTTTGGTCTCATTATATATGATGTTGCAACTGGACACTACTCCCACATATTCTAATGAATATTTCTTCATTGCAGGGGTCCCTTCTTTGGTGATCCAGACTCTTCTACCAATCCTGGTATTGGATTCCAACATTAGAGCCTATTCAGTTTATTCTCAAAGGCACAGCTCATACCCTCATACCAGTGAATTTAATTCTAAAAAGGACTGCCAGCCCTAGCCATGTATATTCTGGAACTGGACCTTCCATTTAAAACATCAGTCCTGGGGCGCCTGGGTGGCTCAGTGGTTTGGGCTGCTGCCTTCGGCTCGGGTCATGATCTCAGGGTCCTGGGATCGAGCCCCGCATCGGGCTCTCTGCTCCGCAGGAAGCCTGCTTCCCTCCTTTCCCTCTCTCTCTCTCTCTCTCTGCCTGCCTCTCTGCCTACTTGTGATCTCTGTCTGTCAAATAAATAAATAAAATCTTAAAAAAAATAAAAATAAATAAATAAATAAATAAATAATAAATAAAACATCAGTCCTGAGGGTGAGTCTGAGTTAGCAATAAAAAGTCTTTCTCCTGGTGAATTTAAAAGAAAAATTTCTTTGTAGTCAACATCAGTTAAGTACATGGCATTCCATCAGAAAAGTATTAATAATATTAAACTTCAAAAAAAAGTGGTTATGGTCTCAATCCCTTTCCTTGCAGAAGATATTTTTGGCCCAATTCAAATATGTCCATTTTCTACCTCTAGATCATCACTACACTCCAAACAACTTTGGGAGAGATTTGAGTACTTACTTCACAATTCTCCAGATACAGTGTCTTCCTATTTGGTTTATATTTATACATGCAAATATGTAGGGGACATTCCAACCACTCTTTCCTGAATAAACAAGTTTGCCACTAAGATGTCCTACTTTGTCCATCAATAAAGAAAGCTGATATTGTCATTTTATAGAATTTTAAAGGCTTAAAAAAATTTACTAAAAAATAACATTGCACTTTTAAGAATATTTTTATTGAAAGATTGGCAAAACTAAGAACTGACAAATCGTTGAATTAATTCTACAATGCATTGCATTCACATTTCTGCTACTTTTTATTTATTATCTCTGTCAGTTCTGCACAATGAACAATGCATTTTGGTTCTTGCCTTCATGGGTACGCATGCATTTTACAAGGTCGCTGGTGATATATTTTGTTATACAAATCACAAAATATAGTTTACACATATGGGCTCAGGCTTTTATATATTTAATCCCAAAGGATATTCATATTTGATAAATCACTGATTGAAATCTGAGGCAATTAAGCTGTGATGACCTTGGTATACGGGTGGATGTATTTTCCATTAAGACAATGTCAGTCCTTTATTTAGATCTAAGTAAAAAAAGAGTCAATTTAGGCCCACACCACATTTAATTTCTTATCTTTCAAGTGTATGAAATATTTTAATTCACACTGATCAAATCTACCTGGTAGGGTCTTGTTTTATTAGGCCACGCTGAATGCCTCGCTTAGAATTCCATTCTTTAATTGAACTAAAAGCTGTGAATCTCAAAAGGCAAAACAAGTGTCAAACTTTGCAGTGGTTTTTATCTTTTATTTCCTTTTTTTGAAACTATGAATAGAAATTCTCTTCTATCCTACATTGTTATAATACAATATTTGAAAATATTTTGATTGTAAAATGTTCTAATATTATCTAAGTTTAAAGAGTGAAATATAGCCATCCGCTTTTACATTTTATTCCCATTCTCTCTCTCCTTCTCAGGTGTAACCTTCCTCACTGTTATGTGTTAATGCAGGCATTTCTATTCATTTCTAGACACAATCGACAAGATGGAGAATGGGATTTCTCCTATTATCTTTTTTCTAGGGTAATCCAGACATAGTATATTATATTTAATCCTGACAATCTGGACTTCTAGAAATTCTGTGCATCTAATTCCCTTTAACAAATTATTTTTCTGCTTATGAATTCAGAATATATTTTGTTATTGATAATAAGAACTCCAAATGACACAGGCTTTTCTTGAGTGTTTTCCTCAAAAGATCACCGTGGGTAATAAACTCTCTGGATTTCTGATTATTATTAGATAGATTTGCCAAATGATAACTTAGCTGAGTGCACTATTTTGTACTGGTGTCTTCAGCTTCAGCATTGTATAGATGCTATACTTGTTTCTAGAATCAGGGTTGCAGATAAGTCTGATGACAACATACTCTTTTTCCCTCTGTAGGGACCTTGTTCTTTCTGCTCTTTTTTTTTTCCCCCTTTTTGGATTCTTAGGGTTCAGAGGTTTTGTCAGGAAATGACTGATTTTGTGTGCTTTTTTTTTTTTATCAGTTTATGATCTTGAACTCACATAGCTTTATCTGTGGTATGTCTTTATTTAGCTCTTCACTTTAATAAAATTGTCTTCTATTGCTAAACTTTTATTTTTTCATCATCAGTTTGTAGTTCACTTTATAAACCTGCTATTTTCATACAATTCCACTTGACTATATTCTCCAACTTCTGATCTTTTCTTCATGATTTTGAACTTATACTCTTGAAAATCTGAGCTGTTTCTTACATTTCCAACCACTAATTTGGGCTTGAATATTTACTATTCTTTCCTTCCATGGAGCTACTGGTTTATTTGATTGGGAACAGGTTTGTTGTTTAGCCTTGGGAGTCCGCTTTGGACTTCAGCTCAATTTCCTAAGAACTCATATATATTTTTCTTATTCAGATTCCTACCTGTCACTCCTACCCTCATTTCTATCTGCTGAACATGCATTCTGTTTGTTTCAACTGAATGTTTTTCTTTGGCATCTGAACCCTTCAGCGGGAAAGCCAATTTTCCTCATCATGTCACCAAAGCTAGTTGTTGGTACTCTGATGAGTGTATTCTGTGTTATAAGTGATGGATATACATAGTAACCCAGAAAAAGGCAGTTTACCACAACATGAATGCAGGGCCTTAAAGAGACTTGCTGCTTGCACTTGCCCAGATATAGGGTGAGAGACAATTTGCTTCACCCATTTAGCTCCTGAGTGGCCATTTACAGGCCAAAGAAACCCAGCACACTTACAAGAAACTGATGCTGACCTTGCCTCCAATAGTAACTATGTCTCTGCAGAGATTTCCCATCTCCCCTGGAGCTCCAGTTCACGCTGCCCATTCCTCAAGGGAGAAAAGTCTTAGTCTCACTTGCGTCCTATTGTCAGGAAGGGAGAACTCTTTGTATTTGGGAGTAAACTGAAGGAAGATTCCCATAGGTCACCAAGTTCCCAGAATTTTCCATAAATTATATAATTGATAGAGTGATTTATTTTCTTTTCAGTATGTTAATTGCTTTTCTTCTTCTCCTAGGTGACCTTAAACAAAATGTGAAACAAAACAAAACAAAACAAATTATGGATTCAGCACTGTCTTAACACTGATCTTTCAGACACTCACTGCTTTTGTCTCTAAATTTCTATGCCTTTTCTCCCACAGCTCCAACTTTCATACCAATAACATTTTCTCTCAACTGACGGACATGTCAATGGGGAATCAGTGTTGGCAAGGAGAGCTGTGTAGTCCCTGTCAGCTCATACCACATGGGAACCCACATCCACACTGGCCTTGTTTCCAGCATCTAGCCTTGGAACATTTTTGTCTCTAGATTGCCAAATGATTTCTACCTTCAAGTTCACTGGCGGAGGTTATATTATTTTAACATCTTACATTATCACAAAACAGATATACTCAAAATAACTTAATAGAATATCCTTTTGAATTGCTGATCAGCAACTGTTTGGAATCATTTCTGTCAGTTCAGAACATGACAATAAGGAAAGAATCAGTTTGAGGTGCTTCGTTTTTGCCTTATTTTCCTTGTTCACACCTGCTAATGCACTCCTTTAATAATAACAGATAATTTAAAAGAAGACTACATCTTGATCAGCACTCAACCCCTCCCTGACTTTATTAAATAAATATTTACGATGGCAATGTTGTTAAAGCCTTTACTAAATGTAATCAGAATTAATCAAATCATACCAGACAGAGAAGCTTATGGACTTGCTGGACTAATGGTATTTTAGCAGCATTTTAAAGTATCCATAAACATATTAAATATTTCATTCTAATACTTTTGGCTTTTACATTGAAAGTTTTAATCAACCTGAAATTTATTTTTGCAGTTTTATGACTAGTGTGAGGGAGAGATCTAATTTCACTTTTTTCCATATACAAAGATAATCCCACATGATTCATTAAAAAAAAAAAAAAACTGTCTCTTTTCCATAGATTTTTCTAACATTTTGAAAGTATGATTTTTTAATTTAGATTTATTTTCATGTCAAATCCTGTTAATCATTCCTAGAAATTGGCTTTATAAGGCAAGTGTTACACTCAAAAACTTTCAAATATGAATGATAACCCCTAGATATTAAAACAAATGAGGGGTTGCCTCAACTGAGGGAGGCTCAGTTGTTAAGCATCTGCCTTTGACTCAGGTCATGATCCCAGGGTGCTGGGCTCCCTGCTCAGCAGGGAGTCTGCTTCTTCCCCTCCCATTCCCCCTACCTGTGTTCCCTCTCTCACTCTTTCTCTCTGTGTCAAATAAATAAATAAAATCATTTAAAAAATAAAACAAATGAGGAGCATCACCCAAATCAAAAAGAGATCATCATCTTTTGGACTACATTATTTTTGTTAAAGCAATCATTGTATTGACTTAAAATCAAATTTGACTTAAAATCAAATAAAAAGTTTTCTTTTAGATGAGCTTAAGTGCTTGATAATGATTTTATATTATGAATAACTGAGTCCAGCACCTGTCTCCTTTCTTCAATATGACAGTTAAACCTTATTAGGTAGAACTAAAATTTCTGTATTTGTGTAATTCCATGTTGAACAAATGGGACTAGACTTACAAAATTTTTACCTGGGATACCTGGGTTTCACTTGGTAAAAACGTCTTGTATAGTATGGGGAATATCTGAAAGATGAGAAGAAATGCCAGTGATACAATATACACAAATATTTTTAAAATAGAAGAAATTTATATTTTGATAATTGTTTTTGCATTTAAAGCAAAACAATTTTTTAAATTCAAATCAGAAAAGCTGTCAATCACGAATCCAAACATATGTCTTTCTCAGATGTTGTGTTTCATTTTTAATTTTAAATACTGTACTAGAATTACCTTGTAGACTTGATGTGTTAATTCTAGACAGTGCACTGTCTGGTACCAATTACAGTGAGGTATTGTAAAAGCAGTCACATCTAATAAAACAAACCAAAAGTGAAAGAAATAAAAAAAAAAAAAAACTATGAGGTCTATATTTTTGCATTGATTAACAAACAATTTAAATACCATATACGGTGGTGATGAGAGAAACTTTCTAAAGTCTCCAACTAATTAAGGCACATGTTTAAAAAGGGCAGGAAGTTCAATATCAAAATGAAGAATTTTCAAACTTTTATTAAGAAGATTTACCTACACGGGCACCTAGGCGGCTCAATTATTAAGCATCTGCCTTTGCTCCAGGTCCTGATCCTAGGGTCCTGGGATTGAGCCCCGCATCCAGCTCCCTGCTGAGCAGGAAGCCTGCTTCTCCCTCTCTCTCCCCCCCTGCTTGTGTTCCCTCTCTCTGTCTCTCTGTGTGTCTTTTTCTGTCAAATTAAAAATAAAAATAAAAATAAAAAGCTTCACCTACAGACTAGTGGAGAAAAAATAACCAGATCTTACTTGGTTTGAAATGAATGAAATGATGTAATTTTTCTCACAGTAGAAGTGAGACTGTCCCTGATATTTTGCCTCAGGTAGTAAATTATACTTAATAAATGTATTAAATATATATATGTATATAATCCATGTATAGTTGCATATATAATATTAGGTATAATACATACAGAAGTATATGCAAGTATAACTTGGATAGGAGCTTCTTATCTTTTATTTCCATTAGTTTGAGCTGCTAAAGATGAATGGAGACAGAGCAGCTGCTTCATCCTTATTGAAACAGGTAATATTAAGTGCCTACCAGGAATTTGGGCCTCTGTGATTACACTGGCAAATATATATTTCTCTAAGGAACCAGTCAATTGAGACCATATTTCAGAAACATATGAATTTTAATAATCTTGGGGTTAGGCTGAATTAACCAAGTAGGTGAAGACAGATCTAGCCATTAACTACAATTGTCTAGAGTTCCCATCTGCCAGGTGGTTTAGACCAGATCTCAGAGAAAGGAAGAAATACATATCAAAAAGTTCTATTTGAACTTAAATTATCCCCTTGTCGCATCTGTGAATATACATATATGATATTTTAAATGCATTGTGTTATAAATCTCAAACCCTAAGCTTTCACTTACATAATTAACAAACAAAAAAATCCAATTTTTTTCCTTTGTATCTCCTTCATTAATCATCTGAGTATCTGGAGAGACATGCATGTGTGAATAAATAAATGTTGCTTGGTTATCACTTGATATTTTGTGATACTTGCAACATTCCAAGTCTTTGGGTCTTTGGCCTTAGTGTTTTTTGCTCATTTATGTAACAATTACTGATTGAGCATCTCCTATGAGTAAAATATGATTCTAGATATTAAGCATAACTAATAAACAAGATGGTGAGGGTCCCTCACCTTTGGATAGAGACAGCTTTCTAGCATTGCCTTCACTGTTTTTCTGGGCCATAGAAACTGTTGGTTTTCTGCCTTCACTGCTACCGAGTCCTTGGGTCCATCAGCGTCCTTTTTGTAGCTGCAGACCTTTTCTAGGCTGTTCATCAACGTGCTCTTTCTTCAAAATAGGTCAACAGAGAAACCTCTTATGCCTCCTGGGACAAGCTCTTTCAAAGGTTTTTATCATAGCAGAGCTCTTGCACACTTTATGAACACACATTTCTTTTATGCCAGTGGTTCCTAACTTTGGTTGTGAGTCAGATATGTTTAAAAGATATAGATTTTCTGTTTCTTTTCGTGTTTACTGAATTAGAGCAACTGTCATGTTCAGTTTCACTTACTCCAGCTAACTTGTCCATGTGTTTGTTTTGGCTTGTTTGTTTCAAGACCCCAATTTTCTTTTCCATTCTCTGACCCCATATGAGGGTTTTCAGTCCATCAAGAGATTTTGAATATGCCCAAATCCTAACTGTAAATAAGTTCAAGTTCATTCTCACAGGACTTTATAAAATTCCACGTTGAGGTTTCCATTTTTATGTCCTTGGGCTAGAACCAATGTTCCACAATAAATATAAGATTCTTTCAATATTTACTAAAAATACAAAATCTGGTGTGCCTGGAGAATGGAGACTCCAGGAGAATGGTGTATAAAACCCAGGAAGCTAAATGTCATCTTCAACTCAGCCAAATTACAGTTACTCATAAAATTTCTGTGGGAAAGAACATGAATAGAGATAAAGATGCATATTAGAATATTAATCTCACAAAAATATCTTTAGATTTGGCTAATCTTCACTTCTGAAAATGTTATCTTTGCAGAAAAGAAAAAAAAAATGATGGGGTTAGAGAGAAAGCAGATCCTGAGACAGAGCCATTTGGATTTAAGTCCTGGCCATGAGACATTCTATCAGGGTGGTCGAGATAAAATATTTAACTTTGAAGGTCCAGTTTCCCCTCACTGCTGCAGAAATGCTAGCAGTACCTACTTTACAGGGTTATTCTCAGTATTATTTGGGACAATAATGGAACAGTGCTTGTAGTAGCACTGAATGTAATACTTAGCACACTGTGAAAATTCAAGAAATAATTACTATTATTTATATCACTATTATTTATATTATCATTATCACCAGTAAATATAGACAGTTGGCAGTCTTAGATAAGACCTCTCCCTAGATAAGTTCTATAATCAAAACAATTATGGTATATACCAACAAGCATTTTCTTTCAATGATCATTATGCAAGAGGTTTCACCAATTTCATCCCTTTTTTGGAGTTGGGGTAGAAGAGGAACTTTTCTGAGTGTCTCCAGTCATCATGAAGAGGCTTATTTCTATCTAAACTAAAAAATGATCACACTCTTCTGGTTTAAATATCAATCATGTTTATATTCACAAAAAATGTTGATAAGACTATAGTTGACAAGCTATTTATAGTTCAGCTGGAAGATATCAAGAATTTACTGAATTTTTCTGATACACAGTCTGAAAAATTTATTACAGGCAAATAAAATTCCTTGACACATTCTGTTATCAAAAGTACTATCTCTAACATAACACTGTATGTTCATCATTTTTTCAATAAATAATAATAATGATGATAATAATAAAGTACTTTTAAAATAAAGCTTATACAAATCAATATAGGGAAAATTTTAAATAAAAATTATTTATTGCTTTGAAAACACAGTTAAAAATATAAAATACTTGAGAATTTTTTTTTAATTTATAAAAAGGGGAAAGATATCATTAATATAATAATCTGACTTCATTTATAAGGATTATATCAGAATTAGCCTATCTGACCCCATTCTATGTCTAATTATAAAACAGTTTTGCAAGTTTTCATGGGTCCATTGCTCAATATTTAATTAAAAGTAGACTTTATAGACCACAGACATTAGGTTAAAGCAACACACAATGTTAGTATTATATTATATGGTATGCTTTCCTCTTTTCTTTTTACCCTGAATCAATTTTTCTCAGAAGATTTTGTGATAAAATTCTAAATATATTTGGTAAATGTGGTTGTTTGTTTCACAAAATTACAAAATGGTAAGTTGGTATTACAAAGAAAAAAAAACGATACTACAAAATTATAGGTGACACAATTAAAACTTGAATATTTAGTTATTTAATAAAACTATTTACAAGTTTCATACTATATAATGTACAACAATAGTTTTCAAAAGAAAATCTACTAATAATCTATTAAGTGACTATATTAAGTGATTAAAATAAAAAGCCTTCGACTCCCTCCCAGCTGTGGCTCTAGAATTTCTATACAAGAAAATCCTAGGCCTTAATTATCTTTTTGGCAGGGAAGACAAAGAGATGTCTTGACAGGGTGGTAATACAGTAACGCCATCATTATGAGATAGAGTTTTTCTATTTGCAATGGCTTGGGCAAACATGGTTATATAGTTAGGTTGGGGAAGCGGCAGTGAGGCAATAGCTCTCTTTGTGCTATCATGGCTTGCCTTTCTCATAAATTACTAAAACAATAAGATTGGTTGCAGTCACTTCCTCTGTAAAAGGAGGGAAAGAATTAAGAAGCACACAAGGCAAAAATAAAATCTAACCCATATTATAATTGATTCTAATAATCTGGGATTATTATTTTTTATTTTATACCAGAACTGTTGTACTTTTCACAGACAGCTGTGACTTTCAACTACATATTGATATGGGAAATAATAATTTGACTGTGAGACATAGAATAAAGAATATTAAACAAAGACTTTTTAGTTAATGAACCTATGCAGATTTAACCTCAGGGGATAAGTGATAATGAAAAGCATCATATATCATGAGAATCACTATTCTATTGAGTGACAAGATCCGTTCTTCCCTTCTTTTATGGAGAAACACACTGAAGAATAAAAAGGAACCTGTCCTTATTTGTTTCTATGTTTGTTTCTGCAGTTTGAGGAATTAATTTTTACCTGATTGAAAAACCTGTATTAACGGAGGATTCCATGCTGACACTAAAACCCTCCCAGATTTTTCTTTTCTGATATCTTAATGAAAGATGCACTAGGTCCATTTCTCTAACTCTTAGCATAGAACTTTAGGGATCTAAACAATAATCCTCATCTGTCATAAAGCTGAATTTCCTGGCCTAGAAAGCAAATCTATAGTTTAATTCCAGTTACACCATTCTATGCCATAATTTCTAGGTTATTTGTACATATTTGCCACTGTCCTTTACTTCCTAGTACGCAAATCTAATTGTCTGGCTATCTTACAGTTTACTCCCAAAATATAAGATTGTATTATAGAGCAGCATCTAATGAGTTAGAAAATCAGGCTAAACATATGATTCTTCCTTTGCTCCATAAATCCCCAAAGACAATACAAATACATTTGAGAGAAAAAAAATTATTAAAAGGAAAACTGGTCTTACAATCTCATTCTAATGGGATACATAGAACAAATATGAATCATATTGAACTAGAATTAAGTTGGTAAAATATAAGGTTGATGGATGTTTTTGGAAAATATATGTGCATCCTCAAAGGGAAATGCGCATACAAGCTTTCGTACCTTCTACAATATATGTGAATGACGTTTCCTTTGCTTGCTCTGTAATCATACAGAGTGGGTAAATGTATAGCAGTGAAGTCTAAATTTTTGCTTGTTAGCTGCATTCAAAATATTCAGTTGCTATTTTCTGAGTTATTCTCTAGTGAATGACTATAATAAACATAACTGACATTAGTACTGAGCTTTATCTCTCTTACTGCCGTGTAAGGTGCCTATCAGCTTTGTTTACCCATGCTAACTTATCTTGCAAATAAAGTGCACATTGTCAAACTGTCCCACAGTACTCCTTAACTATTTTTAGCCTATGGCCCACTTTGTACTTTTGACATAGTAGAACAAAGACGGAGAGATTGGTTCTGGTACGAATCAGGTTCTCATCAGACTGAACTGAATTCTTTAATCAACAACATATTTTTTATAATAAATTAAAACCAGTGTTTGGAAATTTCCTCCTTTTCTAATGGTTTACTGTTCTCTTTTTAAAGTAGCCTTAAGCCAAAGTGAAGTTGAAGTTGGGGGAGAGGGAGAAGTTATGCAATATAGAAGTTTGTTGACAAAACTTTTTTTATGTCTTTCAATTATAATGGAAAGTGAACTTCCCAGAACAGCACAAAAAGCAAGTGAATCACTTTATTCTTAGACAAAAATTTAAATATATAACAGTTCCTAAAATGCTCTTGTTTAAGCTGTGTGCCTTTGTAGTAAATTCTTACTTCATAAGCAGTTTATTCTATGTGAAAAACAAATATCTATAATTTAACTATGAAAGTACTAAATAAAAATAGTAAAACTGATTTTCAACATGAGAAACACTCAAGTCTCAATGTACTGAATTGATCTTTTGTGTGTGCTTCACACACAAATAAAGTGCATTAAGGAATTCACCATAACAAGGAGTCAAACTAACATGGGTAATGTTATGCCCTTTTACTTTCAAAATTTTGTTTTCTAAAATTTAATGATTCAGAAGTGTAGAAGTCTAAGACGAGCTTAGTTTTGTATTTTCCCCCCTGGAAAGAGAGTACTGGCAGTTAATTGATTTATTGATTCATTGCACTCAACTTCTTATATATTTATTTGTTTTCTATTTTATTTTATTTATTAATTGATGTTTTGAAATTTTTTAAAAGAGTTGATTCATTTATTTTAGAGAGAGAGACGTGAGCAGGGAGAGGGACAAAGGGAAAGAAGCACAAGCAGACTTTCTGCTGAGTGCAGAGCCTAACATGGGACTCAGTTCCGGGGTCCTGAGATCATGGCCTGAGCTGAAATCAAGAGTCTGACACTTCACCAACTAAGCTACCCAAGTGTCTCTTTTGTATTAATTAATTTATTATTATTATTATCATTATTATTGATATGTAATGTGTTATTTGCTTCAGGGGTACAGGTCTGTGAATCACCTTTTCGATTTTTTTTTTTTATCTGTTATTTCTTCTTATGGTCAAACACTGCGTCTGTTTTACTGCAGTTACAGTAAGTTTTTTGTAATCCTAGTCACAAATCTTCTAAAATATTTTGGTTGTAAAAAGTATTGTTTAGCAGGACTTCATTAAAATTAAATACTTTTACTTCAAAAAAGACGACGTAAAGAGTGTGAGGAGAGAAGCCAAAGACCTGGAGTATTTGCAAAGACACCATGATGAAGGGCTATTATCCAAAATATTTAAAGAAACCTTAAAACTCAACAATAAGATAACAAACAACCCAATTAAAAAATAAGTTAATGATGAATAGACACACCACTAAGATACACAGATAGCAAACAAGCATACTAAAAGATGCTCCATATCATATGCCATTAGGGAAATGTAAATTAAAACACTAGATATCATGGCACACCTATTAGAAAGAGCCAAAATCAAGAACACAGACAATACCAAATGCTGATGAAGATATGGAGCAACAGGAACTCCCATTCATTGCTGCTGGAAATGCAAAATGATTCAGCCATTTTGGATGATAACTTAGCAATTTCTTACAAAATTAAACATACTCTCTCCATATGATTCAGCAATCACATTCTCGGTATGAAACTGAAAAATTATGCCCACACATCAGGCTTGTGTGGGAACATGGCATATGTAGTAGCTCTGTGCTTTTCACTCAGTATTGTTCTAAAATAGAGTTTATTAATTAAAAAATACTGTCTGAAGTATATTTTCATATGAATTTGTAGGGTGAAGCTCCTTTTCAATTATATTGCAGTTTTTTTAAGTTTCTTTTATTTATTTATTATGTATTTTATTGAAGTTCAATTAGTCAACTTACAGTTCATCACTAGTTTCAGATGTAGAATTCAGTGTTGCAATATTTTAAAGTAGATTTTTCCTTCTTTCTCAACATTGTACAGGAAGATATTTATTTAATTCTTCAATTTGCAAAAAGTTGCAGGAAATTTCTATAATTCTTTTCACTGTTTGTGTGGATATTTATAGATTTTCCCTTTCAGAACTTCACCTTAAGGTACTGTTCTACATAACAACTAACTGCATTTGTGAAGGCAATTTGACATTTATTTATGGCATGTCTACTCAAGATTCTTCTGCTCTTTTTTTTGGTCATGATATGTAACCACCTAAACAATCTGTTTTTTTGTTTTGTTTTGTTTCATTTTTTCTTTTTTTCTGGAACATTCCAGGCAACTTATCCCAACCAAAAGCACCCATTACTTCCAGAAACCTTTTTTATCGTATGTGAATTTATATTCCATTGGCAGTTAAGAATCATAGGATATATAATTCCTTCATCCATTCCTTTATTCTTCCCAATTTGGTTGTTAAATTTTGCATTGCTTCAATAAATTTTAAAAGATAGTCACTGTTAGAGTGAGGTATAAAACTCTAATGATTGCTGGCAATAACTACCAAATTTTCTTTCTGATTAACTCAGTTTTTTCATTCTGGATTTATATATGAAATTGGATATATGTCAAATCTAGTTTTCACTGTCCTTGTTTGTATTTTCCCCTTGTTCTGTTTCAGATTTTGTGAATGTATGCTGAACCTAGTTTATCTGCTATTCTAGATCTATTCAACCAATACCCCCCTAGGACTTTGGCTACTTGCCTTGCTTCTTGGCTAGAGTAGCTCTAGCAGAAGGTCCATGCTGTTCCCAGAGCTGCAAAGCTCTGAGACCCACCACTGTTATCAACACCACAGACTGAAGGACCCTTTGTTTGGTGCCAACTGACAAGAAGAGATCCCTGTGCCTGTACAGTGGCTGGATTATGCCCAAGGAAGCTTGGATTTCCCTGGTGATTTCCCAGAGAATTGGCCAGGTTAAACCAAACAGGCATATGGGGTATGAATGCCCTAAGGGGAAGATTTTGACCAAGGACATAAGGAAGGCAGGAAAGATTCAGCAAATAAATTGCTCCCTCTTCTCCTATGGTTGACTGTTTTCAGACACAAGGGTCTCCATGTGGCCTTCTTGGATATGTCCCATGTAACTGAGCAACAAAATGTATTTTAAGGCAAAGCTGTGACCAGCTCTGAAGTGCACCATCTTGTGTTTGCTCTTCTACCTCCTTCCTTGCTTCACTTTTCTTTATCTTTGATTCATGCTTGCTGGGTATCATATCCCCTATGCAATGGTAACCTATTAGTTTTTGCCTCTGACCCTGTTTTCTAAGAAAGCAAGATAAAGAGTGTGTGGGAGAGAGATTCAAAAATGTGTTTCTCACTCTGTCCTTTTCAACATACAGTCACTATAAGTTGTCATTAGGAGTGTCTTTGGTGCTCATCTTTTACACAGAAAATAAAATAAGTCAGAAAATAATTTGGGGGAATAGAAAGTGCTGTGAATTCAAATAGTACATTGTCTTAAACAAAAATTCCACTCTTGTAGACATGTTAACCTGGAATAGATGGGAAGAAAATGGATGTAAATAAAAACATGCTATATTCCTTATCCATTGGGGAATAACAGTTATAACTCTATAATTTGTTACAAAAGCAGTTTTAAATAGGTCTATGAAAGGAACTCTTAGTATAAAAGTAGAGGCATAACTTTACAGCAGTAGAACAAAATAAATGAAACAAAAAAAGCATTTCTTACAATAACGAAGAGTAAGAAAGGTAGGAACTTGAAATACAATAACATAAAATAGTGGAAAAACTATAGGTTTATACAAGTCAATAACTATAATTAAAGTAAATAAAAATTTACTTGAAATTTCTCTGAGAAAAGACAGAGCCAAGGATAAATTGAAAAATAATTCTCAATATGATGCTAGCAGAGACAAGCTTGCAACAAAAAGGAAAGAATATATTTAAAGTAAAGTGCTATAGATGTAATTATATTGGAAGGGTTCTCCTGAGAAATACAGTCAACAGGCTGTGCCAGTTATCAAAACTCAAACCAATGTGGACTTAAAAGCATAGCCAGAAGAGAAGAATACACCAATGGAACATAAAATTTGTGGGTGTATTTCAAAAATATGTTGGAAGAATAGACTATTTAACAAATCTTTTCCAGAAAAGTGGAAATTCATTTTGAAAAAAAAAATTTTAAGATTTTATTTTATTTTTTTATTTGACAGAGAGAACACAAGTAGGCAGAGAGGCAGACAGATTACTACTGTGGGTTTAAAGCCACTGCAGCAGGAGTTAAAGAAACTGAGTCAACCAGCTTCCTTGAAAAGAAAGTGAAGAAATTTTATTGGACATCTGAGTAAAGAGTGGAAACTGCAATTACATGCCTATCTACTATTCTATCAATTGATTTCAAACCTTCAGAAATAGAAGTTGGAGTAGTTACAGTTGAAAAATCCTAAATTCAGGATTCTTTCAGAAGCAGAGATTGATGCTCACCTTGTTGCTCTAGCAGAGAGAGATTAAACATTGTAGTTAGTTTACCAAATCCATGATGCCACTTGTCTGCATGTTCAGTAGCAGCAGACCAACATTATGGAGGCCCCTGGACTGAAAAAGGAACCTCTCCCACTCCTTCCCTGCCGCCGAAGTGCTTAGGACTCTGTATAAATAAAATCAGTGCTTTTGGGGGACCAAAAAAAAAAAAAAAAAAAAGGAGGCTCCCTTCTGAGCAGAGAGCCTGATGCGGGGCTTGATCCCAGGCAGAGGCTTAACCCACTAAGCCACTCAGGCACCCTGAAAAAAAAAAAAAAAATAATCTTACTTCACATAAATAGAGAAAGTCTAAATAACTTCCTAAATATGCTATTTTTTAGAAAATACAGAATATGTTAATAACTTCGGTATTTAGGTAGCCTTCTTAAAAAGGCAAAAGCAAAAGCAATAAATTAGAAGTTTGTATATAACTAATACAAAGTATCTTTATGGCAAAAGACAATGTTATACACTGTTTATAAGGGTTTAATATAACAGACACTTTGAGAGTCATTGTGACAGTAAAAATCATATTTTTATTCAAATCATTAGGTTCTAGAGACCTACCAAGAGAAACACTTATATGTGCACCAAAGGAAATATTTAAAGAATACTCATTGATTTATTTTGGTAACAGAAATTAGGACAACCTAAATGTATACATGTATTTAGAGAATAACTAGATAAATTTTTATATGCTCATACTATGCAATATTATACAATACTAAAAATTAACAATGCAGTTGAATAAGTAAGTACTGTTCTGGAAGGAAAACAAATTACTAAACACTAGCTAACAAACAGCAAAAGAAATTGCTAAATAGTACCTATAGTTATTGTGTGTTTATGTATAAAGAGAGAAACACAGCTTAAAATACATACTTTATGGAAGCAAATTTTAAGTATTTGCTCTGAACAGCTTAAAAGTATACATTGAACTCATAAATATGTGTATTTCTCATTAAAGGGGCAAAATTAAGGTTAATCATCAAAAGAAATTTTAGTCTTATTAGTAATATTTTAATATTTTATAATGGAGATATTCATGCATTACTTGCATAATTAAATTTTAATTTGAAATATAAAGAATATGAGTGAGAAACAAGAGCAAATTATTAGTTATTCATTGGCCTGGGGCATGGGTATTCTTCAGACAGTCTGTGCCAATGGCATAGCATCCTTATGAGAATTATATAACAAAATATATGCCAACACATTATGAAATGTAAAGCATAATAGAAATTCTAGATTTTATTCAAGGACTTTTTATTTTTTATAATTCAAGCAAAATGGTTTTTAACACCATCACAATATAATGAAATCTTTGCCAACAGGAATATTAATATCCATTATGCTACTGGAAAATTCCTGGAGGTAAAAAAAAATTAATTTTCTCTCAATCACTTTCCCCTTTCAGAGCTATGTGAATGGGAATCTTCTGATAGAACAGACCTATAAAGAAACAGTTTGTTAGTTCATGGAATGGAAATAGCAGTGTAGGTATATGAAGAAAACAAATAACATTGACACAAATTAATATTTTGTGAGTAGAATTAAAATTATTTTAAATTGGTGTTTTTGGAGGGGGACAAAAAACAAAATCATAGGGGAAAGTGAAAGTTTGTTGCAAGACATGGCTTGCTGAATTATGAAGGAATTGACTATGGCTATACTGTTATTTTAAGATAAGCTAGAATGTATGAGAATTATAAGCTTCAAAGTTAGAAATGATCACACACACAATCTGATCAGAGCACTTATTCTACAGATAATTTATCTAAAACTAAACATGTTGGAAAAAAAAAACTAAAATTAAAATAGACGTGTTGTATGGCTTTATATAATTTAGTTAGTGAAGTAAAGGTAAACAGAGAAAGCATAATTTTCATGCTGTATTCCAATAAGATTTCTCCCCATACTACTATACAGAAAACCCCTACTAGTAGAAAATTTTCCATTTATTTTGATCACTTACAATAAGTTTTACAATAACATACTCCAAAACCATTATATCCAGTAAAACCTGATGTTTGCTTCTAGAAGATTTAAAGGAAATGGCCCAATTTTTCCAGAGTCCACCCCAATCTAGTTTTTTTTTTTTCTATGCTCTATAACACAGAAAAAATTCTACCAGTGTCATGGTTGTCCAAGATGTACACATGGAATATATCAACAATACTTCTTTCAAACTCATCCATTTGCTGTCAATAATAAAATCTAGTACATTTCCCCCTAAATATCCTTCACATCGGCCTATACCTCCCTTTCTTCACTCTGGTCTAATCTAAGTTCCCATCATTTGAAAAATCAGAGAAAACAGATAAATCGCAAGTATATAACTTGATAAATTTTTACATCATTCTTGAATGCATAAAATACTAGCAGTAGATCAAGAAATTGAATCTTTCACAGCATCAAAGAGTCCCTTCATCCATTCCATCACTACTTCGCCTACCCAAAGGTTAAAACTACTATGACTTATAGCACCATTAGTTTGGCCTGGTTTTGAACTTTCCTTAAATGAGATCATACAGCATTTACCCTTTTATGTCTGACTGTGCGGGCTGGACATTAGATTTATAAGATCCACAGGCACACAACACAGGCTTGGTTGCTGAGTCACATTACTGGTAGCGTTGCTTTCCATGGATATATCATAACTTATTTACTTTTCTATTCTTTCTTTTTAAAGATTATTTATTTATTTATTTGACAGAGATCACAAGTAGTCAGAGAGGAAGGCAGAGAGAGAGGAAGGGAGGGCCTCCCCGCTGAGAAGAGAGCCAGATGTGGGAGTGGATCCTAAGACCCTGGGATCATGACCTGCGCCAAAGGCAGGGGCTTTAACCCACTGAGCCACCCAGGCACCCATGCCCTTTCTATTCTTAATAGATATTTCAATTGCTTTTGGTTTGGGGCTAAAAGAAAATAATGATGTAAATATTCTTATGCATTGCTTTTAATGAACATACACATGTGTTCCCACTGAATATATGTCTAAGAGTGAAATTGCTGGGACATAGGGTATAAATGTGATAACATTTAGAATCCAATAAAGTGTAATACAAAGCGGTTCTGTTAAGAGTTTCAACTGGCTGGGGCGCCTGGGTGGCTCAGTGGGTTAAGCCGCTGCCTTCGGCTCGGGTCATGATCTCAGGGTCCTGGAGACACAAGTAGGCAGAGAGGCAGGCAGAGAGAGAGAGGAGGAAGCAGGCTCCCTGCTGAGCAGAGAGCCCGATGCAGGACTCGATCCCAGGACCCTGAGATCATGACCTGAGCCGAAGGCAGTGGCTTAACCCTCTGAGCCACCCAGGCGCCCCAATATCTGTATTTTTAAATTAACCATTTTGGAAGTTGTGGTTGAATCTCATTGCATTTTTAATTTTTATTTCTCTGATAAATAATGTTGAACACTTTTTCATATATTTTGTTTATGTAAATATCTTCTTTTGTAAAGTATCTGTAAATTATTTTCCTACTGGATTCTCTATTTTTTATTAAATATTAAATTATATATGCACATGTTGATGGAAACTATCTATATATATGATATTAATATATAATTCATATAAAGTGGGATTCTATATATAACTTATATATAATTATATATTATGTTTATAATTACAATATATATATTAAATATACATACAGTGTACATTCTAAAATCAAATATACACCCTATATGTTATATATACTATGAATACATAGTGTGTACCTTAGATATTAATGTATATTCATATAAGTATCAAGTTTTATATAATTATATTGTTTCCACTCTCTGACTTGGTTTTTCACTATTTTAATGGTATTTTCTAAGAAACAAAACTGTAAAATTTTACTATAATCTAATACATTTCTTTGTTTTTTGTGGTGAGCACTTTTTGTGACTTGTTCCACACATCTCTGCCTACCTTAAAATGGAGAAGATATTCTCTTACATTGCTTTAAGAATTGTTAATGTTTTATTCACATTTATATGGGATTAAATCAGCTATTCACAATTTATTGTATTTTTATTTAAATTTTTAAAACAGTCTATCAAGTTTCACACCAAAACCTAAGCAATACAAACCAAAAGCTACTGGAAATATGACTGTTATTGTAATGAATGTGTATAGATCACGTTAGGGAAAACTGACACCTTTAAAATAGGGAGCCTTCTAATTCATAAATATACTATATTTTTACATTTTTTTGTCTTCTTTACATTTCTAATGTTTCATAATTTCATTGTAGAGGTCTTGCACGTTTGTTTAGTTTTATTTCTGAGTATTTGATACTTTGATATTGATGTAAGAAGTTATTAGTTGTGTATATATAGCACGATTTCTATGCAATGATTTTAAAAACTCAAATATTCTGACTTGTTTTGTGTGTTTCTTCTACAGATATTGAAAGACATGTATGAGTGCCTCCAACTAGATTTATAAATGTGTATGTTTCTTTTTGGTTCAGTCAGTTTTTGCTTTAGGTTCTTGCAACTTTGGGCTATTGTGTTTTTCTTTTAGACTGACCTGTTATAATCATAAAATGTTTCTCTATATCTCTCATGTTACATTTTCCCTTGAAATCTAATTTGCCTAATATTAATACAGTTACAGATATAACTTCTCTCTTCTGATTATTTCATTAACTATTCTACTTATTTCCTTTTATATCAAGTATATCCCATTTGGACAGAAAAAAATATATATATATTTTTAATCTGGACTGACAATCTTGGTCTTTTGAATGGAGGATTCAATTCATATACATTTAATGTAACTACAGATATATTTAAGTTTTTCTGCTCTTCTGCCATTTGTCTTATGTGTTCTTTGATGTTTATTTCTTTTTCCCTACCTCCTCTATGTCCTCTTTAGTTCTTTAGGCAAACGTTTTTTATATTATTCTTTTAGTGCAGATATTGGGGTTATGTTATGCATTCTTCACTTCTTACCAAAAAAGATAAAGTATTTCTTTTTTGAACTAAGAAAGAAATTTATAGTTTAAGCTTCTTCTGATTGTTTTGTGATTGGTATCATGTACTTTAACTCTAAATATGTTTTAAATATTAGAAGACAACATTTATATTTAAAACTTTTTTGCATATGTTTATCATTTACTGCAATTTTCATTTCTTACAGTTTTATGTTTCCATATGATATCATTTTTCACGTCTCTCAATTTTTTTTAAGTAGGCTCCACACCCAGCATGGAGTCCAGCACAGGGTTCCAACCCATGATCCCGAGATCAAGACCTAGGCTGAGATTTAGAGTTGGTCACCCAACTAACTGAGCCACCCAGGAGCCCCTCATGTCTCTCAATTTTGAATTCTAGCTTGACAGGATTATTTTCCTCCAGAACACTGAAAATACTATTCCATATCCTTCTGAGTTTCAAAGTTTCCACTTAAAAGACAGTTATCAATATTTTTGTTACTCCTTTGAGAAATATAATATATATTATTTCTCAGGCTACTTTCAAAGTCTAATTTGTCTATTTTTTTCTCTCTGATTGGAGCAAATTATCTGTGATGTGCCTCTGCATCTATAATGTGTAGTTTATATGCTTGAAGAAGTTCAATAATTTTCTTGATTCCTTGGATTATTTTTCATTAACTTTTTAAAATAAACACAAACATTATGTTTTGCAATGTTGCTTTTATCTTATTATCTCTCTCCTTTCTCCTATTGGGATTCCAATTACACATATGCCTTATTATTGGACTGTGTACCTGAGGACTCTAATAATTAGCTTTGTTCATTTGCCTATTTTTTCTATCTTTTCTTGAGTATGAGTATTTTCTATTGCTCTAGGTTCAAGTTTATTAATCTTGTATTTTACTATGTCCATTCTGCTGTTAAATCCATACAATGAGTTTCTAATTTCAAATAAATCACATGAACTGTAATTCTATTGAAATTGTCCCTTATTTGTTAGGTTTGTCTTTTTTTCCTGTATTTTAAAAATATATGCATAATGATTATATTAAATTCCTTGCCTGCTAATTTCAATATCAGATTGAGTTTTTTTTTTAATTGTCTTTTTTTTTCTTTTAATTTCCTGTTATATTTCTTCTTTATTCATGTCTTCTATTTTTTTTTTATTCTAATTCACATAATGTCTAAAATAATTCTGGAGACTATGGATGTTATTCCCTGTCTTCCCCCTTTAGAAACAATTCAACTTTTCCTCTGTTCAGCAGATTAGGTGATCAACTGATCAACTCAATCCAATTAAGGTATGATCTGCATGGAAGTATAGATTGCAATATAGTAAGCCTTTGTTGATTCTGGTTTATTTCTCTTCCACGTACATAACCTTGTTAGGCATTTGACTGACTAGTAGTTTGCTTATTTGTTTCTTGACCTTGTAACTTCAATATGTGGTAAATGTCTTGACCTCAAGACTGTCCATATATTTGAAGCACACCCACTGGCTCTAGTGTGATTTGTTTCCTAAATGTCCAGAGATGGCAGAAGACTTTATTCGGGGTTTTAGAAGTTCACAAACGAAACTTCTAACCACACTGTGACCCTCCTACATAGAAACAACTGACTCAAAAAAATGTCATCAGGAAAGATGGCATGTACTTGGGCTCCACTAGATATCCAGCACACCAGCCTATAGAAGAGTCAAAAGTTCCCTTAGATTCCTTATTTTGTTTGTTTGTTTTTAAACTCAGGAGGGTCCATGTCCCTAGGTTAAACCCAGTTCTCTGCTTGTGCTCAGAACCAAAAAATAATCTTAAGGTATGGCAATGACTGTTAGATCATTTAGGAAGGACTTTCCCCATTATGTATTTTTAACTTCTCTAGTCCTTGTTGATATCACACTTTTTGATATCTTTAAAAAGATATTATCTGTACCCCTGGGGATAAAAATATATGTTTATAAAAAATAAAAAATTTAAAAAAAAAGATATTATTTGTAAATATTCTTTTATTTTCTAGACACTGTATCAGAAGTGTCAACCTGACAAAATGCTAATTTTCAAACTTCTCAACAGAGGGATAAATTCTGATGTTTTCTCCTCCTTCTCCTGTCACTATTATTATTTATTGTTTATTATGTGTCAAACACATTGTTAGATGCTTTTCTCTAAGTGTTTCTCAATAATTACAATAATTATTTCTACTTTTCTTATTTGTATTTGGAGTAATTCAGGCTTATGGTGGTTTATATACATAGAAAGTAATGGAACTAGGATTTTATCACTAGCCATATGAATCTAGAAATATATGAATTTTACCATGATAGTAAAGAATATTGCTTTTTCTCTGTCTCTCATTTTCTGTATATGTATACTCAGTATTTTTTATATGACATATATATTTTTTCAATATTTTATATGGTCTATATATACACATATATATATACAATATATTTCCTAAGATATGATCTATACACAGGTTTCCCATCAGAAGGATGGGTTTATGCTCTAATTCTTGCACTTTAAAGTGTGACCTTGGGCTCAGTAGTTAACTTTCCTGGATCTCACTTTCCTCATTTATAAATTGTACAAATAATACCTCATTAGGTAGTTCTATAACTGGAGTTAATGATATAGAACTTATTTTTAAACCATAAATCACCATAAATATTTTAGTTATAATTTTCACTAAGAGATGTCCTCATTTATATCCTAACAAGCTTTTGGTTGCTTATGTCTTTCTTGTAGTCACATTCATCACATGCCAATTATACTTAAGCCAAACAATCAAGTTGTTATCTGATTGTGCAGGATAACCCGCTAATCTCATTATTGAACTTGGTACATTATGTTGAATTATATACCTTAAGTGTCGAGGAAAGGTTCTTAAATAAGCCATCAACAGTAAAAAGATTTTAACCTTAGTTGGCTTGCCAAAGACATTTTAATTGATTGCACTGTTAAGTTTGCTGAAACTACTAACAGGGGCCATGAGAAAATTGAGCTGCCAGTTGTTAAAAGAAATAACAGGATGAAGAGGTTGGGGGAGCAAGTTAGACAGAATAGCTTTTAAAACAAAGACAGATATTATGTTGAAAATCAATCAGGCATAAGGAATGTCTGTACAATATGTTCAGACTCTATTTGGCCAAAATTCACATATCAGAAAAGTATGAAATATGTTTACTTTCCCCTTTAAACAGCACCAAATACTGGGAAATTGATTCTCATGGTGATGAACTCTCATGCACTACAGATGCCAGACCCAACTTCTACATCATCATCAGTTGAAATTATGTTCTGCCCAGTGTAATGACGGTGTTATGTTTATTTGTGAAACACTAGAGTCTTAGCACACACCCATTCTGTTCATGCAGGTATAGAGACATGCTCTGTAAAGATAGTTGTGACTGGGACAGAGAGAAGGAGAAGGGTGAAATAGAGGAAGGGATGAAAAAGAGAGATTGGAAAGAGAAACGTCTCTGTATTTAATTTTGTGGCTTTTAACTTTTCAAACTATTTTTCCAGAACTAAAATGTTGAAGATGAACAAGCCAAATTTAATTACCGCCCTTTTCAAGAGCAATTTTGACTCTATGAGAATTTGTAACTTAAACTCCATTAAGACGTTTTTATACTTGGCTTTGAAATGGTAAATTAATTCATTTCTTGTGATTTTTGTTGTTGTTGTTGTTGTTTTAATTTCCCTTGGTGAAATACTCTTTTCCTCCTTTTTTTTTTATTTGAAAATAATTTACCTTATGAAGAAATCATGACTAGTAATGCTCTCCTAAAATCAATCTCAAAAGTTCAGAGAACATATCTAAGAAACAGACAATTATTTCCATATAACCAAGAGTAAATTCTTTATTCTCCTTGTGCTTTTTTTTATGACTTTCTATTCCCTGTATACTACATACACTTAGACACACACATATATATGTACTCACAGGTTACACAGGAAAAAAAATTTTTTAAGGGAAATAAAGTTTCCACAAAACATTCTGTAGCTCCATTATCAATAAACTGAAATTACCATTTTCATTTGTCAATTGCCATACTTTCCTGTAGATTGTTCAGATTATACTTAATTTTTTATTTTAAAAAACGATAGAAGCTATAGCTTGTGTTTTCCATATTCTGATTTTTTTGGACAATTTTTCCCCTCAATTATCAACTATGAACTATTTCTTAAAAGGCAAAATACAGTATGATATATGTTATAACACTTCACAGGTGACCCTTACTTTGTTTGCATCATCGTCCCTTCCAGTTTTAGTCTTTGGCATTTGAAGGCAATGTCAGAAAAATTAAAATCTATTGTCTATGTAAAGTAGGTATATCTAACAGTAACTCTTACATTTTGATAGGTTTTTAATTCACCAGATGTTCATATACACTAAACATACAACCAGACTGATGAATGTATACACATCCAGATCCTGATTGGTGTTCACATATACACTTCAGCTGGATTATACCACAGACTGCCCTATTGACTGAGAGAAACCAACTTGATTAAAACACATCAGTAACAAGAAGCAGTAAGTATTTCAAAAGAAATTGCATCTTATTTTAAAAAGCATTTTATTGATTGATTGGGAGGGAGACAAACCATAAGTGACTCTTAATCTCACAAAACAAACTGAGGGTTGCTGGGGGAGGGGGTTTGGGAGAAGGGGGTGGGATTATGGACATTGGGGAGGGTATGTGCTTTGGTGAGTGCTGTGAAGTGTGTAAACCTGGTGATTCACAGACCTGTACCCCTGGGGATAAAAATATATGTTTATAAAAAATAAAAAATTAATAAAAATAAATAAATAAATAAATAAGCATTTTAAAAATAATTTGATTAAGCAATTACAGGATATAGGCAATATTGGGGAGCAAAATACAAAACAAAAGAAAAAAACAAAAGACTATAGCAATGCACTCTAAAAAGAATAGTCTGTAACTGACTTTTTTTCCCTCAAATAATAGATCATCTAGATTTAAACTGAACTTTCTACTTTATGCTTTCTTGTGACTTAACTGGATTTTAGTATCTCACCAATAAATAACAACAATATGAAACATACTATTAAACTTTTATATCTACACTTGATCATAGCTGAAAGATTGAGAAGTACTTAAAACTTTTATATCTAGTATAGTTTAAAAGATCGATAAGAGTAATGCAAACCAAGATAGTATTCAAAGAATTTATTAATTTAATGATCTGTTTTGAAATGACGACTTAAAATTTCTTTAGTTTGTACTTATAAACTTGGTAATAATATTCACCTATTGCCCCTCTAACTAACTAAGAACATTTTATGTGCTTGGGGTTGTAATAAACACTAAATACATAATTCTGAGGCACAGTAGCTGAGACCCTCATGTCATGGATCTTAGCTCTTAGTATGTAATTATGGAATGTTCTTGGCCTCTTATAAGAAAGAGTAACAAATTACTGGTTGATGGGCATTAAGGAGAGCATCTGATACAATGAGCACTAGATACTATAAGCAATGGATGAATAGCTGAACTCTACCTCTGAAATTAATGGTATACTATCTGTTAATTAATCAAATTTAAATATAATAAAAATTTTTTAAAAGTAACAACTTAAAGGAACTGGGGGCAAAAAGTTGTAGCATATTCTCTCTGTGGCCTGTTCAGGTCCTCAACTTATTCATAAAATCAAGATTGACTTATAAAATCAAAATCAAGGTGGAAATATCCTCTTCAAATTAGAAATGATTGACTTATCCTGAATTTGATCAATCTATGTTGCATTAATAAAGAAAAAAAAAATCTATCTAATCTAATCTATCTAATCCATCTAATTCTCTACTCAAAAAAATTCTCCCCCCCAAAAAAATTTCCAGCACCTTTTAATAAAGCACATACCCATGGACATTTACATAACCTCCTCAATACTGTTATTAAATTACTGTATACATTGGTCATGTATAATTGGTTACTACCCCTATTATTTAGGTTTTCTTTTCATTCATTTATTTCCTTAGTCATTCAAAAAATGAGTATGGATATAGCAGCGACCTAACATGTAGACATTACTTTTTAAGGGGATGTGATAGGTTATCTTTTCCAAAATTGACCACAGCAGTATTTCTGGTCCCTGATGCTTTGTAGACCCCTTCCACACCTGCACCAGGAGCCGGAGTTTCTTTCCCTTCCATTGGAAACTGGGCAGGACTTTTGTAACTCAGTGAATAATGTGCTGCTGCATGAGGATTAAGACAAAATTATAAAAGGCAAATTAACCTCTCTCCACACTTGCTTTGGAATGCGAGTGTCCCTGTAAGACTCCTACCTCTCCTAACACTGTCATGCAGGGGAGAGAGCACACATGGAAATAGAGGAATGGCTGAGGAACCCTGGTTCTCCCAGTCCCAAGGCATTCCAGTCTTCAAGTGTAGGAAATGCAAGATGGCAAGCATGATCTTGAGCCCCAGCCACTGCATAACTGTGACTCGTCAGAGAGATTCTGATAGAGAGAAGCCAGTAGCTAACCAGTCAACCTTCAGATTTAGGAGCAAAACAAATGAAAAATTGTTTTGAAAATGAAAAATTATGATTTGCTAGAAAATGAGAAATTGTTTTTTTAAGTTGTTGTTTTGAAGTTATGTGCTATGCAATAGGTAAGTAGAACATGGGAAGAGAATATAAATAAATATGCCAATGAATACAGAGTATGTTACCAAGAAAAGAGAAAAAGATAAAGCAATGTAAGAGAGATTAGGAGGACCTAGTAGTGAAAGTAAGGGTTCACTACTTTATAAAGGCTGCTCAGGAAATTCTTGGCTCATAGGTGGACATTTGAGCACAGACCTGAAGAGAGTTGATCTTATGGGGTTATAAGAAATATTCTGTCAGAAAGAAGAGACGTGCAAAGGCACTGGGGTGAAAGTGTGCATGCTGTATTTGCCAATGATAAGAAGATGAGGTGACTAGACCAGAAAAAGGAGGGCGAGAATAGTAGGAAATTAGTTCTTTGAGTATAATTGGGCCAAGGAAACATAAAGGCATAATTGTTTGCATTTACTATAATTAAGGGAAAGGATAAATACAGAATATGGCACTAAAAATCCTCATAGTACTAAGACCAACCCCAGCTTCAATCTCTTTGCCAAATTTAAACAATCTACTTTAATTAATAAGCATAACCTCATTTTGCTTGGCTAAATTCAGATCATAGCCTATTTGCATACCAATGATTTTTAAACCACACAGAAAACAATTTACACTGCGTTATTCATAAGCACTGGAAGGCAAATAAATCATAGAAGACTTCTTAAAGCACATATTGCAAACATTCATCTTTTAGATCTAATGTTTTAATAGGATGTCCTAAATTTTACTGTCTATTCCAGAATAAATGATTAATCCAATTTGTAATTTTGTTTGTGGGATTAATGCTATCCTGAAAATGTAACCACTGAACAGGAAAGTATCTTTTATCTGTGACCCAGGTCACCTCAAATGTTTCACCATTGGCAGAAAATATGCTTTTGTCTGTCACTAGTGGAGTAATATAAACTTGCATAAGGGATTTTGTTAGTTGACGTAAAACACTGACTGAATCTGGAGTTAGATACAGATGTCACATGGGCTGCTAGAAACTTTGGTGAGGCTTTGGACCTAGGAAATGACAGATAACCCAGATAAACTTCATTTAGCTCTCTTTTTCCCACCTTCATCATACACATATCCATACAGGAGGATATTAATGACATTTAACTGACCCATTTAGCAGTCATAGAAAGAGAGGGGGAATGATAAAGTTAAGTACAATTAGAAAGTTACACCCTGAAAAAATTTTGCTAGAATAATTAAGAAGTGACTTAGTGACTGCCGCTCAATAGAATTTCATTGCAGGTAATCATATGTAAAACAGTGTTTGTTTCCTCAAGCTCTTGGACCCTGACCTTTATTTTGTGATGCCCATAGTAAATTATCCAAGCACTAAGCTACCTTTCCTCATCCTTTTGTCTTCTTGCAGCCTTTTAACTGTTCCTGCTATAGTTGTTACTTTACCTCAATGTATTTCTGGGATGTTGTTTGCTTGTTTGTTTGTTTAGGGTTTTGTTAGTTTGTTTTGTGTTGTCCAAAGATAGCAAAGAACTTCCACTGTGCTTGCTCTATGGTTTAGTGGTAACCCTGATGTGAAGAACAGGGACATCTTAAAGGGGAATATTGTACAAAATGAAGGACCTTTCTTTTCTTTCTGTGAGAAGCAGTTTGGGACAAGTAGAAGGAACACAGATCACAGATTTTGTAGTGGACAAAGGTTTGAACCTTGTTCTACCACTTATCATTGATGTGACTGGTCTCAAGTTATTTGCGCCTCTTTAAACCTTTGTTTCCTGAATTTTAAGATGGAAACATCTGAAACCAATTTAGAAGGTTTAAACGAGATACCATGGGGTGCGTAGGTGGCTCAGTCCTTTAAGTGTCTGTCTTCAGTCAGGTCAAGATCTCAGGGACCTGGAATTGAGCCCTGCATCAGGCTCACTGCTCAGCAGGAAGTCTGCTTCTTCCTCTCCATAAGCTATTCCCCTGCCTTTGTGCTCTCTATCAAATAAATAAAGTCTTTATAAATAAATAAATAAATAGATAATAAATGAATGAATAAATAAGGTAATGCATATAAAATGCTTAATGCAGTACCCAGGACACTTTCTTTACTCATTCCATAAATACATGTTGAACTTCTAGCAGGTTTCCAGAACTGGTTTTGGTGCTAGACATTTAGAAGTGAACAGGCTATTAGGTATCTGATCTCATAGAGCTTATATTTTTATTGATGACTTTTTTAAGGAATTAAGATTCAGAACTCCATAACATAATATGCAAAATATCCAGCTGTTAATAAAAAAACCATTCGGTATACCAAGAACCAAGAAGATCAGACCGAATGAAAAACTAAAAGACAAAAAATGTCAACACCAAAAGAACAGAGATATTGGAAACATGACAAATATTTGAGAGCATCTATTATAAAATGCTTCAATGAGCAATTGTAAACACACTTGAAACAAAGGAAAAATATAGATTCTTGGCACAGAAATACAAGATCTAAAGAAGAATCAGAGTGCTTTTAGAATTGAACGATAAAATAACTTAAAAATACAATGGATGGATTCAACAGTAGAATACCAGGGCATAAGAAGGAATCAGTGAATTGAAAAAGAACATTGGAAATTATTCAATTTTAACAACAGAGAGAAAATAAACTGTGAAAACAAAATGAATAGAGCTTCAGGGACCTGTGTGAGTATAACAAAAATCTCTGTCATTGGAGTTCTAGAAAGACAGGTAAAAGGATGAGACTGAAAAAGGACTTGAAGAAATAATAGCTAAAAACCTATCAACCCTGGCAAAACACATCAACCTAGGAGATTCAAGAAGATAAGCAAATCTCATTGAGTATAAATTCAAAGAAATCCACACCAAAACACAAAGAATCAAACTTCCAAAACTAAAAACAAAGAATGTATCTTAATAGCAAGGAGAGAGAACTAACCTATAAGGGAAATCTAATTTAAATGACAGGGAGTTTCTTATCCAAAACCATGGAGTCTAAAAGGAAATAGCACAGTGTTTCTCAAGGGTTGAAAGAAAATAAATGTAAACCCAGAATCCTATATCCAGTGAGAATATCCTAAAAGAATGGCTAGAGCAACTTCTCAAAACAGAAAGTAGTGATACCAGAAGGAATCCTGAAAACTCAGAAGAAAGAAAGAACACAGAAATCAAAATTATGTAGCTATAATAAATTCTCCTTTCTTTCTTGAGTTGTCTAATTCATACTGGTGGTGGAAGCAGAAATTACAGCACTATGATTTGGTCTTAAATTTCAGGAGAGGTTATAGTTTAGGCAACTGTATTACAAAAGGAGTAGGGTAAAGGGACAAAAAGGAAGTAAGTGTTCTAAATTTTATTCAAATCGTTAAAATGATAACACCGGTGACTATGCTGATTTAATACTCCATGAATTTCAACAAATGATAGAAAAACTAGACAGAATATTAGAAGATACAGGAAAACTCAGTAACACCTCCAACCAGGATAATATAATAGACTTCTATAGAATACTCTCCACCCAAGGATGGCAGAATGGACATCTTTTTCAAGTGCCATGAAACATATACTAAGATCCTGTCCTGGAACATAAAACCAATCTCAAAAGTCTTAAAAGACTTGAAATCACACAGAGTTTATTCTGTCACAATCGTATCATATAAAAGTCAATAAAAAAGATAACGTTCATATATTTGGATGCTGAACTAGACACTTCTGCATAATATATGGATTAAAGAGAAAGTCTCAAGGGAAATTTTTAAAAATGCATTGAACTGAGTGAAAAAGACAATGTAGTATGTCAAAATTTGTAGGACACAGCTAAAATAGTGCTGAGAGGGCAAATTATACCATTAAATGCATACATTTGAAATGATTAAAAGTCTCAAATCAATAATACTAGCTTCCATATCAAGAAACTAGAGAAAGAATACAGTAAACCCAAATCAGAAAGAAGAAAGGAAATACAGAACAGAAATCAATGACAGTGAAGACAGAAAACAATAGAAAAAAGAGAAATATCTGTGCAAAATAGTTATTTCCTTCAAAAGATCAATAAAATAAACAAACTGTTAGTGAAACTGACAATAGAGAGAAGACATAAATTGTCAAGATAGGACATGAACCAGAGGTATCATTACAGAAATTTCTCAATTCTGTCTTGAGACAGAACAAAAATGAATAATACTACAGACCAATATCCATCATAAATATTGATTCAAAATTTTTTACCAAAATATGAGCTAATTGGACTCAGCAGTACATAGAAAGCATTATATACCATGATCATGATATTTATTCCAGGAATGAAAGGCTGTTTCAATATTTGAAACTTATTCAATATAATACAAATTGTCAACACTCTTAAAAAGACAAATCCCATGATGAATTGATGTAGAAAAAAGTGTTTCACAAAATTCACTCCCACTCATGATAAAAACTATCAGAAAAAAGTAGAAATTGAGTGGTACTTTAGTGTGGCTTTTATTGAAAGGAGCCCCAAACTGGAAATAACCCAGATGTCCTTCAACAAGTGAATAATTACACAAATTGTGCTACACTTTACCATGAAATATATGACTCAGCAATAGAAAAGAATAAACTATTGATGAATACAATAACCTAGAAGAATCTCCATAGAATTCTATTGAGTGGAAAAAAGTGAGTTCCAAACAGTTAGAAGTGATATAATTCCATTTATAAAATATTTTTGAGATGCTGAAATTAGAGAAATGGAGGACAGATTAATGGCAGCCTGGAGGTAAGGGGAGGGAGAAGTTGAGGGTGAGAGGAAATTGGGTGAGTCTGTAAAATAGGAGGGATCCTCCTGGGGGTACAGATGTCCTGGAATTTGCATTCATCACTGTTAGAATTCTAGAGATGATATGGCACTACAAATTTCAAGATGTTATCACTGGGAAATTGGTAAAATGTACATAAGGTTCTGCTATGTTATTTCCTACAACTCCATGTGCCTCTCTATAATTATCTCCAAGTTTAAAAATTTAAAAAAAAAAATAATGAGTGTCAGTTTGGACCACTAAGGAAGAAAAAAAGCAATGAATGAGGGTGGCAAACATATCTCTCCAAAATATTTTCTAAACTGATACAAATCAGGAACAATAATTCAAAATGGTGGAATTCCCAAAGAATAGAAACACAAAAGAGCAATTTAAGATTTGTATCACTTTGTTCTCCATCATATATTGAGTATGTGATTCTAATGACCTGTACTTTAAAAAGAAAAAACAGAATATTTATATGACTTTTCTTATAGAAAAAGTAATCAAAATTTCAGTGGCAAGTTTATTTCTCTATTTTACATGAGAGTTATAGTTAATTATATCAACAAAGATTAATTATTATTTTTTAAAAGTACATAAAGACTTCCTTTTTAACGTAAGATAATTGAGAGTTATTAGGATAACTCCCAGTTGAGAAATCTATTCAAAGAAATTTCTACTATAATATGAAAATGCAATAAAGACATATATATAATTACTTAGAGAATATGATTCAATAAAGACATATATAATTACTGAAACTAATGCCAGAAATCTTTTTCTTTGAAAGTTTCTATCTTACAGCATCTGGCTGGATCAGTTAGTGGAACATGTGACTTTTGATCTCCGGGTTGTGAGTTTGAGACCCATGTTGGGTATTGAGTCTACCTAAAATAAAATGAAAAAAAAAAAAAAGAAAGTTTCTATTCCTATCTATTATCTATCTATCTATCTATCTATCTATCTATTTATCATCTATCTATCTCATCTTTTATCTATCTTTTATCTGCAAAGGAACAGTGAGGAATTAAAAATGTAAAATAAAAGTGTTAAGTCAATGCAAGGATATGGGCCAGGATTACTGAGAACATTCCTTATCTACAACATGAAATGTCACCATCAATGTTCTTAATAATTAATTGTATTGCAAGCATAAAAAAGTATTAAGTTCATACTTCAGAAAAAAGAAGCAATTTTGTATAGAAAGAAAATCTATCTTTTTCTTATATTAGAGGCAAAATTTTTCAAATTTGATGCAAGCGGAGATGGTACAAATATACAGAGTATTTTAAAATCCAAGTTTATTGATTTTATTTTTTTGCTTACCCTACGCATTGATACCTTATTCTTCATTCAACCACTAACATTTAGCCCTTATTTTTTAGGTTTTGATACTATGCAATTCACCAAATACGCAAAAGTAAAAAAACCCTGGAGTTTCAAGGACTCTTGGGTGGGAACAATTTATAAGTATTGAAAATTTTTAACAATTAAATTGAGTTCTGAGAATGATGCAGTAATTTTGGCAATGCTTAGACAAGTCTAATGCCCTCTGGCATAGTATGGAATTTAAATGGAATGAGAATAAACAAATGTATTGTTTATGAAATATTTATCAGCGTACTGGAATTTGAAAGTATCTTCAAAATTAATTGTTGAAAATTAACACTAACGCTCAAATCTCACAATTACTGTGTGCTTCACTGAAGCAGGACTAAAACCTAGATGTCAAAGTCTTACGACTTTTCAAATAAGATCTCTTCCCATATACCAAAACTGTAATGATATTTAAGATAAGGCTTCTTATTTATTTAACTGCAGAATTAGATTTTGCACAGCTTAAGAAAGTTAAGTGTCATCCAATACTAGAATTTCTCCTATACTTTAGCAACTCCCTAAAGCTTAGAGAATATGGTCACACAGCAAGCATCTACTACATTGCATTCATCACATCTTATTGTTCCCCTATGGATATTGAATTCCTTGAAGTCGAAGACTATCTTACAGAGATTTGCATTCCTAATACATACAAGGTATTTGACTTTTGGTGAGAATATTAATAGAACTTTTTGTACTAAGGAGAGGCACAGAGAGAGATATGATTTACTAATTATTGACTTGTGCCTCATCAAGTTAAGATTCCTTTTACTAAGTATGCTTGCCAATAGCATGAAATACCTGTAAGTCTGGGGCAAGCCATGCCGCCATTCTGGCCGCCACCTCTTTGCTTAAATATCTCCATAAAGATTGGGAGACATTAGATGATCAGTAGTTCTCTAATGTTTACAAAAAAGGTGAAACACTGGATTAAAAGAACATGAGATGTAGGGGATCAAGATTTGAGTGTTGAACAGTAATAGGTCTTTTTTATAAAGAATTTATTATCATACTATTTTTATTTTTATCAGGTTTATAATTACTATCTCATTTTTGTTTTCTTTGAGCATTGTTTATAAGAGCAAACTTTAAACTGGTCCCTTGATTATTCAGATAAATACAGTAGGTTCCCCAGCGAAGGCTGTGACTGCTGAAGTGTGCTTCTGTTCCTAGGTGGTGTGAAGAAGCAAGGCAGTAGGGAGGACACAGGGCACACAAATAGGAAATGTATGCATGTACACTTTTTCCTCTTTTAGTATGTTTGTATCTGTGAAGGAACTATAATATCTTATTGGAGGAGGTGAACATTCATGCCTATAAATGAACCATCAGTGCTTGCGGTAAAAAGATGTGACTGCAATCCTAAAAGAAGATAGTGTTAAAAACACTGAACATTCTTTACCTGAACTGGGACAGAGAGTGGGCAGGTCCCCCACAGACTCCTCATAGTTCATACACCATGAAACAGAGGAATAACAATGACTTTATTTGAGCTGAGGAGATGGGATTCTGGTTTTCTGGAAGCCACAAGAAATTTACAGTACAAACAGAAGGACATGACCTTTTTGAGCCTTGGAATCTTTGAAAAAGATGATGATCACTGAGACAAAATAGAAAATATATGAACAGATTTGCCATGAAAACCATGTGTTTTTTGGAGTACCAGCTAAAACTAATCATTATTATAAATGTGTATCTTCTCATAAGGAATAGTCAACTGCAACTGAGTTTGCATTGTTGCAGATCAGCCTACTTAATTAGCTTATCTCTCTATACATCAAAATAAAATTGCAAGTCAGTTCTTTCTGATATGCTTGTCTATAAAACACTGTATCTGATACTCAGAGTTTTCATATTCTGGGAGGCTACAACTCAAGCTTAAAAATTAATTGATATTTTCAAGCTGGAATTTGACCATTTAAGTCTTGTTTTTTAGACAACTGAAATTAAAACAAACCATTGTTATATGTCTCCAGGAAGCAGTCAGAGATATGCCACAGAGAGTAGGAATTATAAACTATAGAGTTAAGGGGTCCAAAGCCTGGTTATATTAGATGGTGGATAGGACAAATCATTCTTCACATGTTATTGTAAAAAATATAAACGTAACATCAGTATTGACTTTTACGGGGAGCACTTTGCTTTTATAGATATTTGGACAACCTAGCCATTTATTGTGGGTGTAATTCTATCAATATTTTAATGTAATTCTTGACGTTTGGATTTTAGATTTACTGTTTTATCATTTACCATTTTCTGTTCCTTTTGCTTGTTTTGTTTGTTTCTCACATTTTCCTTGCCTGCCTTCCTTTGAATTATTTTGATAGTTTTAGAATTGCATTTTAATTTATCAATTTGCTTCATTTTCTTCTGACCCTTATTGTTTCTGGTGAGTTCAGTGATCATTTAATTATTTGCATAGCTATATATAATGTCTTCTTTTAAGATTGTTTTAAAAAAATATTCTCCTTATATTTTCTTTTCTTCAGTTTGATTATTGTGCTCTTAGCCATGATTGTTGTTACCTTGCTTATGTTTCGTTGAACTTCTTGCCTGTATAAATGCATGTACTTTACCATATTTGAAAACTTGTCAGCCATCACTTTAAACATTTACATTTTATTACCCATATCTTTTTCCTCTTCTTATGGAGCAAGCATTTTGTTATTTTCTAATCTGTCCTAAGGCTCTTTCTTTTTTCTTTTTATAAGAGAGGGAGAGTGGCAGGGTGGGCAGAGGGAAGGGGAGGAGGAGAATCTCAAGATGACTTTCCGCTGAGCACAGAGTCCTACTCAGAGTTTGATCTCACAACCCTGAGATCATGACCTGAGCCAAAATAAGGATTTGGCTACTTAACTGAGCCATCCATCCTGTTACACTCTTCCAAAGTGGATTGTTTGCGGTATAAGCCATTTAACTCTGTTGGCATCAACTACAGTTCCATCATTAGGGCACACACTAAAATATCAACTCAGTTCCTTTCAGCTTCGTCTGAGCTGTTCAGAGTCTGTTCCATGAATGTGTAATTCAGTGGACAAGCCAGAAATGTTGGCAGAATTGACAGGAAACTTGAGACTCTCCATCTTCATTCTCTTATGTCTAGGATTCATCCCTTATTTTCCAGGACTTATAACTACCTCAAACTAAAAAATTTTACTTTTCATGTCAAGAAGACTAAAGCTTCCCCTTGGAGTTCTAGGAGACCTGCATGGCACAGATGAGACTTCTCCTTAGCAAACCTTACAAAGTAAACACACACACAGAATAAAGTCACCTGATGCATTCCCAATTCCAAATTATGTGTTTCCCTTGCAGTCAGTTTATGGTTTGCTCTCTGCTGTTTTTTGTATTTTGTAAATGGTTCATACTTGTCATCCGGCAGAAAGGTAATCAGATACGAGCTTCTTGGCCATTGCCTAAAGCAGAACCAAAAGATAATTCATTTTAATATTAAGATGAACTGGAATATAGTAAAAAAAAAGAAGAAGAAGAAGAAGAAGAAGAAGAAGAAGAAGAAGAAGAAGAAGAAGAAGAAGAAGAAGAAGAAGAAGGAAGAAGAAGAAGAAGAAGAAGAAGAAGTTTAAGATCTTCTGCTAAAACTGGACTGCAGAGTTAGTCAGCTATTGGCCCAGATGTACAAAATGCCAACCAGGCTCTCTAGATCTCGATGTTGATCTAGACAGGACTGCTTCTGCCATTTATATAATGTACTTCAATTTTTATGTAAATTCAAAACTTATGGAAGCTATTCTACACATTGTCAGAAATATACACCTACTATCTATTTAAAAGACAAAAATTCAAACCCTTATAAAAAATTAAAAGTTTTTGAAAAAGCATGCTTTTCATTTTGACTTTGACATAGAATTTTCCACCCCATATTTCTTAATAAATAATACATTTGGGGCACCTGGGTGGCACAGTGGGTTAAAGCCTCTGCTTTCAGCTCAGGTCATGATCCCAGGGCCCTGGGATCGAGCCCCACATCAAGTTCTCTGCTCAGCAGGGAGCCTGCTTCCCCCTCTGCCTCTCTGCCTGCTTGTGATCTCTATCTGCCAAATAAATAAATAAAATCTTAAATAAATAAGTAAATAAATAATATATTTTTTTAGTTCCTCTGCATTTAGTAGCATGGCTATAAATTATTTTTGAAAAGGATTGTTTCAGCAAAGAGACCACTTTAAAAAAATAAACATTGTGGCATAAGTGAGAAAGTTGATGGCTTCCATTTTTATGTTTTAAATAATAGACGATTTATATTCAGAAGAGTTTAAGAAAGCAAACATTTTGTTGATTTTCTGAAGATGGCTTGTTATTTTTTTCTGGTAGTTTTACTACCAAAATTTGAAAATTTGCACACGATTCAAGTCATGACCCCATCATCTGCCTTACATAAACTTTTCAGGGGAACTTCATTCCTGGAAGGGAAGTTCTTTTGAGTCTTGAGATAAAAGAGGGAATGGAGCTTTCATTTCTTCAAGTTACTTATTTGGAAAGGAGAAAGTGCAGATAAGCTTTTAACCAATGCAAAATTATGCATTTTGCCTGTCCTCACTCAGAACAGTTACAGTTTTTATAGCCCTTTGAGAAGATGAATGTTGGACCTTGGATTAGCAAAGCCATCAGATATACAATATATACAATATAGTATTGTATATATTGTATATTGTATATACTGAGGCTTTTGCCTAGGAAAGCTTTCTGACTCACATGTTGTACTCACTAGGCTGATCATTTACTCTTTGTTCTATAAATTGTCTCAGAAGAAATTTTTTTCTCTTTACATTTACTTGGAGTCTTTCATTCAGGTAAAAACACTGTTATCACTGAAAAATATTGAAATTAAAATCAAGACAATCTATTTTTTTAAGATTTTATTGATATATTTCTAGAGAGAGAAAGTGTATGAGCAGGGGTAGAAGCCAAAGGAGAGAGAGAAAAGCAGATTTCCCATTGAGCAGTGGGCCCAATGCTGGGCTCCATCTCATGATTCTGCGATCATGACCTAAGCAGAAATCAAGAGTCAGTCACCTAACTGACTGAGACACCCAGGCACCCCTAAAACAGTATTTTTATAATTAACTCATTTAGCTTCATATTTGGTGAACTCACCATGGACCAGCCCCCAGATTATGTGACTACATTGGTGAAAAAGAATTGCCCCTGTTTTGAGGAACTTCTCTAGATTATGTGGCTATGTGTATATTCTATTTACACATCTATTTTTTTTTCATTAATTTTGACTCAAATATCCTGTTAATTTATTTCTTTATATGTTTTCTTGGTACTCAAGTTCTTTGGAAATAAAAATTGCACAAGACTTTTAAATACTTTGATGATAATAATCATTAAAAAAAAGAACAAAACTTTTTATCTTTTCTAAACTAATACAGTTTCTTAAAATAAGTAAAAAATACAAAGTAAACTTTATCTTAGCTATCATTTTCTTAATTCAAATAGTGTTTATTTTTCTACTAAGGAAAGAAAATGTTTGAGTTTAGAATGAACATCATTTAAAATATATTTGAAAGCCATAGCCAACCCTTAACTTTCCAAAAATTGTGCAATGATATTAGAGCAATTCCTTATTTATCTGACAGTATTTGCTAGAAATGAGTCTTGCAGATATCTTGATGCTTATTTCTTCACATGGCCAAACAATCTATTTGTAACCATTGTTGATAAATGCAGACTGACAGACTTTTAAATATTTTATTGTTAATTCTGGCCCAATATTATAAACATTCATTATGGTTCATATTTAGAACATTCTGCCAACTTTCTCATTCTTTATGGTCAGGCTGTCTCATATCAATTATCATTTTAGTGAGTGTGTGGGCCTCTAATAGATTTTTCAGCTTCTATTCTTTTAAGGGATCAAAATTAGACAATCAGTTGTATTTTGAGTCAACAGTGATTGTGGAAGATTTAAAAACAAAACAAAACAGAAAACAAAACAAAGAATTCATAGATTCTGCCCGGTGAAGAAAGGAGCATGATTTAAGAATAGAGGAGAGAGAACATCTTTTGTTACAGATGTTGATGAGACTTAAAGTCCCTTTTCCATAGCATGTTTGTTTTGATTATGAAAGAAATAAATTCTCATTTTATGACATTTACATAATGCATTCATTGACAGAAAAAAAAAACTTTTAAAAAAACATTACATTATTACCAGGCTGAGTTAATGTTTTTGAATATTTGCTTCTAGTTAGCATAAAGAAATCTGCATATTAACATCTTCCCATTTTTATAGCTCCTTAGAGGTATAATTAACATATAATAAACTACAAATATTTGAAGTATATACTCTGATGAGTTTTGTTACATAATATAGCTACAAAACAATGAATGTGGTAAAGACACAACATACCTATCATCACCCAAATTTTCTCATGCTCTTTTGTAAATCCTCCTTGAGTCCTCATTCTCATGGCATATCTCACTCACATCCACTCTCAAATTATTACTAATATGCTTGCTAAGGCTTCACATTAGTTGCATTTCTTATAATTTTTATGTAAATGGATTCATATGATGCTAATGCTTTTTGTATGGGCTTTAAATTTTTTAGTATTTTGATAGATATGAAGTGTTATTCCATAATAGCATTCATTTCCCTAACAGTCGATAATACGGGACATCTTTTCATGTATTGATTTGCCATTCATTTTTTTCCTTTAGAGGAGTGCACTCAAATGTTCTATGTGAACATTTTTATTAGAAGTGAAATAAAATGGTCTATTTTCTTATTATTACTTCTGGAGAGTTTAATATATATTCTGGATACAAATTTATTATCAGATATATAACTAGAAAGTATCTTCTGCTATACTCTGTTGTGTCTTTTTATTCTCTTAACCATGTATTTTAAAGAGCTGAAATTCTTCATTTTAATGAAATTTCATTTATCAATTCTGTATCAGTATTATAATTTCAGTGCTGTATCTAAAAAATCTTAGCCTAATCCAAAATCACAAATATTTTCTCCTATATTCTCTGTCAAAATTGTATCAGTTCTAGTACTTAAAGTTAGGTCTATTATTGGTTTTAATTTCTGTGCATGGTGTGAGATGTAGATTGAAGTTTTGTTTTGTTTGCAGATAAATAGGTAATTTTTCCAGAACCATTTATTGAAAAGACTATTGATTCTTTATCCATCGAACTGATTTTGTCCTTTTGTGAAATCAACTGGCCACATTTCTGTGAGTCTATTTTTGAATTCTTTTTTATGTACCTCTGGATGATCATATGTTCTTCATTACATAGTCTGTCAATATGGTAAATTGTATTAATTGATTTTTCAAATGTTAAACCAGGATTCTTGGGATGAAATCTAAATGGTAATGAATCATAATCATTAGAGAGTGTTCAATTTGATTTGTAAAATTTTGTTAAGGATATCTGCATCTAGGAGGGGAGGCCAGGTGGTGGAGGAGTACCAGACTGAAATGACATCAGATCCCAGGAGTTCAACTAGGTAGGTATCAAACCATTCTGAACAGCTACAAACTCAAAAAGAGATAGAAGAGAAGAAGAACAGCAATTTTAGCAACAGAAGATCAACCAATTTCTGAAAGGTAGGATGTGCGAAGAAGTGAATCCAAAGCAATGGGAAGATAGATTGCAGGGGAAAGGTTGAGATCCCAGCAAGTGGCAGAACAGTGGAGCACAAAATCAGAACTTTTAGAAGTCTGCTTCACTGAGGGACATCACTCCTGAAGCTAAGCTGAGGTGGAGCCCTCATGGGGACAGTGTGGTCTCAGGTCCCATGGTGTCACAGAAAGATCAGGGGTTTCTGAGTATGGAAGATCTGCCAGGTATTGGAGCAGGGAAGTCAACTATAGAGACAGAACTGAGAGTGAACTTTCAGCTCAGGGTTACCTTTAACCATGATCCAAGGCACAGTCGGGCTACTGTCTTCGAGCAGGGGTCCTACAAGTGGTGGATCCAGGGAGAGTCACCTTCCTGCTCCAGGAGGAGCAATGCAGCAGGAATCTGCTGGGTTTGAGACTCCAGGTGGAGTCATGTACCAGCTATAGAAACACACATTCATAGGCCGGGTGAACTTGGTGTACGGTTGGAGACCAGGGAGACAGGAGTGATTGACAGCCTGTCTTTGGGGGTGCACTGAAAAGTGGGGCCCTGACCTCTCAGCTCCTCTGGGCCAGAGATTGGGAGGCCATCATTTTCATTCTTGTCTTCCAAAGTTCTACAGAAAGAGTTCAGGGAACAAAATCTCCAAGAGCAAACCCAAGCAGATTACTTAGCCGGGTCCCTGGGAGGGCAGTGCAATTCCACCTTGGGCAAAGACATTTGAGAATCACTACAGCAGGCCTCTCCACCAGAGGCTCAGCAAGAACATCCAGCCAAGACCAAGCTCACTGATTCAAGGAGAACAGCAGAACTCCAGAGCTAGGGAAAAGCAATGCATAGAATTCATTGCTTTTTCTCCATAATCCTTTATTCTTGCAAAGTTAATTTTTTTTTAATTTATTTTTCTTATTCTATTATTTAACTTTTCCTCTTTCCTCTTTTAACATTTTTAACTAGTATATTTAACAGTATCTTTCTTAAAAAAATCTTTTTAAACCTTCATTGTTATAGTCATATTTTATCCCTTCATTGTATTTAACCTTATTTTTTTACACATATAGGTTTTTTTCATTCTAAAAAATTTTGAAATACAATTTCTTCTAATAGATCAAAATATATCCTAATCTAACACATAGCTTTGTTCTAGTCTCCAGCCTGAGCAAATTCCCTCCTCTTTCTCCTGTTTATTTATTTATTTATTTATTTATTTTTTTGTTAACCAACGTATCTTATCAATTCCATTTTTGGAATTTTTTAAAAAATTTTCAGCTTTACAATCATATTCCATCCCTTCATTGTGTTTACCTTTATTTTTGTGTGTATGTATGATATATATATATTTTTATATATCATATATGTTTTTGAAAGAGAACTTTTTAAGAAAGAAAAACATGTATGTTTTTCTTTCTTAAAGATTTTGGGACACAGTTTCTTCTAAGAGAACAAAACACACCCACAATCAAGTGTGTGGCTCTGTTCTATTCACTAGTCTAATATATATATGTATTTGTTTTTATTCCCCTCCCATTATTCTCCCCACAGTTTTGGATCTCTTCTGATTTGGTTAGCATGCATTCTTCTGGGGTCCTTGCCACATTTATAGTGTTTTATTATCTCGATCATATATTCTTATCTGGATAAAATGAAAAGGTGGAAAAACTCACCACATAAAAAAAGAAGAGGCAGTACCGATGACGAGGGACCTAATCAATACAGACATTGGTAATATATCAGAACTAGAGTTCAGAACGACTATTCTCAAGGTGCTAGCTGGGCTTAAAAAAGGCATGGACGATATTAGAGAAACCCTCTCTGGAGAAATAAAATCTCTTTCTGGAGAAATAAAAAAAGTAAAATCTAACCAAATTGAAATAAAAAAAAACTATTAATGAGGTGCAATAAAAAATGGACACTCTTACTGCTAGGATAAGTGAGGCAGAAGGCAGAAGAGAGAACTAGTGAGATAGAAGATGAAATGTTGGAGAATAAAGAAGCTGAGCAAAATAGAGACAAACCACTACTAGACCATGAAGGGAGAATTTGAGAGATTAGTGATACCATAAGATAAAACAATATTAGAATAATTGGAATTCCAGAAGAAGAAGAAAGAGAGAGAGGGGCAGAAGGTATATTGGAGTGAATTATAGTAGAAAATTTCCCTACACAGCAAAGGGAACAAACATCAAAATCCAGGAGGCAGAGAGAACCCACCTCAAAAATCAATAAAAATAGTTCCATGCCCCATCATCTAATAGTAAAAATTACAAGTCTCAGTGACAAAGACAAAATCCTGAAAGCAGCTCAGGACAAGAAGTCTGTAAAATCCAATGGTAGAAATATTAGGTTGGCAGCAGACCTATCCACAGAGTCCTGGCAGGCCAGAAAGAACTGGAATGATATATTCAGAGCACTAAATGAGAAAAATATGCAGCTAAGAATACTATATCCAGCTAGGTTATCATCGAAAATAGAAGGAGAGATAAAAAGCTTCCAGGACAAACAAAGATTGATAGAATTTGCAAACACCAACCAGCCCTACAGGAAATATTAAAAGGGATTCTCTAAGCAAAGAGAAAGCCTAAAAGTAGTAGACCAAAAAGAAACAGACAGAATAGACAGTAACAGTCACTTTGCAATACAATGGCACTAAATTCATATCTTTCAATAGTTACCCTGAATGTAAATGGGCTAAATGCTGTAATCAAAAGACACAGGGTATCAGAATAGATACAAAAATAAGACCCATTAATATGCCGTCTACAAGAAACTTATTTTAGACCCAAAGCACCTCCAGATATAAAGTGAGGGGATGGAAAACAATTTATCATGCTAATGGAAATCAAAAGAAAGGTGGAGTGGCAATTCTTATATCAGATAAATTAGATTTTCAGCCAAAGACTATAATAAGAGATGAGGAAGGACATTATATCATACTTAAAGTATCTGTCCAACAAGAAGGTCTAATAATTTTAATTATCTATGTCCCTAACATTGGAGCAGACAACTATATAAACCAATTAATAACAAAATCAAAGAAAGATATCAACAATGATATAATAATAGTAGGGGACATTAACACCCCCCTCACTGAAATGGACGAATCATCCAAGCAAAAGATCAACAAGGAAATAAAGGCCTTAAATGGCACACTGCACCAGAAGGACATCTCAGATATATTCACAACATTCATTCCCAAAGCAACAGAATACACATTCTTCTCTAGTGCACATGGAACATTCTCCAGAATAGATCACATCCTGGGTCACAAATCAGGTTTCAACTGGTACCAAAGGACGGGGATCTTTCCCTGCATATTTTCAGATCACAGTGCTCTGAAGCTGGAACTCAATCACAAGAGGTAAGTTGGAAAGAACTCAAATACCTGGAAGCTAAAGAGCATCCTACTAAAGAATGAATGGGTCAACCAGGAAATTAAAGAAGAATTGAAAAAAGTCATGGAAACAAATGAAAATGAAAACACAACTGTTCAAAATCCGTGGGACACAGCAAAGGCAGTCCTGAAAGGAAAGTATATAGCAATATAAACCTTTCTCAAGAAACAAGAAAAGTCTTAAGTACACACCCTAACCCTACACCTAAAGGAGCTGGAGAACGAACAGCAAAGAAAGCCTAAACCCAGAAGGAGAAGAGAAATAATAAAGATCAAAACAGAAATGAATGAAATAGAAACCAAAAGAACAGTAGAACAGATCAACGAAACTAGGAGCTGGTTCTTTGAAAGATTGAAAAACCCCTGACCAGACTTATCAAAAAAAAAAAAAAAAAAAAGGACTCAAATAAATAAAATCATGAATGAAAGAAGAGAGATCACAACCAACACCAAAGAAATACAAACAATTATGAGAACATAATATAAGCAACTATATACCAGCAAATATGGCAATCTGGAAGAAATGGGTGCATTTTTAGAGACGTATAAACTACCAAAACAGAACTAGGAAGACACAGAAAACCTGAAAAGAACCATAACCAGTAAGGAGATTGAAGCAATCATCAAAAACCTTCCAACAAACAAGAGCTCAGGGCCAGATGGCTTCCCAGGGGAATTCTACCAAACATTTAAAGAAGAATTAATACAATTCTCCCAAACTGTTCCAAAAAATTGAAATGGAAGAAACTTCCAAACTCATTTTATGGGGCCAGAATTATCTTGATCCTAAAACCAGACAAAGACCCCATTAAAAAGGGGAATTAGAGACCAGTATCCTTGATTTACACAGGTGTGAAAATTCTCACCAAAAAACTATCCAATAGGACCCAACAATACATTAAAAGGATTATTCACTATGACCAAGTGGGATTTATTCCAGGGCTGCAAGGTTGGTTCAACGTCTTCAAACCAATCAATGTGATACAATACATTAATAAAAGAAAGAACAAGAACTATATGATACTCTCAATAGATGCTGAAAAAGCATTTAACAAAGTACAGCATCCTTTCTTGATCGAAACACTTCAAACTGTAGGGATAGAGGGTACATACCTCAATATCATCAAAGCCATCTCTGAAAAACCCAAAACAAATATCATTCTCAATGGGGAAATTCTGAGAGCTTTTCCACTAAGGTCAGGAACATGTCAGGGATGTCCACCATCACCACTGCTATTCAGCATAGTACTAGAAGTCCTAGCCTCAGCAATCAAACAACGAAAAGAAATAAAAGGCATCTGAATCAGCAAAGAAGAAGTCAAACTGTCACTCTTTGCAGATGATATGATACTTTATTGGAAAACCCAAAAGACTCCACTCCAAAACTACTAATACTCATACAGAATTTCAGTAAAATCAATGCACAGAAATCTGTTGAATTTCTGCACACCAACAGCAAGACAGAAGAAAGAGAAATTAAGGAGTCAATCCCACTTACAATTGCACAGAAAACCATAAGATACCTAGGAATAAACCTAACCAAAGAGGCAAAGAATCTGTACTCAGAAAACTATAAAGTGCTCATGAAAGAAATGGAGGAAGACACAAAGAAATGGAAAAACATTCCATACTCATGGATTGGAAGAACAAATATTGTGAAAATATCTATGCTACCTAAAGCAATCTGCACATTTAATGCAATTAAATATGTTTAATCCCTATCAAAATACCATCCATTTTTTTTTTCAAGGAAATGGTACAAATAGCCCTAAAATTTTTATGGAACCAAAAAAGACCCTGAATAGTCAGAGAAATGTTTAAAAAGAAAGCCAAAGTTGGTGCCATCACAATTCCAGACATCAAGCTCTATTACAAAGCTATAATTATCAAGACAGTTTGGTACTCACACAAAAACAGACACACAGATCAATGGAACCAAATATAGAGCCCCAAAATATCCCCTGAGCTCTATGGTCAACTGATCTTTGACAAGGTAGAAACAAATGCCCAATGGAAAAAAGACAGTCTCTTCAACAAATGGTGTTGAGAAAATTGGACAGCCACATGCATAAGAATGAAACAGCACCATTCCACCCACAAAAATAGATTCAAAGTGGATGAAAAACGTCCATGTAAGATAGGAATCCATCAAAATCCTTGAGGAGAATACTGGCAGCAACCTCTTTGACCTCAGCCACAGCAACTTCTTCCTAGAGACATCACCAAAAGTGAGGGAAGCAAGGACAAAAATGAACTATTAGGACTTCATCAAGATCAAAAGCTTTTGCACAGCAAAGGAAACAAAACCAAAAAACAACTGACAGAATGGGAGAAGATATTTGCAAACGACATATCCAATAAAGGGCTAGTGTCCAAAATCTATAAAGAACTTAGCAAACTCAACACCCAAAGAACAAATAATCCAATCAAGAAATGGGCAGAGGACATGAACAGACATTTCTGCAAAGAAGACATCCAGATGGCCAACAGACACATGAAAAAGTGCTCCATATCACTCGGCATCAGAGAAATACAAGTCAAAACCATAATGAGATACCATCTCACACTAGTCAAAATGGCTAAAATTAACAAGTCAGGAAATGACAGATGTTGGAGAGGATGTGGAGAAAGGGGAACTCTGGTGCAGTTACTCTGGAAAATAGCATGGAGGATCCTGAAAAAGTTGAAAATAGAGCTACACTACCACCCAACAATTGCACTACTGGGTATTCACACTAAGGATACTAATGTAGGGATGTGAAAGGGCACTTGCACCCGAATGTTTATAGGAGCAATGTCCACAATAGCCAAACTATAGAAAGAACCTAGATGCCATCAACAGATAAATAGATAAAGAAGTTGTGGTATATATATATACAATGGAATACTGTGCAGCCATCAAATGAATTGAAATTTTGCCATTTGCAACAATGTGGATAGAACTAGAAGGTATTATGCTGAGCGAAATAAGTCAATCAGAGAAAGACAATTACATTGATTTCAGTATTTTTTTTCTGTATTCTATTTTAATTATTTTTGTTTTTTCTTTATCATTGCCTTTTTCCTAGTTTTCATTATATATAATTAGATCTTCTTTTGCTAGTTCTTTAAATATTTCTTTATTTATTTTAGAAAGAAAGAGAGTGTGCATGCAAGTGGAAGAAGAGACAAAGGGAGTGGAGAGAAGGAGAGAAACTCCCTGCTGAGCATGGAGACCTATACAGAGCTAGATTCAATAAAGCTTGAGATCATAACTTGGTCTGAAATCAAGAGTTGGATGTTTGACTGAGCAACCCAGGTTCCCCTTCTTTTTCTAGTTCTTTAAAGTGGATGCTGAGGTCATTGATTTGCAACTTTTCTTATTTTCTGTCTATATTCATTGCTATAAACCTTCGTCTTGTGGTGCCTGGGTGGTTCAGTTGGTTAAGCCTCTGACTTGGTTTCTGCTCAGGTCACAATCTCCAGGGTCATGGGATCTGGCTCCATGCTCAGCAAGAAGGCTGCTTGAGATTGTCTCCCTCATCCTCTGTCCCTCCCCACACTCTCCCTCTCTTAAAAATAAAACAAAAAAAGTAAATTTAAAAAAAAAAAACACAACAACTTTCCTCTTAGACACTACTTATGCTGCATTTGACAAATTTTGACAAATTTTGATATGCTGGCTTCTTTTTTTTTTTTTTTTCCATTCAGTTTAAAATACTTTCCCTTTCAGTTTCAAATAATTCATTTAAAATAATATTTAAAATGTTTTTAAAAATTCAGTTTAAAATAATCTCCCTTTTGATTTTTTCTACAACCCATAAATTATTTGAGCATCTGCTATTTAGTTTTCAGATATTTGGGTAATTTCCAGATATTGTCTATTATTGACTTCTAATTTAGTTCCATTGTTATTTGAGAACATACTTTGCATTAAATTATTTTTAAAATATTGAGACTTGTTTTATTGCTTAAAATTATAGTGTCTAATGTCAAATGTTTTTTATATACTTGAATAATATGTTTCCTACGGTTGTTAGGTGAAGTGTTCTGTAACTGCCAATTAGGTCATGCCTGCTGATAGTGTTTTTCCAGTCTTAAATCCTTACTGATATTTTCTGCTTATTATATCAATTATTGTGAAAGGAGCTTTGGTATTTGAAAAGGTATTTTGTATTGTGAAAAGCTGTCAAAATCTTGAGCTATAATTATGGATTTGTCTTTTCTCTTTATAGTTCTATTAGATTCTGTTTCATGTATTTGGAAGCTTTGTTTTATTTTAATAATTATTATGAATTGTCAAATAGATTTATCTTTATGAAACGATGTTCTTTATTCCTAGAAAAGTTCTTTGAGGAGAAAATTATTTTGTCTGATGCTAATATAGTATCAGACTACCTTCTTTGAATTAATTATATAAATAATCTTCCATCCTTTAAGTTTTAATTTATCTATACCTTTATATTTGAAATGGGGGTTTTTTGGTAGATAGGAAATACTTGGATATTACATTTTAAATCCTATCTCTATCTCTCTGTCTTTTCATTATGGTATTTAAACCATTTGTTTTTAATGTAATTACTGGAAAGAATGGGCTTATATCTAGTTCCATTATTTGTTTTTAATTTGCACCGTCTGCGCTTTTTATATTTTCTCTTCCTGCTTTTTTTGCGGTTGAGAGTTGTTTTTTTTTTATAATTCATTTTATCTCCATTGTTTTCTTATTAACTATAGCTTTCATTTCAATCATATGTATAACAATCATATAATTATTTTATTTTAATTATTAGTGGTTAATTTAGAATTTATAATTTTGTGTGTTCATTTTAGTACTTTATTTTAAAGATTTATTTACTTTAGGGGTGTCTGGGTGGCTCAGTTGTTTGGGAGTCTGCTTGTGGCTCAGATCACTATCCTGGAATCCCAGGATGGAGTCTGTCATCAGGCTTCCTGCTCAGCAAGGAGTCTGCTTCTCCCTCTGCCCTTCATCCCACTCTCTGTCACCCTCTCTCTCTCTCAAATAAATAAATAAATAAATATTTTTTAAAAGATTTAATTTATTTTAAAGAGAGAAAGAGAGTATACTGTAGGAAGGGCAGGGGAAGGAAGAAAGAGTGACTCCCTTGCAGACTCCCTCATAAATGTGTAGCCCCACATGGGGTTCAATCCCTAGAACCTAGTGATCATGACCTGAGCTGAAACCAAGAGCCAGATGTTTAACTGGACAGTGCCACCCAAGGACCCCCATTTTAGTACTTTAAAAAAATGCATTTTACCTCCTCCTGTTTTGAATTTTTTTCTTGCATTTTTGTTATTTTTTTTCCCTCTTACATAATGTGCTCCCAACTCCTCAAACAATTTTAAGTGATATGAATATGGTAAGCCTTGGTGTAGTTTTCTTCATGTTTCATGTTCTTTGAGTTCATGGGGCTCTAAAACAGCAAAAAGTAGATAATTTACTGCTGAAATTAAAAAAGAAAAAATATTTTATTTCTCTTGTTTACAAAGAGTATTTATTTATTTCTGTCACCCTTTATTCATTTAATTCACTGACAAATCCTCTTTTCATGGTCTTCTTTTGGTTTCTTGGTAGCCATATCTTCATGCTGCAGAGATGTTCCCCAGTCTCCCCCACCTCCATACACCAGCCCAGAAAAAACAGAGGCATTAACTGAGACTCAGCCCCCAGGCCACCTAAGGAAGAAGTTGTCTGAGGAACTTTCAATCACCATTTGGCCATCAAAAAATAAGAGCTACAGGAAGCAATGATATGTGGCAACTCTGTGTTTTCCAGCTTGAACTGTTTATCCACCTTCTCTTAAGAAATTTTTGGGGTTAATCTTGTCATTCCTCACTTTCTGATTCTCCTTAGCCATTTGGAGAGGCCCAAGACATCTCTGCCATCCATCACTGCCTGAACTCACATCCCCACGTTACACTGTACATCCATTAATCTCCTCTAATCTCTTAACTCCCAAACCCTTCACTTGTGCCCTTTGCAAAGCACCTTCTGTCAACAGCAAAGCACTGATGTGCTCTAACCCTGCTCTGAATGTTCCCTTTTCTCTAACCGAAGCCTAGTACTATATAAACATCACTACCCCACAGGTTTCTTGAGATTTTTTGCCATCTTAAGGCTTCACTACTACTAATTTCCCCTCCCTTTTCTGTATATAGTTTCTTAGTTATTACAGGTCATTCCCATTTCCCTTTCTAAAAGTAAACAAATACAAATTGACCTCCACATCCCACCCCCACCCATCTCACCCTAGCTATAGCCTCACATCTCTGCTCTCACTAAGCAAAACTTATTGAAACAGTCTTTTGTAGACAATTTTGGCACTTTCTTATCTACATCCTTCTTTCACACCACTAGAATAGAGCTTCCAAGTCTTCTCCTCCACTGAGTCTGTTCTTTGCAAGGTTGTTAAAACCATAGTTATCTCCTTCCAGACACACTTTCTTCCTTTGTATCTCTGGTTTTGCTTCACCTCACCTCTGTCTCTTTGGAAGCTCAAATATTCACTAATTTCACTCTTCCCCAGACAACTAATAAGCTTTCTAATTTTCCCTCAATGCAATTAACCCCATTTCAAAAATATAATATATTTAGTGGTCAAAATAAAATAATAAATCAGAAGATGTTCTCATTGTCTTAAAATTTTTGCTTAACTTCGAAAGTTCTACATAAACTATGCCCTGTTTACTTATTCAGGATTATCTGGCATTACTTCAGACATATTTGGTACATCACTCTACATAAGTGTATAAATATAAATGTGTAGGATACATCTCACTTTCCCACCTTTCTTACCTGTGTGTTTCCTTTACTACTTACACCAAGCACTTCACTTCTGACACTTCTGATCACCAAATGTGTGGAAATTTTTCTTCATGACAATCGCTTCTCTATAATACCAGCTGGGTGTTCTACTTACCTGGAAATAACATCAGATCCAACCAGTTAAAATCTCAGTCCCATAAGACTGATGTCACCCATCTTCAGAAGCCAATTACAAATACCAGGTCCCATGTTATCCACTTTGGTTATCTAACATCTGTCTGATTTGGCTACAAATTGAAGGCCACCACAAACACTTCCTCGGTTTGATTAATGTTCTAGAGCACCTCAAGGACTTAAGGAAACACTGACTTATGTTTATCAGTTTATTAAGGATATGACAAAGGATACAGATGCCAAGTGATATACATGGGTAAGGTCTGTGAGGGTCCCAAGCAAAAGGACTTATGTCCACATAGAATTGGGTTGCATCACTCTCTGATGTTTATGTTATGTTTTACAGGTTATGTTTTACAGTGTAGGAACTCTCTGAACCCCATACTATTGGGAATTTTATGGAGGCATTAAATAGGTGTAATAGATCATTAACTCCATTTTTAGCCTTTCCCCCTCTCAAGAGGCTGAAAATTCCAAGCTTCTAATCATGGCTTAGTCTTTCCATTGACAAGCCTTTATCCAGAAGCCTACCCAAAGTTGCCTCATTATAACAAAAGACACTCTTATCACCCAGGAAATGACAAGAGTTTTGGGATTCCTATGTCAGGAACAGAGTCAAAGACCAAATATTAGAACAAAAGATGTTCTTAATCCTCTTATCATTTAGGAAATTACAAAGATTTCAGAAGTTCTATGTCAGGAGCCAGGAGCAGAGCCCACTATGTATTTTTTTCTATTATCTCATAATAAAGAACTTTGGTTTTTGTGTTTCTTTTTTTATTGGGCATGTTTCCATCTGATTCATCTGTGGTTGGCTCCTTTGTATCATGTAGAGCTCAGTCTGATGCTCACATTCTTAAGGTTTTCTCTAAGGATCCAAACTAAATAGTTTTATTTTAATATGTTGATGTTATTTCTTAATAATTCATTATTCACTTATATTTATTTATTTATTAAATCTATTATTTTCTTATCTAAGATATAAGTTTCTTATCTGTTATGTTCACTGCTACTTCCCAGCATTTTGAATTCTGTGTGACCTTACCATTTTGAATAATAGGCCCTTGATAAAAACTTGTCCAATAGTTTTCTGAATATTCTTTTTTTTTTCTAAAGATTTATTTATATGAAAGAGAAAGCAGTTGGGAAGGGCAAAGAGAGAGAGAGAATCTATAGCAGTGTCACACTAAGATAGGAGCCCAAAACAGGGCTTGATCCCATGATCCTGAGATCATGATGTGAGTTGATATCAAGAGTCTGACCCTTAACCCCCTAAGCCACCCAAGCGCCCTGTTTTTCTGAATATTTTAAGTGCTGCTCAGAAAGTCACATAGTAAGTCATTATGAGATATCACTGAGTTTTTATGAGCCAAACCAAACCAAACCAAACAAAAAAAACAAGCAAATCCTTGTCCTTTGAGACATGAGACATAGCTAAAAACAATTTCAGTAAAGTCATCACCTCCTTAAAGCCCATGTTAAAATACACACAAGAATCAGAAACTTGTTAAAAAGGAGTGTTCATTTTTAAAGGGAGAAAACTGTCAGTTAATTGTTGGTTCCATTTATGATGAAGACCAGGCTGGTAGATAAGATTTGAGAGTCACACAACTAAATAATCTTGAAAATAGAGACCAAAGAGAATAAAGTTCTAAAAAAAGGAGAAGAGGAACTAACATAACAAAACAGTTAACATTAGGAAGGAAGTTTGGAAGTCAGAATAGTATACAATCTCATAGTAGAAAAAAGATCAGTGTAATTAATCTATAATTTCTATATGAATAGATACTGCTCTAGTTTTCCAAATCTAGCTAATTTATCATGCTACAAAATTTTTAAAAGAATTTACTATTGAGAATCAAGATAAATGACCTTATCCAGTTTTCTCAAAGCTCCACATTTTTAAAATAAGTGATATATTAGTAAAATGATGAGTCTGGAATACATTATAGTAATGTATTTTTGGAATTTTTAGAACCATATATGGTAACGTAATTCCAGTTCACATTTTGTAGCTCATTTTTTTAAATAAAGTAAGTACTTTTTTTTGTTCTTTGTTTTTTTGCTTTTTTTGTTTGTTTGTTTGTTTGAGAGAGAGAGAGCATTAGCATGAGCACACACATGAATGAGGGAGGGGTAGAGAGAAAGACTCTTAGGCAGGCTCCACACTCAGAACAGAGCCCTAATTGGGGCTTGATTTCATGATCCTGAGATCATGACCTGATCCAAAATCAAGTGTTGACTTCTTAACTGACTAGGTCACCCAGGGGTCCCTAAAGTAAGTAAATTTTTTTTTTTTAAGATTTTATTTATCCATTTGACAGAGAGAAATCACAAATAGACAGAGAGGCAGGCAGAGAGAGAGAGAAGCAGGCTCCCTCTGAGCAGAGAGCCCGATGCGGGACTCGATCCCAGGACCCTGAGATCACAACCTGAGCCGAAGGCAGCGGCTCAACCCACTGAGCCACCCAGGCACCCCAAAAGTAAGTAAATTTTTAAATATTCTTCCTCTCGTGTTTTAGAATCACATACAATATATTGTAATTTTATTAGTTTACATCTCACAGCATTTGAGTGGTGAAGAGGCGTTTAGAGAAATTGAGTTCAAAATCCTGAGTCTGTTGTGTACCCAGTGACGTTGGGAAGCTATAAAACCTCCTTACGTCTAAATCTGCTCACTTACAAATGGATCTATGTTATTTTAAATAATAAAAATAAGTGAAATAATATGTCTGAAACTACTGAATCATTGCCTAGCACCACCCAGGAGCAATCAATATGTAGACTCTTTTTTTATTTGAAAAGTAAATTATTCCCCAGTAGGACATTATTTTGCCCAATTAAAAAAATATGCCCAATGCTGTTTTCAAAACATGTGTCTGCGATACAGACTTGCTACCTCATGTACCATGTTAGTATTTTTTTTCTGATATTGTAAAAAATATATATACTTTTTTAAAAGTTCAAAGTTTTCGGGGTACCTGGGTGACTCAGTGGGTTAAGCCTCTGCTTTCACCTCAGGTCATGGTCTCAGGGTCCTGGGATTGAGCCCTGCATTGGGCTTTCTGCTCAGCAGGGAGCCCGCTCCCCTCTCTCTCTCTCTCTCTGCCTGTTATTCTGCCTATTTGTGATCTCTCTCTCTGTCAAATAAATAAGTAAAATCTTTCAAAAAAATGTTCAAAGTTTTCAATATTTCTAGGAACATATATTCCTTTAAAATTATGACAGTTATCAAGAGAAGTTGAGTACATAAAGTAAAAAAAGAATATAATAAACTCAAAGTTGCATACGGTAGATAAATCTATTATTTTGTCCTTCGTCCTTTAGGGCAACTATTCTCTCCTGCACCATCCTCATCACTGCTTCAGCCTTGTGGTTTGAATAAGAGCTAACATTGTATATGCCCCAACCCTGACCATCATTAATTAGAAGAAGTTGCATATGTACTCAAAGATGTACTATTTAGTTAACTTCTCCAGAAATTTTGAAACTAGAATTTAAGAGAGGTAATATGTTTGGAACTGTATATGGTAACAGATGTTAATGAGACTTAATGTGGTGATCATTTCACAGTATAAATTATTATGTTATATACTTGAAATGAATATAATGTCACATGCTAATTATACTTAAAAAAAAAAAGAAGAAAGAAGAAAAAGAGGTTAGTTCTCATCAATTGATGAGGGGCAGATTATGACTATGGAAGCAACTGGTAGACATGCTACGTCCATAGCATGGAAGAAACACATCTGTACAAAGAGAGACTAAGTGTGACAATGTGAGATAGAGAACCTGAAAAAATTGTTTACAATTGTCCCTACAGACAGCTGTTCGTGTGACTTTCAGTGGTATGTTTCTACAAACAAATGTACTTCCTTTTTGGCCAAAGTTTGTTCAAGCTGGGTTTCCTTCATTTTCAAAACAAAAGTGTTCTGAGAAATGTTTATTGTCAAAAATTACTGTGTATAATTAACTCATCTGAAAAGAAAAGCACAGCATAACAAAACTAAATTGGCTTTACGTTATATTATTTATATTTGAGAATTTCTGGGTGGAAAGTCAACCTTTGGGAAATAAAGAATATTTTTAGAGGGCAAAACATGGATTGATCTTCAGAGATATTTGTATCTAACATTTTTGAATTGTTTATTTCTCCTTCTAGGAGAAAATATTAGTAAGGCTCTCCCCACCCCCAAAGAGTACAGTTTGGTTCGATTGAAATTCATCCTTTTAGCCCCAAAGTGTTCTTTTCTAGCAGCTGCATAAACAAAGGATTTAGTGCTTTATATTGAGGATGCAACTCTTATTGGTGTTTGCATTATTCCTGGGTTCATCCGTTGGCTGTTCAATTTGTTAGGAAATGTAAGAAGCCTGCAAGATGATAGGATTCTTGGTTTTAACCTTTGGCAGATATTTTAACTTCCTAAGTTTTTTTACACCCTTCCATTTCCACCAGTTAAATACTTCAAAGCTATATGTAAGCATCTGTACACATTTTCAAAATACAATTTCTTAATAATTTCACCACCCAGTGTTATTATTTAGAAATTATTTGAACTTCCTACCATGAAGCATTGTCACCAAATGATATCAAAAGTGAAAAAGAAAACACCGGTACTCAAAACCTAAGTGGTAATATATGATTATTTGTTAGCAATTCTGATACTAAAGAGAAATGAGAGTAGTAGTTTCTAAAATAAACATCAGGAAAATTGGTTAATTGTATTATTTATTTAAATGTGGTATTAGCAGATTTACCCAGAAGAGACGTTGTAGTCATTTCTCTTTTTGTAGGTTATTTATATTTATATTTATATTATTTATATATATAAACAATTTTTTTTCCTTTTTCTTTTTCTTAACACATGCAAAACTATAAAGCAGAGCTTGTTCTGCAAAAAGACTGAGAAACTTCTACCATTTCTAAAATCTGGGCTGTGTATACACACTGAACATCGATCAATGAACACAGGCTCTTTGACGGTCCTGAGATCATCCTAGGAGCTGTGCCAGTTTACAATCCTTAATGCTCTAAGCACCTTTTGTCCTCCCCACCTCTTCCAAATATACACACTCTATTTCTCCGTTCAACCTTTAATTATGCCTCATGTTACTCTCTTTACCACATGCAGGTTCTAAAGAACTTATCTCTGTCTTACATTCCCAGGACTGGCCGAGCATGAGAGAATAAGTGTTTTGACCAATTGAATGGAACAATACTGAAGATGCCATAATAAATAAAATACTGAGAAAATATCTCCTTGATATTTGGTAAGAGATGCTGTTTCTCTTGTTTTATCAGTCAGGCATCAGAATACCACTATCAAATATGACTTACCCAACCCAGATATCTATCTATGACTTCATCAAAAGGTACACTTAACTGTGTACTTATGAAGAAAAAAAAAAATATGAATGTAAGTTTACTTAAAATGACTGAATTTATCCTCTAGGAATGAAAATTAATACATATTTTACTATAAATTTTATGTGTACCATTTAATAGATAACAAGCACTGCATGAGTCACTAGATTCTGACATAGTTTTACAGTTAATATAGAAAAAAACTTCTTAATATTAATGTTGTACAATTATTCTGTATACCTTAGTCTATACATAATTGTATAATGCTCTGTAAGAAGAATCTAGTTGGAGAGAAAAATAAATCATCATTCACCCTCTGGCTAAGAGGATGGCCTTAGTATTTGTTCTTGTATTTTGGAAATTCTAGATAGCCTGCTGCTGTTGTTGTTCTGGGTTTATCTACCACATGCTACCACTTTTATCTAATAAACCCCATACTACCCTTTGCAAGATATAATCTGATTTGTTAAGAAGGCATTACTCCATATCCTGGGTCTACTATCTGCATTTTCTTAAGTATTAGTTCAAGAATGACTTTTCTTCCTCTGTCTTATGACCTTGGGGTCCTCTGCCTCTTGCGTACTACTTATTGTTACGAGGCACTCTATACAAATTCATGGAATAAATGTATGAAAAGTTTTGTCATATAAATAGCAATTTTCAGGTGAAGATCCAATCTGAACAAAACTAACCCCCTCCTCAGTTGGATGGTAATAGAGATATCATACAATCTCCAATGTGCCTTCCATAAAGCTGCAGAGAAGCTTAGCTCATGGTCTAGACATTAGACATTACTGTAGCTGCATCAGAAATAAAAGCATCTGCATTTTAATTTTTTATTTTTTTATAAACATATACTTTTATTTCCAGGGGTACAGGTCTGTGAATCACCAGGTTAACACACTTCACAGCACTCACCAAAGCACATACCCTTCCCAATGTCCATAATCCCACCCCCTTCTCCCAAACCCCCTCCCCCCAGCAACCCTCAGTTTGTTTTGTGAGATTAAGAGTCACTTATGGTTTGTCTCCCTCCCAATCCCATCTTGTTTCATTGATTCTTCTCCTACCCACTTAAGCCCCCATGTTGCATCACCACTTCCTCATATCAGGGAGATCATATAAGTCAAGCAAAGAAAAGCATCTGCATTTTAAATGCTTTTAAAAATTCACTTCACATGATAGTCCAAATTAAATTATTGAATATAAAATATTATGTAAACAGTAAATGACCAACAAATAGTAAGAGCATCATTATTCATCATTAGATGAAATCCATTCTCATATTATTTGGGTTTGGGAAATGATTTCTGGTTCTGTCTGTTGAAATCAACTTTTGCAATCCACTCTTACTTTTCCCTCCTTAATTCCAATGTATCTGCAGCAAAGTAACTAGTGAATGAGGGTATGCTTGTGATTATCTCAGGGATAAAAGCAGAAATCTTCAGAATATTTGCAGGCTTTTTAATGATACCTGCATTTTCCTTAAACTGATTTGTTGGTACAGTTTGCAACTAATTACTTTACATGATGTACAGTACAGTACTTTTTAATGTAATATTACAAAGGGAGATTTATTTGGACAATGACAGAGTCCCATCTGCAATCATTTATTTTCAGCCTACACATTTTTCAATTTCTGTAGAAATAGCCTCCAAATATTATATAATTTCATGATTGATTTTTTTTATAACCTCTATCTAAAATCCTGAAAGAGGAAATAAGGTATGATTGACTTCTTTTTGATTTCCTATCCAAAACTTTGTATATTGTTGGGGGAGGGAGGGGAAACCGACTCAAAATTTTTGTAATTGTTTTTCAGCACTCTGGGTTGGATGTGGTTTGTAATGACACAAATTGAATTCTGAGGCATGATTTGAAATAATGATGTGGAGAAAAATATCCTTCTTACTTATTGCTTTAAATTTCTGGGTTTGGTTGTCTTTCTCCTTTCTTCCTTCTGTGAATAGGAAAATCAAGTTAATTTAGAAATTACTGGAAATTGTATCTGATGCACAGTGTGAAAGAAAGCGGTAACAATCAAAAGAGTATATATAGGGCAATGTTTTTAAAAAATTGACCCGTTATTGACTTTGGAAACATGAGAGCATACAGACGCTGTACAGTTATAGTAGTGAAACATCTGGTCCAGATACAAGAGCATTATTGGGCATAACAGACTCACCTGGCTAGGAAGCATGCAAATGAACAGACGCCTCATGAGGAGACAGTTGGTGGGAAGAAACAGCAGAGTAAGGCTGCTTAGAACAGACATAATAATATTAAAAAGCAAACATTTTTAACTTTTGAGTGCACTTTTGAGGTTTCATAGGCAAAAGCGTAAGTCACAGTGAGAGACCAAAAAAAAAAAAAAAAAATGATGAGAAGCATGTAAGTTAACCTTTCTGAATAGTAATGCCATATGTAGGAGTTTCCCAGCCATCAGCGCCATCCCTGAAGACCATTTATACTTTGCAGCATTAATATTCATTAGGTGTGATGCCGTATGTTGCCCAGCAGGATGCATTGCCAGCAGACTGTTTGTCATAAAGCCAGATTTAATAAAGCATTGTAAAACAAACATTATGATGACAAATACAAAATGACAGGCTAATTAAGAGAATCTTAATTGCCATTTTTCCATAATAACGTTTGTTCAGTTGTATCTGTCTCTGTGCTAGCATTCTTCTTTTTCAGTTTGCATTCTGTGCATCTTCCTCATCACTCTGCCCAGGGGAAAATTATGCCACATGTGATTTAAAGCACTCAATGCCTTCTTTTCCCCTCCCACAAATCGATTATAAAGTAATGAATAGCTGTGTGCCACTGACGTTCACAAACATTAACCTTTTATCTTTACGTTGTGGACAGCACCTCTGATGCAGGTGTGTACCCACATAGCCGCTGATATAATAAGTTGCACAAATCAATAAAAATTCAAAATCCAAATATCACCTGCAATCTTCTGTGAAATATTTGTAGTTAACTTTCTTCAGCCTGAAGAAATCCATCCTTGATTTCAAAAGCCACTATTATTGGGGTGCGTGTGTCGCTCAGTGGGTTAAAGCCTCTGCCTTTGGCTCAAGTCATGATCTCAGGGTACTGAGATCAAGCCCTGCATCAGGCTCTCTGCTCAGCGCGAGCCTGCTTCCTCCTCTCTCTCTGCCTGCCTCTCTGCCTACTTGTGATCTCTGTCTGTCAAATAAATAAATAAAATCTTAAAAAAAAAAAAAAAGCCACTATTATCTTTTTAAAAGAAATTGAAACTCAGCAAATTTTACTGAGCAGCTCTTTGGCCAAGAAAAGAGAGGTAATTTATCTACCTTCCATTACATTGTGAAAAGAGGGTCTCTAATCTTCACTCACCATGTTTCACAAACTCTCTAACCGGCATAGTCCGTAAAAGATGAGATGATATATTTCGTCATTTGGAGAATAAATATCTTATATATTTCTCCCCTTGCTTTATAAAATATCATTTAAGATGTGTATATTCTTGCTGTCACTTAGAAATAGAGGCTTACCAAAAAAAATCAGAATACCGCCTAGGGAAAGGATAAAGAACCAGCTCTCAAGAGTCTTTACTGTTAGGGGCACCTGAGTGGCTCAGTTGGGTAAGTGTCTCATTCTTGATTTCCACTCAGGTCATGGTCTCAGGGCTGTAAGATTGAGCTCGGTGTCAGGCTCTTTGCCAGGCATGGAGCCTGCTTAAGATTCTTTCCCTCTCCCTCTGCCCCTTTCTCCCTCTAAGAAACTAACAAATAAACAAGCAAAAAACCAAAAACGTGTTTACTGCATTTCCTTGGTAATTTTACTAGGATACAAGTTCTGGTTCTCTGCTTTGCTGTATTATGGAATGATCAGACTGAAGGAGATTCAAAATCAGTTTGTGTGCTGGTAAATATTTAATGACTTACTCTCAGATGGGAAGACAAAAAGCTCTGATTTATAGGATTTGCTGATCTCAAGCTACCAATAAATAAGTCACTCATCAGGAAGCTAAAAAGGAATGCATGTGATTGGCTATCAAGAATGTTGATGAGACATATAAATGTACAATGAACTAATTATCAGTAGAGAGTCATCACATCTGAGTTTTCCTTTTTGGAGGAGAAAGAGAAAATATTCTGAATTTTTTTGGTATACATAATTTATTGAAAATCTCTGAGCTCAGGGACTAGAAACATCAGATATATATTTACATAATCTAAATAACAAGAATTCCATTGGCAAATCTTTGCCAAAGAATTATAATTTCAAAAGTAGTTAAATTGGTACAAATATCCACTCCAACCAGAATTCTAATAATGTTAAATGGGGCAGAAAAAAGTCACAATAGCTTCTGAAACAATGTTAACTTTTCCCAAGTAGATCTAGAAAAAAATGAATACAAATATTTGAAATGATTCTTCCAGAACGTTTTTTGAGAAAGTTGATAACATTGTTCAGTATTATTTATCTTATAAAAATTATCTTTCATATTTATGAAATTAAATAGTAATTAAACTAAATAATTATTTTTATTTTCTTATGGTTTGTACAATTATTAAGTTCAATTTTTGGGGGAGAGTTTAAAAGTGAGACTGAACATATCCTCTGTTAAGATTCATGAAAAAGCAAATGAAGAAACATTAGTTTTGTTTTTTGTGGTTTTTTTGAAGACCATTAGCTTTAGCAAAATAATCAACTTCTCAACACTCCTCAAAACCATGGACTCATTCAGCAGTGTATTAAAATTAAGTTTGAATATCTGTAGTTCTGATTCACCTAGTATTATTAGATGTTTTCCTGATCAATTATTTTGTGTAATTACAGTTATATATGTTTATAAAGTTTAAGTATATAATTATTTATTATTTTCATAATCATCATAATTAAGCTTGGCTTTAAATCCTAGGTTCACCACTTGCCAATTCTTTGGCTTTTGAAAAACTCAACTTTTCTGAAGTCACCCAGGTACCCCAATACTTTTGCTTTTGAAATTTTGAAAAAAATAAAGTAAAAAATAAAAAGATTAACTTTCTTTATTAGAATGAAAAAAGAACATTCCCAAAGTTTTTAATTTTTATTGTTCAAATTATCAAAGTTATAATCTTCTTTTACTGAATAAGTTTAATAAATGTTTGTCTCCTCTGACTTCTTTACTTCTGTGATTTAGGTCAGAAATGTATTTTTATTTTTAATTTAAACTTAACATATATCACACATTCATAAAATGATAGACTTAAGTCATTTAAATGCAATAATTCATTGTCATGAGTATAATTACATGAAACAGTTGTATAACTATGCTAACTATCTTGGCCAATAGTTAAATAAAAAGGCAAGTATCTAAACTTTATAATGAGGAAAATAAAAATCATTAAGCAAAGTGGTCATGGAAATTAAGAAATAAGCCTATTTTGCAGAAAATTCCTATCTGGAATTGTATTATCCTAATCTAGTTATCATCTGTATAAAAACTCTGAATTTTACCCACAGAGAGTAGAGAAAGCATAGTGTTTATTTATTTGATCATAGTGCCTATTAATTTGATCACTTTGGTAGAATTTTTTTAATCAGCTAAATTCACAGGGAAGCATTGGCTTACCTTGTCTATATGCAATTGAGCATCACTTTAAGTTTTTTCAGGGTTTGCCAGATGTTTGGGTATAAAAACCAATTGCTTTTTGTGTAAAAACTGTGAATCCATTATCTGGGCCTTAGGTTTAGTCAGAGAGTAAACACAGTATTTCTGTTTTTTAAAAGCTTATATCATCAGTCTAATCTCAGGAACATCCACCTGAAATTGATTTCAATAAAATGGACCTTACACGTTGAGACAGAGTACCGAAGTTTAGTTTGGTGCAAAATGAGCCAGACCCCTTAGTTCCTGGCAGTTTTTCCTGCTAGATGTGCCATGAGCTCATCTTTAACAATGAAGGCAGTGCAATCTCCAGGCTTGGCACTGACTCTGTGTGGAGCATCAGGTTTCCAAGCTGCCTCATCCTCTCTCTGGATACTTGTCCTACTGTTGGAATGGAACTAGACTCAATGACTCAGTGAACCAAGTACCCGATGCACATAAACAATTCCTTGGTAACATTAGCAAGGAATATTAGTAAGTCTGTGGATTCACTAAAATGCAGTATGTCAGAATGATAGATAATTAAATGGTGCTTGCCTGGAAAAAAAAAATAGGTAAGAATCTATATTTCCTACATTTGGGCAAGAGATTTTGCACTATTACATTGTATCCTATACCCATCCTATTGTTTTTGCTATTGCTGCTCATATAATGTGATTGTATTTTTGTTTTAGGTCATTAATATTAAAAAATCCCAAAGTAAATAACAATTTACCTTAACCATATACAGAATAATATGTAAGACACTTAAAAGTAATATTTAGAAAACCTAAGCTAGTATTTAAGAGTTACAAAAGAGGAGATGATATTAAACAAATATTAGAGCAGTGATAGTTCAAATAGCATGGGATATCTGCAAATAGAAAAAGATCAATGAAAGAGAATAGATTTCTCTTAATGAAATGTATATATACAAAAGTGTTATATAAAAAAGAAATGTCATAAGACAATGTAAAATGAATATATGTCCAATAAATTATGCTGAGAAATTGGCGAAGGGAAAAGAAAAATTATGTAACTTCCTCACTTCCTACATGTCATGATAAATTTGACTAGCCCAGCCATCCCTCATATTTGTTAAGTTTCACAGAAGCCATGTAACATACATCATTGTCCTGTGGTATTTGTTATTTCCCAGTAGAAGACACATATATGTTAGCTACGACTGAAAATCCTAGAAGTACACTTCTGTGGGCAGGTCCCGTGTGTTATGTATCACGGACAATTCCAAGGAATCTAGTATAGTCCTTAGCCCACAAATTAATGTCAACAAATATTCGCCTATCTGATTATGACGCACTGGGACAATCTATCCAAACCATATAACTGCCAATGTTGAACAAAAAGTTTCTTGCTAGAGTAATAAGAGAGTTTGGGAAGATTACAAAAATAAACTATGGACTACCTGTAGAGATACATCAGAAATCTACTATTCCTCAGACCACCATCAAACTGTGTTTGCAGGGAGACAGTAAGAAAACAATAAATGTCAGCCTTTCTACACTTGTGTTTTGATGGTTCATTTTGTTTCATGTTCTGTTAATTTTTCTTTTTTGTCTTTTGTTGTGGTTGTTTCCAGCGTCCATTTATAATATATGTAGTTTATTATATATGGGGTTTATTATATATGGGTTTTTCAATAGTCTTCTTTGTGTTAATTTCTTTAACATTGTTCAAATACCATATCAAAGACTTTGGTTTTGAATTTGCACTTTGTAGGTTTTTCATTATTACATTCTACTGACTTTTCTTTACCTCAATGCTGTGCTTTTCAAGTTATCATAAATGTACACATGAATCATGCAAAAGAACAAATTAACCAGAATAATTATATAGGTGGGAAGAAAAAGAGAAGAGAACCCTAGTTTATAAAGGCAACAAACAATAAATAAATCAGGTGTGACACAATTAAATTCAGATGTAGAGCAGCAATATAGCTTTATTCTGCTAGAATGCATTCTATTTACTTTGAGCCCTCATCCTGATGAAGTTCTAAGAAACTTCTACCTTGTCTCCTCAGTAACATTTTTGGTAGATGTGTGTCAGATAAAGGCAAAGGAACTCTCAGGCTTTCTGCAGCAGGAGAGCATCTTTCTCTAATGGTCCTACACACAGCTTTTCACCAAGATGTCTCTTTTTCCTGTGTTTCCCAGCTGCTCGCTCACTGCCAGTCTTAGGGTTCTAGAGTCTACTCAGTATTTCACCATGTGATAAAGTCCGTGAGAAGTTATCTGTTGTCACGTTCTGTGCAATGTTCCCACCTCTTCAGTACACATGGCCCTAGACTTTTTAATTTTCACTGCCTCCTGTTTCCCTTCACACAAATCTCAGACTCTTCTAATCTGAACAAAGCAGGAAAATATTTTCCCTTATGAAAATTTTCAAAGTTATTTCTCCCCTCATGTCTGCTTCTGCAAAACCAAAACTATGTGGCAATGGGGAAAAAAAGCAACCCCAAATATCTTCATTGTTTAACATAGGAATTATTTTCTTACACAGTTTTATTAAAAGAGAAAATAAATTAGTTGACAATATTTTAAAATCTGGATTTCTACTTTCTTTTAGAAATTTTAAAAACTGGAATTGAGGAGACCCTATCCCTACATCACAAAAAATAGTGGTGAGCTAGTGCTACTCACCCAAGAAACTTGTGTTCTCTATTTCATGATAGAAGCTCCTGAAAACTGAGGAGAGTTTTTGTTGCCACTTACCACTGTTGTTTCTTGCACCTGGTCATTTTCCTTTTTCACAGAGTCTGCCCTGGCCCCTTTATGCATTTGCTTTAGCATACAGGACAAAGGGCTTATGCTTCTGGAAGGCTTTTTTTTTTTTTTTTTTTTTTAAGACTTTATTTACTTATGGGGCACCTGGGTGGCTTGGTGGTTAAAGCCTCTGCCTTCAGCTCAGGTCATGACCTCAGGGTCCTGGGATCGAGCCCCATATTGGGCTCTCTGCTCAGCAGGGGGCCTGCTTCCTCCCCTCTCTCTCTGCCTGCCTTTCTGACTCCTTGTGATCTCTGTCTGTCAAATAAAGAAATAAAATCTTTAAAAAAATATTTAAAAAAAAAAAAAAAGACTTTATTTACTTATTTGACAGAGAGAGATCACAAGCAGGCAGAGAGAGAGAGAGAGAGAGGAGGAAGCAGGCTTCCTGCTGAGCAGAGAGCCCGATGCCGGATTGATCCCAGGACCCTGAGATCATGACCTGAGCTGAAGGCATCAGCTTAACCCACTGAGCCACCCAGGTGCCCTTTTTTTTTTTTTTTTTTTTTCCTCTCTTGTCCTATCCTTCCCTGGGAGCAGAGTACAGACCAATCAGTTGTTTCTGAAGGACAAAGGAAAACAAGGCATACCAGAAAAATAAAGGACATACCTTGCTATCTCAAAAGTATTATTCAATTACTGACCTGTCAAATAATTTCATATGTTATTTAACCATAACATAAACTTTCAAAACGTTAAATCTGCCTATGGCCCCTCCCCCAATGTAACACTACCTTATCAAACACATACATAGTGCATTAGATTTATGGATGATTTTAAAGAGGCATCTATGAAATCCAACAGCTTTAAAAATGTAATTTTAATAAAGAGTCAAATATAATTAATTCAAAATAAAACCAAATGACTTAAAAACTGCGTGTAAAATTTGAAATGGACAAGCTACCAGAAAGGCTTTTGCAGGAGATGGCTAACATGGAGTTCCAACTATTATGTCATGCTAGTTAAAGCTGTATTAAAACGGAACCATGAGTGTTTGTCTTTCAAAGGACCAGATCTAGTCTGTAAAAAATCGATTTCCTTGCAGGTGGATACCATAAACATACTGAGGTTGTGCTAATGCCTCACAGAGTGTTACATGCATAGTAGGGCCTTGATATAATCAAGGAAAAAATGACCACATGCTGAATGAAGGGGAAAAAAACGGAAACACATTTAAAGCATTCCATTTTTAACAGTAAATAGAATATGTCACATATATTAAATAAAAGAACGTGCCTTACAGATTAATAATCTGTGAAAACAGTATTCATATCATCCAGACTTAAAATAAAAATTCTTAGACTTATAAAAGGTTTATAAACATTTAATAGTAAGAGATGAGTTTCTAAACATGTTTCCAGACCAACTCATGCTTCCTAAGCTGTCTCTGCATGAGATAACCTACTTAATTCTTATTTCATTTCTTTCTTCTAGATGTGACTATTCCAGTTGTATATGTGTGGAAATTAAGTCCAAGTGATTGAGAACAGGACTCCAAACCAGAGTTAAGAACTGAACTAGCACTTGTTCACAAGGATGTACTGTGCATTTGGAGAATTACATAATTTAAATTTAGAGGACTATATTTCTGTTGCATGCACTTTTTGTGCCTCACTTCCTCTCCATACACATGTGTCAGAAATGGAAATGCTTTCCTCTTTAACTCCTTTTGCTTTATTTCCGTAATCTTAGAGAAAAACAGCAGTCTCTGGTCAGATAATATAAAGACAGAGGTTTTCAACACACGCACACACACACACACACAGGCGTGCACACTCACCATCTATCAAAATTATGCTAAGAAAGAGGTAAGCAGACTGACCTCTGACCTAGCTTACCTCCTTCATTTAATAAATGAGGAAACCAAGTCCCAGAGAGAGTAAGTGCTAATTCAATTGAATTTATTATTGTTTGCTTATAGCTCTTTCAAAAATTCTTTTAGGCAGTTCATAGAAAGGACAAATATGGCAATATAAATAATATACAGAGAAAAATGGGAAACTTGTATTGGATAAATAAATAAATAAAATACATACATAAATAAAGCACATGACTGAAGCACTGTCTTTAACATCCCACTGTATCAGAAGAAATGCAGGGACACAGTAGGTTTTAACACGTACAATAAATGTAACAGAAATATCTACAAGGTAAGGTGGAAGACATCAAGAAATGTTTAATTTTGTACTGGGAAATAAGGAAGTCTCCACAAGGAAGGTTTACATGAACAAGAATTAGAATATAATACTATGTTTCTCTTATGAGGCTTATATATATAGAATAAACAGGTATCAAAGATTTTTTTGAATTATTAATAAAGAAACCAGTAAAATGGTCAAGCTACCTCCATAGGAATTCAAGAAATAGGTTTTTATACAGGCCATCACAAATGACATTTTGATGTCAAAATGTATTTAGTATTTTAAATACTAAAATAAGATTATGAACATAGATACAAAGTTATCTCCTTCAGGAATGATGATGAGAGGATTTCCCAGAACCCATTTACACCCCAGTCAAACAACCACAGATTGCGAAAAAAAAAAAAAATTTTTTTTTTCAAAAGCAAATAGCAATTTCAAATTTCTGAAGTTGTTCTAAAAGCATACAGGCACATAGAATATGAAGAACCATTTATTTAAGAAAATCTACTAAATTTCAGTAAGAACAGTGAGAATCAGTGACACTTGAGTCAAGGCATACTCCTTCACCACTCCCACACACACCACTCCATTTTGGGTAGGTACCACCGAAACCATGGAATTTCTTGTACCCCCTTTTCCCAGTTATGCTACAGTATCTCCCCAGAAGGGCAAACTGCCAGTATATCTCATCACCCAACCCCCAGCTTTATGCTGCAGAAACTAACTTCCACGTAAGTACAGCCAAGAGATTGGAGTCTCCCTTCATCCACCCAGCACTCACTCACAGATGGATGTTTAAGGCCAGGAATAGTAGGCAGAGAATATTGGATAATGAGCTTCCAGAAAGTTCATAGTGCAGGGGTTCCATGCTGAAGAGACAAGCCAAGAAGACCAGAAGCTACTGTCCCTGCCCAACTCCCTGCTCATAAATCAGGGATGTCATTGCAGGAGTACATGGCCTCTGTCCTTGCTCCCAACTTCAGAACCATGGCTTAAAGACTTTTCACAGAGGAAAGATAGATCATATGAACAGAGAGATTCAAAGCTCTTCCCAAAGGAAATGACTTTATTTAGAAGCATATCAAAAACGTTTACTACTGAAGGCCCTTGTGGAAACAATGGAAACTCTGGTGGTATGTTAACAAAAATAAGCTGGTAGTTTCATGTAAACAACAAGCTAAATCATAAATCTGATAGCTTATGAGAGAATTAAGGAAATAGTTAAGAAGAATCCTTGTGGGATCAAAACAAACCTCAAAAATCGGCCTCAAAAATTTTCCCGACAAAGGAGCATGTATTTAATTGGCTAGATTTTTGCTCCAGGACATTGTCAAAGACGATAGAGCAATCAGCTGGCAATGAGTGGAGGCAAACATCTATGTGTATTACCAATAGAGGCAGACGCCTGAACAGAGAAACCAGCAAATAGACAGTAAAAAAAAAGTCCTGTTAAAACCAGTCTTATCAAGGTAACTGTGCATGCCCGAGGTAGTGTCCTCTTGAGAAAAACATCAGACTCTTCACACAAAAGGAGAAATAGACTTCCCAAAATTATTCTAACCAAATCACTAAATAAATGAGCAAACAGCAACACTTCTGGAGAGGGGAGACAATCAATACTCAGAGTTGTTACAATATATGATCCAAAGTACTTACTTTTTAACAACAACAATGTATGAGACCTACAAAGAAACAAGAGTTCCTTGGACTTATAAACCTGGAAAGAAAAGTGGAGAGAAGGCTCAATATTGAAATCAGCAAAAACTTCAAAACATGTATTATAAACATGTTCCAGGAGCTAAAAGAAGCCATGTTTAAAAAAAAAAAAAAAAAAAAAAAAAAAAAGTAAAGAAGGAGATAACGAAAATGTCTTCTGTAGAGAATATTCATACATACCAAGTGAATGTTTTTCATAACAATAAAGTATAGCCTTTTGGGTTACATTTTCTACCAGAAAAAGATCACTTGCATATTTACTAGGTGCAACATGCAAATTAACGTGAAACTTCACAAAGTCCATGTCATTGTTTGTCAGGGAACTGTACAGTCCAACAGTGGTATAGAATTCTAGAAGAAAAAAAAGAATTCTCAATAACCCTTGGGTGGGTCTAACAAACAGTTCTTCAGCATGATAATGAAAGCAGCTGCATGTCTTATTTAAAAATTTTAGATAATCTAACTTAACAAGAAATATGACCCCATGTGGACTAGAAAGAAAAAAGATATCCAAGGCAGAGGAAACAACATATACAGAAACAAGAAATAGAAAATAGCAGGTGTTTGGATAGAAACCAATAATTCACAAATGACTGTGTGTTTAAGTTCTTAGATACAGAAGAGGAGGCTAAAGAGTTACTATCAAAACTCCACTTGTGTGCCTAACTAGGTAAGAAGTTTGCACTTTATGTGACTATTAACTTGGGCCCTTCACAGGTTTTAAATAAGGATGGGCATTATTTTAAAGAAAATAGTGAGAAGGGTAAAATTGAAAAGCAATAAGCTGCAAAGACTACTCTTGCATAATTGTCTAGATCCCTGCTTTACATTTAATGAGTATACAAATCACTTGGGAACCTGTCAAAATTCAACTTCATATTTAGTAGTTCTGGGAATGAGCTTAGATTTCCATTTCTGAAAAGCTCCCAAGTAACACTAATGCCACTGGTTTTTAGACTACACACAGAGTAGCAAGAGTCAAAATTAGCACTGTCATACAAAAATAATGCAACACATATATGTAATTTTACTTTTTAGTAACCACATTCAAAAAATGGTGACCAGAAACCATTGAAATTAATCTTAAAAATAGATTTTCTCTAACTTGATATATCCAAAATATTAACATTTCAACATGCTTACCAATAAAAAGAAGATTGGTAATCAGATATTATCCATTCTTTTATTCATTCTCAATGTCAGATATCCATTTTGTCTTTTACACTTACAACACCTTTTAATTCAGATTCTAAGTTTTCAGTGAGCATATTGGATCTGCATTTAGATTTCATAAAACTTAATACTGAAAAAGATTTACTCACCCAAGTTGCTTGAAACAGTCCCAAAGTTTTTGTAATAACAGAGTCAAATTTTGTTTTTATAATTCGAATTCAAACTAATTAAAACTGAAAAAAAATGAAATATTTGGTTTCTCATTAGCCACATTTCACATGCTACCATATTGGAGAGCACAGGTCTCCATGAGATGAGAGTGGGAGTGAAGGAGGAAAAGCAGTGCTATGTTGTGGCACATAAATGGTACATGAAAGGAAGAAGGGTAAGAAGCAATAAAACAAACAAAACCCCAAAGAGCTCTTGAAAAAAACCAGGAGACACAGCTCAAGAGACCAATTGTGTGCCTCTCTTCCCAGTTCTTCTTACAGTAATGTCATATTGGGTACTGTGAATCTGGCCATGCTGGACGTATTCACAGCAGAGATGAAAACAGTTAATGGTTCCCTTTCTCCCCAAAGCCAGTTGTTAAATATTTACCAGCACATCCCTAGAATTAAAATATTTTAAGAATTAGATCAGTTTATTCTCATTTTCTAATAGCTTTCCATCCAAATGAAATCTAAAATCATTTAATACACTATGCATTCTGGCTTTAGTTGATCTCTCCAAAATAATTTACATCCTGACATTAGATTACCTTGCTTTTCCCTCAACATGCCAAGTTTTTATCAATTAGCATTTTCTTTGCTTGAACATTTTCCCCACAGATCTATGAATTTCATCCTTTTACATATTTGCTCAAAGATTTATTTCTCAGAAAAGCCTTGAGGTACCAGTTCCTCCCTCACCACTAGTGATGACCTATCTGCTTCCTTACTCTATTTTTCTTACTAGAATTAAATATAACCTGAAATTATATCTTTTTAAAATTATTTTTTAATTTATTTTTCTGTCTGTGGAAATAAAATGTAAGCTTCTTGAGGACTTTGTTGGTTTTGCTCTAGTGCCTTAAGCCCCTAGAACTCCACATGGTACATAGTGGCATGTGATAATAATTTGGGGCATATGAGAATAAATGAATGAATGAATTTAAGTGGGACTATGATACAAGAATTTGATAAATGATGGCGGATAGAGGATAAACAGAGTCCAAGAAGACACTCAGTTTCTAGGCTTAAAGGATCAGGAAGATATTCACTCAGTAAGATAATAAACACAAGAAGAAAGGCAAATGCGGAGATGAGTGTTACAAGTTCAGCTGACTCAACTTTCTCCTCCACACCCTCCTTTTCAGTGCATTTCAGTCCCTAAAACCTTGGAGTCCTAAGTGCTAAGAAGGAGAAGCCAAGGTGATGAAATAAGAGGGTGAGGATCCCCAGTATCTGCCATAGGTCCTCCCCTAAAAGTCTGGATAGTAGGAAATGACATTGTCAAAACAATGTAGGCCTTGAGGAAGAACCCATGACTACAAGATGTCTCCCAAAGGACACCAAAGTCCAAATATGGCCGCACTAAGAGAGCACTTAGATTAGCCAACCAAGAGCCATGGCAGCAGAGTATAAAGGGGGTGGCAGGGCCTCAGGAGTACTGGCAGAAGTCTGTCAGAGCCATGACAACAAACAGGGTTCTATGACTTTTGATCCACAGAGCATTTCTCATCCTGGGAACTAGTTAAGGCCCTGTCACTTGGCAAGTGGGTTCTATGTAACTCAGGACCAGCTCAAGCTGTTAAATGATTTTCCCACAGCTGTACATTTTATGGGAGTTCATGTAGAGATTTCAGTTATATCACAGTATTTTTAGTATTTGGAAATATTTTTAAAAATCAAAGTCTTTTCACATGTGACAAAAATAGTTACTCTAAAGTATCTATCATATTTATTTGTTAGCAGACACCCTTATTTGCACAGTGTTGTTTACTTGTTCACTCTACAATAAGGTCATGACTATTCTATTCATGTATGTTAATTTTATATATTTTGCCTTATTGATTTTCATAACTTAGTACATAAAAATAATATGTTTTTATTCTCTAGTCTCTAAATTATTTTAAAAGGCATACAACTTTTGCTCTTTTCATACTTGTCGAAAGTAGGCAAGGATGCCCATAGTGGCATCCCATTTAGAGATTAACTGGGGACACATGGAAAAGCACCCCACTAAATAGTGGGGAGAAAGTTGGTAAATTTCAAACCTGAAATTGTATTATTTGACTGAAAATCAGAGCAGATGAAATTAGAAATAATTCAGAATAACAGAATTCTGACTTTAACTTGAATCACTAAGCTAATTTTTACATTTTAATATCTACACGTGTGCATTCACGAGGGGGTATCCTGGTTATTATTAAAAAGAAAAAAAAACAAACCTGTCAGCTAAAGTAGAGATCAAAATACAAATTGTAACACAAAGGAACATTATGTGAATTTGTGTCACTCCCTGGAGAACTTTAAGTTTATAAAAAGCAATGGATGGATTACATGAAGACATAAATATGCTCCTGCATTTTTATCTGTGACAGATACACTCTTATTGTAATGCAGTCTTAAAATGACACCACCTTGGGCTATGAGCTCATCAGAGCTCTCAAGCTCAGCAGGGTCAAATCTGGCTAATGTCTAAAAGGATGACCTCCAAGGAAAATCCAGGTGCAAGAGGATATAATGTTAGCAATTCAATAGATGACATGGTTCTCTTTAAGTCACTAATAAGCAATTTCCCCTCAAGATCACTATCAGACACCATGCTACCGGATGTTTCTTTGTAACGATTTAATACATATGGACATTTAAGATCTCGTGAATTTTTTACTAACGTCTTTATTATCATTTATAATCATTCTATGTTTGACAAATATTGGGGAAACCCAGTATTTAGGTATAATATACATAACATGAAATTTACCATCTTAACCCTTTTTAAGTATACAAGTCAGAGATACTAAGTACATCTGTATTGTGCAATAATCGCCAACACCCATCATTAGAAATCTTTCCATCTTGAAAAACTAAAATACTATGCCAATTAAATAATAACTCCCCATTCTCTCTTCTGTCAGTCAGTCCTTTGGGACCCATCATTCCACTTTCTGTATTAATGATTTTGACTTGTCTCGGTACCTTATGTAAGTGGAATCATAGAATATTTGTCTTTTTGTGATTGGCTTATTTCCCATAGCATAATGTCCTCAAGTGTTTCCGTGTTGCAGTATATTTCAGAATTCCCTTCTTTCTTAAGACCAAATTATATTTCATGGTATGCATAGGCCACATTTTATTTATTCATTTATCTGTCCATGGACACTTGGTTTGTTACCATGTTTAATTACTGTGAATAAAGTTGCTACAAACATGCACATACCAATATCCCTGAAACCCTGCTTTCAAGTCTTTGGGGTATATACCCAGAAATGAAATTGCTGGATCAAACAGTAATTCTATTTTAATTTTTTAAGGAACCAGCATATGGTTTTCCACTATGTTATACCAATTTATATTTCCACTAATAGAGCACAAGGGCTCTACATTCTCAACAACACTTGTTATTCTATGTTCTGTTTTTCATAGTAGGTATCCTAAAAGATGTGCAGTAGTACCTCACTGTAGATATCCTAAAAGGTGTGAAGTAGTACGGCACTATCAGTTTCCCTAATAATGAATGATGTTGAGCACTTATTTATTTCCACTTTTTGTTTACAGATCATTCATACATCTTTGGAGAAATATCTATTTAAGCCCTTTGTCCATTTTTGAATTGGGATTTTTTTTTTGTTACTGAGTTTTAGATATTCTCTCTATATTTTTGATATTAACCCTTCATTAAATATGTGATTTGCAAATAATTTTTCCCATTCCATAGAGATGCCTTTTCAACGCATTTGTAGTGTTCCTTAATACACAGAAATTTTAATTTATATGAAATCCAATTTGTCTACTTTATTGTTCTTGCCTATTCCTTTGCTATCATAGCTAAGAAATTGCCAAGCTCAAATATCAGAAAGTTTTGCTTTTTTTTTAGAGTTTTATAATTTCAGGCTTACACTTAGGTCTTTGATTTATCTTGAGTTAATTTTTATATCTGGTATTAAATAAAGGTTCAACTTTGTACTTCTAAATCTTGTTATTCAGTTTTCCCAGCACCTTGGTTGAAAAGACTGTCTTTTCTTCCACTGAATGGTCTTTGAACTCTTGTTGATAATAATTTGACAATATATGTGAGGGTTTTTTCCTAGGCTTTCTGTTCTATTCCATTTGTCTATGTGTCTTTCTTTATGCCAGTACCACAAGATTCTGATTATAGCTTTGTGGTAAATTTTAAAATCAGGAAATATAAGACCTCCAGCTTTGTTCTTCTTTTCCAAGTTTTTTCAACAGTTCACAGTCCCCTGAGATTTTCTTTTTCTTTTTTTTTTTTTAAAGATTTTATTTTTGACAGAGAGAGATCACAAGTAGGCAGAAAGGCAGGCAGAGAGAGAGGAGGAAGCAGGCTCCCCGCTGTGCAGAGAGCCCGATGTGGGGCTCGATCCCAGGAGTCTGAGATCATGACCTGAGCTGAAGGCAGAGGCTTTAACCCACTGAGCCACCCAGGCGCCCCCCTTTGAGATTTTCCATATGAATTTTAGGATGAATTTTTTTTTTCCAGCAAAAATCACCGTAGAGATCTTCATAGATATTGCATTGAATTTGTAAATTGACTTGGACAGTATTAACATCTTAACAATATTAAGTCTTCCAACCCATGAACATTAGAGATCTTTCCATTTATGTCTTCTTTAATGTCAACAATATTTTGTATATTTTGCTATGCAAGTCTTTCACCTCTTTGGTTAGATTAATTCCTAAGCATTTCATTTTTTGGTGATGCTATTTCAAACAAAATAGTTTTCTTAATTTCCATTTTAGAAATTCATTGCTAATGTGTTGAAATACAACTGACTTTTGTCTGTAAACTTCTTATCCTACTATTTTCTTGAATTTGTTGATTAGTTCTGATCACTTTTTTTCGTGGAATCTTTAGAGGTTTCTGTATGTAACGTCATATCATCTGCAAATGGAGATAATTTCACTCTTTTCCAATTTAGATGTATATTTCTTTTTCTTACCTAATTGCTCTGGTAGGACTTCCAGGACTCTGTTAAACGAAAAAGTAATGAAAGCAGCATTCCTGCTTTGTTTCTGATCTTAGAGAAAAAGTTTTTAGGCTTTTACCATTGTGTATGAAGTTCACTATGGGATTTTCTTATATGGCTTTTAATTGTTCAGGTAGTTTCCTTTTATTCCTAGATTTCTGTGTGTTTTTATAATGAAAGAGAGTTGAATTTTGCCATTTTTTTTCTTACATCAAGGGAGATAATTTTGTGTTGCTGTTTCCTTTTATTCTATTAAATTGGTGTATTACAGGGGCGACTGGGTGGCTCAGTGGGTTAAAGCCTCTGCCTTCAGCTTGGGTCATGATCCCCGGGGTTGTGGGATTGAGCCCCACATCGGGCTCTCCGCTGAACAGGGAGCCTGCTTCTTCCTCCCTCTCTCCCTGCCTCTCTGCCTACTTGTAGATCTCTGTCTGTCAAATAAATAAAATCTTTAAAAAAAATTGGTGTATTACATTGATAAATTTTTATATGTTGAACCACACCTGCATTCCAAAAATAAATCCCACTTGATTATGGTATATAATCCTTTTTGAATTTGGTTTGCTAGTATTTTGTTGAGAATTTTTGCATTAATGTTCATAAGGAATATTGGCCTGTAGTTTACCTTTCTTTTACTGAAGTGTAGTTGACATACCATATTACATTAGTTTCAAGTGGTTTTCTTATGGTATCTCTCACTGGCTTTAGAATTCTAACGCTGGCCTAATATAATGAGTTAGAAAGTATAATCTTTTCATTTTGGGGGGGTAGTTTAAGAGGAATAAGTGTTGATTATTTTTTAAATATTTGATAAAATTCATCAGTGACACCATCAGGTCTAGGGCTTTTCTTTGTCAATTTCTTTATTATTACTGATGCAATCTTTCAGTTAGTTATATGTCTATTTATTTATTTATTTTTAAAGATTTTATTTATTAACTTGACTGTGGGGAAGCCGGCTACAGAGATGGAGCCAAGGAGTGAGCTCTCAGCTCAGGGTTACCTTGAACCAGTCGCAGGCTCAGTGAGCTCAAAGCGCAGCCAGAGGCCAGGGACACGGGAGTAATTGAGCACTTTCTCTGAGGGTGCACTGAGTGGGCCCCCGAGCTCTCAGCTCCTCTGGGCTGGAGATTGGGAGGCCACCATTTTCATTCCCAGTCTCGGGAACTCTACAGAAAGCGTTCAGGGAACAAAAGCTTCCAAAAGTGTACCTGAACAGATTACTTAGCCCTGCCCCTGGCAAGGATGATGCAATTCCACCTAGGGCAAAGACACTTGAGAATCACTACAACAGGCCCCACCCCCAGAAGATCAACAAGAAATTCAGCCAAGACCAAGTTCCTGTACCAAGGAGAACAGTAGAATCTCAGAGAAAGAGAGAGCAAAGCATAGAATTCATGGCTTTCTCCCCATGATTCCTTAGTCTTGCAATTAATTTAATTATTTTTAATATTATCTTTTTTTCTAAATTTTTTAAAACTTTTACCCTTTCCTCTTTTAACATTGTTTAACTAGTTTATCTGAACAATAGCTTTCATAAATAATAATAATAATAATAATCTTTTTTGAAACTTTATTATTATAGTCATAGTTTATTCTTCATTGTATCTAACTTTATTTTTTGTATACACATAGGGTTTTTTCTTCTAAAAAATTTGGGGTGCAATTTCTTCTAATAGATCAAAATATGCCCTAAATCTAGCTCCGGGCTTGTTTTAGTCTTCAGCTCAAGCAAAATCTCTCCACTTTCTTTTTTCTTTATTCGCCCAACCTACTTACTTTATCAACTCCTTTTTTAGAAATTGAAAAAAAAAATTTTTTCACCTTTATAGGCATATTCTATCCCTTCATTGTGTTTACCCTTATATATGTTTTTCATTCTTTAAAATTTTGGGAGGTGGTTTCTTCTAAGAGAACAAAATACTCCCCAAACTAAGTGGATGACCCTGTTCTAGTCACCAGTCTAGTATATATATATATTTTATTTTTTTATATTTTTTAAAATTTGTTTTCTTTCTTCTTTCTTTCTTTTTTTAATTTTATTTTTCCTGAACTTTTTTTTTAATCCCCTTTCTCCCCTCTAAGATTTGGGGTCTCTTCTGATTTGGCTCCAGTACATTTTCCTGGGGTCTTTGCCACCCTTTTAATATTTCATTTTCTCCTTCATATATTCTTATCTGGACAAAATGACAAGGCATAAAAAGTCACTCAAAAAAAAAGAACAAGAGGCAATACCAAAGGTAGGGACCTAATCAATACAGACATTGGTAATAAGTCAGATCTAGAGTTCAGAAAAATTATTCTCAAGGTTCTAGCTGGGCTTGTAAAAGGCATGGAATATATTAGAGAAACCCCCTCTGGAGAGATAAAAGCCCTTTCTGGAGAAATAAAAGAAGTAAAATCTAACCACATTGAAATAAAGAAAGCCATTAATGAGGTGCAATAAAAAATGGAGACTCTTACTGCTAGGATAAATGAGGCAGAAGAAAGAATTAGTCATATAGAAGACCAAATGACAGAGAATAAAGAAGCTGAGCCAAAGAGAGACAAACAAATACTGGACCACGAGGGGAGAATTCGAGAGATAAGTGACACCATAAGACACAACAACATTAGAATAATTGGGATTCCAGAAGAAGAAAGAGAGGAGTAGAAGGTATATGGAAAAGAATTATTGTAGAGAATTTCCCTAATATGGCAAAGGGAACAAGCATCAAAATCCAGGAGGTACAGAGAACCCCCCTCAAAATCAATAAGAATAGGTCCACACTGCGTCACCTAATAGTAAAATTAACAAGTCTAAGCGACAAAGACAAAATCCTGAAAGCAGTCCGGGAAAAGAAGTCTGTAACATACATGGTAAAAATATTATATTGGCAGCAGACTTATCCACAGAGACCTGGAAGGCCAGAAAGAGCTGGCATGATATATTCAGAGCACTAAATGAGATAAACATGCAGCCAAGAATACTATATCCAGCGAGGCTATCATTGAAAATAGAAGGAGAGATTAAAAGCTTCCAGGACAAACAAAAACTGAAGGAATTTGCAAACACCAAACCAGGTCTACAGGAAATATTGAAAGGGGTCCTCTAAGCAAAGAGAGACCCTAAAAGTAGTAGATCAGAAAGGAACAGAAAATATACACTAACAGGCACCTTACAGGCAATACAATGGCACTAAATTCATCTCTCTCAATAGTTACCCTGAATATTAATGGGCTAAATGTCCCAATCAAAAGACACAGGGAATCAGAATGGATAAAAAAACAAAACCCATCAATATGCTGCCTACAAGAAACTCATTTTAGACCTGAAGACACCTCCAGACTGAAAGTGAGGGGGTGGAAAACAATTTATCATGCTTCTTCATCAGAAGAAGGCTGGGATGGCAATCCTTATATCAGATCAATTAGACTTTAAGCCAAAGACTATAACAAGAAATGAGGAAGGACATTATATCATAATCAAAGGCTCTATACAACAAGAAGATCTAACAATTTTAAATATCTATGCCCCTAACATGGGAGCAGCCAACTATATAAGCCAATTAATAACAAAATCAAAGAAACACATCAACAATAATGCAATAATAGTAGGGGACTTTAACACTCCCGTCACTGAAAGGGACAGATCATCCAAGGAAAAGATCAACAAGGAAATAAAGGCCTTAAATGATACACTGGACCAGATGGACATCACAAATATATTCAGAACATTTCATCCCAAACAACAGAATACATATTCTTCTCTAGTGCACATGGAACATTCTCAAGAATAGATTACATCCTGGGTCACAAATAAGGTTTCAACTGGTAACAAAAGATTGGGATCATTCCCTGCATATTTTCAGACCACAATGCTCTGAAGCTAGAACTCAATCACAAGAGGAAATTTGGAAAGAACCTAAATACATGGAGACTAAACAGCATCCTTCTAAAGAATGAATGGGTCAACCAAGAAATTAAGTAAGAATTGAAAAAATTCATGGAAACAAATGATAATGAAAACACAAGTGTTCAAAATCTGTGGGACACAGCAAAGGCAGTCCTACAAGGAAAATATATAGTGGTACAAGCCTTTCTCAAGAAACAAGAAAGGTCTCAAATACACAACCTATCCCTACACCTAAAGGAGCTAGAGAAAGAACAACAAAGAAAGCCTAAACCCAGCAGGAGAAGAGAAATCATAAAGATCAGAGCAGAAATCAATGAAATAGAAACAACAACAACAAAAAAATAGAACAGATCAACGAAACTAGGAGCTGGTTCTTTGAAAGAATTAATAAGATTAATAAACCCCTGGCCAGACTTATCAGAAAGAAGAGAGAAATGACCCAAATAAAATCACGAATGAAAGAGGAGAGATCACAACCAACACCAAAGAAATACAAACAATTATGAGAAATTATTATGAACAACTCTATGGCAACAAATTTGGCCATCTGGAAGAAATGGATGCATTCCTGGAGACATATAAACTAGGACAACTGAACCAGGAAGAAATAGAAAACCTGAACAGACCTATAACCAGTAAGGAGATTGAAACAGTCATCAAAAATCTCAAACAAACAAAAGCCCAGGGCCAGACGGCTTCCCAGGGGAATTCTACCAAACATTTAAAGAAGAATTAATACCTATTCTCCTGAAACTGTTCCAAAAAATAGAAATGGAAGGAAAACTTCCAAACTCATTTATGAGGCCAGCATAACCTTGATCCCAAAACCAGACAAGGATCCCATCAAAAAAGAGAATTACAGACCAATATACTTGATGAACACAGATGCAAAAATTCTCATTAATGGAAAAAAAAAATTCTCATTAAAATACTAGCCAATAGGATCTAACAGTACATTAAAAAGATTATTCAACACTACCAAGTGGGATTTATTCCAGGGCTGCAAGTTTGGGTCAACATCCACAAATCAATCAATGTGATACAATACATTAATAAAAGAAAGAACAAAAGCCATATGATATTCTCAAAAGATGCTGAAAAGCATTTGACAAAGTACAGCATCCCTTCCTGATCAAAACTCTTCAAAGTGTAGGGATAGAGGGCACATACCTCAATATCATCAAAGCCATCTATGAAAAACCCACCGCAAATATCATTCTCAATGGAGAAAAACTGAAAGCTTTTCCACTAAGTTCAGGAACATGGCAGGGATGTCCATTATCACCACTACTACTCAACATAGTACTAGAAGCCCTAGCTTCAGCAATCAGACAACAAAAAGAAATTAAGTGCATCCAAATCAGTAAAGAAGAAGTCAAACTATCACTTTTTGCAGATGATATGATACTATATGTGGAAAACCCAAAAGATTCCACCCCAAAACTGCTAGAACTTGTACAGGAATTCAGTAAAGTGTCAGGATATAAAATCAATGCAGAGAAATCAGTTGCATTTCTCTTCACCAACAAAAAGACAGAGGAGAAATTAAGGAGTCAATCCCATTTACAGATGCACCCAAAACCATAATATACCTAGGAATAAACCTAACCAAAGAGGCAAAGAATCTATACTCAGAAAACTATAAAGTACTCATGAAATAAGCTGAGGAAGATGAAAGGAAATGGAAAAGTGTTCCATGCTCCTGGATTAGAAGAATAAATATTGTGAAAATGTCTATGCTACCTAAAGCAATCTACACATTTAAGTGTAGTCCCTATCAAATCCCATCAAATCCCTATCAAAATCCCATCCATTTTTTTCAAAGAAATGGAACAAATAATCCTAAAATGTATATGAAACCAGAAAAGACTTCGAATAGCCAAAGGAATATTAAAAAAGGAAGCCAAAGTTGGTGGAATCACAATTCCAGACTTCAAGCTCCATTACAAAGCAGTCATCAAGACAGTATGGTACGGGCACAAAAACAGACACATAGATCAGTGGAACAGAATAGAGAGCCCAGAAATAGACCCTGAACTCTATGGTCAACTAATCTTCGACAAAGCAGGAAAGAATGTCCAATGGAAAAAAGACAGTCTCTTCAACAAATGGTGTTGAGAAAATTGGACAGCCACATGCAGAAAAATGAAACGGGACCATTTCCTTACACTATACCCGAAAATAGACTCAAAGTGGATAAAAAACCTCCACGTGAGACAGGAATTCATCAAAATCCTTGAGGAGAACACAGGCAGCAACGTCTTTGACCTCAGCCACAGCAACTTCTTCCTGGGAACATCACCAAAGGCAAGGGAAGCAAGGGCAAAGATGAACTATTGGGATTTCATCAAGATCAAAATCTTTTATACAGCAAAGGAAACAGTTAACAAAACCAAAAGACAACTGACAGAATGGGAGAAGGTTTTTGCAAACGATATATCAGATAAAGGATTAGTATCCAAAATCTATAAAGAGCTTAGTAAACTCAACACCCAAAGAACAAATAATCCAATCAAGAAATGGGCAGAGGACATGAATAGACATTTCTGCAAAGAAAACATCCAGGTGGCCAACAGACACATGAAAAAGTGCTCCACATCATTCGGCATCAGAGAAATACAAATCAAAACCACAATGAGATAGCACCTCACACCAGTCAGAATGGCTAATATAACAAGTCAGGAAATGACAGATGCTGGCAAGGATGCGGAGAAAGGGGAACCCTCCTACACTGTTGGTGGGAATGCAAGCTGGTGCAACCACTCTGGAAAACAGTATGTATGTTCCTCAAAATGTTGAAAATAGAACTGCCCTATGACCCAGCAATTGCATTACTGGGTATTTACCCTAAAGATACAAACGTAGTGATCTGAAGGGGCACGTGCACCCGAATGTTTATAGCAGCAATGTCCATAATAGCCAAACTATGGAAAGAACCTAGATGTCCATCAACAGATGAATGGATCAAGAAGATGTGGTATATATACACAATGGAATACTATGAAGCCATCAAAAGAAATAAAATCTTGCCATTTGCGACGACGTGGATGGAACTAGAGGGTATCATGCTTAGCGAAATAAGTCAAGCGGAGATAGACAACTATCATATGATCTCCCTGATATGAGGAAGTGGAGATGCAACATGGGTGGATTGGGGGGTAGGAAAAGAATAAATGAACCAAGATGGGATGAGGAGGAAGACAAACCATAAGTGACTCTTAATCTCACAAAACAAACTGAGGGTTGCTGGGAGGAGGGGGGGCAAGGAGAGGGGGGTGAGGTTATGGACATTGGGGAGTGTATGTGCTATGGTGGTGCTGTGAAGTGTGTAAACCTGGCGATTCACAGACCTGTACCCCTGGGGATAAAAAAAACATTATATGTTTATAAAAAAAAATAAAAAAATTAATTAAAAAATAAAACAAAATGCTGTTAATGAGGACCTCTGACATTCATATTTTACCTCTGTTCAGTGATCATGCACCCTCATTTTTTCATTTATTGTATTTCTCCAATGGGACAATGGTATTCAGCAAAACTCATCAGATTCCATTATTGTTATAATTAATGCTTTTCCCCAAACCCTCATTTTCCTGAAATATTGCATCTGCTTTGAATCTTTTTATATGGGTAATTCATCCTAATTGACTATAGCAAAGTATTAACAATTGCACTACTACAACTTACCATGTCCACTACCAGTGAAGAAGTCCTCATTCCGAGTCTACCAGTGAATGGCCCAAACCCAAGGCTTACATGAGAATCTGCTTCTTTGGATCAATCCAGCACAGATTTTCTTGATTCAGGCTTCCTGCAAAATAGATTTTAAAACAGAGATTAGCATGGAGAAACTTAATTGGGAATATCATTTGCACTAAGAATGCTGGAGGAGAAGTGAAGGAACTAGCATACATTCACAAAAAAAAAGACCTCAGCCGATCTTATGGATGTCACTTCAGAGTTGTGCTCCTAGAAACAAATAGGTCGGTCCTATATATCCTTATATCAACCATTCCCGGAACTTCGTTTTTAAGGACCAAGTAGTAAATATTTTAGGGTTTGTGGGTCATATTCAGTTTCTATCACCTATTCTCTTTCTCCCTCTTCTCCTCCCCTTCCTTTTTTTCCTTCTTTCCTTTCTCTTCTTATTCCCATTGTTATGGACGTTTAAAATATATCTTCTGTGACGTATAAAAACAGACCAGAAAACAGATTTGGTTTTAGGCCATACCATGCTGACCTCTGAGTCAATATGTGTGTACTTCATGAAGGGAATGAGACCTGGGACTAGGTGGTTCTCTTGGACCTGGGGAAATTCCTAGAAAAAGACATCTTGATGTGGCTAACCTTCATACTTATAGAAACCAAAGATAATGAGGGACTCGATCCTGAGTGGGGGATCTGGGTGGCACTACATATACTATTACTGTGTATACTATTAGTGGAAAATATATTCAAGCAGGAGACAGACAGTAAACCATACACTTAATAATAAATAAGTAAATACACAAATAACTAGTATATTATAAGGTTATAAGTGCTCTGAAAGAAAATAAAAAAGTACATTAAAATAAGGGGGATCAGAGGTGGGAGACAGGCTTCATGTAAAATAGTTGGGTTAAACTCATTAGGATATTGAAGCATGTCTTTTTATGGAGATACAATAAAACTAAGATTTTGCATCTATAGTTTGATGTGTTTTAACAAATGCATACAGCTGTATAAATATCATCACAATTAAAATATAGAATACATCCATTACCCACAAATTCCTTTATATATCTGTAATCTTTCTTTCATCCTAAATTCTTAAAAGATGCTGTTTCTGCTTTTTATCTCTATAGTTTTGTCTTTCCAGAATGTCATATAAATGGAATCATGTAATACTTATGTTTTATCTTCTACTTAACATGTGCTTTTGATATTCCTCCATGCTGTTGCATGTATTAACAATCAATTTTTTAATAGTTGAATAATATCCTATTAAATGAATATACCACAGTTTGTTTATTCACTCACCAGTTGATGGATATCTGTGTTGTATCTAGTTTTTTCTTTCTCCTTTTTTTTTTCTCCCATAAAGGATAAGCTTATGAGGATTTGAGTCCATGCTTTTGTATAAACAGATATCATCATTTGTCTGGGGCAATATATAGAGGGATGCAATGGAAGGGTCATAAATAAGTGTTCACCTTCAAAAGAAACTGCCACAGTGTTTTCCAAATTGATTGTACAGTTTTGCATTTCCAGCAGCAATATATGTGACTTCTAGTTACTCCACATTCTGAACACCGTAAGGTATTGTCAATTATATTTTAGTCATTCTAGTAATTACATAATGATATCTCAATTAAAGCTTTTATTTGCATTTTTCTGGTGTCTAAAGACATTGAACATATTTTTTTTTTTTAAAGATTTTATTTTTTTATTTGACAGAGAGAGATCACAAGTAGGCAGAGAGGCAGGCAGAGAGAGAGAGGAGGAAGCAGGCTCCCTGTGGAGCAGAGAGCCTGATGCGGGACTCGATCCCAGGACCCTGAGATCATGACCTGAGCCGAAGGCAGTGGCTTAACCCACTGAGCCACCCAGGCGCCCCCATTGAACATATTTTTCCATGCTTTTTAACTATTTAATTACCTTTCTTGGTAAAGTATTTGTTCATATATTTTTTTCATTTTGGAATTGTTTTTCTGTGTTTTTATTATTGGGTAGCAAAAGGTTTTTGTTTTGTTTTGTTTTGTTTTGTTTTGAAATTTCAGGTAAAAATCTGGCGTCAGATTTATGTTCTGCAAATATGTATTTTTTCCAATCTGTGACATGTCTCTTCCCTTTACCTAACAGCAACTTTCAAAGAAGAAAGGTTTTAACATTGATGAAGACTAATGCATACATATTTTCTTTTACAGTTAATGATTTTTTGGTCTTCTCTAAGAAATTTTTGTCAATGCAAGGTCACAAAGATTTTAATCCACTTTTTTCCTTTAGAAATTTTATTTAGGTTTAGCCTAAATTTTATTTAGGCTCTTATTTAGGTTCCTAGTCAATATCAGTTTTTGTATAGGAACATCTAATTTTTCCAGTGCCATTTGTCAAAAAGACCAGTTTTTTCATCATTGAATTATCTTGGAGGCTTTATAATCAATGTTTGGTTCTACTACTGACTATTTTTCTACTTCATCTACATGTCTTTATGCCTCCATCATATCTCTTTCAACCATATAAGTTCAGAGCATTTGTATGTGTGGAGTTGGGAGAAAGGTAAGAATATGAATCAGAAGATATAATATTTTATATTAAAGCAATGGGATAGGATTAATTTCTTGTGAGATATCATCTGCTGAAAATAAAGCAATGGAATATATTCAATAAGATCCCAAGCACATACATTATATGTGTATAATGTAAATAAAAAATGAAATGAAAATATTATAAATAAAATAAAATGAAAATGAATTAACAAGATTGATTGAATATTTAAGTGATTTCAATACAAGGATTTAAAAATTCTACCTTATTATTATCCACAAAGTTGTTTTGCCTGATGAAAACATTGCGTATGAATGTTTTCTTACATTCATTCCTCAAATATTTATTGAAATCCAGACATTCACTGCATTGTTTTTGGAAATGGGACTCAGAAGATTTTTTGTCTCTATCCTCAGGGTTTTCAAGGTGGTAAGAAAATGTATGTACATAATCATAAACTTATGTAGTAAGTACTAGGAGCATGTAATCTTGTGGAATTCAAGAGAGTTTCTCAGAAAAAGATAATAGCCCTAAATTTTGGACATAGAGTAGAATTCACCTTATAAATCACTAGTTAGAATTCTACTGGGTGAAAATGAAGGATTTGTATGAGTTTGGGGATTTTTTTTTTGACCCCCTGAAAATTTACTTTTATTTATGTCACTCTCAAAGTACATATTGAGGGAAAAAAATCAGTCAAATGATTTTCTTAATAATTTTCTAAAAATATAGTGTTCTTTTTCCTTTAAGTGTATGAAGTGTGACTAAGCAATTATTTATCTTCATTTGACAGATGAGAAAAAAGAGATTGATACCAACTCAATAGTATTGTGCCCAATGATTATTAAAACCAAGTTCTTTCTGGTTAATTGCTTTATCAAAGTTTATTTCAGAAGCTCAAAAATGTGAATGCATATTTCCAGTGTGGCTCAGTGTCTCTTGAGCGATAATTTATACTTCAGTGGGTTCTGAATGCCTTTGGATGACAATGATGATGATATAGTGCAAGGAAGCTATGATTTATCACAAATGATGTACACAATGAACTACTGGGGAAGTACAGAGTAAGATGTAAAGTATCTGGATCTCTCTTTCATTATACTGAGTCTTAAATATTGTTTCTGCTTCCCTTCTAGTCTATCACAGACACTAGATAAATTATTTAAAATGGATGGAATTTGACAAAGTATTCAAAAAGTCTATATCATTTGATTGTTAAGTTAAATGAACTATAAATTAATTTTATCAATAAAGACATTTTCATAAAATAATGATTGGCTTGACTGTGGTATTAAAGGCATTTAGGTTATGTTTATTTCCTTTTTGCAAAATTTTGCTAAATATAAAATTTAGAAAAAAATAGTATTTGCTTTTATCAGTGTACTAAAAAAATACAGAATCACTAAAAATAATTTTTATTATTTAACAAATATTTAAAAACCCAACATTCATTCAAATTAAAGCTGCACATTTTCTAAATCATCTTTTTTTCCATATATTTAACTAGAATTACTTCTATTTAAATCAACAACTGCTGTTCTTAATCAGTAGTTTTGGTTTGCAATTACAATTACTTAAAAATGGTAAAATGAATAATTATTTGTTTAATAGATTCAAGACATTCTTAAGAAGACAAATGACAAGAGAATTCCTTAGGGATCACAGTTTTGAGATCACTGACATAAGCATTAACAATAACTGGGACTGAAATATGTGGATAAATATAAATATTGAATAATATCTAGTTCCTTATATTCTGAATTAAATCTAAAAAATGTATGTGCAAGAATATTCATGTATTTTGAAATTTCTGTGTCTATCTTCCCAAAGAAAATTAAAATGTTTATGAGAGTTAAAAGAATCAATAAACTTTATGAAATAGTTGTTTTTCAACTAAGAGATTTTTATTTTGAAGCCCAAGCAAATTCTTAACAGTGCAGGACTCTGGAAGTGATAAAATAAGGAAAATCTAGAAGGCTTTGAAGGTAATATATGTCCAGTAGCTAAATTACACCAAAATTTATACCACAGCTTATTTTCTTCTCTCATAAACTTTCTATATGCACTCTTCTGTACAATACCTGTTGGTAATAAAGAAGTCAGAAGTTAAATAAGGAAGCTTTCTCTCCCCTCCCAACCATCATATTTGCAGAGGAGACTTGACAAAACAGAAGATTTAAATGAGATTCAGTGTGTCATAAGGAGATATATAGAGTATCATGGATAATCATGAAAGAAACTCATCATATCATGAATCAAAAAAATTTCAGTTTGAATCAGAAAAGATAATCAACAGATACTAGCATTGAGATGATACTGATGGAATTATTTAACAATGTTTTCAATGTAACTCTTATAAAAATACTTCAATAAGAAATTATATTAGATGAAGAGAATTAAGAGGCACAAACTTCCAGTTATAAAGTAAATAAGTCATAGATGTAAAATACAGCAGAGGGGATATATTCAATAATATTTAATGACCAGTGACAAACAGCAACTAGACTTACTATGGTGACCATTTCATAATGTATGTAAGTGTCAAATCATTACGTCACACACCTGAAACATAATGTTGTACACCAGTTATATTTCAATAAAAAAAAGAAATTACAAAGATGCTTCAAACAAATGAAAACAAAATATAAAGTCTTAACCAAGAAATATAAAATGTAAAAAAGAACCAAATAGAAATTTTAGAACCAAACATAAAATAACTAAAATTAAAACTCAATGTATTTGCTCAACAATAAAATGGAAAGAAAAGGACTAAGAATCAGTGAAGTTAAAGATTGAATGATGCCCCTTACTGAGTCTCAAAACAGAAAGAAAATAGACAGAAAAAAAATAGATCTTCAGAGATCCATGGAACTGTAATAAAAGAGCTAAAGTACATGTCATCAGAGTCTCAGAAAAAGAAGAAAGAAAATTGTGCTGGACGAATATTTTAAAAAGTTCCCGAATTCGGGAAGCAAACAAAATACTCATAAACCTATGGATTAAAGAAGCTGAGGAAACCCAAAATAGAATAAACCAAAGATATCCATGTCAAGACCATAAGAATCAAACTTCTCAAAACTAAAGACAAGAAAACAGAGCCTTGAAGGGAGGAAGAAAAGAACTATACCTTACTATGAGGAACTATTCAAATAACAGTGGATTTCTAATCAGAAATTAAAGAAGTGGCATAACATTTTTTAGGTAACTAATAAAAAAAAATAGCCATCCCAGAATCTTATATCCTACCGAAGTATTATTTAATAATGGAGTAGAAGTTAAGACATTCTCAGACAAAAGAAAACTAAAAGAGTTTGTCACTAGCAGAATTACCCTCAGATACTGGCTTAAGAAAATTCCTAAAATAGGAAGAAAACAAAGAAGAAAATTGAGAATATTAGAAATGAAGAAAGAACAGAAGAGTATGAAAATGAGTAAATATAATGGACTTTTATCTCTTGAGTTTTCTAAACTATGTTTGATAATTAAAGGAGAAATTATAACAATATTCTGATGTGCTTCTCAAGGTATAGAAGGAAATATTGAAGACAGTTTATATTATAAATGGGTGAAAAGAATTTAAATGGAAGTATATTTTCTATACTTCATTCTAACTGGTAAAGTGTCTCCATCATCATACTACAATAAATTATGTATGTTAAGTGTAATAACTAGAATAACTACTAACAAAATCGATAAAAAAAATACACTCAAAAACAGTAAAGATTGATAAAAGGGAATTCTAAAAAGTATTTAAGTAACTATTGATACACAAAGCAACTTAGGTATATTTTTATGAACAATCTGTAGAAAAAAATTTCAAAATGTGACAGATTTGATTTGATTTATGTTACATTTTTGAAATGACAAAATTATACAGATGGATAATAGATTAGTATTTTCAAGAGATTAGAAATTGTAGGGTGAGAAACATGGGTGCTATTATAAAGGGGTAGCATGACAGGAATGTTTGTGGTGATGGAATAACTCTGAATCTTGATTGTAGGGGCAGTTACGTGATTCTACACATGTGATAAGATGACAGAACTATAAATGCACGTTGTACCAATACCACTTTCATTGTCTTGATATTATACTATAGTTGCATGAGAGAAAATTGATGAAGGGTACCCAATATTGGTCTATAATATGATTGCAATTTCTTAGGAATCTCTTTTTCAATAAACATTAGCAAATACATAGATAATATAACTCGTTTGGGTGCAAGTTAAAAAAAATTCCCTGATAATAACAATAAAAGGCACAGGTTGAGAATCAGAATATTGGGAACCAAGCTAGCCATATTTTCTTGGAGATCCCTCAGCAATTCACTAAATATATCTCTGATTAATTATACAGATTAAAAAAAAAAAACCTTGATTAGACCAGCAAGGAAGGAACTCTATATCGGAATACAAGCCATCCATGCCTAAGAACACATCTATTGTATGGCAAGTATTTTTGAGATAATTTTGAGAAAACTGAGAAAATTGCAGACTGTGGGGGCACTTGGGTGGCTCAGTCATTAAACATCTGCCTTTGGCTCAGGTCATAATCTCAGAGTCCTGGGATTGAGCCCTGCATGGGGCTCCCTGCTCAGTGGGAAGCCTACTTCTCCCTCTCCCACTCCTCCTGCTTGTGCTTCCTCTTTTGCTGTGTCTCTCTCTGTCAAATAAATAAATAAAACCTCAAAAAAAAAGTAAAAAATTGCAGACTCTGTTCTCATCCTTGAAAAATAAGCATCAATTCTTATGTTATGAACTTTTCAAAAGAAATACTTGGTAAAATGACATTTATAAAACCTGTGGCCAGGGCTCCTGGGTGGTTTCAGTGGTTAAGCATCTGACTTCTGCTCAGGTTGGGATCTCAGTGTCTTGGGATGGAGCCAGAATGAGGGCTCTGCACTCAGCAAGGAGTCTGTCTGTTTTTCCCTGTCACTCTGCCCCTGCCCCTGCCTCTGCTCTCTCTGTCTCTCTCTCTTCCAAATAAAAAAATAAAATCTTAAAAAAAAAAAAAATCCATGGCCTTCAATGCATTGTCTCCTTCAGTGGGTGTAACCCATCTCAAAAAGAATGCGTTGGACAATTTCCAGGCTCTTACTGATGTGCCATTACATCTAATAATTCACATGAGTCATCAAAGGGGGTTAGGTTTGAGAGGTGAGCCTTTCACATACTCTCTTTTAAAAATATAAGGAACCCCACTATTTGGAATAAAGCTCTAGAATATACTTGAAACTCTAAAAATAATTTTGTCTTAAGTGAGACTAAGTAGATGATTCTAGTGGTCTCTAACATGAAAAGAAGAAATAAAAACATGAGTTACTATAATCATTTTTTTAGTTTTTATATGGCTTTCTAATTAATTTTACATAATAAAATGTCAAAATCTTGCTGTTTTTAGAATCAGCTGTTTTTTGACAAGCTATTCGTCACATTTTATAAATGTTAATACTTTTAAATTTGTTTGATGCAAACCTTTATAACATTTTATCTCAAATGGATACATAATATTATTACTTTTTCATTTTCCTTTAGTTTAGGTTAATTTGTGTGTACCACAAGAGTGGCAGTTCTTTAGTATTACATAGTAATAAGTAAATTTTAAGGACAGAGATATTCTCTAATTATAAAATTTTGATCAGTATTTATCTTCAGTTTTATATTTTCTAAGTGCCAATAATCATTGTTACTTGAAAATTTTATAGCTTCTCCTTTTTCATAAAATTATTCTGTAAAATTATTTTTATGTGATAGATATATTATTTACATATTAATTTGGGAAATGTTTGAATGAATAATATAAATCCTAATTTAATATGATGACCTGAGTACTTACTCATATCTATGAAAAAATCTATTAATAGAAAACTTTTAGTTTTATTGGGACCATACAATTCTACAAAACTAAAATATTGACCCAATATTTTCAATATTTTATTGACCCAAGCTATCTTAATCTTTGCAGAGTACATATCAGGAAGATAGTAGATAACTAATGGTACTTATAAATAAATACGTCTTCATGAGAAAAATAAACAAGAATAACTTCAAAAAAATAACTTCAAAATATAACTTCAAATGAATTTATAACTTCAAAACTGAAGTAAAATGGTTTAAAGCCATGTAACCATGCTATTTTAAAGCAAAATATAATTACCTATATGTGTGTATATGCATGCATGTGTCTGAAATGTCTGATAAAGTATTATTATTTAGTGAGGCATCAATATATGTTAAGATTAACTTTCAGAAGAAAATAAAACACTGATTGCATCTATAAACTTCCCATAACTCAGAGAAAAATAACCCTAATGGAAAATACTCAATTAAAAATAGTCATACTACATAATATCTCTTCTTTTTGTGTATAATTATTGAACAGATGTAATTTTTTCTTTGTTAGTTGTACAAGATATAATGACTATATCAACATGTATAAAGAAATAAGTAAGATTTCTCACTTAAATTATTATTGTTTAATAATAAGAAGAATAAAAGCCTAGGGTGCCTGCATGGCTCAGTTGGTTAAGCAACTGCCTTTGGCTTGGATCATGATCCCAGGGTCCTGGGATCAAGTTCCGCATGCAGCTCCCTGCTCAGTGGGGAGTCTGCTTCTCTCTTTCCCTCTGCTTGCCCCTCCCCCTTGCTTTTGCATGCTTTTTCTGTCAAATAAATAAATAATCTTAAAAAATAAAATAAATAAAAACCTAGCATAGTCATTAGCTATATAAGAAATATATATATGTGTGTGTGTGTATGTGTCTGTATGTATTTTATATATATATATATATATATATATATATATATATATATATATATATCCCAGCTAGTGCCAAGTTCTATAAGCTCTACACCATTCTCTTCTGAGTCTATTACAGAAAAATTTCAGATGGCAAATATTTATTACATTCACCAAAATTCTCAACACCCCCAAAGAAGATAAATATTATTTTGAATCACAAGACTCTATTTGAAACTTAGTCATGGCCTCAAAATTCTTGTTAATGCACCCTAGGAAATAATTGACATTGGAGTATATAAATATGATATTCATAATGGAGATCAACTTGCCATGCTTTTCTTAGGCAACATTCTAAAGACACCCTCTAACATCTAAGCCCTGAATCTGAAATGATTATAAGAATTCTACACTACTGTAACATAAGTACCATTTGTATGTAAATGTGAAGGAACTTCTCTAGATTTTTTACAACACTGAAATAAAAAAAATCATGCATCCCATATGTTACAGCAATTCTATTTCTAGTTGTTCCATTCTAGAGAACTTCACATAGGTGTCTACTAAACACGTATGTAAGATGACTTATAGCAATATTTATTAATAACAAAAATAGAACCAATTAGCATAAGTCAATAAGAAAATGGATAAATATCCATATATTCATGAAATGGAATAGAAGGAGTTAAAATCAATGGCCTAGTACTTTCTGTATTCATTGTGTGTTCATTCAACAAATATTCTTTCACCATCTTCCTCATTCTTTTCACCCTGAGTCAGATGCTTTCCATAGTCTCTTTCCATCAAGTTGGTATATTATTTTTTTCTTCCTTCTGTGCTGGCAATTCAAATAGTTTTTATTCATTACTTCTGCAAAATAAAGAAATGGATAAGCATTTAACTGTCAATATTATATATTTTTTTTATTAAGAGACCAGAGTAACAAAGACAAATACACTTAGAATTAATTTCATTTACTTAAAATCAAGTAAAGGAACAGCTAACTCTTTGTGCTCATCTTGTCCACTATCTTTCTCAACATGAAAAACCCATTTGTCATTTTCTTTCTCTATAATCGGAATAAAAAATCACATCCCATGCAATCTTCTCATATGTTACAAGTCAACTTTGTATACTCTAAACAAATATATTTTTAATATTTTAATATCTTAAATTGTGCTTAGAAGAAACCAAAGTTCTCTTTAGGAATATGAAGTGTTATTAGGTTGTCTGTTGAAATAATATAAATGAAAGCGAAGGTGAAATGGTTATTATTTCTAGAGCTGATTTTCATTTTTTACTTTACTCATTGAATCCGGAAATGATACATTTAACGCTGCCCTCTTTTTGCTTCTTCCCCCTATTTCTCATTATAATCCATCATAGTCATCTGTGGAAGAAAGTCATAATATTGTCATCAACGCCAGCTTGAATGACAGCTTACCCTAATAGCATGTCTTTACTACTTCGTGATTTCCTGTTAGGCTTTCAGTTCCAAGTTTGCTCTTAAACTTGTGTTTGCATTCATTGTATCAACTGACATTATTTGAAGTGCAATTTTCTTCAACCAGTTTCTTTTATATACTCTTTACAGTGGATAGAACCTTCTTGTGAGTAGAGGTTTTGCTCTATTTAATTATGTAACTTGTCAGGGAAATTGTCGTTGAATCTGACAACTAGAAAGTAATTACTAATTATTTTCAAAAATTAGTAAATAGATAATGGTCACACTTTCTGAGCTCATTTGGCTGCCTTTGCCTAATAAAATTACATTTCTATTGTAACTTAGCAGATTTTATTCATTATTGGACTATGACAGATGTCTGTTCTGGTGGTATTATTTTATTATTCCTTAATAATAATGTCCTTAAATTAATATTTTAATTTCTCTGATCTTTTTAAATCAACAGGAATTAAAACATGTCAGTAATTATTTTTATAAAGAGCAGAATAGATTACATTCTGAGTTACTAAAAAACATGGAACTGTGTCCCAATAATTTAAATATGACTTTCATCTATTTATACATATTTCTTATTTATTTGATGTTTTACTTAATATGTGTGATTTTTAATGTGTGATTTATAGACACAATAACTTTTTACTTATAGAAGGTTTTTATCAGTTCTATCCATATTTGAGGTGGACTACAAGTGGTAATATTTGCAGGATGAATCGCATAATTTTCTAAATGTATCAAGTTAAAAAATTCAGTTGTAAAACTATTTTCAGAATTATTTAAACATTACTCAAAACAAAATAATATTTTATCTTTTTCCAGATCTACTGAGGTCTAATTGACACATAACATTGTGTAAGTTCATGTCGGACAATGTGAAGATTCCTTATACTTACATATTGCAAAATGATCCCCACAGTAGGGTTAGTTAACACCTCCATCATCTCCCATAATTGCAATTTCTTTTTTTTATAGTGAGAACACTTAAGATCTATTGTCTTAGCAACTTTCAATTATATAATAATTATAACTAAAATTGTATATTATAATTTAACAATATATAATACTGTATATAATACAGTAGAATTAACTATGGTCATCATGCTGTGCCTTAGATCCCTAGAATTTATTCATCTTATAAATGGAAGTTTGTACCCTTTACCCAACATCTCAGCATTTTCCTCCACATCTAGCTCCTGATAATCATCATTCTACTTCTTTTGTGAGTTCATCATTTTAGATTCCATTTATAAGTGATATCACACAGTATTAACCTTTCTCTGTCTGAGTTCATTATTTAGCATAATCCCCTCGGGATCCATTCAAATTATCACAAATGGCATGATTCCTTATTTTTCATGATTGAATAATAGTCCATTGTATATATTTACATCTTTATTGATTCATCTGTGGATGGACACTTAGGTGGTTTCCAAGTTTTGGCTATTGTGAATACTTTTGCAATGAATTTTGAAGTTAAGATCTACTGGAGAACCTGATTTCTTTCCTTTTGATACATACCAAGAGGTAGATGGCTGGATAATATATTAAGTTCTTTTTAATTTTTATAGAAACCTCAGGAAATGACAGATGCTGGCGAGGATGCGGAGAAAGGGGAACCCTCCTACACTGTTGGTGGGAATGCAAGCTGGTGCAGCCACTCTGGAAAACAGCATGGAGGTTCCTCAAAATGTTGAAAATAGAACTGCCCTATGACCCAGCAATTGCACTATTGGGTATTTACCCTAAAGATACAAATGTAGTGATCCAAAGGGGCACATGCACCCGAATGTTTATAGCAGCAATGTCCACAATAGCCAAACTATGGAAAGAACCTAGATGTCCATCAACAGATGAATGGATCAAGAAGATGTGGTATATATACACAATGGAATACTATGCAGCCATCAAAAGAAATGAAATCTTGCCATTTGCGACAACATTGATGGAACTAGAGCATATCATGCTTAGCGAAATAAGTCAAGCAGAGAAAGACAACTATCATATGATCTCCCTGATATGAGGAAGTGGTGATGCAACATGGGGGCTTAAGTGGGTACGAGAAGAATAAATGAAACAAGATGGGATTGGGAGGGAGACAAACCATAAGTGACTCTTAATCTCACAAAACAAACTGAGGGTTGCTGGGGGGAGGGGGTTTGGGAGAAGGGAGTGGGATTATGGACATTGGGGAGGGTATGTGCTTTGGTGAGTGCTGTGAAGTGTGTAAACCTGGTAATTCACAGACCTGTACCCCTGGGGATAAAAGTATATGTTTATAAAAAATAAAAAATTAATTTTTATAGAAACCTCGATACTGTTTTCTTAAGAGTTGAAACAGTTTATATTCCCACCAAGAGTGCACAAGGGTTTTCTTTTCGCCACAATTCTTGCCAACACTTATTATCTCTTGTCTTTTGATAAAGGCCATTCTGACAAGTGTGAGATAATATATCATTATGGTTTTCATTTATATTTCCCTGATGACTAATGAAGTTAATTTTTCCCATACCTGTTGATCATTTAGATTTCTTCTTTGAACAAATGTCTGTTCAGTTCCTCTGCCATTGTTTAATTAGATCATTTGGGATTGTTTGCTATTGAATTGTATAAGTTCTTTATGTATATTGGATAGTAACCTCTTGTCAGTTGGTTTGCAATTACTGTCCCCATTCCATAGAATGCCTTTATTTTGTTGTTCCTTTTGTTCAGCAGCATCTTTTTCTTTTGATGTAGTCCCACTAACTGATTTTTACTTTTGTTACTTGGGTTTTTTTTACCCTAAAAAATCATCGCCAAGACCAAGGTCAAGAAGCTTTTTCTCTTCTAGAAGTTTTATGGTTTCCGGTCTTTTGTCTAAGTATTGATTCATTTCTAGTTAATTTTTGTAAATGGTTAGAATAAAGGCCTAATTTCATTCTTCTGCATGTGATTATCCAGTATTCCCAACAGTTTATTAAAGAGACTATCCTATCCCCATTGAGTATTCTCTCTTGCCAAATGTTAGTTATGGTACATGTAAAAGTTTTTGGGGGGGTTCCCAATTCTGTTCCATTGGCTTACATATCTATTTTATGCCAGCACCATATTTTTTACTACAACAGCTTTGCAAATACCTTGAAATTGGGTAGTGTAACGCCTCCAGCTTTGTTTTGCTTTCTCAGAATTACTTTGGCTTCATGGGGTTTTTGGTGATTCCACACAAATTTTAAAGTTGTTCTACTTCCGTCAAAAATACTGTTGGAATTTTGATAAGGATTGAAACTGTAGATGGGCTTGAATGGCACAGACATATTAGCAATATTAATACTTCTGATCAATAAACACAGAATATCTTTTCCATTCATTTGTGTCTTCTTCACTTTCTTTTATCAGCCTTATACTTTTCAATTGACAGATCTTTCATCTCTTTGTTTAAATTTATTCCAAAATATTTCATTGTTTTTGACACCATTGTGAATAAGATTATCTTGTTTCTTTTTCAGATATTTCAGTGTTAATGTATAAAAATGTAACTGATTTTTGAATGCTGATTTTGTATCCTGTAACTTTATACTGAATTTGCTCATTTGTTTCAATAGCTTTTTGGAAATGCCTTTAGAATTTTCTCTATATAAGATCATATCATCTGCAAACAGACAATTTTACTTCTTCCTTACCAATCTGTATGCTATTTTTTTCTTTTTTCTTGCTTGATTTCTCTAGCTAGGACTTGCAGTACTGAGCTAAATAGAAGCAGTGAAAGTGGGAACCCTTGTCATGTTTCTGATTTTGCAGGGAAAGTTTTTAATTTTCATATGATATCAGCTAGGAGTTCATCACGTATAAACTTTATTATATTGATGTATATTCCTTGTATACATAATTTGTTGAGAGTTTTTAATCAAGAAAGGATGTGGTATTTTGTCAAACACTTTTTCTCCAATCATTGAGGTTATCATATAATTTTTATCTTTCACCAATACTATGTATCACATCTATTGATTTGTGTATGTTGGACCATCCATTCATCACACAGATAAGTCCTCTTGTTTATCTTGCAGGATTCTTTTAATATGCTGTTGAATTTGTTTTCCTAATATCTTGTTGAGAATTTCTGCCTGTGTGTATCTATATTCATCAGGGATCTTGGCTTGTCGTTTTATTATCTTGCATAGCCCTTATTTGGCTTTGGTATCAGTGTAAAGCTGGCTTTATAAGTGAATTTGAGAGTGTCCTCTCCTTTTCAACTTTTTGTAAGACTTTGAGAAAGATTGGTATTCATTCTTTAAATGTTGGTAGAATTAAGCAGGGAAACCATCTGATCCCAGGCTTTTATATCTTGAAACTTTTTTGATTACTGATCCAGTCTCCCTACTCTATTAATCTATTTGGATTTTCTATTTCTTCATTATTCAGTCTTAGTACGTTGTGTGTTTCTAGGAATTTATCCATGTCTTCTAACCCAATTTTTTATGGATAATTTTTACAGTAGTCTCTTACTAAAGAAACTTCTCTACTGGATTCCTGAGCTTCCACAAGGGCTCTCTCTGGTCTGTAAGTGATTTATGTTTAAGAGTATTCTCCAGGAGTCTCAACATGTGGCCTAGAGAAGCTGGAGCTGTTCACAGGTCACCAGAGGGTCCTCTGCTGGGACTAAAGTCTATGTTTATTACCTGATGCCCAGGTGGGTGAGATTCTCCTAGGCCTCTTGGCACTTAGTATTGAATCTCACAGCTCTTACAAAGGCATTTTTGTATGTGGATGAATGCCAAATTGCTGTTATTGAGAAGAGATGTCTTTTTTGGCCATCTTGCTTATATTATTCTTGGAAAATATTATTTTAAAATAATGTATTCATTAATTTACAAACCTGATATTTTCACTAGACAAAGGTTGTTAACCCCTCAGGTTTCCTAAACCTAGATTAAGCCAAGTATTAAGTGCTTTTCTATATGTTAGTAAAGATAAGTTTTATAGTTATGTGAATTCGATGATAATAGCCAATTTTACATAAGAGAAAACAGTGGCTTCAGTTAACTAACTCATTTCAAGTTCTTCTTTATAAGTGGAAATTCAAAACATGAAAGCACAAGGAGAAGAAAATCAAGACCTCTGTTCCTATAACTAAGGAAGAAATATACATACATTATTTAAATATCCCAAATAATGTGTTCACTCCATCTTCTATACCATGTGGCCTGAAAGATAATATATTAAAAATTTTAAACATTTTTTTTTTTGCTGAGTAGGTAAAACATATTAAAGTGGTGAAATAAACTCTAGAAAGCAAAAGTCAGCTCAATTTATTCAAAAAATAATTAAAAGATTAACAGAACATTTATATCCCTCAGGTTGGCATGATTTCATCTTTGCTTTTTATTTCTGTTCTCAACCTGATGATCAATCATGTTATGCACAGCAACCTGTCAAAATGTGCTATATTAGCAAATCTGGAAAGCTTTGCTCATCTTTCCCTCAAAGCCCACACTTTTAATAGGACAAGTGAACTCAAGTTGGTATTTGGAAAGAAATAAAAACAGAGACTAAATCAAGATCATCTTATTTTGACAGTCTTTATGATCTTTTTCTATTGGTTAAGAAATGTTTGGTAATCATGGTAAATGCTTTGTTAAATCAGAAGTTTTTAGCATTCTATGTAGAAACATATGTTATTATTTAACCAAAATAGGGGGAAATGTATACTTTTATTATGTAAATCGTTTAAAGACTCACAGTATTCTGTAATAAACAACTGATACAAACTTCTCCTTAGGAAGATATAGTTTTGCTCATTTGACATTTCTTCTATTAACAGTTAAACTCTTTCAGGGTATTTCCTTTCATATTAACAATTTATTTTACTTCTTCAAAGATTAGTACTTACTAGAACTTATAGTTCTAATAGTACTATAGTACTTATAGTTCTAATAGCACTTATTAGTACTTATTAAAACTTATGTCACCTAATGAAAGAATGGCAGAAACTCCCAAAGTAGCAATATTTTATTACACATCTGAAAGGAATAACCTAAAATATTTTTTAATCACTCTGAGTATCTAGTAAGATTAAGTATCTGTTAAGCTACATTTTCTCTTTAATTTTCTTTTTTATTGAGGTTAAAATGACATATAACATTACATTAGTTTCAGGTGTACAAAATAGTGATTCAATATTTGTATATATTGTAAAATTACCACAATTTAAGTCTAGTTAACATCCATTACCACAGTTATTTTGTATTTTTTATCTACTTTCTTAGCAACTTTCAAATATTCAACATAGTATTATTAACTTTAGTCACCATGTGGTCTATAACATCATCATGACTCATTTTATAACTGGAAGTTTCTACCTTTTGATCCCCCTCACCCATTTCACCCATCCCCAACTCCTTACCCCTGGCATCCATCAATCTTCTCTCTGTATCTATGAGTTTGATTTTTTTGTTGTTGTTATTGTAACTCCACATATAAGTGGAATCATATAATATTTGTATCTTAGGCTATTTATAGCAATTGTGCTGTATCCTGCTACAAGTAACCAGAGACCTAACCAAATACAGCTTTAAAAGTAATGTTTATTCTTTTATATAATAAAATTTATTAGTTTACATTACGGAATTTCTGGAGAAAGTATGGGTTCGAGATGGCTAATTTAGAAACTCAATGTCTTTTCTTCTTTTTTTTTTTTGAGCTTATTTGATTTATTTGTTTAACCTCTTAATTTTATTATTTTTCCCGTGTTCCAAGATTCATTGTTTATGTGTTTTCCTTTCAAATCATAAGATGGCTACAGAAATTCTAGGCATCATCATTTCACTCAGAAACATACAAAGCCACAAAACTTATTCCTTTTATTAAAATAGAGAAAACTTTCCAGGAAATGCCTCAACATACGCTTTCTTACTTTGTATTCACCAGATCTGAATCACATGCTGGTACCTGAGTTAATCAATGTCAAGGGGAATGGTTCTTGTATGCGTGGCTTATACTTTATTTGTTTACTGGTCAAATCAATGCCAGTTTGTGAATAAAATCTATTTTCTTTTATCATAAAAGAAGGAAAATGGATGTGAGGATTGTTTTTGATAGACCAATAATGACTGTCAATACCTTATAATGCTAAAATTGCTAGTGCCTTTTCTTATGCTTTGGGTAATATGTATTATCAAAACACAAATGAGAACGTGTTGGTTCTGCTAATCTGACAAAGACAATTAATTTACCCCCTTTGGGTGTTGTTCTGTTATGTGATATCTGTTATGTGATATCTGTCATATCAGATACAAATATATATGGGCGTATATAGAAAATAGATTAAAATTTTAAATATATATACATATAAGCAAATATAGAAAATAATTAGAAACATGGAAATAAGGTAGAGAATGGAGTGTTAAAATATGGGTTTTATTTTTTTAGGTGAATGAAACAGTCAGTATAAAACAAAGAATAATATAGTAATGACACTACTGCTAAAGAGAGATTAACAAGGGCTCAGATAATAGTGGAAGGTTTTGAAGATATGGCCATTGAATCGGTAGCAAAGATTACATAGATTTCAAATAGAGGAACTAAAAAAATTTAAGTATTAGGGTGATGGAAACAGAAAGAACAGATATATGAAAACAGAGATGAGCTAAGTAGATGGAATCTGGTAGTGGAGAGTTGGGCGCTTATAGATCATGTTTGATAAGTCTAAGTTCAAGATCAGTTTTTTAAAGCTCACCCTTTCATACTGCTGTTTCTGCAAATCCAACAAAAGGTGCCTATGGAACGATAACTTGGTGGGGGGAAGCTCTTAATTCTGCTCCAATGACAATCATGATTTTATTTACCCAAGTTGACTTTAAGTAAGCTGCTTAACTCAGTTGTAAAATGGGAATAATTTTCACTCCTTTTGCTCAGAATTGTTATAATGCAATAAGCAAAAACATCTTAAAACATCTTGTATAAATCTTCAGCTATTAATAGGTGATGAATATATACTAGTATGTATTAGTATTAATACTACCAGTTACTTGTGGCATTTATATAGATAGATCAACAGCTACAAAGATGTGATCTTACCGATCGCTCTAAGTAAACACTTGCATATTTCTTGGCACATGGAGTTAATGTATTAACGATATTGAGACTCAAAGGAGTTAACTGTCTCAAATTGAAAGTTAAATTACAAACTGAGCAGAAATCTTTACAATAAGGAATCTCTTTTTATATTATTGTGATTTGTAAAAGTGTCCATTATGAAAGTTTTCATCAAACTCCTAATGTATCTGTTATGAATATGTGTGAAGTAACACCATTTTTTAATTTGTAGTACCAGTACAAAAATAATATTTTTCAAAGTCACTATTGTATGCAAGTGTTTGAAGCTAAGAAACTATTTATTATCGTAATGAAGTTAATCCTCATGGGTTCTTTGGGAAGTATTCTCTGTTGAAATTTCATTTAAAGGATTAACTTAAGAATGGTTGAAAATAAAGAGCAGATGAGTCATTTGAAAAGAATCCACCAAGAAATCAATGTGTGCCATAACACTTTATGTCTGAACTTAATAGCACTGCACAGTCTTAAAAAGAGCTGGATTGAGGGCGAGTCTTTACACGACTGCATGTTATTAACTCATACCTGATAATAAACAAGCAGCTCCATCTGTTGCGTGGTGGTGTGTTCTCTCCAGACCTCACAGACTCATGTTGTACATGTTAGTGTTCAAGTGTAAATCAGAGAGGGCCACCCAAATGCTTTGGAAAGGGAAGAGTTGTTTAAACTCAAGAAAAGTACATCCAACATGACAGTCTGTGTGGATTTCTTTTAAGTTTATTGCATTCTGTGGCATTACCTCAGCAGATAAAACTTTGGGTTGTTCTAGGCTCAGGTTGCATATTTAAATTCAGGTGTTTTGCACCCCCTTTGTACTTCATGTGTTTCAATTTTATTTACCCATGTGTTAAGTGACTTAAAAACTCTATTTTATGGATACCTTATTATTGAAATCCCTCTTCTCAACTAAAACGCCAACTGACTGTCAGATACCTATGGGCTTTGCCTGAGAACAAAAGCATTTCTTCCTTAATTTTTTGTTCTTTGTATTTTCTACAACATAAGTAAATCAGCATGATTTTCTAGGTGGAAAAAGTGACTATTTATTATTTATAATAAAAACAAAAGTTAACCCTTATCCTTACCAGAAAAATAGAGCAGCTAGAGTCATTTCCCTAAACAGAGATTTGTTAATCTATAGAGCATACTTGATTATTTCTACTCAAGTACTTTTATGTGTCTGTTGTGGCATGTTTAAAATAAAAATTAATTTTATTTTTTTTCTTTATTCATGAAATATTTACTGGGAATTTATTAATTATTAGGCAAACTAAGCTGCAGACATACAATGAATCCCAAATAATAAGTACTCCTCCCTCTTTTTATAGAGGAAATGGACTACTCAGTTTGGGAAAAAAACAAATAGCATTAAATAGGCATCTATTGATTTGTGAGAAGAAAAAAGTATGCTCAGGGAAATCATTATCTACACATAGAAAATCTTTCTTTTTTTTTTTTAAAGTGTTTATCATTGTTAAAATGGGAACAACTAAGTGAGTTTTAGACAACACGTTAGTTTATGAAAGGCTAAGAGGAAAAAGTTGTGAAAAACAAATTTAATCAAAGGAAATGACTCCTAAGACAGACTTTTTGGCAGTAAAAGGTCTGCATATTGGTCTTAAGTCCAATATGAAATTGCTCCAAAATGTCTGGGTTTTTTCCCTTTATTTTGTTAGTCATAAGGCCCATTAAATATAGTAATTTGGATGAACAAATACCTTGTTTTAAATCAGAAATACTCCTGGGATAATTTTTAATCTCATTAGGCTAAAAATAACTAAGCTACATTGTTTTCTTACTGTAACTTGACATAAGCAACATTAAAAAAAAAAATGGATCATGTTGGTGGAAGGAGAAGCAGATAATTTTGGAATGGTATAAATTGTGCCAAGAATGGGTCAGACCAGAGTTGTAGTTCTTCAGGGTGGCTTAGAGCTTATGAGATCTCTTGAGAAAGCAGAGGAAAAGCAGAGCTGGAAAGGGGAAAAGGCTATCGCCAGTGGAATCAAAACAAACTGGCCAGAAAAGGAAGAGGCCATTTTCTCCTCAAATCTTTTCTCCAGAGACGGAGGAGTAATAGGCACATAATGTCACCAAATAATGGGTTAAAGCAGCTATTTGTGAGCTTGCTTGGGAAACACTAACATTTAACCTAGTTTATACATAAAAATATGTTCTTAGTCCCAAACAACTGACTCATAACTGCACTTTTGGAATACAATCCATTCATAAATTGTGGTCTCCTCCTATAATTACATTCAGAGAAAAATCCTGTGACTCATAAACAAATTAAACAAATAATTTCCTTCCCAAACATCTGTTAGTATGAATCGCAATCTTGTACACCAGCCACAAGATGCCTTATAATAACATGTGTGGTGCAACCTTACCATATGAACAACATAAAGTCATGAGTTCTTACAGACCTGGTTAATCATGATTAACCATTTATTCATACTCTTTTCCCCAAAATTTTAGTCCAGACTTTTGAGAGCAGTAGATGGTAACTTTATTTCTTTCTTTGACAATCTACAGGAAACATCATTTTTGAAGATAATAAACTCTGAAACTATTACTAATGACCTTACCTTTCATTTTATAATATTCCCCCAAATTCCATTTACATTTTTATAGTTTAATTTAATTAAATCCACTTGACATCAGTGGAAGTCGTGATTTTACTGCAGAAAATAAATCCAGTGACTACTTATTGTCACAGACTTCAGAGGTATTTGGTTCCAGATAACATAGATATAAAGTAAATAAAGGATATCATTTGCCTGAATGTTTGACTAAATTAATTAATAAGTAGCCAGCTCTCTAGAATTATTTGCCAAAGCTAATATTTTAAAGTGATAATGAGAAAAAAATAGATATAATATTGTATGACAATAATGCTTGTTAATATTCAGTGCTCATAACATTCTGGATCTGTTCTATGGCTATATGGAAATGTATCTCTTAATTCTAAGAAAAATCTATAAGAGAGTTACCAGATTTATGACACTCTTAAAGTGAAGGAAATGAAGGAGAAAAAGATTAAGCATCTTATTCAAGATTACATAGCTAAGTGGCTCAAGTTTATACAGCTAAGTGATAGAGTATATGTACACCATTAATGTGAGTAAAAGAAATATATTGTACAATTGTTAAAAACTACATCAGAGCATACATCAGGCAACTTAGAAGTTTTTTGAAAAATTTAGAATTTTACTTTGTTACTTTATGTCCAGGAGCTTCTAATGTCAAGAGCTATATTATAGAGATTATTTTTCTACATTTTAATTTTTAAGAGACCCTTTGTTATGTCAAATAAAAATGTATTTGGGTCTCTTCAATAAAAGGCACTTTTGCAGGAATTCAGTAGGGATTCTGTAGGAATTCAGGAAGAAGGGAGAGAGGGAAGGAGGGAGGCAGACCCCACGAAAAAAAATTAAGTTGAGTTGTTTCATAATAGATATATCTTCTTAATGCTGCACCCACTCAGGAAATTAAGAAATGTCTGTAATACAGTATAGTAGATTATACCTGTCACCAGAATATGTGTAAAAAAGTGAGCAACCAAAGGCAATAAAAGTGTCTTCACATATCTGGAGGAAAAAGAGCTTGAAAGATTAATATATTTAGCTAGTTAAGACATAGACATGCTAAACTACAAATTGCATTTAGTGTGTAGAACTTTCCTTAGCTTATCTAATGTAAACATTACAAATACAAAGGAAAAGTCGAATAAGATTTTCAAAAACATATTTGGGTCTTGAGGTATCAATTACCTCGAAAGTACTGACAATCAGCCATTCTTTCTGTCTCGTGAATCTCGGATCGGCAATTTGGGGTTAGGTGGGCAGTTCTGCTGCCATGGTGGGGAGCACTCATCCACTGCAGTCCCCTAGGGATCTTACTAGAGTGGGTAACCTCAGAAATGTCTGATGGTCAGTGCCATCTGTTGCCTGGGCTGCCTCAGTTCTCCTCTGCTCTCTTCCACCACTAGCTAGATTGGACTTCTTTAAATGATGGAGAGAGTTCCAAAAGGGTGAAAGCAGAAGCTGCAGACTCCTTAAAGCCGAGCCTCAGAAGGATGGTGTCAATTCTGTAGTATTCTTTGGGTCAAGGTCAACTCAGATAATGGAGTTGAGGAAGTAAATGCCACCTTTTGATGGGAGCAAAATTGCATCACCAAGAGGCCTGGAAACAGAGATGGAAAAATATATGATCACAATCTACTACAGGGCCATTAAGTGTTTTGGATAATTACTGAATTTTTCCATCAGCATATAAACATGTTGCTAAATTCTTCTGTCTTTCAAAAGAAAAAACTTTTTCTTTTTTTTTTTAAGATTTTATTTATTTATTTGACAGATAGAGATTACAAGTAGGCAGAGAGGCAGACAGAGAGAGAGGAAGAAGCAGGCTCCCCACTTAGCAGAGAGCCCAATGTGGGGCTCAATCCCAAGACCCTGGGATCATGACCCAAGCCGAAAGCAGAGACTTTAACCCACTAAGCCACCCAGGCACCCCAAGAAAAAACTTTTTCTTAACCCCACTCCCACTGAGATTGCTCATTATTTCTTTTGTTTTCCTTTGTAGCAAATTTTCAAAAGCGAGTCTGTTTTCATGGTCTGATTTCTCTTCTCCCATTCACTGTGAAACCCAATCAAGTCAAGCTTTACTCCTCACCACTCCACCAAAACCTTTCTGATCAAGTCCATCAACTAACACCATGTTTTTACATCCAGTTCTTATTTCTTAGCCTTCCTCCTTTCCAACTTCTCATCAGCATTTCACATAATTCCACACTCCCTTTCTTCTTGTTCTTCACTTGCTTCTTAGAATACCATATTGGTGCCATTCTGACATCCTGGTTTGGGCAGCACAATTGAGGAACTGCCTGCCCTAGAACTCTGGGATCCACTCCTGTATTTGTGTGTTGACGTCATGCTTCCAATTGGCTGCTCCCAGCCAATGACTGCACATAGCATGAGCACTAACATGTCATCCAGGAGAAACAGACTCCTCTAACCATTTCAGTTTCAGGATTTGCTATCACCTGGCTGAAACATTCTTAGAACTGCTCTGCCTTCTGAAACTCTTCTCCTCGGTTCTCCGTCCTCCCCCTCTTTTTCACAGTGCTCAGACCTCCATCAAAATGAGAAAGTTCTCTCTGCTTCCTTTGGTTGCCTGCATCCTTTTCTTCTTCTTCTTCTTCTTCTTCTTCTTCTTCTTCTTCTTTTTTCCCCCCACTAAAACTCTCTTGTATATCTAATCTTATCTTGGTATCTGCTTCTCTGTGGAGCCAAATCAATACACACCATATTGGTTTTGCCTTTACTTCACTGATTCCTTCTTCTCAGCATACTTTGATGATACCTTTTCTTTTGTACTAGATTCTGAATATTGAAATACCCCAGGGCTCAGTTTTTCATCCCATGCTCTTCACAATTTATTCTCATCACTAAGTAATCTCTCTTAGATTCATGATTTTAAACATCATCTCTGCATCAATAACTATCCAATATATATCCCCAGTCCAGAACTCACACAACTCTGTAGTGTATCCACTACCAGCCTACTTGAGGTTTCTACCTGGGCTTATAATAAATATTTCATTCTCAATATATCCACAGATAAAGTCCTCACCAACCCCAGCATGAAACAAAAAACAAAAGTGACCTCCCTCCTATCCTTCCCCTGATCAGTTCAACACTTAGACTCAAAAACTTGAAGTTACTCTTTTTTGTTTTTGTTTTTGTTTTCCTCTCTGTCTTATAGCCCATATCCAATCCATTACAAAGTTCCATTGGTTATATTTTTGAAATATTCTAAAAGTCTTTCAAAGGTTCACCCTCCTCTGGTGCCACCTTGAACTGAGGCAGGCAGTCTTGGTTAGATTATATCTTGGTAAAATTACTGTAGTGGTCTTCTAGTTTATCTTTTTGATTCTAGAGTTGTTTAATTATAATCTGTTCTCATAACAGTAGTGAGAGTCAGCGTCTAAAAACTGAAATCAGATGATGCCCCTCCTCACAACCTTCACTGGTTTCCCATTTCAGTCAGAGTAACAGAGTCTTTAGAACTGTCTTCTATTCCCACACAATCTCAGGCCTTCTTATCGCTCTGAAATTCGGCCCCCACTTCTCACTCTCAGTTTTAATACCCCAGCTTTACTGACATTCCTCTTTTCAGAACATACCAGGCTTACTTTAGCTTAAGGTCTGCATTGGCCATTACACCTGCCTAAAATGATCTCCCATATTCAATGGGAATGGAATGCCCAATTATCTGTGTGGCTTACCTCCTTCAAGACTTTGTTCAGCTCCTTTTTCTCATAAGTAGTGACCTGACTGCCATATTTAACATTGAAATCTACCTCTAGTAACTACTCATCAACAAGATATTTCCCATTCCCTTTGACTTGCTTGACTTTGAGGTTTTTTTCATATCCTTAATCACCTTCATACATATTGCCTATAGAATAATTTATTAATTATTATCCTTAGTTTCCTGTCTTCTTCCTCCAAAAATATAGGTTATCTGCATAGAATTTCATCTATTTTGTTCACTGGTATATACCAAGCTTATAAGCATTACCTAGCACATACTTTACTAAATATTGAACAATAAATGGTTATTCATTATATAAATAATACATGGTTATATATGGCATATGTATGGCAGCTTGTAACTGCTAAACTTTCAAGTAGACTTTTTCAAAGATAATTTTCTCAGCTCAACACTGTGTCTTTCTCAAATAATTGCTTTAGTTAAATGCCAATGCCAGTATTATGCAGTTTTAACTAATTAGAGCCTAATACAAATTATTATATTAACAATTTCCTCAGTAATCCTAGAACTTTAAAACTCTTGAACTTCTTCTTTACATCCTTTATAAATTATTTTAATTATTTTTTTAATTATTTTCCTGATGTGTTTTAGATCAGCTATATTTGTCACTTTGCACTTAAATATTTACCAACGGGTTTATTTTTTCTTTTCGGTACCCTTTATTCTTTCTTGGTATAGGCAAATGATGGAAGACAATGTAACAGTGAGAATGAAGAAACTATAGGTTCTCTTCCAACATAAATGCCCCTCACAAACAAAATGCTGATCATAAGAAACCTAACACAAAAGAGAATCTACTCTATGTTTTCATTTACGTAAAGTTGAAGAACTATGGTGTTAGAAGTCAGGTTAGTGGTTGCCCTGGGCATAGGTGAGAGGGTTGTTACTGGAATAGAACAGAGATCTTTTGAGGTTATACATAACTGGCTGAGCTCACCTTAAAACATTCATCAAACTCTACATTTATGATTTTACAACCTTTCTGTAAGTACACTTCAACAAAAAGTTCCCACTAAAAGGAATCAGATGAAATTGTTAAGTCTAACATTTCTACTTATAAATTCTTGTTCTCACAGGGCACAGATGCTAATATTGTCCTTACAAAATTATTGTAAGGAACTATTAAGATGATGTATATGAAACACTTTTAAAATGATAAGCTTTATTATTACAATAGAGTTTATATATAACAACAAGCTAATATCTAACTAGGAAAAAAATAAATCTTTAACTTGCTTTAATATGCTGAATTCTCTAGGAAATTTCAAACATTAAAATGAATTATATTCTGGGGCGCCTGGGTAGCTCAGTGGTTTAAGCCTCTGCCTTCCGCTCAGGTCGTGATCTCAGGGTCCTGGGATCAAGCCCCACGTCGGGCTCTCTGCTCAGCGGGGAGTCTGCTTCCCCCTTTCTCTCTGCCTGCCTCTCTGCCTACTTGTGATCTCTCTCTGTCTATCAAATAAATAAATAAATAAAAATCTTTAAAAAAATGAATTATATTCTAAATTTATGAATAGAATCATAAAATAAACCAAGGGAACAAATTAAAGATAGTCTAACCTCAAAATACATTAAAAATACTGCACAATACCTAATGCTAACACATTTAGGAAATTACTATATTCTCAGTTTCTTCTTACAAATTAAAGATAGATGCTTATAGCTAAGGAAGCTAATTTACTATAGGTAAAAAAAAAGTTTAAAAAGTTGTTAAGTGTGTATCTGTTAAAATTTCACATTGTATAGTTCTTTTTGAAGTGATATCTATTTATTTGAGAGAGAGAACATGGCAGAGGGAGTAGTAGAAAGAGAGGAAGAGAATCTCAAGCAGACTCCCCACTGACCAAAGAGCCCATTGCAGACCACAACCTGAGAAGAAATTGAATGGGATGCCTAATCAATGGAGCTGCCCATGCATCCATCACAGTATGTTTTTATTAAAATATTAACTTCAAGAGGACTTTGTTCTATTTGTGTAAAACCATCTTAAATGCTTCAATAGTTATTCAGTGGCTCTTCATGTACGTTTATGATGGCGACTACCAAATTTACTTTGAATTTTTAAAAAAAAGTGAGTCAATCAATCCATATTTCCTGAGTTACAATTAACGTTATGCTGTGAATCAGATTTTAGTGGCACTTTGAATGAGATATTTAGAATCAGAACCTATGGTGATAATTACAACATTCCAATTATTGACTGACACATCCAATTATAAAAATTAAATACCCAAAACCAGTTTGGTGATACTTAACCTCCTCACCCAAAACTGGAATATCAGAGCTAGAGATTTAAGGCAGGACTTTGAAGGGTGCTATTTGTGTGCTGGGGCCATCACCTCTTCTTGCAGAGGGAAGGAGGAAGGGGTGCTTTTTCTTCACCTCAGCCTAATGAGAGGGGGGTCCAGAGAGTGCAGCACAAGCTTCACTGGTGTGTAATTCCTACCGGAAAAATCTAAAGCAGCTTTGGACTCACATTATACAAATCCGGGGGAAACGGTTCTAACAATGTGTGTGTCTGTGTGCGTGCGCACGTGTGCGCACACACGTTTGTATTTATACATTTTATTTATATGTGTCTTTTTAAATAATGGATCTGCTTTTGTTTTCAGTGAGACAGCTAAAAACTGTTTTATTCTACAGGGGAGCAAACAGGAGAGGTCATAGAGTGAGGGAGAAAAGGGGAAAACTATGATTGGTGGTTTATGAATGGTCATTTTCTAATAAATGGTGAACAAAAAGAAAATAGTGAGTTGTTAAGAAGATAAAGCAAATGAACCTTGAAATCCACAGATAGACAAGAAGTCACACTGTGGAACCACTTTAGTCAAAAGAAATTCTTTTTCCCAGAATCCTTCATTTGAAATTCTAATGCTATAATTGAAACAAGAGGAAGGTAGTGGGTCTGTAATGGCCAACAGTGGCATGGTAAATAATCCACAGTGATCAACCCTGCCGAAGACAGAAGGATAGGGGCTGATAAAAGTTTAATTTTATTTAGTCCTATGCTTAGAAAAAGCCAAGGAAAGAACTTTGGGATGCTTGGTTTTGAATATTAGCAAGGAAAAAATATTCTAACACAACAGAAGGAGTTTGTGACAAGTGATGAATGCACTTCAAATATTTAAAGAGTTTTGTTTTTTTTTCAAATAAGAATTCAAATCTGAAGTCCTCTGTGGTAGAAACACCACATTAGATACATTTTTTCCCCTATTACATTACAGACACTTTTCTTTTAAATTACAGATACTTTTTCAATTGAATTCTGGCCTGTTGCAAGTAACACTGAACACAGTAGATTTCTTAAAAAGAATGACTATAGGGGCACCTGAGTGGCACAGCCAGTTAAGCCTCTGACTCCTGATTTCAGCTCAAGTCATGATCTCAGGGTCCTGAGATCGCGCTCCTAGGTAAGCTGGCCTCGGGCCTGTCTATCCTCAATGCTCAACAGTCATTCTGCTTGAGATTTTTTTCCCTCTGCCCTTCTCTCTGCCCTTCCCTTCAAGCATGCTCTCTCTCTTTCTCAAATAAATAAATATTTTTTTAAATGACTGAATACAAATATATTAATTATAAAAAGTGAACATATATTAAATAACATTTTATGATTTTTCAAAACATAGGAGCTAAGAAACGACGACAATAGTACTTAGGCTATTTTACCCACACCACCTCTTTTAATCATATAATTTGCACATTTGCCATGCTGAAATTGAACTTAGACCCTCAGAATGCTTAATCAGGAGGGAACCGTAGACATTACCATTGGAAGAAATAACTAGTTGTGTTTGATGTCTAATGTTACATAGTAAGTGGTAAGAAAAACTTACTTTGTTTCTGAGATGCTTTTGTCTACTTCAAGTGCAGGTAATAAAAAGAGAGAAAGAGAAACAATAGTGTGAACCTAGGAGAAAATGAGATTTTACTAGAGTAGTTCTAAGAGTATCTACCGATCCTGGGAAGTTGAACCTCTTGCATGAGAAGGTTAGCTCAGAGGGTGCAGTGTCCTGTGTATCTGCAAGAAGATACACTCATAGCAATACTTCCCTAGGGGTAAAGATCTATGCATTCAGTTAGGATTGACAGATAAATATAAGACATATATTTGCATATTAATTTTAGGTAAACATTTTCTTCTTTTAGTAGCAGCGTGTCTCATGCAATATTTGGGACATACACTAAAAAAATCATTAGCTTCTTATCTGAAATCAAAATTTAACTGGGCTTCCTACATTTTTATTTGGTAAATTTGGCAACCTTGTATTCAGAGTGTTTCCTGGAGAGCAGGCATATAGTTGAATCTAAACACAAAAACAGATACCAAGTGTCTCTAAAAGCTCCCTAGGAAATGCGATGTCATCAATGATTGGGTGCATATGAAAGGATTTTTAAAGCTATAGTGACTCTATGCCAATTATCTATGCCAATACCTACAACCTTTCAAAAATATTCTTAATTTAATTCTGGAGTAAGAATGTCTTTATGCTGTTTTCCAGTTATCTTTCAAGAATTCTTGGGGGCGGGTGGGGAAAGATATGTCAAAACAACAATTTTCTGTTAAAATAGTTATCTGCAGAACAATAATTATGAGAAAATGATGTAGGCATTACAAAAAAAAAAAAAAAGGCCATGGTCTTTCAATTTAAGATTAAGTACTCTCACAACCATAATACATGCCTATTAGGTTAGTGTAACAGATTTTAAATCAATAATATGTGCTCAGTGGGTTAAGTGGCTGCCTTCAGCTCAGGTCATGATCTCAGGGTCCTGAGATTGAGCCCTGCATTGGGCTTCCTGCTCAGCAGAAGAGTCTGCTTCTCTCTTTCCCTCTGCCTGCTGCTCTGCTTACTTGTGCTCTCTCTATGTCAAATAAATAAATAAAATCTTTAAAAATAATAATAATAACAGATGTAGAGTAACTTCAGTTCTTGTACTTTTAAGCACAGGGTTTATAGTCTTTGTTGTGTTGACTTTGTTGAATACTTCATAGAGAGTGTGAGATAGATTTAGATTATTACATTTGAGTAGTCCCAAAACAATAATTTCTAGTTATTTTCTCTGTTCCATCCCATGTAGCTATTTCATTATAATATAAATTTGTCTTTTTTTTTTTAAGATTTTATTTATTTGAGAGAGAGAGAGCATGAGAGGGGGGATAGGGTTAGAGGGAGAAGCAGACTCCCACTGAGCAGGGAGCCTGATGTGGGACTCCATTCCAGGACTCCAGGATCATGACCTGAGCTGAAGGCAATTGTTTAACCAACTGAGCCAGCCAGGTGCCCTATAATATAATTTTGCCTTACTTACTTGATTACTTACAAAAATACAAAGTGATGACAAGACAAAATAGTAAATCAGTAGTGTTCCAGGGGTCATTACTCTCTTCCATTGACATTTTTTGTTCGACTTCATATCATGAACTTTGCTTGTCTCTTTTGGTACTTTTGCAAATTGTAGCAAAGGGGAGAAAGGGGCAGAGTTGGCAGCATGCAACATAAAAAGGATTTGCTCAGGTTGGGAGTGTGGACTGAAGTCAGATGGGTGGTGGTCACACACTCGCTGGGTCTGCTACAATTAACTAAGGGCCAGCAAATGTTAAGGTGAGAAATTGTGTTTTAGATCCTAGGTCACAGTTTTCCATTCATCTTCACATCTGCACAATAACTCCATAAACTAGATTAAAAATGAACAAACCATGGCTCAAAGTATTGAAGTAAATTTTGTTGACTGCATGGTCAGAGACTGGCCTTACAAAACTTCATTCCTGGTCTTCCCATACCAGAAGTAAACCAAACTCTTAAGTTTTTTTTTTTTTTTTTTTCCACTTGTCAGCTTCAGGAAAATCGAATTTGTTTTAAATTCTTACAGGATTTACAGTCACTGCTGGCCATTCCCGGCAGTTTCCAAATAAAATGTTTAAAAAAATTATCCTCCCCATTTTAGAGTCCAGGCAGTTGAGAGGATAGGTGACTTTCCAAGCCTCATGTCAGATATTGCTTACTCTGATCCTTATCTTGCAGAAAATTCTGGGGAATTTTCAAAGATTACAAGCAAGCAGAAAGACTTAGAGGTCCATGGAAAACTTTCTTGACATAAGTCAGTTAAGTCCCTGGTCATCTTGTCATGCATGCCTAACCAGTACTACTTGCCCAGAGCCGATTTCTTGTATAGCTTCCCAGAATATGCAAAATAGACCCCAACAGATAATGATTTTGAAGTAACAAATGAATATAAGAACTATCAGCCACTATAAGGCTAACAGATCGCCCTACTCACATCGTGGACAATAAATCAGTGATAAAACCCCCAGTACTGGTTCAAAAATAAAAGATTGACCTGACACACATTCTTGAGTTATCTTTGCAAGATTTAAGCCTGGGTTAGCACTTAAATATTAGACCAACTAAAGCCAGGGACTTGATGATATGAACCTCTTGCCATCCTTCATGACTTCAAGCTGGACTGACCCTTTAAGATGACTTTTGCCCCAATTCCATGCTTACTTCCCCATTGCACAAGTCCTTTCATGAATATGTATGCACCCTTAGCCTGAAACTTCCCATTTTGTCATTTAAGAAGATGCTATTTTGAGAAATATCCCTTGTTCTCCTTCACTTGTTGCAAGTAAAACCCTTCCTTTCCCTGTTCTTTGGCTTGGTTGTCTTTTGGTTCAATATTTGGTTTTTGGTTCAATACCACCAAGGGGGGTATCCCGTTTCAGGTAACATACTTAAAAGCTGAATCTGTAGGGGAGGAAAATCATTCTTTCTTCACCCTTCTAAATTCTTGGCCGAGATCCCTCTGTAATAAAAACAAAATAAACAAATAAAAACACAGATTAACAGGAGAGGGGGAAAAAAGCTTACTAACATATACACCTCCTTCACACTTGGCAGAACACCCAGGAAAACTGAGCAACTCCCTGAAACAGCCCAAGCCACTATATTAAATACCAGCTTCAACTAAAAACAAAGGAAGATGTTGGGAGAGAAGCAGAAGCCAATTGTGGCGGGTTGTCATACAAAGCACAGTAAACAAGGATAAAGTTGTTATGCAGATTTAAGTCTTTGCCTTCTCCACTGAAAGTTTCTAAAGATTTAGTTATCTTCTTCTTGGTGATACAGAAAACAAAACAAAACAAAACGAACTCTTAGAAATGGAGATTTATTTTATAAATGTAAGGGTAACCTCTACTAAGTTTTCAAAAGTTCTCCTGCATCTGTCATTTCTCAAAAATAACCAGCTCAAAATAATCCTTATGCCAAAAAGTCATATTTTAGTGTTGCAGTTTATGATCCTTTCAAGTCAAACTGTAATTTTTCTACATTCTGATTTTAACTGCTAAGTAGCTCTGCAACTGACCTCCCACAAATTCAACATGACATGCTATGTGTTGAATTGTGTCCCCAAAAATGATAAGTTGAAGTCTTAATTCTTTGTACCTCTGAATGAGAACTATGTGGGAATAGAATTGTTGCAGATGTATTCAAGTTAAGATACTTGATAAGGGTACTCAATTAGGTGAGCTATAATCCAATATGCTTGGTGTCCTTATCAGAAGAGGAGTGAAGACACAAAGACATAGAGAGAAGACCATGTGACAACAGAGACCAATTTTAGAACAATGCATCCTCAAGCCAAGGAACTCTAGGGATTAATAGTTACCACCCAAAGCTATGAATAGGTAAGGAAGTACTATGCTTCAGAGCTAGTAGAGAAGCATGACCATGCCTACACCTTAATTTTAAACTTCAACCCCTAGAACTGAGTTAATAAATGTCTGTTGTTGTAAACCACCCAGCTTATGGTAATTAGTTAACGGCAGCCCTAAGAAACTAATCCATACCAAGAGGTCCATAAACTTGCCTCAAAGTACCATATTACTGTTTATAAAAAGAATATTCATGGGACACCTGGATGGCTCAGTCAGTTAAGTGTCTCCCTTCAGCTCAGATCATGATCCCAAGGTCGTGAGATCTAGTTCCATATGGGGCTCCCTGCTCAACCCAGAGCCTGCTTTTCCATCTGCCTTCTGCTCCTCCTGCTGTGCTTTCTCTGTCTCAATCTCTCTCTCTCTCTCTCTCTGACAAATAAATGAAACCTTAAAAAAAAAAAAGAATATTCATTATAGAGAAAATTAAAAAGGAATAAAACTATTTGATTCATAAGACCTATAGTAAAGCAAATTCTCTAAAATATGGCTGTAAGAAAAATTTTAAGCATCATTAACACGTGCCTTTTTCATGTAAGGAAAAAGACAAAATAGAAGCTATAGCATTCATAATACAATATATTTTATGATACCCTTTTTAGCTGGGCTCACATTTTGTCTAACATAATACAAATCATGGGACAAATAATTTTTTAAAAACTGAAATCATTTGTTGTTTATGAGATGCTAGTTTTTAATCAGGACCTTTAATTGAATATTTTCTCCTCCCACACACACTCAAAATTATGCATCTGTGACAATAAAATCACAGCAGTTTGTTATATTATGAAAATGTGTTTGTTAATCAAAGAAAACATCAAGTTAATGTATTGTGTTGTGTTAATGTTTAGCTAATGGATACATTTTGTATTATGTGAGCATCTGCTGTGAGGTTTTTGTTAAAGAACTTTCTCAAAGAATTGCTGATTAAAATTAAAGCTACTGGATTTCAGTAGTTTCATGCAAATATCTTAAAGGAAAAGGTATACTTGCTAAAATCTAAATCCTTCCTTTGATTAGCTCAATAAAATGAATGACTTTCTGGCAAAGCTTTGAGTCACACACATTTTGACAGACATGTATAAGTGCACATAAAAACTAGTTTTTAAGAAATGGTTACAATAAATGACCTGATTCATTTCCTAAATAATAATTAAAGTTAACACTAGATTTTTGACAGTAAAATATGCCTCCTGATAATCCCTCATATTTCCATGAGGTTTAACAGACCACCAACTGCTTTTGTATAAATTACCTCAACATTGTCACTAATATGGGAGGCAATGGATGTTCTTTTCTATGGCTGATAAAATTGCATTAGAAGAGTAATGTGACTTTTTCTGAGTAGTTTAACTAGTGAGAGAGATTTCGTACTCTATTGCCAGTGCTCTTTTCATTTCTGCATACATGGCTGTCAACCTATGATCGTCTTACACTCCAACATGCTGCTATCTGACCAAAATGCCCTCTCATTTTTTCACTCTGTTTCCCCAATCACATTTTTTCTCCAGGGACATTTAAAAGACATTTTTCGTTCGATTACTCTTCCATTGTTTCACTTGTTCCACTAGGTAAATCCCGTACCTAAATATTCACAAAGTCTTTAACCTGGATAAACTGTTGTATCCTATTCTATCATTGTATCTGGATAACTAATCACTGAGACAAAATTATACAACTTTGAAATCAGAATCTCTGATTTTTTTTCTTTTTCTTTTTAAAGATTTTATTTATTTTATTTGACAGAGAGAGAGATCACAAGCAGGCAGAGACAGAGTGGGAAGCAGGCTGCCCGCCGAGCAGAGAGCCCGACGCGGGGCTCAATCCGAGGGCCCTGAGATCATGACCTGAGCCGAAGGCAGCGGCTTAATCCACTGAGCCACCCAGGCGCCCCTGATTTTTTTTCTTTTAAAGATTTTATTTATTTATCTGACAGACAGAGATCACAAGTAGGCAGAGAGGCAGGCAGAGAGAGAGGGGGAAGCAGGCTCTCCACAGAGCAGAGAGCCAGATGCAGGGCTTGATCCCAGGACCCTGGGATCATGAGCTGAGCTGAAGGCAGAGGCTTTAACCCATTGAGCCACCCAGGTGCCCCAGAATCTCTGATTTTTAATCTCAGTTTTAACTGTGTGTCACCTGGCAATTCTTTTGGGTTGGCCCTCTCTCACACTTCTTCCAGAGTTTCTCCTTTTTAAAACTTGAGCCATCTTAAGCAGCTCTTTTGAATGTATTTGTTTATTTTGTTTGGTTTGATGAGAAATGGGAGTGGGAAATAGAGCTAGTTTATCTTTTTCATTTTTTTTTCAAGATTTTATTTATGTGTGTGAGAGATAGAAAGAGAGAAATCATGGGTAATGGGACAGGCAGAGGGAGAAGACTCCCTGATGACTGGGAAGCCTGACACGGGGCTTGATCTCAGAACCCAAGATCATGAAAAACTGATATATTTTAGAAGGCAAAGGGATGAGATCTAGTACATATATGAAGGGACAAGCTTAGGTAGGATACAAACATTAGCTTCACTGTAGCAAGATGTTAAACAAAGTATATGGATATGAGAATAGATGGAAATAAGTGGGTAGATCTGTCAAAAAAAAAAAAAAAAAAGAGCATGTGGTGGTTTTTGGTTTTGTTTTACCTGATTTTTAATAATGACTTTTAATAACAAAGTCAGAAGCATTACTATTAGCTGAAAAATGAGATAGAGAGGGAATTATTTGGCACTTGAAAACACAAGAAAAGAGATAGAAAGAGTCTCGTTGTATAGGGGAGTAAATGTAATAGAGAAATTGTTCAGGTTACACTTAGGACTCATTTTGTGTTAAGGGTCATGAATTTTTTTATGATTTTATTAATTTATTTATTTAGAGAGAAAGAGAGAGAAAGCATCATCAGGGGAAGTGGCAGAGGGAGAAACAGCTCCCCACCAAGCAGTGGGATGGATATGGGGCTTGATCCCAGGACCCCAAGATCATGACCTTAGCCAAAGACAGACACTTAACCAACTGAGCCCCCCAGGATCATGAATTTAAGGGAAATACACAAGAATGGCTGTAAGTTTTCCTCCAACACTGCTCATTGAGCTGGACAGATAATGGGACGATATAAACAAAGAGTTTGTGTAATTAGCTTTGATATTTTCCAGGTGGGCATCATAAAGAGCAAAGAGGCCAGAGAACTGAGAAACTGAGACAAAAGATTGATTACCAGAACAGACCATTGACCTAAATTGGATAAAGACAAAATGAGAATGTTATGTGAATGAGGGAAAGTAAGATGATGGTTGAATCATGCATGGTTACATCTTTTAAATGCTTTTAAATAATCAGGTTGTGTGTGTGTATGTGTTCATGTTTGTATTTTTATTGCAACTAAATGCGTCATTTTCCAAACATCAGAGGGTGCCTGCTAAGTGACATAATTCAGAAATTTTGGACAAACCCATCAATCTTATTCTTATTTATTGTATATTTTCAAATAGATTAGACTTTTTGGTGTTTAGGCTAAAGTACTCCAATCTTAACCTTCGATAAATTTTCTTGATCATCTGTCTTTCTCTGAATTTCTATCTTTTCATTTGTATCTTTCATTAGTGGAATAACAGCTGTGCTGTGATTTGTTTGTATTAAGATTTTGTTTGTTACTTTGTTTTTAACAACGCAGTCAAAAGATAAGTTCTTAAAAATATACCTCTTCAGGTAAGCATAAACAAAAATAGTTTATTCCCCTAATACAAAAATCTTCATTTTTAAAATTTAATTTACATTAAAAGGAGCTTTTGAAAAGGTCAAAGTCCAGGCAGTGGCTAATTCTAGGTGAATATGTTGAATCATCCCAAGCATTGAATATAACTGATCACTCATTGTTCTTTTTTTTTTTTTTTAAGATTTTATTTATTTATATGACACAGAGAGAGAGAGATCACAAATAAGCAAAGAGGCAGGCAGAGGGAGAGGGGGAAGCAGGCTCCCAGGGAGCCTGATGTGGGGTTCCATCCCAGGACCCTGAGACCATGACCTGAGCCAAAGACAGAGGCTTAACCCACTGAGCCACCCGATCAGTCATTGTTCTTGAAATACCTCCTTCTCATGCTTCTTGATCCTTCTCTTACTTTGATGGCCCCTACTTTCTCACAGTGCTCCTTTGCTTGAAAGCTCACTTAGTACTTGCTCTCTGCTTTATTCTTACTCACTTTATGGATGATTCATCCATTCTCATGGTTTTAAATACAATTTATATTAAGATTTATAAATTTACTTCTCTGACCCAAATCTCTTCCTATGAACTCCAGATTCATATATCTAACATCTCACTCAACATTTTCACCTAGATAGCTAATAAATGATTCAAACTTAACATATCCAGAACCATGTGTTTTATTTCCCCTCTCAGAATTAAAAGCTTATTTCTGTTAATGACACCTTTGCACTTCCAGGTAACGCTCTGAACATCCTGGAGGTGTCGATCATGTTGCTTTAATCTACCAGTATTTTCTGTTAGTTCCACTGTCAAAATATAATCATAATACAATTACATCATCTGAATCCAGCATTAGCACCTGTTTTTCAGCACCAAATTCATACGTGGAAGTCCTATGTACCAATCCCAACTTGATGGGATTGGTACATGGGACATTTGGAGCTGATTAGGTCATGAAAGTAGAGCCTCACACATGGGATTAGTCATTTTATAGTCACCACAGAGATCCCTTGACCTTTCTGCCCTGTGAGGAGACATAAAAATAATCTGCAATCTGAAAGGATACCACCCAAACATGCGGGCACACTGATCTCAAAGTTCCAGCCCCTAGAACTGTGAAAAATAAATTTCTGTTGCTTTTAATCTACCCAGTCAGTGCTTTATGTTTCTGTTTTTGAAAGAGGCAGAGTGCAAGCATGGTGGGGAAGGGCAGAGAAAGAAGGAGAGAGAGAATCTCAAGTAGGCAGAGCCAGGACAAAAGCCCTAGGCAGGGATTGATCACATGACCCTGAGATCATGACTTGAGCCAAAATCAAGAGTCAGAGGCTTCACTGCCTGAGCCACTCAAGTGCCCCAGTGGATTTTTATTATAGTGGCCCATATGAACTAAGAAAGTGTTCCCAGCTTTCTATAATTATTTACCTGGATTATTGCTATGGCCTTCTGGATGTCCTTCCTGTTTTTGCTCCTCTAGAGTTTATTGTAATAATCAATGTAATCCTTTTAAAACATAAATCTGATCATATCACTACTCTGTTGAAAGATTTTATTAGCTTCCTTCTCACTTAGAGTGGGAACAGAAGTCCTTCCCAGGACTACCAAGCTCTACAAGGCTTGGTCCTGCTGTCTCCCTGACCTCATCATGTCACCAGCTGCTCTCCTTTTCACTCAATCAGGACCAATCATATGAATCCTCCTGTTCCTCAAACACTCCAAGTATGATTCCACCTTAAGGCCCTGGGCACTTGCTGTTCTCTTCCTGGGATTTTTTTCCTTAGGATATTCACATTCTTAACTCCAGACTTTGTACAGGTTTCTGTTCAAATGTAATTTTTCTGGAAAAGCCCTCCCTGCAAAAAACATTACCAACACCTACTCTGATACTCCTTCTCTGAAATTTACTTAAATGCATTGCACTCAAATGGTCTTATCGAGTATTAAACTCTCAGTTCATTGCTAAGAGAGGAGGTAACTAGCACTGTGGTCCATGGGGCTAATTTCAACTTGGTCTTGAATTAGATACAGATTGTTGTACAGAGTAGTCTTCTGATTCAGAAATTTGAGTCTGACAATAGTCAGTAATCAAAGCCCAGAAAACAGGTAGGTAGGCAGCGGTAGTTCTAGGTGATCCCAGTAATATGGATAATCAAATTATTAGCCAGGATCCAAGGACACTGGTGCCACATTAGCTGGACCACCTGAACACGAGACCACCATAACCCAGCCAAACAGCCCAGCCAAGGAGCTAATCATTCAGTGAACCTCGCATTTTCATGAAGGTACTAAAATGCTAATCATGGTGCAGACAAGACCCAGATTGTAAAAATACTGTGAAAATTAGGTTATGGCTGTAGATCTGAATAAACCTATGAGCTCAGTGTTCCACTGTGGCATATAGGGCTTTGAACTGACAATAATATGACACATTTCAGGCCTCATAGGGCAGGATATTTGGAATCCACTATAAACTGCTAATGTTGGTCAGGATTATCTGAGCCTGTCAAAGCAGTGTCTGTAAAACAGAGACTTAGGATAGTCCTGGACTCACTTAAAATCCCTCTTTATTTCAGCAAGGTTAACTTTTGGGGGGAAGGGACTATAAATTATGCCTAATACGATGTAATGAGTACACAAGAGCCATAATAAAATACATGGAGATTAAGGGCAGACACAGCATATTTAATTCCCCTACAATGTCTACTTTGATTATATTACTGCTAGGCACTTAGAATCCATACCATAATGTGTTGAATCAAGGTACGATATTTACTTTAATATTTACCTGAAAACTATTTTAAGCAAAGATATTAACCAAAAATGTAAAGAAAAAAAAAAAGATATTTGAGTAGTTACAAATGAAACTTTACCATATCAAAAATAATCTCAAGATACATTAAAAAATCAATAGTAACTGGAAAAGAATTTAATGCATGTGGCAGACAAATAACACTATTAATCTTTTATGAAAACATACAAATCTTTAAGATGAAAACATAAGCTCCTACAGAAAAGTGTGCAAAAGGCATTAAAAGAAAATTCGCAAAAGAATAAATGTAAATGACCCATGAACATATGAATGTTTTTAGCTTCATTAACAAAAAAAGTAGGATAATGTGAAAAAAAAAATTTTGCATCTAAAACTAATGGTGTCCTAAGGTGGCTACAATTCAAATAATTTCACTCTCTGCCCCAGTGGAGTAACTGATATAACTTCTTAAAGTTTCCTTGACAAAATTATCAAGAGACTGAAATATGTTTATAATAATTGACTTAACAATGGTACTTATAATATTTTAACCTAGAAAACAGGAAAGCCTGACTTATGTATTTTTAGAGATAATTTTGTTATTTGCAATAAGGAAAATTTATAACAGGGAAATCTACAACTTTTTGAAACTTTAAATAGAGTAAAATTTTTCTAGCTCTGGCATTGTGTCTCATCATTAATAGCATGCTTTTAATAATAACCAATAACAATAATAGCCAATAACAGCTAATAATAGTTTTTAAATTGTATTGGATATGTTATAGAAAAAGACAAAAAAAAAGAGAAAAAGACACCATATACAGTGTATTAGCTTCTTAAAAATAATTTACACATGTACAAAAGAACACAAAGGTAAATTAAATTGTGGATGATAGTTAAACATTTAGGTGGTAGGAACACTGTGTGTTTCTTTCATACTTTTCTCAATTTTTTTACCTTTCCAATGAACTTTTTCTACTCTGGCAAAAAAAAAAAAGATAAAGCTTTGAAGAAAAAAAAAAAAAAAGAGCCACAAGGAACAGAGAAAACAAACATCATGTTATCCTATACCATTTCCTATTGTCAACAATAGGAGAAAAAAAAATCAATTGTATCAAGCTGTTGCTATAAGCCATAATCGCTGACTCAATGTCTAGCTTAATTATTTTAACAAAAAGATTACTCTGAAAAAGTGCAAGACCTTCGAAACACTAGTCATGAGTAAGTTATGCTGTTGTATTCTCTATGTGGAAAACCTGCAGAATGGTGTTAAGATTTGAGGAAAATCTCAGTTATAATTATCTAGACTTTTAATTGCCCATTTTGCTTTTTCTCAAATATTCAGGACTCACAGATTGGATAAAGGATATGAATTATATTTTGGTCAGTATATAAAACATTTCTTTTCTGTAAAGTCATTGCACTATGTATGGCTATTATTGGCCTTATATCAGTCACAGGCCCACTGAGTGATGCAGCAAATACAGAATCAAGACACTTGGGACAAGTTTAGGGGATTCTTATGCACAATCACCTTCTAAAGAGAACAGTAAGTTTGCATTATTCTCATGTAGGCATTGTCAAGTTCATTGTTTTTCTATTGAAAAAAACCAGAGACATTTGTTATTTTAGCCCTTTATACTTTACTTAAATTTGTCCATGGTCCCTTATGTATAGTGTGAGTAAACATTTAAAGAGGTAAAACACAATGATTTTTAGATGTTATATTATCTGATATCATTAGTCCAAAATTTGATCAATCTAAATTGATCAATCTAAATATTTGGATATATCCAAATATTTAGAATGGAGATATATATATATATATATATATATATATATATTCCACAAATTACTTGCTATCAAGGACTTTGAAACCCAAAACAGAACAAGCTAAACTCACCAACAGAAATATTGTCTTCATAAGTTTTGTACCTTAAAATATTGTTTAAAAACATAAGGTTGTAAACATCAGTGAAATTGATTTTACTCCATTGTATATTTAATTAGCTTTAAATTAATGTATACAAGTTAATTTTATAAATACAAGAGCACAGTTCTTTAAGCCTATTTGCTTGACAAAAGAATTCTCAATAAAATTGCATTAAGTATCGATTACCTTAGCACTTTTACAAATATGAAAATTAAATATGATTCCATTTCCAAAAAAAATTTATGTGAATTTTCTGCATCATGTATCAAATTGAGTATATAAGTCACACTACTCAAGTGTTTCTGCTACAAATTCATCCTTCTTTAAATGTGACCAAGTTAATCTTCCTAAGCATAGCCCTAAATAATCACTTTATGCCTTATGTTCCTTTACTGGTTTTCCATTACTGCTACATTCTGCACCAAGAATACTCCTGGGATATTCATCATGTTCAACCACACACATCCTAATTAACATTTTCAATCTTCTTTCCCAAGGCTTCTTTATTTTAATTTTTCCCTCCCACCAAAATAGGCTACTGATTTTACCTAGAACATATGCCATATTCCCTTATCTTTTATTACTTTGCCTATACTTTCCTTCTATTTTTATATCATAATTTCCCCACTTTTGTTGCTGACATATTTTCCATCCTTCAAAAGTTCAAAATCTTTCCACATGCCTTTAAACTTCACTTTATTTTTCTCATTATGAATGGCATTGATTACTCTCCTATGTCCCTGGCACATTCTACAATTTGCTTTTGTGATACAGATGTTTATATTTGTCTAATTTTTCCATAATCTGCAGAACTAGTGGAGTACTTTGCTCAATAAATATTTGCTGAATTGAGGAGCAAGGATACATTAAATGGATGGTATAAGGAAGAAATGACAGATATAAATGGGTACAGCATAAATATCACTGAATGAAATGGGGGGAAACATACAGGTGGACTACAGAGGATGTGGCCATTATGTAATCCAGGAAAATCACATCCAATTTTAGTTACAGTCCTAGTTTTTTACTAAGAGTATGTTCTACTAGGGCAGAGAAGGATAATGTTTTATCCAACTTTGATTCATTTTCTAGCATTATTAACAAATTACTACTATTTATATTCATTGGTAGACTCACACTGAGCTTTCCCCAATATATTCAGGAACACACTAAGGATTCATTGGCTTTTTTAAAAATATATATATTTTTTATTTTTTTATAAACATATAATGTATTATTAGCCCCAGAGGTACAGGTCTGTGAATCACCAGGTTTACATACTTCACAGCACTCACCATAGCACATACCCTCCCCAATGTCTATAACCCTACACCCCTCTCCCGATGCCCCCCCCAGCAACCCTCAGTTTGTTTTGTGAGATTTAGAGTCACTTATGGTTTGCCTCCCTCCTGATCCCATCTTGTTTCATTTATTATTTTCCTACTCCCCATTCCACCCATGTTGCATTTCCACTTCCTCATATCAGGGAGATCATATGATAGTTGTCTTTCTCCAATTGACTTATTTCGCTAAGCCTAAAACCCTCTAGTTCCATCAACATTGTTGCAAATGGCAAGATTTCATTTCTTTTGATGGCTGCATAGTATTACATTATGTGTGTGTGTATACACATACACACACACACACTATATATATATATATATATATATATATATATACACACTCACACACATATATGTATATATACATATACATATAAAGATATGGTATATATATATATATATATATATATATCTCACATCTACTTTATCCATTCATCTGTTGATGGACACCTAGGTTCTTTCCATAGTTTGGCTATTGTGGATATTGCTGCGATAAACATTCAGGTGCACGTGCTCCTTCGGATCACTATGTTTGTATCTTTAGGGTAAATACCCAATAGTGCAATTGCTGGGTCATAGGGTGGCTCTATTTTCAAATTTTTGAGGAACCTACATGCTGTTTTCCAGAGTAGTTGCATCAGCTTGCATTCCCACCAACAATTTAGGAAGGTTCCCCTTTCTCTGCATCCTCGCCAGCATCTGTCATTTCCTGACTTGTTAATTTTAGCCATTCTGACTGGTGTGAGGTGGTATCTCATTGTGGTTTTGATTTGTATTTCCCTGATGCCGAGTGATATGGAGCACTTTTTCATGTGTCTGTTGGCCATTAGGATGTCTTCTTTGCAGAAATGTCTGTTCATGTCCTCTGTCCATTTCTTGATTGGATTATTTGTTCTTTGGGTGTTGAGTTTGCTAAGCTCTTTATAGATTATGGACACTAGCCCTTTATTTGGTATGTCATTTGCAAATATCTTCTCCCATTCTGTCAGTTGTCTTTTGGTTTTGTTGATTGTTTCCTTTGCTGTGCAAAAGATTTTGATCTTGATGAAGTCCCAATTGTTCATTTTTGCCCTTGCTTCCCTTGCCTTTGGTGATGTTTCTAGGAAGAAGTTGCTGTTGCTGAGGTCGAAGAGGTTGCTGCCTGTGTTCTTCTCAAGGATTTTGATGGATTCCTTTCTCACATCGAGGTCGTTCATCCATTTTGAGTCTTTTTTCGTGTGGGGTGTAAGGGAATGGTCCAGTTTCATTTTTCTGCATGTGGCTGTCCAATTTTCTTAACACCACTTGTTGAAGAGGCTGTCTTTTTTCCATTGGATATTCTTTCCTGCTTTGTCAAAGATTAGTTGACCATAGAGTTGAGGGTCTATTTCTGGGCTCTCTATTCTGTTCCATTGATCCATGTGCCTGTTTTTGTGCCAGTACCATACAGTCTGGATGATGACAGTTTTGTAATAGAGCTTGAAGTCTGGAATTGTGATTCCACCAACTCTGGCTTTCTTTTTCAACATTCCTTTGGCTATTCAAGGTCTTTTCTGGTTCCATGTAAATTTTAGAATTTTTTATTCCATTTTAATGGAATTTAGAAGTTATGATTTTAAATGTTCAAAACAATATAATCTATATTATTTTGAGAACTTAAATGCTTCCCTCCCCCCAATCCCAAGGCAGTTTTACATTCATAGCAACAGTCCATGGAAGGTATAGAGATTTCTCATATACCCCCAGATTCCACAAAAAAATGGCCTCCCGCATTACCAACATCCCCCACCAGAATGGTACATTTATTATAATCAATGAACCTACACTGACACATCAGCCCAAAGTCCAGTCTGCATTACTGTTCACTATCGGTGCAGTATGTTTCATGGGTTTGGCTGAACGTATAATGACATGTATATACCATATGGTAACATACAGAGTAGTTTCACTGCCCTAAAAAATCCTTGGGTTCCACCTATTCAACCCTGTCTCTCCTCTAACTCCAGGCAACCACTGATCTTTTTACTGTTTCCATAGTTTTGCCTTTTCTAAAATGTTATATAGTTGAAATCTTGCACCATGTAGTCTTTTCAGATTGGTTTCTTACAATTAGTAATATACATATAACGTCCCTCCATGTTCTCTTCAACGTTTGATAGCTCTTCTTTTTAGTGTTTAATAATATTCCAGGGTCTGGATGCCACAGATTATTTATCCACTCATCTACCAAAGGACATCCTGTTTGCTTCCAAATTTTGGAAACTGTGAATAAAGCTGACATAAACATCTGTGTGTAAGTTTTCATAAATTTTCAACTTTTTTGAGTAGATACCAAGGAACATGATTGCTGGTTTGTATCGTAAGAGTAGGTTTAGTTTAAGAAGAAACTGTTAAACTATCTTCCAAGTGTCTGTACCATTTGCACTTCTACCAGCCATGAATGAGAGTTCCTGTTGTTCTGTATCCTGGCCTGTATTTGGTGCTGTCAGGATTTTGGCTATCTTAATCAATGCATAATGGTATCACATTGTGGTCTAATTTGTAACTCCTTAATGACATTTAATGTGGAATCTTTTTTTTTTAAGATTATTTATTTATTTATTTGACAGACAATTTTTATTTATTTATTTATATGACAGACAGAGATCACAAGTAGATGGAGAGGCAGGCAGAGAGAGAGAGAGGAGGAAGCAGGCTCCCTGCTGAGCAGAGAGCCCAATGCAGGGCTCAATCCCAGGGCCCTGGGATCATGACCTGAGTTGAAGGCAGAGGCTTTAACCCACTGAGCCGCCCAGGTGCCCCTAATGTGGAAATCTTTTTATATGGTTACTTGTAATCTACATATATTCTTCAGTTAGTTGTCTACTGACATCTTTGGCCCATTTTTTAATAAGGTTGTTGGTGTTTTTATTGTCATTGCTAAGACTTCTTTATATACTTTGGATAACAATTCTTTATTAAATATATCTTTTCAAATTCTGTTTTTTCCTAATCTGTGGTTTGTCTATCCTCTTGACATTGTTTATTGCAGAGCAAAAATTTTTAATTTCAGGGATGCCTGGGTGGCTCAGTTGGTTAAGCGGCTGCCTTCGGCTCAGGTCATGATCCCAGGGTCCTAGGATCGAGTCCCGCATCGGGCTCCTTGCTGGGCAGGGAGCCTGCTTCTCCCTCTGCCTCTGCCTGCCTCTCTGTCTGCCTGTGCTTGCTCACTCTCTCTCCCTCTGTCTCTGACAAATAAATTAATTAATTAATTAAATCTTAAAAAAAATTAATTTCAATGAAGTTTAGCTTATCAATTCTTTCTGTTATGGATCATGGTACCTTAAAATGATAGTATTTTAAAAATCATTGCCAGGGGTGCCTGTGTAGTTCAGTCATTAATTGTCTTCCTTTGGCTCAATTCATGATCCCAGGGTGCTGAGATTGAAACTCACATCTGGCTTCCTGATCAGTGGGAAGCCTGCTCCCTCTACCACTACCCATGCTTGTATTCCCTTTCTCACTGTCTCTCTCTGTCAAATAAATAAATAAAACCTTTAAAAAAAAAAGTCATTGCCATAATCCAAGGTCACCTAAATTTTCCCTTTTGTTTTTTTTTAGGTGTTTTTTACTTTTGTCTCTTATACCTAGTTCTATGTCTATTACGATTTAATATTTGTGATAACTGTAAGGCTTGTGTCTAGGTTCATTTTTGGCATGTGCATGTCCAGTTTTTCTAATATCATTAATTAAGAAGACTAACTTTGCTTCATTGTCTTACCTTTGACTCATTGCCAAAGATCAGTCAATTATATTTATATGAGGCCTTACATCTTTATTTCTTTTGAGTATAGTTGACATGTAATATTACATTAGTTTCAGGTGTACAACAGAGTGATTTAACTTCTCTATATGTTATGCTGTGCTCACCCCAAGTGTAGGTGCCATCAGTCACAATACAATTCTATTAATGTATCATCAACTATATTTTCTACACTGTGCCTTTTATTTTTATGAGACCTTACATTAAAACAAAAACAAAAATAAAAACAAATGCAAAAAAATTTCCTGTGATTGTCCTTCCCAAAGCATGTAATCACAATATTGACTTATAACATTTAAAACTTTATTTTAAACTTCAAAAATGTAAATATATTTAAAAGATAACATTTTGAGCCATTTTTATATAAAATAACACATTTATTGAAGAAATATTTTAAAATGTAGATTCAAGATTAAGGAAAAATGTTATAATACCATCACCTAGAGATTATTGTGACATATGTTGATACACATATTTTTTACCATTTTTCATTTATTTTGTCATTTATTTTTTCAAAAAATTAGGAACTAATCTTATATGATCCTTTTCACTAATATTCATATTGGAATATCTTTTAATACAAATAAATACACTTCTGCAAAATGTTATTTGATGGCAGGATACATTTAGTTTATTTTGATATTTTACTTCTTTAGTTAATTAATTTTAGGGCTAAATCTTTTTATAAGCATTTGATTATTTGATTTGATTATTCTTTTTTCAATACTTTTTTTTAAAGATTTTATTTTTTTATTTGTTAGAGAGAAAGAGAGAGGGAGCACAAGCAGGGGGAGTAGCAGGCAGAGGGAGAAGCAGGCTCCCCACTGAGCAAATAGCCCGATGCAGGAATATATCCCAGGACCCTGAGATCATGACCCAAGTCGACAGCAGAGGCTTAACCCACTGAGCCACTCAGGCACCCCACCATGATTTTATTATTCTTAATATAAGATCTTCAAAACGACATCTTGGTTCAAATGCCTCTCTCTCAATGTCCTCACACTTTAGGGTTTAGTTGTGTCTATCTAAATTTCTTTCCTGAATCTCCAGGTCTGGATCATTAAAGAACTGGAAACCTTTGGTGCCATACTGATTAAGGCAAATAAGATAACCAAAAGAGACCTCTGCAAATTATGTTGTTAGGTCACTTACCTATGATACTGAAAGACACTTCTTAAATAATTGCCAATGTGCTCTTTCTTTTTTTTTTTTTTTTTAAGATTTTACTTATTTATTTTACAGAGAGAGAAAGTTCACAAGCAGGGGGAGCAGCAGGAAGAGAGAAAGAGAGAAGCAGGCTCACCGAGCAGAATGCCTGGTGTGGGCCTTTGGCTCATGACTTGAGCCAAAGGCAGTCAACCAACTAAACCACACAGGTGCCCCTGTGGTCTTTCTTTTCTACTTGAATTTGGACTCAATCATTAAAGTTAAGCTTCTCAGGATTTGAAACAAAAACAAAATGTACTCCTTTTTTTTTTTTTTTTTTTTTTTTTTTTGCTTGTACCAACATAGTACCATAGACTGGGAATTTATTTGCTTGCACTTCTGGAGGCTAGAAGTCCAAGTTGAAGATGCCAGGAGGGTTGGTTTCTTCTGGGAGGAGGATCTCTCCTCCTTGTAAATGGTTGTCTTCTTCCAGTGTCTTCACCTGGTCTTCCCTCGGTGTCTATTTCCAAATTCTCTTTTCTTTAAAAGTCACCAGTCATATTGGATTAGAGCCCACTCTAATGTCCTCATGTAACATTCCCTCTCTAAAGACTCAGTCTCTAAAACCTAATACCACATTCTGAGGTAGTGAGGGACAGAACTTCAACATATGAATTGTGAGGGAATACAGTTCAGCACACAACATTTACGTACTTTTATATCTTTTCTTCTAGAAAGAGAATAGTAGTCTTCTTATTTTTCTAAGCTATAATGATGAGGATTTAAGAGAGGAACATGTTGCCAATCAGTAAACAAATCTTTCCTCATCTAATCATTAAGTTTCATGACAGTTGGTACTAGGTCTGTCTTGTTCATCTTTATCCTCACTGACTAGTATGTTATCTAAAATAGAGCAGGTACATAGTAAAGATCTGTGGATTAGATGAATAAATGAAAGAAATATCCATTTACTTAAGAAACTGTGATAATTGGTGCTAGGAAAAATCAAGGAAGTACTGTGTTGCTTTCAAAGAATGTGTAATATCAAGGGAAGGATTATAACATTTGAAGTCTGAAAATAAAGCCATATTGCAACTCAAATGCCCTCAAGTGTTAGGGAAGTAATTTAAACGTGTGAAGCAGCTAAAAATAAGAAAATAAGCAAAGATACAGCCTTCTAAAATATAGAAAATCAATGCTAAACATAATGCAAGTATACTTTTTCAAAACCATAACGATACTGTGCTACCAAACAAAATGTGTCTGAGGGTTTATTTAGGACCACAGGATATCAGTTCTCCATTCTTCTTTAGGATATGCAGTTGCATTATTTTATAGACTTATAAAAAGATAATTAAAAGTAAACAGCCAATGAATAGCATAGGGTCTTCAGTATACATGGTATGTACTCTCCAATCTGAAAAAGCACTGTAGGCCTGATAATTCAATTTATACATCAAACCATTGCCAGACAGCAATATGATCTAGGCAATCTTTAAATGTCTTTACTGGTTTAAAATATGTAATTCCATAAAAATATGTAGATTTTTTTTATCAATTTATAGTATATATTAACTAACAATAATAAACTTAATTTTTCCCAAGTATAATAATATATGTGTCCTTGAATATATATGATTAGCTAATTGTATTTAGATTTTATTGAAACAATTTTTAAAATGTGTTTCTGTTGTTCTGCAGTGGCTTATAGGTTATTTACAGAGATTCTGCACAGATTCAAATCACTTTGGATCCATTCCCATGAACTAATGTTAAGTCTTTGCTTTTTCATAGCCGCTATCAATTCCCTCCCTGTTGAGCTATTCACATGTCTCAAATAAAGGAGTATATTATCAAACGTTGAATGAATTCCTCTACCAAAACATATTCTCTCATAAAAAAGAAAGTAAATGATGAGTATTTTATATTCTACATTAAGCCCAGCACTTGATTTAACCTAGAGCTATATATACATATAAATTTTCATAGACACAGTTAATATGTTTCCATTTTTATAGCCGTCTCAAACTTTTCAGATAGAGGTGAAGGGCTGTTTAATCTCTTCTCTTTGATTTATGAACAGAATATACGTTTCCAGAGCTTGACTTGCTGGTTCAACTGTTGGCTTTTTGTTGTTGTTGTTTTGGAATCAGATATTAAATTGGGGAAGACATTTTAAGATTTTAATAAATATTACATGTTGCTCTTTAACACAAGAGGGATGTTCTCTCTCTGAAGGAATTTAGTATTCCTGAAAGGTTTCTGTAGGGCATTCTTTGAGATGCAAAATTACAAGATGCAGCCAGAAGCAATGGAAACTTCTCTAAAACGCCCAGTTGAGGACCCTGCTGAGCTAAAATGTCTCCACACGTTTTCCTGCTCATATTTAGAAGAATTGTAAATCGCTGGAAACAGCTACTTCATTTCTGTTCTTCCGCCAGTGCTTGAATCCTAGGAGACATTCCAGGGGATATGGGCTTGATAGCTTCAGCACATCCTGCAGAGAGCTCCCCTCACAAAGCTCAGCTGAGGTGGCCACCTTTGGAAAGGACATGTTTCCAGCCAGCAAGAAGACTGCATTATCTCTTCTCCCTAGGGAGCAAGATCCCTTTTGATCAAGTTTGCAGTTACTTCAGGGTCAGAAAGGAGTACCTTGTACTAGTCTTGCTGGCTTTTTCCCAGCCTCTGAGTGGAGTCCATCTGCTTTGCCGCTGGCACGTGTTTAAACCTGAGCAGCGGCATTAAGAAGGGAGGGGTCAGGAGGAGGATAAAACTTAAAGAAATGCAGGTATACATTGGTAACCAGATGTTTCAGTTGGAGGGAGCAATCCCACAATCTAGTTTGCGTTGCTGAACTACACTATCTTTCAGCACCCCAAGTTTTTGGGATCTCTCAGATTTAAGGTTCATTAACATCCCCCTTTTAGAAGTACATTTGCAGGACAACAGGAGAAGGAAGGTTTCCTGTCTGATCAGATCAGAGTACTTTGCCTCCAGAAAAATTCCATCCATGTATTAAAACAAATTTTAAACTAAAACTTTGAATTCAGTTATCTTTAAAAGGAAAAAAAAAAAAAAGACTTTATTTTATAGGTATTTTTCTAATAGTGTGAAACCATATTCTATGAAGCGCTTACTTTACCTGTGGAAATTTGTTATATGTACGTGTTCAAAGGTATAATAAATCACCAAACAGTGTCATGGGTGATAGCAAAATAGTAGGTAATTAACTTTTAATTAGCAACAAAACTCCAAAATATTAGCAAATATGGATGTCATCACCTTTTTTGAAGAGAATTTTTTTTTTCCCCCTTTGGTGAGTACTAGAGAGTTTCTCTAGATTCCAAAATGAGATGTAGACATTACTGATGTTTGAAGATCGGCTGGAGGGAAATATTGCTGATTGTGGCCCAAAGGACAAAGGGGTGAGATTTAGGGAAGTTGATTCTTCTAATCTGTCACTAACTGAACATATAAGCAACATGGAATGCATTGTCTTGCAGTAAATTAATGCCTGTGATTTCTTTTCTTCATCCCTACTCTGAGGGAACTTTGCTTCTCCAAGCGCGGGCTGCAGACCAGCAACCTCCAAACCACTCCAGAGTTTTTAGAAATGCAAGCTCAGAGTTCTGGCAACAGAATCATGAATTCAGAATCCGCATTTAACAGGTGTCCCTGTGTTTCATACATACATTAGAGAAGGCACCATGTGTAAATTAACTGCAAGGCTCCTTTCTTCCATAATCCATGATTACATGGAATAAAAATCCCATATGGTGTTGATACTTCAGCATGGTTTCCGAATTTAGCTTAAAGGAAGATTCATGTCCTTGCTCTTTGCAGAACTGGAAAGCAGGTGACCACTGTAGATATTTGTATTTTTTTCATGTAAGCATATGTGTATGTTTTTTTGTGTTGTAGGCTGGAAAGAAGGAAAGTCAAAGTCACCGGGGGACACCAAAGACAATGGAGGGAGTGAGACAATATTTATTCTCCATCTGTCTTCACCTAGTTTTGAAATTCTAACAAAGAAGGCATATAGCCAGAAGTTGAATAGCATCATTATAATTCATGATGATTTGGCAACAATTCAGAGAAGAAGCACCCTTCCCATTTTCTTCAGAAAGTACCCATGGGCATCACAGAGCAACAGAAGTAACTGCTCTGCCCAGAAGACTATTCAGGGAGTCATCGTGATTAGAGGGTATGGCACTGGGAGTGAGCCTCCCTCAGATTGCCTTTAATTATTGTATGGATGTCATAGAAGAGATGAAAATGCATAGACTGCTTGGAAACTCATAAACACATTGGGGATGCCTAGAAACAACTGCCCTATAGTCAAGATCTAAGAGTAAGCCCGTCTTTCCCTTCATACCTGCCAATGTTTTAGTGGATCATACTCCTATCCAACCAATTGCTCAAGCCAGGAACTAGGAATAATCTTTGACTTCCTTCTCTACTATTTCCATATTAGTCAATGAGTAAGGATAATCAATTAAAAATCCTAAATATTCCTTACCTCTGGGTAGAGGGAAGAGAGAGCTTCCCTCTAATCTCACTGTTACACTTCCCCACTTGAGGCAACATCATGTCCCAGGACCAATCCTGCAACTAGCCACCTTAAAATCTGTTTGCTTTTCTTGTAATCCATTTGTCATGGTTTGGAGGTCCAGTTTTTATCTTGTCTCTGCATAGCTAGCTAGTTCCATCTCCTTTCATTCCCCTACCACTTATGTACTATTTACGTATATGAATTTTAGTTTTCAGATGTAGTATGCTTTAGTTTCCACTCTTAGTCTTTCTACATGTTTTCCCCAGTTTGGTGGGCTATCCCTTTTCAATTGAGCCAAAGTATTACTCATCCTGCAAATGCTAACTTCGATTAAACCTAAATAAAATAATTAATTTAGACTCCTGCAATGTATAGATTCTTATGGATCACACAACAGGTGGAGATTGCCTTCTCTCAGAGATTACAGGGAGGTTCCTGGAGGTTTACTGGGACCGCGTTTTTCACAGTAAACTAGCTAATGGATTTTAAAATGGAAACTGCCCTAACAGAGCAATAGGTGGGTGATACACTTCCTTCAGAGAACAATTCCTCAATAGCATCATCTCCACAGCCACTCTTGTTCTTTCAGGCAAACAGAACATAAGCTGGGACTAATTATAAGAAAATCTGAGTGACTAAACAGATGGACTGTATTACTATTTCTAGTTAATCATGTTCCCTATAGTAATTGTGTATACATGGCTTTGAGCATATAATATCACAAAACAATAATCCCGTTAAGAGTTATCAGGATGGCTTTGCATTAGCTATTTCTGCTTCCAGCAGATAGCTTTGTGACACAGAAAAAAGCATGGTGAATTATAGCAGCCTGGTTCTCCACGCTGATCCTCTTTACCACCGTTACAGAAACAAGTCTAACAAGTGGATTAGTAGGCTTCTCTCCCCCTTGCATTCTGGACTTTATTCTAAAAAGGAAACTTTTAACCCCCAGAGCTAAAGCTCTGCACAGATCCATGGTCTCACTTCACATAAGCTGTGTGTGACCAGTTCTCTCTGATATTTATCACATGATTGTATACATAGACTTGTCTAAAGATTCAACAGTACCATCAGAATGAAGTAAATTCCTCTGAGATAGCTGAAATTCTGTTCTTCCCACTCCAGGAAAATTGTTATTTTTGTCCTTTTCAGGAACAAAATTATACCAGGGAGTACATGAGCAATTTAAAAGACTGTGAAAAAGACTTACAGACCTTCTGCAAAACATTCTCTCCCTCAGTGGACTCACAATTTGAATTATTTGAAGAAAGATAGGAAAAAAAATGAAAAAGTCAATACAGAAATTCGGAGTACTACATCTGTAGTACTTTTGGGGTGGGGGTGGGGAGGATGGTCCTGATTGACTCCCAGGTGTGTTTTTACCATAAACAGATATCAATTCTAACTCCTCTAACATGCACACAGTTTTCAATACACAGGAAAATCTGAAGCCAAGCGAGCTTTTCGTCTTTCTTCTGGTGAACATTTTACATAGCTATTGTGAGATGGTGTCCTCAGGAATTCCTCTCTGGACATAATATCCCTCCCAACTTGGAAATGTGAGCAGGCCTATATATTTCCCATTTCTTGACTGTTCTGGCAATTTTCCCTGAAAGGGAGGAAAAGCCCTATAAAATTTCTTTGGGCCCCCAAAGCAGAAACATCTGCTGGAGTCATGAGTAGCTTGTTGGCGCTGCTACTCAGTCCCAGCCTGGAGTTGATTATCTCCCTGTTCGACCAGTGTCCATGCACTCAGTGAGGAACGCAGAGAGAGGTTTCTGGGAAGACTCATTATAAATAATGAGAACACGGAAGAAGAAAGAGGGAAAAGATTCAAGCTACTTTGGCCTATGCATTTCGTGAGTTTCACAAACTAAAATCATTAGACCACCAAACTATTCAATTAGGAATCGAGATTTAAGAAATCAGGCCATTGATTTCTGTAAATACAGCTGCTTGGCAAACACAAAGAAAAAGAGTAACAGATTCTTTGCTTGATCCTTTTTCCTTCCAGAAGAGGGGGAAAAAAAAAAAAGTTAGTTATTTTAAGTGACACGCTGGGGAAAGGATTGGTTTTTGACCTGTCTGGAAGTTACCAGTTCCATGCTACCTCACAGTGGACCTGGCAGGGAGTAGCATTTTCTGGCTTGAGTGTGCAGGCATTTTTGTCCTTTGAAATAGTCTAACAGGTGCAAGTCAAGTCCTGCTAGGAATGCTTATGTATGGCAGTGTACTGAGCTCTTTCCTAAATTAATTCACTCCATCCAATGTGCAATGTAACTTGTTGCAAAACTTTTGGTGTGCTGTCAATTCAATCAGTTACTTCACAGATGAAAATAACCCCAGTTCTTTGCATCTTCTAACAACTGACAATTTTGTTACTTTTCTACCATCAGTTTTTCTAATGTTAACAACTGACAGGGTCAAAATGCTCTCTGTCATTCTGGTAGGATTTGCAGGGAAAGCCATGCGAACTTATTAGATTTTAAAAGATTCACATTATAAGGTAGACCTGACAGGTACACAAGGAAAGCTAAAAATGAGTGAGCTATGTCTGTGGAGTCAAGTTCCTTGGTTGTAAGAGCAGGTGACTTATTGTCTGAGACAGAAGTTCTCATACTTCTGAAACCCCTGGTGGGCTTGTTAAGGCACATTGTGCTAAGTACCTCCCACTCCAGAGTCTCGCATCCAGGAGGTCTTGGGTAGTTCATTTCTTATAGGTTGCCAGGTGTAGGAAGTGGAGCTGGCCTGGGGCCACACTTTGTGAACCAGTGTTCTAAGAGACAGTGGGAGGAGCCAAGTCAAAATCCCGGGATGCCTATCTCTAAGAGTTAGGCTTCCCAGATTTCCAAGTAAATGAGTTACCAACCAGGCTTACTTTCTTCTAACCTTGGGTGCCAAGTATATCTTCACCTATAGTCCACCTAGTAAGGGATAGTCTAAGCTGATTATTTGACCCAAGCATTCTCTTTGTCACATCTATATGTCTATATGCTATATATATGCATAATTATTATTATATATAAAATTTTCTTCAGTTGTGGCTTTTGGACAATTAATTATTGTGATAACAGTGAATTTTAATTCTTTTCATATTAAAGTCAATTCTACCCCAAAACCCATCCCTCCCTCCCTCCGTAAACACCTAGAGTCATAAACACCACCAGCAAGTCTCTCCTTACAAATGAGTTTGATTTCCCATCACATACTGCTATCAACTTCTATACCTAGAGGCAAATGTCAGCCTCCTGCATAGAGCAGAGTGCCCTCTGTCCTCTTCTCCACGGGTACTCATCTGCTCCCTTACAAACTCCTCGTTTCTCTACTTCTTTAATAAACCTCTCTACTTCTTTTAATAAACCAACAACTCTGCTCAACAGACACAATATACACAAACACCTGATTTGCCTGGAGTCTTTGTTAATGTAGTTTTGTTGATTTTTCACAGGATATCTTTTAAAACAATTTTCATGATAGTGTTTTTGCTAATAAAGAAGTTTAACAAAAAGCATTTTTGATAACTCCATCCTAATAAACTCATATTTTAGTAGTTTATTATATTCCTATAGTTTATTATAAATAAAGACCAAAAAGACTTTGAGATGTTTAAGATGTTGTAAACCAAGTGGCTCCCAGGCTAAGACTGATTTCTGAGGACTTGCATCTTTTAATTTTTAACATTTTATTTTGAACTCGTTTTAGATCTAAAAGAAAGTCACGCAATGGTATAAATTCTCCTTATGTCCTTCACACCACTTCCCCTGACATTAATATCCTACATAGCCAAATTGTTAAATATAGTAGTTGTCTATAACTTAAAAACAAAGCAAGGTCAATATAGAGCTTTTATATTGTATACTGATCTCTTTTGCTATATCACAAGTGACTGGGTAAAACTGAATGGTCATTCAAAGATCAGAGAAGGAATGTTATCATTCAGTGCAGCCTAAGAGGCCCTCCAGTGCCCACTGGCATGCCTGACAGATACACTGAGGTCAAAGCTCAAGCTTGTAAGGGCAATGCATGGGCACAGAGTTCTTTGTGGAGGTTGGGGGCACCAGTACTGCAAGTCCAGACTTCTACAGGCACCTGGTAGCTATAGCTCTGTACACTCCTGTCACCTCTCACCTGGGTGCCAGGAGGAGGTGGGGCACTACTCAGGACAGGAGCTACTCAGTTCCTGCATCCTTACCACATGGAGGGATCTCCCTTTCTGTCAGCTCCAGCCACTCTCTCTTCACTTTCTCTGATTATCCCCTTTTATCTTCTCATTTTCACAAAACATCTGCCATCTTAAAGGACCATTGAGATCTGTCAATTTCAATAAACTAAAACATGAAGCTATTCCTAGTCTTCCAGGGTGTGGTGGGAGAATGATATGCTAACCTCAATACATTTTCTCCTTCATAACATTGTCCGTAATACATATATCTTCCAAGCCTACAGTATAGTATTAGGAATGTTAAGTACATTGAATTGCTTTAGTCCTTGATAGAGTCCATAAGTAAATACTTTGTGGGGGAAAAAAAAAAAAAAGTTCTGGGTACCTGGCTGTCTCATTTGGTAGAGCATGTAACTCTTGATCTCAGGGCCATGAGTTTGAGCCCCACGCTGGGCAGAGAGAATACGTACAAAAAAAAAAAAAAAAAAAAAATCTAAATTTAATATTATCAAAATATACAGAAGGAAAAGAGAACTCATATTAAATTTCCAAACTTTTGGTTTGGGGTAAAGAGGGAAGAAGGAAAGCAGGCATGGTAGTACAGGAAGGGAAGTTAATAGGTCACTATGGCAAAGATGATCAAATATTTAAAAATATGAAGAAACTGTTTCCTATTGAATATTGCTGTGCATTATATTTAATAATGTTTTAATTTTATTGATAAGACAGGTTCTAATTCATTTAAATCAAGTTTGGCCAATATATGAAACACTTGCAACCATTTTGTACTCATTTGCCATGACAAGTATGCTAAGTGATCACAGCAGTCTGCAGTCCTGAATCCTAAGAAATTCTCAGAACATTTTACCATAATGCTCCAGACTTCTATCTGTGTATTGGAGTTAATAAATGGCCCTTCTGAATCTCTGTGTTTGCTTTGGGGAAGTCTTTATCATTTTAGTCTGTGTTTCATATGTTGGCATTGTGATACTTAAGTTAAATTGAAATGCTATAATAAATGCAGTAGATATTATATATTAAATGAGGTAATAAATATAACACAAAAACTTAGAAATACATATTGCTGGAATGCAATGGGTGTTTGCTTTCTAGGTAACAGTCAAAGGTGTTTATTTCTGGTTCATAAGAGATGCATTAATATTAATGTTAATATTCAATGACCAGGCTCCTTACGCCTTGAGGCTCCCCTTTAATTGTTCCATCCAGCCAGCAAAAGAGAAGAAAGAACATGGAGGAGACAAATATTCATCTTAAAAGCCTTGCTGTGAAGGTGATTCCTATCACTGCTTCTCTCATTCTATTGATGAGATCTAGTCATACGGACTCATTGACTTTTAAGAGAGGCTGTAAAATGTATTTTTAGCCGTGATCCCAACTGCAATCCAACCACTGTGGATGGCGAGGGTGAGTTTTGGTAAGGGCCAGCAATCCCTGAAACAGGTATCACTGTCCTCTGATGGCAGTTGGTGGAATCACAAGCAGTGATTTCTCAAGACAGCAAGCGGACTCCATCTTCTTAAATGTATCATGAAAATGTAGCTGTCAATTTGGACAGTTGGAAAGCAAGCACAGGGACATACTTGAAGACAGGCCAAAAAATAAGGATGAATTAAACTTTTTAAAGCCCGTAAATATATCAATGTTCACTGGGTCAAAATCTCACACTTAATATATGGGAACAATGATGATTTATTTTCTAAAAATTATATTGAAATTAAACTGCTAAATTTGCAATAGAATGTTTAGACATTTGCAAAAACTAGAAAAAGTGATGTTTTCCATAACTTCTAAAAGATTTTCTATTTTTATACATTCTAATAAATTGTTATATTTCATCTCATTGCCTCCAATAACAGGAGTAAATCCAAAAAAAATGATTTCATATATATGTTAATTCATGTTAGAAACTCCAGAAGTAAAATGTTGATTGTTTTACACTTTGAATCTCACATATTCTAATAGTTGCACCTCAGGATATTAGAATGATGTAGATGTAGTGATATTTCCAATGCCAAGAAAGCCATTATCTGAGAAACAATCTCATGGAAGTCCAGAAATAATTATATAAATACATGGGTTACCTGGCCTACATGGGAAGAAAAGGACTGGGAAACAACATGGGAATGGCATATTATTTTTTTCAGGTTCATCGAGATCTCTGCAGTTTTGGGCTATATGTGTGTGCATGGCATTATACATCATATGAATAACATCTCACAATGTACCTTATCCTGTTTTCTTCTCCCAGATCTTCTGTGAGTTTTATAAAATACAAAATCACATGGAAATACACACAGGAAAATGTGGTCCAAGTTTCACAACAGAATCAGAATGTACACTGGAAAATTCAGCTATGACTAATGATTGGACATACAAATAGACAATCACCAAAAACTTCCAAAATTGAACCTTGGCCTCTGTCTTCTATTTACCTATAACAATAAGAGGCTTTCTTCATCCAGTAAGATAATCAAATTAAACTTTTAAGTCTCTCAAGAAGAAAAAGGAAGGGTGCCTGGGTGGCTCAGTGTGTTGGTTAAGTGTCTGCTTTAGGCTCCGGTCATGATCGTGGGGTCCTGGGTTTGAGCCCCACATCAGGAAGCTCGTTAGGTGACCTCTGTCTCCCTCTCTCTCTCTGCCGCTCCCCCTCCACCTCCCCAACTCATGCTCTTTCTCATACTCTTTATTTCTCTTTCTCTCTCAAATAAATAAAAGTAAAATCTTAAGAAGAAAAAGAGCAAACGTTTTAAACCTGTTATTCTTCCATATTTGATTAAAATTATAAACAATGGTAATATTGATTATAACGTTAAAATGATCCACACAAAGGACTGTTGTGAAAACTATTATATAAAAGCCTAGATCAGTATCTGGCTAGCATACAAAAAGCATTTGATAAATATCAACAACTGCTTAATATGGGGAAGTATTTCTAAAAATTGAATGAATATATTTGTTTTTATTTTCAGAATCAGATGAGAAACGTAAAGGCAAATCTTAATATTTGTTCGTGGAAGAGCAACATGAATCATTACTCACAAGTGGTTCCCCATATCTGATTGCTACACCATTGTCTCATTAGAAAATAAAACACATACACACCCTACACTTAGCACATGAAAACTCTGCCAGCATGAACACATTAAGCTTCATCAAAATGCTTTCGGAGTCCATGAAATGCTCTGCTATAAGGAAGCCACCAGAAGCAATTATTAAGTGACTGGGGAGATAAATGTAGCTATTAATACTGCACACCTGCCGTTCTCCCCTCTGCACTTTGATCTAACAGATGATGATTTGTAATGGCACAACCTCAACACCCGCCCACCTGTAGTTTATTAGGAAATCAGCCAAGTAACAGTTTTGCTTAGTTACTAGGAGCAGGGAGCTAGACACACACCATGAATTTTTGTCATTTCATAGGTGATACTCTCCTCCAGAAATTACCCTTAGCACCTCTGCTGCCCTTTGGTGAGTGATATGCAAATTAAACATCCCAGTGGGCATCTATGCCTCTTCCTATTCAAAAATCTGACTTTATGAATTATTGTATTGTTTTTAAAATAGATGTTAGTATATATTATTTTTGCAGTGTGTTTTCCCAGTTTATGCCCAGGAAAGTAAACCACATTATTTATTTTTTCTTTGGTTAGTGTTTTTTTTTTTTAACACACTATTGAAACTTCATCTACAGGTACAGCCTTTAAAGATATTTTAAAACATGAGAATAACCACATAACTGCTTCTTCAGCTGCAGGAGAAAAGCTATTAGGTTATTTTTGCATTGAACAATGTGGAAAAAAATCATTGCATGACAGAAAGTTCAGTTGCCATGGAGCCTTTGAATTGACTTGGCAGTTTGATCTATTGGATTATAGTTAGGTTTTATTTGCCTCAAAATACCCTCACCATAAACAAGCACTGTAGAAGCAGAGGCTTTTATTTATGGTTTTATCTTTAATATTTTGTTATCATAGGATGAGCATAAGAATCCAGGAGCAATAGACAAAGAAACCAGGAGCAACAGGAAACTAAGTCATTTCAAACCCAAAGACTTCAAAGCCCAGGTAAGCCTGCTAACATTTTGTAAAAATTTATCACACACCTAATGTCTCAAGGATGAATAAAACAGATATAAACCAACTGATGCTTTTTAAAAAGCATCTAAGATACGTATGATTGTATCTTTGACATATCTTTTCATTTGTAGATAATGTCATTATCTTGTCATTATCATTAAAATTCTAAAATTGGGAGGTAAGTTAATTGTGTGGTGTGTATGGGTATGTATTTGAAAGACACTTCATCCAGATTTATTGCCAATATCATTTGGAAACTTTTCTTTTTTGAAACTTTTAATACTTCTACATCTTTTTCCTCCTAGAGTCACTTAATTTTTTTTTTCATTTAAAAAAGGGAATAATTTTTTTTTAAGATTTTTATTTATTTATTTGACAGACGGAGATCACAAGTAGGCAGAGAAGCAGGCAGAGAGAGAGAAGAGGAGGAAGCAGGCTCCCTGCTGAGCAGAGAGCCCAGTGCCTGGCTCAATCCCAGGACTCTGGGACCATGACCTGAGCTGAAGGCAGGGGCTTTAACCCGCTGAGCCACCCAGGCACTCCAAAAGGGAATAATTCTTTAATCCACTTTACAAATGATTTATCTGGTCATTTCCCTTTTAATGTGAAGTTACTTAAGTGGCAAGTTCTTCATAACTTGGTATTTGTATGCTTCCATGGAAATGTCAGTAGCTTCATGGAAAAAAAAAAAAAACCCTCTATGTACAGGAATTTGAGTGATTTAGTCTGATTTGAGTGTGATCAACTTCACATATGAAATAAACCTACATAGTCTAAATTGAGTTTGTGAGAGTAATTTTTGATATATAATCACAATTCTCAGTCCACAGGGAAACTATAAAATTTTAGTCGCTAAAGTAACATAAAGATTTATTTCTCTATGCCCATCACAGATCAGCTGGGGTCCTCTACTGAGCAATGTTTTTGTCAGAGATCAAACAGTCAGGGCAAAGAGGTGTAACTTTTCCTTAGGAAAGGTCTGTAAATGATGATAACCTTTACTAAATGTACTTGTTTTGCTATAGTTTCATAAGGAACAAATGCATATATTTATAAACAAATACATGAAAGAGCATGGATTATTCCTATTTGAGAAACTTGCTAGTTGATCATTTAAAAACTCATCTGAATTATCTAGAGAAAGTGTACTAAGAATATATAGTACTGATGTACTTATTCACTATGGAAATGATGTATTTAAAAGGCAGAGATAAATGCATTAAAAATTGTGAAAGAGCAGAAAAGTTTATAAGTACATAAAGCAGTGAAAATATATGTATGAAATGATGAATTTAAATTAAAATAGCAATATAAAAAGTAAATTCCAATTTACAACTAATGTTTTTAAAATTCCGAGACACACTGGACTTTATATCCAAACATTTTCTTTAAATGTAACAATCAGCTATCTTCAATCTAGTCTATAAGGAAGTGGGAAGTTACCACTCTGTCCTAAGAACAAATAAGAAGTTGAACAACTAAAATGTCAACAACTCTTCTTAGATTGTCAGAGAAGTGACTGGTCACGTTGTTTCCCCCAAAATCAGAGAGACAAAAAAGCAGATAGGGAGAAACATGTCAAAGCAGAACCTCCCAAGCAGACACCACCACTACAACCAATATGAGGTAGCAAAACATGAACTACAGGGGCACCTGTGTGGCTAAGCGGGGTAAAGACACTGCCTTCGGCTCAGGTCGTGATCTTGGGGTCCTGAGATCGAGTCCCACATCAGGCTCTCTGCTCCTCAGGGAGACTTCTTCCCCCACTCCACCCCCCCCCCCGCCTGCCTCTCTGCCTACTTGTGATCTCTGTCAAATAAATAAATAAAATCTTTAAAAAAAAAGAGCAAACAAGCAAACAAACACACAAAACATGAACTAAGACTGATGAATTGCTGCAGGTTTAATGAGGACAAGATTGAGAGGTAAAAACTCCATGGAGACCCAATTTTAATTCTTACCTCCAGAATTTGGAACAGGTAATCACAGTGAATTTCAGAGGAAATTTCATGCTTCTGTTAGGGGGAAGAGAAAAATAATCATTTTGAAGTACCCTAGAGCATTCTGTTATTAATAAGACCTCCTTCAAGGACACTAGTTTGCCAGACACCAAATTCTTGGTTCTATCAAAGCCGAACTGACTTGAGGAAGGAAAATATCAAACTCCAGCCCACTCTACCATCCTGTCTCACTTAAAGGGTGGAGAAATGAGAAGCATTTGTGAACTTTACGATCCAGAGGCATGGGTTTATTAAAAAAACTAATCACAGGACTAGAGAATGCTCCATACCTCACCACAACATTACTTAAGGATTATTTAGCACAGTACATTTTACCCAGTATATCATGCCTGGCCATCGAGAAAAAAACTACATGGCACACTAAAAGGCAAACAAACAAACAAAAAACAAAACACAAAAACAAAAACAAGAAATAGTGTATAGCCCTCGCCCCGCAAGGACGACAAGAACCCTGGTTTGGATGCATCTTCTCTCTCTTTATTTCTGCAAGTCTACACACTTATATATGCTTACATGACCAATCAGCGAGCAGGGTACAGGAGGGAGTGAATCAGGATATGCACCTAAACCAACAACTTCGCTAGCAACCAATGCTGTTTACTTCCTCTTTGGGCATTCTGCTTAGTCTCACGAGGCAATCCTAACCTGGCAACTAGCCAGGCGCCATCTTTTAATGGTGGAGGCCACCCTGGCCAGGGGCCTGCCTCCGACAATAGTATAAAGAGACAGCGCATGCATCAGAATCAGACATGCTAGGGATATGGGAATTATAAGCCTGGGAATTTAAGGTAACTATGATGAATACGGTAAGGGCTCTACAGATAAAGAAGACAGAATAGAAGAACAAGTGGACAATGTAAAGAGAGAGAGAAATTCTAAGAAAATTTTAAAAGTACTGGAAATTAAAAACATTGTAACAGAAATGGAAAGAAGCCTTTAATGCACTCACTAGTAGATTCAATATGGCTGAAAAGGAATCTTTGAGCTTTAGAATATGTCAATAGAAACCCTCAAACTGAAAATGCAAATAGAACACATACTAAATGAATGTGGAGATTATGTCCAGAGATGTGGAAGAACTACAAAAGGTTACATGTGTAGATCATACACGTAACAGAAATGTCAGGAGAAATAAGAGAGGGAAGAAAAAAAGGCAGAATAAATATTTGAAACAATAATGATGAAGAATCCTCCTTTTTTCAATTAAAGTCAGCCATGAAACCACGGTTCTGGTAGCTCAGAAACTTCAAGCAAGATAAATTCCAGAAAACCTACACCTAGGGATCCCATATGCAAACTGCAGAAGATCAAAGATTTATTAAACATCTTGAAAGAAACAAAAAGAAAAAAAAATTACTGATACAAATAAAAGATAGGAAATGTCTCTGACTGCTCAGAAACCATGACAGCAAGGAAGCAAGAAGAAAGTTGACTGAAATATTTAAAGTGTTTAGAGGGAAAAACAATAACAACAACAACAACAAAACAAACCACCAACCTAGAATTCTGTATCCTGGGAAATTATCTTTGAAAAGTGGAAGATTAAAGACTTTCACAAACACACAAAAATTGAAAGGATTTGTTGCCAGTAGACCCGTTTCACAAGATTGTTAAAAGAAGTTCTTTAGAGAGAAGAATGACACAGTTCAGAAACTCAGATCTATAAAAAGAAAGTAAGAGAATTGAAAGAAAAAGTGAAGATAAATTAATTTTTAATATTTAATATTTTGTTCACAATAATAATAATACCAAGAACATATCTGATTGTGTGTGTTTTGGTATATTGTGTACATATATACAGGCTTAAGTATGTCTATTTGGAAGTGAAATGAATCACCAAGGAAGGGACAGAGGAATTAAGGTTTTTTTTAATGATAAGGTACTCCTCCTACTTGTAAGGTTCTTTTGTGTTATTTGAATGTAGACTTGAATTAATGGTAAATATACACTGCAAACAATGAAGCAATCCCTAGAAAAAAAATTCTTTTAATAACATATAACTAGAAAGAAGGGAAAGGAAAGAAAATGGAACCATATAAAATACTTTATACAAATAAAGTCAGAAAAAATGAGTGGAAGGCAAAAATAGAAGTAAAAAATAGGGCAACAAATAGAAAACAGAAACAAATATGATACATATTAACCAAACTGTCTCAAATAATCACTTTGAACACCAATGGACCAAAGGCATCAATTGAAAGAAATTGTTGGAGTGAATCAAAAAAGCAAGATCGAACTATATGTTATTTACAATAAACCCACTTTAAATATAAAGACATATATAGATTAGATGTAAATGGATGGAGAAAAATATACCATGTTAACAGTAATCAAAAGAGAGAAGGAGTAGCTATATCAAATTAAGAGAGAGCAGGCATCATCAAGGATAGTGGAGAGCAGGATATAATAATTAAAAGGTCAATTCTCCAAGAAGACATAATAATTCCTAACAAGTAAGCACTTAACAACAGAGTGTCAAACTATGTGAGGGAAAAACTAATGGAACTGCTAGGAGAAACAGATGAATCCATTACCATTGTTGTAAACTTCAACACCCCTCTCTCAGAAATGGACGTATTCAGGAGACAGAAAATCAGTAAGGGCATAGTTCAACTCACCACCACTATCAGTCAACTTGATATAATTGAAATCTATAGACTATCACACCCAACAATGGCAGAATACACATTTCCCCCCAAACTTATATGTAATATTCACTGAGATAAATCACAGTCTAGGCCATAAACCATAACTTAACAAATTTAGAAAGATAAAAATCATACAATGTCTGCTCTTAGACCACAAGAAAATTAAATCTGAACTCAACTATAGAAAGATAAGTGGAAAATCTCAAAATGCATGAGGATTAAACAACACACTGTTAAACAGCCCATGGGGTCAAAGATTTCAAGAAAAATTTTAAAGTATTTTGAACTAAATATAAATGTAAATATAACTTATCAAAATTTGTGGGATGTAGTGAAAGAGGTAATTAGAGAAATAGTAATAGCATTGAATGCATGTATTAGAAAGGAAGAAAGATGTAAAATCAATAATTTAAGTTTCCACCTTAGGAAACTAGAAAGAGAGCAAATTGAATACAATGTAAGTAGAAAAAAAGAAATAAAAATTAGAGAAAAAATTTATTTCTAACTTGATTTGTAAAAAAAAAAAAGTCTATATTTTAAAAAGCAATGATCACATGCCATTGTTTTCTAAAGAATTTGTAGATATTTATAAAGGTAAAGACAAGACCCTTCTTATGTTTAATACAACCTTTTCATTTGAAAATCCAAAATACTCAAGTAGAAATGTTAAATTTAATGTTTAAATACTAAGAAAAGTAATATAAGATATGTAAACTTTCTTCCTAAGGTATTTGATTTATGTCTAATTAAGTTTGGACATGATTAATATTTAAAATTAGAACTTGGTACAATTACATGTAAATATGCTTGATTTTGTTTAGGTCTCTCTGCCTACCAGTTCACCCCATGTTAATTTGCAAACCCCTCAGGAGCTTCCCAAGTATAATCTGAAGCCAGCTCCCTAACCCCATCATAGCTGGTGGGCAGAGAAAGATGGAAGAAAGAGGCAGACCAGTCCAGATTCATTGTTGGCATGTTTCATAAGCAAGGGAACTTACAGGTTCATCTTGGGTGGCCACGACATGAGAAGTTCTCTGCATTCTCTTGTGAAATCTTAAAAGCTTATTTAGAGGCCTTACCTGGTTCATTCACATACACAATCCAGATGGTTTCATCCCCACATCACTGTCTCAAAACTATACCCTTGGAGCAGCTTCTGGGAGTGGGGAAAGCAAGCAGAATGCACATTCCAAGGACAGCAGAAGCCTTCAATAGTCCTGGTCCAGTTCTCAAGTCAACAAATAGTCACATTTTCTCATTGACCTCCCCTAACATCTTAATACTTATTAGCTTTAACAATCACCATTTCTTTGCTCACTGGTTTGTGGGTGAAGGAAGAATTAGAGTAGGGCTCAGTAAGGACAATTCTTTTTCTGTCCCACCTATCATTGGCTCTTATGGTTCAATTGGAGATTGAGGCCTCACGACCTCATTCACATGCTTAGAAGCTTGTTATTGGTTGTCACCCTGGTTCTTCCATTTATCTCCATGTGGCCTGTCTGTGTGTTCTCATTCTCCAGGGCCTCTTTCTCCAAAATGTTAGCCCATATATCTCAATATGAAAGCTCAAAATAGCAGTAAGAAAAGGTGGGACCCGCTGGGTCTCTTATTTGAGACTGGCACAATGTCACCTCCACCAAATTTTATTGACCAAAAGGAGACAAAAGTCCACTTAGAACAGAGCGGAAGGAAAGTTGTCCTCTTGATAGAGAAAAAAAAGAGGGATGCACACGCAGGCATGCGCACACAGGAAGAGAAGGAATTAACAGCCTTGGCATGCAATAGTTCTCATATGTTGAATCTCAGACTGTCTTTGCTTTGCTCCAAGGACTCCTTACCCTGGACAAGAAAAGGACAAGTTGTGTTAGCTACTGACTTACAGTGTGCTGCTTAAATTGTGAAACTCCTCTAGCAGCATGTGGGTCTAACTTGTCTATACTGTTTAGGAATCTACAGAGAGAGAGTTTACACCCAGTTAAACCTACTAATACTGGTATGGTTATATGACCAGTGAGGTGTAAAAGACCCTGCTGGAAACTTTTGCCCAAGCTATCCTGAAACCAAGATTCCTCACAAATATCTCCATGGTTCACAATCGAGAGACAAAATACATCCTGTGTGATCAAGGAAGGAACCTGGGAGCTGCACCTGGAAGTTTCTGGGGCCCCAGATGCGTGACTGTGTTTTCTTCCCCATTCTCTACCCTATTATTCATTTTTATTAAACCTTTACATTAGTATACTCAGTGGAATCTTCTGAGTTCATTCAACTATCTAACCCTGTGTAATTGATTTCACCATTATTTTAGGCAATATATTAAAACTCATTCTAAAAAATTGAAAAATATATTCCTTCACTTAAATAAAACAAACACAAAAAGTTAGTCCCCAGTGAACCACTTATAACCTAACAACAAATTTTTGATTTAAAACTAAACTTTTCGGGCGCCTGGGTGGCTCAGTGGGTTAAGCCGCTGCCTTCAGCTCAGGTCATGATCTCAGGGTCCTGGGATCGAGTCCCGCATCGGGCTCTCTGCTCAGCAGGGAGCCTGCTTCCCTCTCTCTCTCTCTGCCTGCCTCTCAGCCAACCTGTGATCTCTCTCTGTCAAATAAATAAATAAAATCTTTAAAAAAAAAAAAAATAAATAAATAAACTAAACTTTTCATTTTCTATTAGATGGAAAGTACAGAAATACCTCCTTTTTTGTGAATAGGAATTTTACTCCTTCTGATAATAATAGTAATAATAATGCCTAAGATGTATTGAGTGTTTACCATAGGCCCAGCATTTAAATCCATTATATCATGTATTTGACATGAAAATATTGTTACAATCAATGCTATCATTCTTTATAAAGTTCATATATATACACAGAAATAGAGAGACAACTTACCTAGGCATATATATATGAAGTTTGCAAACACATAAATTCTGGAACTACATTTTTCAGTATACTTATATTTGCTAACTATATTATCTCCTCACTCTTCTTTGATACTGTTTGCATTTATCAGCCTAAACAAACTTTGTAAACTTCTTTTCAGACCATGTTACAATAGAATATTTCTGAAACATGTTTCCTTATAGACAGATTATAAGGATAATTAAATTGTTCTTTTAGAATATATTTCTGAATAATTAATTATTTTCCAAAATATATTTTATCCTAAATGTTTCTTTCACATTTGTCATTAAGGAGTCTTCATTAGAATATTAATATTAAGTTATAATATTAATATTAATATTAAGTTATCAACTGATTTTGAGCCCTAATTTTATGAACACAAGGAAGGGTCCATACCTCTAGAAAATCAAACTCTTAGTTTCTGTCCTTTTTTACCCAAGGGCTATCTCTCTTTTACATTGTCCTTAAACTAAAAACCATATTTTCTTTCTTGATCATAAAGGAAATACTTTTATTACCCCATTTCTCAACACATTTTGAATTGAATCTGTGAAAAAAAAAATCATCCAGAGGTGCATGTTTTTGCCTCCCCTTAAATTCTCAGGCACTCTGTTTTTCATAACCTTATAGTGGTAAGGGTTTTTCCCTATATTCCCAAGAGGCATTTGTGTATCCTGGAATTGACAACAATAGTCCCAACTCAAAAGTATATCAGGGAAAGCAGATTAGGTCATACATTACAGACATTATACAGAAAAAGCATGAAACTGAGGACTGAATCCATCAACAAAAAGTCCAGATCAATGAAAGGAATGAGAGCTTCTTGGAGAAATAAATGGACCTAGGACTAGGGCAAGGAATATACAGGATGAGCCTGGAGCATCTTGCAGTGCCATAAAATAAACTTTCAACACACACAAACCACATTCATGAGGGTATGTCAAAAGGATACAGGAACCAACTGAAAACACTCTCAATGGCCAAAGCTGAAACAATGTGAGCAAAAAACAAATAAATATAAATGTGTTTAAATAAATGATGAATGATGGGCACCTAGGTGTCTCAGATGTTAAATGTTTGCCTTCGGCTCAGGTCATGATCCCAGGGTCCTGGAATCGAGTCTCCAACTGGGCTCCCTGCTCAGAGGGAAGCCTGCTTCTCCCTCTCCCACTTCCCCCGCTTGTGTTCCCTCTCTTGCTGTGTCTTTCTCTGTCAAGTAAGTGAATAAAATCTTTAAAAAAATAAATGATGAATAAAAACATAAAGGGAGAAGAGACAAATTTCACATGCAGACAAATTCCAAATAATTTATGTAGATACTCCATGCCCAATGAGGTTGAACATAACTTCCCACTTCTTAAATGTGAGCTATGTAAAAGTGACATTTTTCAAAAGAATACGGTATTGAAATTTGGAGTGGAGGTTGATGGATAACTTTATAGTGGATAAATCTGACAGATACTACCTTGGATAAGTGACAAAGATTAAAATAATTGAGGGTAAGTTATGTGTCATGCTGTTAACATGCACCTTTGAAAAGATGGGATAAAAATCACATTTTGTCTTCATGGTCCTGCTTCCCAAAACCCATATCTCAATGTCAACATGAGAAAAACATCAAATGAACCTCAATAGAAAGGGATTTTACAATATACCTGTTCCATACTCCTCAAAGTATTAATACTGTTTTGTTGTTGTTGTTGCTGTTTTTTACTTTTTAAAAATTTTTTTTCAGTGTTCCAAGACTCATTGTTTATGCACCACACCCAGTGCTCCATGCAATACATGCCCTCCTTAATACCCACCAGCAGGCTCAATTATCCCCCCTAGCCCCTCCCTTCCAAAACCCTGTTTGTTCCTCAGAGTCCACATCTCTCATGCTTCATCTCTCCCTCTGATTACCCCCAATTCATTTTCCTTTCCTTCTCTTAATGCCCTCCATGTTATTCCTTATGCTCCACAAGTAAGTGAAACTACATGATAATTGACTTTCTCTGCTTGACTTATTTCACTCAACATAATCTCCAGTCCCATCCATGTTAAGGCAAAAGTTGGGTATTCATCCTTTTCTGATGGAGGCATAATACTTCATTGTATATATGGACCATATCTTCTTTATCCATTCGTCCAATGAAGGGCATCTTTGTTTTTTCCACAGTTTGGTGACTGTGGCCATTGCTGCTATGAGCATTGGGGTACAGATGGCCCTTCTTTTCACTACATCAGTGTATTTGGGGTAAATACCCAGTAGTTCAATTGCAGGGTCATAGGGAAGCTTTATTTTTAATTTCTTAAGGAATCTCCACACTCTTTTCCAAAGTGGCTGTACCAACTTACATTCCCACCAACAGTGTAAGAGGGTTCCCCATTCTCCCCATCCTCTCGAACACATATTGTTTATTGTCTTATTAATTTTGGTCATTCTAACTGGTGTGAGGTAGTACCACAATGTGGTTTTGATTTGAATCTTCCTGATGGCTAATGATGAGGAACATTTTTTCTTGTGTCTGTTAGCCATTTGTAAGTCTTCTTTGGAGAAGTGCCTGTTCATGACTTCTGCCCATTTTTTTATGTGATTATCTGTTTTTTGAGGGTTGAGTTTAAGGAGTGCTTTATAGATTTTGGACATCAGCCCTTTGTCTGTAGTGTTATTTGTGAATATCTTCTCCCATTCCGTGGGTTGCCTCTTTGTTTTGTTGACTGTTTCCTTTGTTGTGCAGAAGCTTTTGATCTTGATGAAGTCCCAAAAGTTCAATTTTCACTTTCCCTTTGCCTTCGGAGACATGTCTTGAAAGAAGTTGCTGAGGCAAATGTCAAAGAGGTTACTGTCGATGTTCTACTATAAAATTTTGATTCCTACCTCACAATGAGGTCTTTTATTTATTTCAATTTTATCTTTGTGTATCGTGCAAAATTGTCAAGTTTCATTCCTCTATACACAGCTGTCCAATTTTCCCAGCACTACTTATTGAAGAGACTGTCTTTTTTCCACTGGATATTTTTCCTGCTTTTTTGAAGATTATTTGACCATAGATTTGTTGGTCCATATCTGGACTCTCTACCCTGTTCCACTGTCTTTGTGTCTGTTTTTGTACCAGTGCCATGGTGTCTTGGTGATCACAGCTTGGTAGTAAAGCTTGAAATCGGGTAATGTGATGCCCTCAGTTTTGTTTTTCTTTTCCAACAGTTTTCATTTCATTTTTCAACATTTCCTTAGCGATTTTGGGTCTTTTCTGGTTCCATAAGAATTTTAGGATTGTTTCTTCCAGCACTTTGAAAAATGTCAGTGGAATTTTGATCGAGATGGCATTGTAAGCATAGATTGCTCTGGGCAGTATAGACATTTTAACAATGTTTATTCTTCTGATCCATGAGCATGGAATGCCTTTCCATCTTTTTGTGTCCTCTTCAACTACTTTCATGAGTGTTCCATAGTTCCTTGAGTATAGATCTTTTACCTATTTGGTTAGGTTTATTCCAAAACTACTAATGTCATGAAAATCAAGAAAATCAAAGAAAGTTGGAGAAATTCTCATGGTTAAGAGTCATCTAAGAAATAATGACAACATGTAAACATGCAATATCCTGGGTAATATCCTGAAACAGAAAGGAATAGTAGGTAAAAATTAAGGAAATCTGAATTAAATATGGACTTTAGCTAATTATAATGCATCAATATTGGTTTGTTAATTGTAATAAATATATCATACTAATATAAGTTATTAATAGTAAGGGAAACCTTGTGTAAAGATTATGGGAAGTCTATACAATTTTTTCTGTAAAATTTAAAATATTCTAAAAATTTAAGTTTATTAAAAAGTCAAAACTCTAACACTGAAGTGCTTAGAACAGGAGAGAATCAATGCATATTCCTAAAGACAAACTAAACAATGAATAAATAAAAAATCACAAGATCAATGCAAAATTAACAAGATCCAAAAATATCTATCTATGTTTGTGAGTAAAAGTTTGGAAACATTTCAATTGTTGTAGTCCATGACTTTGTGAATACTGCAATTCAAAACCCTGCCAATACTTATAGTTATAAACAGTCAATAAATTTATAAGGAATTGTATTGTGGTCATTATAAAACAGGAATATTTCACTAAGACCTAGTAGTTAGGGTTAAGTGCCTTTTACTAGATGCATTTGGAAAAAAAAATGATTGCTAAAAAGAAAGTCAATGGCTTGAAAAAATAATAGTTTAAAAACATTGAATAAATAAAAATTCTCAAATCTATAGTAATATTTAGAAAGAACAATAAAAGGAAGGTAAAAAAGAAGGGAAGACATATAAAAATCATATTATAAGGGCACCTGGGTGGCTCAGTGGGTTGATCCTCTGCCTTCGGCTCCGGTCATGATCTCAGGGTCCTGGGATTGACCCCTGCATGGGGCTCTCTGCTCAGCAGGGAGCCTGCTTCCTCCTCTCTCTCTCTGTCTTTCTCTCTCTACCTGCTTCTCTGCCTACTTGTGATATCTCTCTGTCAAATAAATAAATAAAATCTTTTAAAAAAATTACATTATACAAAGACAAAAAATCATATTATATTCATATTATATTAACAGTGACACAGTTAAAGTAAAACTTGTGTATATATATATATATATATATATATATATATATATATACTTGTATATATAACCTAAATATAGAAAAAATAAAATCCACTAAGCAAAAATTATTAGAAATCTAAGGGTGCATTAGTAGACAAAATAATTTAAAAAATCTTAAAAATAAGTATGAGGTTCTAGCACAACCTGCATAAAAACATTAAGACCACAGAAGATGTAAATAGAAAAGCAATAAATAGTAAAATGTTATATGCAAAATAGAAAAAAATCTAGAAAAGATTTTTAGAAAAATTGGTCATGGGTTCAGCCATAAAAACACAAAAATCATAAAAAAATTATAATGTTCAAACTCAATGATCATGCACAATAAAAAATAACAAAAAAACTACAAATGAGAAACTCACAGTTATTTCAAAATTTCAAAACAATTTTTCTTAATGTTTTTGAATCATGGTAAAATTTTAAAAACCCAAATCACTGTACACCAAAAATAACAAATTGTGAAGACTCACACAATTGATTTTGGTGAAAGTTGGATTTAGAGGTTAAGTGATAACATTAACATGCCATAATTATTAAAAATTAAAATTAATTAATTTTAGTTTTAACATTTGAAAAAAATAAATAAAATGAAATAACCCACTAAAGTGAATTAAAAAACATAAAAACAAAAACAAATAAAAGATTTTAAAGGAAAGCAAAAATGATAACAAAATTCACATACTGTTTTTTAAAAACATGATTAAAATAGATATCATTATGCCATACTTAAAAAAAGATATTTTTTATAAAACATACACTCAACATTTGTAAATTATAAGAACATAAATAACTTTATGCTTTAAAAAGCCCTCAATACAAAGCACAATATATGGAAAAAGTAAAAATTAACAACATTCACTTTCTTGTTAATAACATGGAAAATGTGAGCAGTAGGCACAGATAAAAAATTATCAAAGTATTGGGGCACTTGGGTGGCTTAGTTGGCTGAGCACCCAGCTTTTGCTATACAGGTCAGGTCATGATCTCAGAATCCTGAGATCCAGCACCCATAATGGGCTCTGGACCCAACATTGGAATCTCTCCTTTTCCCTTTGCCCTTCTCCCATCTCAGTGTGTGCTCTTTTATCCTCTAAAATAAATAAATAAATCTTCAAAAAGTTATCAATGTATTAAGAGAAGAGACTCTGAATGTAAAGTACTTTACTCTTGAATCTGTACAAGCATTTAAGAAAAAAATTAATTCCTGTAATAAAAATCATGGAAAGTTTCTCATTTATCTCATAAATCTATTTGAATCTACTATTTGTACATATAAATACAGTACTTACATCAATATCTATTCTAAATACTTATGGTAAAACCTCCCCAAAAAAGAAATTTCATGTAGTAATAAATGATTTTATATCCAGAAAACAAAGATGATTTTATTAGGAAATTAATAAATAATATTAAATTTAAGTTAAAAAGAAAAAAATCTGATCATTCTAAATAAGAAATAAAAATCATAATGACTAACTCATTGGATGCTAATAAATTGTTACAAATATAATCCACAAGATTTACTTAAAATAGAGGAATTTTTATCCATTAAGATACAGAAATATTGTTAACATAACTCTCTCCAAAATCAATAGCCAGCTTCATTCTTAGTACTTATCTCCATAATAAACCAAGATGCATTCATTTAACATTATTTAACATCATTCTATTAATTTTGATGAATAAATTAAGACTCGAAATAGATATAAGGAGTATGGATATTGGGAGAGTGTAGGAAAAGTTACCAATATTTGCAGATGTGATACATTTTGACAAAACTTGGCTTTTTAAGAGTCATCTCAAACTTAGTATCTACAAAACTGAATTCTTTCCTAGCATATGTTCTAAGTGTTTTTCCATGTCTTCCACATTTAGGAAAATGATATCACATCCAGCCACTAGTTCAAACCAGAAACCAAGGAGGAATTTTGATTCCTTCATTTCCCTTATTATGTCATCCAATGAGTTAAGAACTTGGGGACCTACTTCTCTCTACATTCATCCTTTATCTCTCACTTGGTCATTATGATAATTTCCAAAGTTGGTCTACCTACTTCTACCCTAAAATTCTTCCCTTACTTAGCACTCCAGTGTTTTTTTTTTTTTATGTGGATTTTTTATTAAGTTTTTAAATTTTAATTCCAGTATAGTTAACATATAGTGTTATATTAGGTTTATGTGTACAGTTTAGTTATTTAACAATTCTATGCTTCATTATTTGGTGCTTATCACAATAAATGTATTCTTAATCTCTTTCACCTATTTCACCAATCCCCCCATCCATTTCCCTTCCTCTCCGATATGCTTGATTTTAAACTTGAAGTTCTAGTGATTTTTAAGTCAGTTATAAGTCACTTACTTAACACTCTCCATTGTATTTATAAGAACATATAAAACCCCAAGTACATTATATGGTCTGCCTTAATATTCTTTCACTGGGTACATAATCTAGAGGAACCCTTCTGGTTTAAGCTATTCTCTAACATAACAATCTGAAAGAATCTATTGAAAAAAACATTGAATTAAATTAATTATACGAGGGGTGCCTGGGTGGCTGAGTGGGTTAAAACATCTGCCTTTGGCTAGGGTCACGGTCCCAGGGTCCTGGGATCAAGCCCCTCATGGGGTTCCCTGCTCAATGGGGAGTCTGCTTCTCCCACTTCCTCTGCTCCCCTCCCACACTTGTGCTTTCTCTTTCTCAAATAAATAAAATATTTAGAAAAAAAATTCTTTAAATAACAGCAACTATGGAAATAGGATTACAAAAGAGATATTATGTTCTAAGAACAATACAATAAGGGAAAGGTATTCTTAAATTCACATGGACTTAAGATAAAAATATAAATTTGAAAAATAAGAGTAATTTAAAATATAAACAAAAATGAATATAAATAAACTACTAAAAAATTCTTACCTGATTTCAGTTTACAAGACTTTAAAAATCGTATTACCTAATGACTGAAAACAGCAGCATAAATTGATCTACCTATTTTTACAGTAATATTTTGAAACACACTGAAACCTTAAAATTATCTAATTTTTGACTCTGAGTTAATTTTAAAATATTAATATTTGTCTTTAGAAAATAATCCTTAGTGAAATAGAAAAAATATCTATGATACATTATCTTGATAAATTTTAGTAATACAATATGTGACAATATAAACACTTTATTTTTTTATTTTTTCTAAGATTTTTATTTATTTATTTGACAGACAGATCACAAATAGGCAGAGAGGCAGGCAGAGAGGGAGAGGGGGAAGCAGGCTCCCCGCTGAGCAGAGAGCCCGATGCGGGCATGTGGGGCTTGATCCCAGGACCCTGGGATCATCACCTGAGCCGAAGGCAGAGGCTTCAACCACTGAGCCACCCAGGTGACCCATCGATATAAACACTTTAAATAAATATGTAATAATGAGGAAAAAAATCGTATAGTATCAAGAAGAAAGCTAAATAGAAAATCGTGCTTTTAGAATGATTATAAGGATCTATTAATCATATGCATTTGAAAATGAAAGGCAACACCATATATTCAATAATTATTTTCCACTGAAATTATCTGTTAGAGATTTTTAAAATGTGTTTTTCTAAAACTTGTTAAATTTAAGTATTTATTATATTCATATAAGATAAGCAACCTTTAAAATCATCAGTATGACCTGATAATGTATATTCATGAAAACAGCATAAAATAGTGCAGAAATTATTTAACTGACTTGCTCTTAAAAATGAAGATTTAAAGAAGAGTAAAAACCAAGTTGAGCAAATCAAAGAAAAAAGATATTCTCCTAATTAGAAAAAATTCCTTTGGTCTTTTTTTTTCCCCTCACATAAAATATAAAAATATGATGTCAGATTCTGGGTAAAAAGGAAAAACTACAAATATTTCAGAAGCACTAAATAGTAAACCCATTTTTATTCCCTAAATCATACTCCAAAGAAAGGAAAAGAACGATGAAGTAGATACTGATCACTGAAAAAGGAATAATCCAGACTGGCATTACTCCAATATCCTAATAGAAAATTAGACTCCTAAGAGATTACTGCATTGAGTGAGGATGCACCTGAAAATACTTTCAGGACAAACATATAGTGATAATCAGTTAACAAGGAAATGTGTTTTCTAAGAATCATTTATAACTTGTTAAATACTCAAACTGAGGAATTAGTATGTATACAAATGAGGCAGTTTGAACAAGTGTTACTTCTGAAAGTATGCGCACAAATGAGTGGGTGGATGGATGGATGTATTGATGGATAGAGGGAGGAAGGAATGAATGCAGGGAAGGAGGAATGGATAGAAGTATGGAGATACAGATAATAGAAATAAAGAGAAAATATATTAATTGACATGGAAACAAGCCAGGGTTTCTTTTTAGAATACAATATGTAATAGTCATCCTAAAAGCCACACAAAAAAACCCATCAAATTAGGGAAAAACCTGTAAATAAATAACATTTTTTCTTTGAGCTAAATATAGCAAGAATGAGAGTTGCAGACTCAGAAAGGAAATTACATTTTTTCCTTGAAGAGTGTGTTATAACTTTTTCTTTTAAAACACCAATTTATTTTTGCAAATTGCAGTGTACATAATACTACTAATGCAATAAAAAGTCCTATAGAAATTTCACATAGAAAATGTGAGAAAATGCAATTAGAACCAAATAGTAAAAGTGATAATAATATGAGGTTGTACTAATAAGAATACATGAAAGCAGGCTTGTACACCTGACTGTAATTACATCACTAACACCTGAGGAAATGAAAGTTGATTAATGAGAAACAGATGCTAATTTTGAAGCCTGCAAATTCAAATATGTTCAATAAGGTAAAAAAAGTGGTATGCAAATGAAGTATAGAATGCCTCATATACCATAAATTATTAAAAACATTTTTTAAAAAGAAGAAGTTTTAAAGATTTGTGTAAAATACAGCATAGACACGAATATACATTGAAACTAACATAAATTAAAACGTGGAAGTTTTTTTTAGTTACTTGAATACTATAATGATGATAATTAAACTAACAATTTCATAGCTGTAAGAAATGTTATTGTGGTTCATTTTGTTATGTCCATTTTACTAATTAGATGTTTGTTCAAAAATTAATCTGAATCAGTCTATAAGCAGAAACTAAAGTAAAAAATATGAAATAAACATTTTTTAGAAAGTACATATTCTGCATGTGACTGAAGCTCTGATAAGCCACATCAACATTGATAGAAAAAAAAACATGTCATAGTAATTCAACATTAATATAGTGAGAATTCCCATTTGGATTAAAGAAGACATCACGAGTTGATTTTCTTGATTTTTTAATCACTCAACAAAGTTGCTTTTTAAAGGCAAAGTCCCTCCATTTCTCCAAGATCTAAAGGTAGATGACAGTGACCTACTTTTCAACCTCAGAATAACATCTGCAATTAAGATGTGAGTCTGCATCATCTCCATCATTACATTATGCAAATGAGCTTTCAGAATGCTAACAAGGATTTTACTCCTTGAGCACCTGCACTACAATTTTATTCTTTGTATCAGGAATTGAAGCACCTGCACTTCAGTGAACCAATAGTATTTGAGAAAAACAGAACTATAAAATTATAATAATCCAGAAAAATCTCTAAAATTATGGCATTTGGGAAATTTGACTCACTAAGATAGGAAATATTTTATTCTAATTGAGTCAACTAAAGGGAAAACAGTATTGGAAAATGTGTTCAACTTGTCTAATGCATTGAGTGGTCAACATCTATTAAAGAGCCAGAGACTGTCCTTCAAATCAAGGTCTTTGCTCTCCTGAAGGCAATAAAATACACGACACACAGGCGTGATGAATTTCTGAGGCTCTTGGAGAACACTAAGTCCTTGTAGTCTTTTCCCATTTTGTCCTTTAAAACATTAGCTCTGTGTTTATATCCATTTCCTTGAGAGCTTAGTGAGGTTATTAAAGAAAATCTGAAATATTTAATATGAAACTAAAATAATAAAATATATTTCCCTGGAAGACAAGTTTAGTGATACCAAGGGAGGCTTAGTCCATTAAGAATTTTTCAATCCAAAGGTTATTAGAAAAAAGCATGCTCTTTACTTGGAGGAAATATGACTTTCAAGAAAATAAAAACAATTGCTTTATCAATAAATGTAGTTGCTTTATCCTTTTCTTTGGCCATTTGAAGTTTCATATACTTTTGCCCAGAGCAGTAGCATACATCAAGGATTTTAAAAAATTGAATAAAAATACAATACACCCAACCCAGTCCATTTCTACAAAGGCAATAAATATAAAAGGAAGTATAGTTTTTCTTTTTTCCTGACATAAAAGCAATGGACCATTTTCCAATATACCAGGAAAAATTCTAAATGAATTTGCATTTTCAAAATAAGGAAAAAAGATTTTTAAAAATTAAATATATCATAAACAAGGTAGAAAAATATTTTTTCTGCAATTCCAACTTCTATACTAAATAAACAATCTTTAAGAATTTTAAGTGCTGGGGCACCTGGGTGGCTCAGTGGGTTAAAGCCTCTGCCTTCGGCTCAGGTCATGATCTCAGGGTCCTGGGATAGAGCCCCACATCGCATCGGGCTCTCTGCTCAGCAGGGAGCCTGCTTCCTCCTCTCTCTGCCTGCCTCTCTGCCTATTTGAGATCTCTGTCTGTCAAAAAAAAAAAAAAAAGAAGAAGAATTTTAAGTGTTATAGAACAATAACACTTAAATAATAACTGGAGATGGGAGTGCATGGGTCAGGCCTGGGTGGTCCTGTCAATTAAGCATTGGGCTCTTGGTTTCCATTCTGTCATGATCTCACATGAAGACCCACTTCAGGCTCCATGCTCAGTGCAGACTCTGTTTAAGACTCTCTCTCCTTCTTCCTCTGTCCCAGGTTAGCAGGATGTCATGTATATACTGTAATCCTAGCCCTGACCTCTAAACTCTAATTCTAAACCTTACCCTCTGGAGAGGTCTTTGAACAGCAGGATACCTGCCATTTACCCTCGCCCTGGCCTTAACCCTTAGCCTAGTCCTAACTCTGGCCCTAAACCTAACAACATTTACCTTAACCCTAGATTGGGGGTGGGGAGAAATATATATATATATATAACTCAGCCATAAAAAAGAATAAAATCTTTCTATTTACAATAACATGGATGGAGCTAGAGTGTATTATGCTAAGCAAAATAAGCCAGTCAGAAAAAGAAAAATACAATATGATTTCAGTCATTGTGGAATTCAAAAACAATATGAGTAAGGGGAAAAAAGAGGCAAACCAAGAAACAGACTCTTAATTACAGAGAACAAATGATAATTACCAGGGGGAAGTTGGTTGGGGATGGGTTTAATAGGTAATAGGAATTAAGGAGTGTACTTGTTGTAATGGAGCACTGGGTGATGTATGAAAATGTTGAATCACTACATTGTACATGTGAAACTAATATTACCCTGTATGTTAATAACTAGAATTTAAATTCAAACTTTAAAATAAAATAATGATTTGGTCTAGTTGTCAGTTGATACAGAAATAAAATGGGCAGTAATTAAGCATAAAGCACAGAGTTCAGCAATGGTGTTTTATCTGCCATTGTGCATCCTTAGTGTAAGAACAAATATCTACCCACACTTTTAACAGCCTATGTCACATAGAAGATGAAAATAAATATTTCTGGATTCCAAAGTGAATGAATGAAGGAATTAGGGGCTAAAATATATAAAGGGTTTCCTTAAAAAAAGAATTCATGAGGGATGCATGAATGTGCATTCATTTTATGCACCTGCTTTTTTCTCTTATGTTTGCTATGCCTTTGTCCTCTCAATTTCCAAAACTGATTCTCTTGCATATTCTCTGAGCTTCTAAAAATAGTTGAAGCAAGAGTAGAACTGAAGCCAGTAGTAATGACAAGTTTGAAATGTAAGTTGTTGTAGATACATCCTTTTAGAAATTTTTCAAATAAATGTTTTCATACAACAGTTTCCCTGTGTTTTACATATATATACATAAAGAAGATTTCTTTTAAAAGGTTATTTAATTCACCAGATAATTATGAGTGGAAATTTATAAATACGTAATAAGATGATGGGATATTCTCTCTCAAAAGAATTAAAAAACAAATTTGAATCTCTAAAGTAGGCATAAGAATTTTTTTAAAAAATTCAAACATTATTTTACTTATAATGGAATTGACTAATCTATATTTCTGCTTGAAATACTTTAATTTGTCTGAATTACTTTTGTGTGCTCTGAGCTAATTTACATATAATGCCAATAAACCATGTTTATACAAATGACATATCAGGAAAGGGATTATCTATCAGCACTTCCAAAGATTTCTAATAACTGCATACTTCCCTCAGTAAAGGATAATTGGCATTTGATACCTAGACAATAAAATATCAAGCCTTAAGTATAACTATGAATGTAAAATAGAAACTTTAAGATCTATGTAGCAAAAAATGGTGTTGTGTATATATCTGAATCCCATTATCTTCTAGTAGAAGGGAGATCTGGAAATAGTAACACCCTGGACACTACATTTAAAAAAATTTTTTTAATGTCTATTTACCTGCTTATCACAATATTCATAATGCAATTAACAACACAGGAAACAATAGTTGTTAGTGAGGAGGCAGAGATAGGGCAATCCTCTTATATAGTTGGTATGAATGCAAACTGGTAGAGCCACGGTGGAGAACATTATAGAGGTTCCTCAAAAAGTTAAAAATAGAACTTCCCTAAAATCAAGCAATTGGACTACTAGGTATTACCAAAAGATACAAAATACTTATTTGAAGGGGCACATGTACCCTTATGTTTATATCAGCAATGTCAATAATAGTTAAATTATGGAAAGATCCCAAATGTCCATTGACTGATGAATGAATAAAGAATTTGTTGTATATACATACATGGAATATTGGAATATTACTCAGCCATAAAAAAGAATGAAATCTTGCCATTTGCAATGACCTGGATGAAGTTAGAGAGTATTATGCTAAGTGAAATAAGTCAGTCAGAGAAAGATAAGTACTATATGATTTCTTTCATATGTGGAATTTAAGAAATGAAATAAATAAACAAGAGGTTCAAGAGAAAAAAGATAGAGGTGAACCATAAAACAGACTCTTAGCTCTAAAGAATGAACAGAAGGGGGGCACCTGGGTGGCTCAGTGGGTTAAGCCTCTGCCTTCAGCTCAGGGCATGATCTCAAGGTTCTGGGATTGAGTCCCACAACGGGTGCTCTGCTCAGCAGGAAGCCTGCTTCCTCCTTTCTATCTCTCTGCCTGCCTCTCTACCTACTTGTGATCTCTGTCTGTCAAATAAATAAATAAAATCTTTAAAAAAAAAAAAAAAGAATGAACAGAAGGTTGCTGTAGGGAAGGTGGGCAGTGGACTAAATGGGATGGGCATTAGGAGGGCACTTGTCCTGATAAACACTGGGTGTTATATGTAAGTGATGAATCACTGAATTCTAGATAAAATAGATATAAATCTTGAGTCTTCAAAGAGAATAGCAAAATACATGTACATTCAGATTTTGCAGATGTAACTGTACTAAAGACCTATTTAGAGGAAAGAAAAGTTTTAGGGAAGTGTTTTCTATGTAATAATGATGCATAGCAAATGAAAATATGCTTTACTCTTTTTTTTCCCAAATGTGTGCATACTGTTTTAAAGCCATTTTAGACCAGAATGAGATATCATGGACTCCTAGATATGGCTGTGCAGTGATACCAGAAAAGTTTAATTTACAGTTTACGAAATACACAAAGAAATGTTCAAAACTCTAAAAACACAGACAAAAGTATATATGATTTGATTGGTACTTTCAGGAAATACTCTTTTGAAGAAGGTTAAGCTCAGATACAGTTTAATAAAAAAAAAAATTTTGACTAATTAGTGCCATGAAGCTCAGATACAGAAAAAACATCTGCCATCATATCTTGTATGAACATCTATAAAAATTAGAGACTAGTATCTTCCTACTTGATTTCCTATCTTATTAATAGAACTCTAGCTGTTTTAAAAATTATTATGTTTTATCCAATTTTTTTGTAGCCCACATGGTTTTTTCCTATCTACATTTTATAAAATTTAATTCTTTCCAGTTGGTTTTTAAAATACATATAGTACATTGATAGGGTAGCAACAGTCAGTAAAATATATAATAGCTGCAAAGTTTCAAAACAGATACAAAACATGAATCTTCAGATTCAGGGAGGCTCAAAGAATCTCAATTAGAATAAATAAAAAGCAATCTATATCTAAATTATGAAAATAAAATAGCTTATTACAAAAACAAAAAGTAGTTCTTTAAAGTAGCCAGAGGGGGGAAAAATTATTTGTAAAGGAGCAACAATAAGACTGATTTGTTAACAACACTAAAGACAGAAGGTTGGAAAACTGTATCTTGAGTATACTGGGGAAAAAAAATAAACACACTATACACCTAGAATATATTCTCAAGGAAGCTTCCTTTCAAAAACAGGGATGAAATAGAGGGGCACCTGGGTGAGCTCAGTCAGTTAAGCATTTCCCTTCCACTCAGGTCAGCATCCCAGAGTCCTGAGATTTAGCCCTGCATCAGGCTCCCTGCTCAGCAGGAAGTCTGCCTCTCCCTTTCTGTCTGTCCTCCCCCCACTTGCGTGAGAGTGCTTGCATGTTCTTGTTCTCTCTCGCTCTCAAATAAAGAAATAAAAAATCTTAAAAAAAAAAAAGGGTGAAATAGACATATTTTTAGACAAAAAAAAAAAAAGAGAGAGAGAGAGCAGCAAAATGCCTTACTAAGCAAAATTCTAAAGGATGTCCTTAAAACAGAATAAAAATGATCAGGAAGGAAGGTCTGAGATATTAGACAAATGATAAGCAAAGAAACCATTAAACCCCTGAGCAAATCTAGGCAAATATTAGATATATCTAATATATATAATTATATAACATAAAATATATAATTAACATAACATAACATAACATATATAATTATATAATATAACAGGCTATACATTGGGATGAATGTCATCTAAGTTACACTGTTCCAAAGAAAAGAAAGGAAACTGATTTTTTTTTTTAAGATTTTATTTATTTATTTGACAGACAGAGATCAGAGAGCAGAGAGAGAGAGGAGGAAGCAGGCTCCCCACAGAGCAGAGAGCCCGATGTGGGACTTGATCCCAGGACCCTAGGATCATGACCTGAGCCGAAGGCAGAGGTTTTTAACCCACTGAGCCACCCAGGCGCCCCAAAACTGGTTAATTTTAAGATTCATTTAAAATTTGTTAACATCATTAGACACATTAAAATTTCTATGTTCTAAAATATTATAGGGATGCCTGGGTAGCTCAGTCAGTTGAGCATCAGACTCTTGATTTCAGCTCAGGTTCTGATCTCAGGATCATGAGAAAAAGCCCCACATCTAGCTCCCTGCTCAGCGCAGTCTGTTTTTCCCTCTTTGCTCCTCTTCCTGCTCTCTCTTTCTCAAATAGATAAATGAATCTTTAAAAAGCCTATAAAATATTATAAATATCATATATAATATCCAAACCAGCAGAGAAAAACCTTGAAATAAAAGAAAGGTAAATAATACAGTTAATCCAAAATAAGGTAAAGAAGTAGAAGACATACAAAGAGTACAGAAAGAGCAGCTCAAGAGAAAAACATAAAATAGTAAGTATGACTAAATTCAGTAAATATGATAAATCTAAATGAGTTACAATTTCAAATAAAAGACAGGATTTAAGACTGTAATTGGTAAATCAGAAATACACTCATTACCTGAAACATGTCTACAATATAGAAATATAGACTTTTTAAGATGTGAGAAAACATATACAATAAGTTCTAATAAGAAAATGATGGTATAATTATCTTACCAAAAACATATATCATATTAAATTGTCTTCGTTAGATGTAAAGTCACTATAATGACTAATTATCAGAAAGTGAAAAAAGAAAGTGAAGAACAAAAAAAGTGGATTCTTACCTCAAACTGTAAAAATTTTTCATGGATTAAGGATCTAAGTATAAACACATAATCTTTCTAACCAATATAACTGTAAACTTTGGGGTAAAGGAAGATTTTCTATACAAAATGTCCAAATTATAAAGGGAAGATTTATGAATTTGAATGTACTGAGACTATGGATTTCCATTAATTAAAGAATGCCATAAAAACATGAACAAACCTGAAAAATGAGAAAATATTTGCAATACATAAAATTTACAAAAGAATAAGTATCATTCATATATATATATACACACACACACACACACACACACACACACACATATATGTTTTAAACTCATAAATTCATATGGAAAGAGACCAAAAAAATTAAAAGGTGGGTGGACAAATAAATATAATAGGCACTTCATAAAAAAGAAAAAATAATGTACAATAAACATACCAAAAAGTACTCAAATGTAATAGAAACAAGGGGAAAGCAAAATTACTGAAAAACAATTTTAATTTCATAAGAGTAGTAAAAATTAAAGTCAGTATGAAATATTTGCAAGGGGTAAACAATCAGAACTCACTTACTATTTATAGTGAGGAAACATTGATACAATAGGATACACATGTAGTAAGCCAAAAAGAAACATTTTTAAAATAATGGACCACTGATGAGAAAATTCTATACTAAGATGTAATCACCTATAAAAACTGAGTGACTTTTAACTGTGTATGAAAATAATAGAGTTTCTAAAGTATAAACTCTAGAAGTGAAATAAAATAAAAATAGGACTCATAATTTACACACATACAAAAATATCTACTTATTGTAAAATGACAAGTAGGTAGAAACAGTACAAATATTCATACCCTTATACAATTACAGCTATTACGAGCATTGGAAACCAAATTTGGTTTGAATGAAGGATGAAGAATGCAAAGATATCAATAGTTTATTTAAGAAGAAAATCTATAAGTTCTTAAATCGTCTGCAAAAGCTTTCCTTCTGTTTCTATACTTTACAACAGCGTCAGGAGAATAGGTACTATTTCTTCTTTGAATGTTTGGTAGAATTCCCCAGGGACTCCATGAGGTCCTAGACTCTTGTTTTTTAGGAAGTTTTTGATCACTGCTTCAATCTTGTTACTAGTTATTGGTCTATTCAGGCTACCAATTTCTTCCTGTTTCAGTCTTGGTAGTTTATGGGTTTCCAGGGATGCATCCATTTCTTCCAGGTTGCTTAATTTATTAGCATAGAGTTGTTGATAATAATTTCTGATTATTGTTCCTATTTCCCTAGTGTTAGTTGTGATCTCTCCCTTTCATTCATAATTTTATTAATTTGGGTCTTTTCTCTTTTCTTTTGGATAAGTCTGACCAGTGGTTTATTTATATTATTAATTCTTTCAAAGAACCATCTTCTAGTTTTGTTTAATCTGTTTTACTGTATTTCTGGTTTCCAATTCATTGATCTCTGCTCTAATCTTAAGTATTTCTACTCTTAAGTGTGGGCTAGACTTTATTTGTTGTTGATTCTCCAGTCCTTTAAGGTGTAAAGATTGTTTGTGTAATCCGGATTTTTCTATTTTTTTGAGTGAGGCTTGGATGGTATATGGTATATTACCCAGTTAGGACCACCTTTGCTATAGCCCATAGGTTTTGGACGGATGGATTTTCATTCTTATTGGTTTCCATGAATTGTTTAAATTCTTCTTTGATTTCCTGGTTGACTCAAACATTCTTGAGCAGGGTGGTCTTTAGTTTCCTACTGTTTGAATTTCTCCCAAACTTTTTCTTCTGATTGAGTTCCAGTTTCAAAGTATTGTGGTCTGAGAATATACAAGGAGTAATCTCAGTCTTTTGGTATCACTTGAGACCTGATTTGTGACCCAATATGTGGTATTGGGGAGAATTTCCCCAATGTGGTCTATTCTGAAGGAAATTTTATGTGCGCTTGAGAAGAATGAGTATTCTGGTGTTTTAGGGTAGAATGTCCTGTATATATCTATGAGGTCCATCTGGTCCAGCATGTCACTTAAAGTTCTTGTTTCTTTTTTGGTTTTCCGCTTAGATGATCTGTCTACTGCTAAGGGTGGAGAGTTGAGGTCTCCTACTATTAAGGTATTATTATCAATATGTCTTTGTTTTGGTTAACAGTTGGTTTATGTAGTTGGCTGCTCCCATATTGGGCTGACCTATAAAGACCTATAAAGAATTTCTCAAATTCAACACCCAAAAAACAAATAATCAAGTCAAAAAATGAGCAGAAGACATGAACTGACACTTACCAAAGAAGACATACTGATGACTAATAGACACATGATAAAATGTTCATCATCATTAGACAGCAGGGAAATTCAAATCAAAACTACATTGAGATACCACCTTACACCAGTTAGAATGGCAAAAATTGACAGAACAAAAAATAACAAATGTTGAAGAGGTTGTGGAGCAAGGGGAACTCTCTTACACTGTTGGGAATGCAAGTTTGTGCAGCCACTTTGGAAAACAGTGTGGAGGTTCCTCAAAAAACTAAAAATAGAAATACCCTTTGACCCGGCAAATGCACTACTGTGTATTTACCTCAAAAATACAGCTGTAGTGAAAAGAAAGACCATATGCACTCCAATATTCATAGCAGCAATGTCCACAATAACCACACTGTGGAAAGAGCCAAGATGCCCTTCAACAGATGAATGGATAAAGAAGATGTGGTCCATATGTACAATAAAATATTACTCAGCCATCAGAAAGGATGAATATCCAACTTTTGCATCAACATGAATGGGACTGGAGGAGATTATGCTAAATGAAATAAATCAAGCAGAGAAAATCAATCATTATATTGTTTCACTTATTTGTGGAACATAATAAATAGCATGGAGGACATTAGGAGAAGGAAAGGAAAAATGAAGGAGGGGAAATCAGAGGGCGAGATGAACAATGAGAGACTGCAGACTCCAAGAAATAAGCTGAGGGTTTTAGAGGGGAGGTAGGCAGAGGGATGGGTTAGCCCAGTGATAGGTATTAAGGAGGGCAAGGATTGCTTGGAGCACTGGGTGTTATACACAAACAATGAACTATGGAACACTACATCAAAAGCTAATGATGTGCTCTATGGTGAGTAACATAACATAATAAAAAAAAAATCAAACTCAAAAGATGACTATGTTCCAGATGTTTTTGGAAGTATGGGTAAAAACCTACCCTATAACTAAGTCTGTAAGTATTAATTAA